>NC_080673.1:193075215-193700215 GCF_030445035.2 Dasypus novemcinctus | reverse complement strand
GGAAGCAGATATGTTGTGGCAGCTGCTGCCATCTCACAGCAAGGGGCAGGGGAGGGAAAACTTTATTTTGTGTAACTTGGGTATTGGTGACCTGACGGCTGCCAGCCCAAGCTACGTATTTCCTCAGCGTTTCCAGTAAGCTCGATGTGTGGTTTGGAAAGTAGAGGTGTGAAGAGGGGTGTCAAGAAAACTTACCAGCAGAAATCCTCATTCTGGTGCTACAGATTTACAAAGAATTGCTGAGTCTTTTTAAGTTTAGGAGTTTCTTGAAGTACCTAGTAATTTAGAAAATCAATAAGCCATTGATCTTGTGAATTAAAAAAAAAAAAGTCTCTGGTCATTTTCACAGCCAGAGCTGGAGTCAATATCCCAATTCCACTGAAGGCTGTAGAGAGGCAGGAGGCCAGCAGCTCCACCTATGACTGGTTTCTTTAGATGCTTTGATCCAACGTAGATATTAACAGTCCAGGACAGGGGCTAGGAAAATGGACTGCCAGATGTTCTCCTGCAGGTTCAAAGGGTTCTTGAAATGAGATCAGCTGACCAATTATTAAAATATAGGACAAAAATTCACAAAGTAAATATAAATTACAGGCTAGTATTGAAGTCATAAAGGAGGCATTTTATGTTTTTCCCCCTTCCCTCACCCACCAAACATTTTAAAACCCTGTGACAGTTTGAAATTCTTTGTGACTTCCCCAAAGAGAAAGATTTATGTTTTTGAACTAGCCCATCCCTGTGGGTGTGAGACCCTTTGGATTGGACCATGTCAGTGGGGCATGACCAGGTTGAGTCTCTGTTCTCTTGCTGGGTCTGATAAAAATGGAGACCCAGAGAGAAAGGAAGCCACCATTTTGATTCGGCCATCTGAGAGAGGACTCCAGTTTCGCCTACAGCTGCAGCAAGGCAGGGAAGCCCTAAGAGACTGAGAGAGGAGGCCTGGAAAGAGACCAGCCCTATGCCTGGCTGACCACAGCTGAGCTCTGGGAGATGGTAGTTCGGGAGCAGAAGGCAGAGACCTCGGCAGCCATGGCCCGCCATCTTGCTTCACCACATGGCAGCTGACTTTGGTGAGAGAGCATCTCTGATGGTGCCTTGATGTAGCCATTTCATGGCCTCAGACTGTAAACTTTTAGCCTAAATACAATTTCCCTTATAAAAGCCAACCCTTTTCTGGTCCTTTACATCGGAAGCCCTGTGGCAAACTAGGCCTCATAGGCTTCCTAATGACTAAAGTCTGAGCCAGCTGCTAAGAAATCTCCAGTCAAGAGACCTTGGGGGTGCACCAGCTTGCCCGTCGGCTAGGACAGTGTAATTGCTACGGTCTACCCCACGGCAGGTCATGGCGTACAGCAAGGCTGCAGTCCTATAAACTGGATCAGCGCTAACTCCAGAAACCTGGAGAGACACACTGCTTGAGGACTCAGATGGAGAACACTAAGGGGCTTGATATCTTGTCACTACCCACGCTCAATTTCCCAAAAGCAAGTGGCAGAAGGAAATGGAATCCAAACTGAGGAAGTAAAATTCTTGGTGTCCCAGAGCGATACAGATATGACATTCCCTCGATGTTTCTTATACGCTTAACAAAGCTATAGGCTGCGTAAAAGTAGGGCTATCGGGAGAGGTAAAGACAAGCTGGTTTAAACCTCCCATGGTTGGTCCATCAATGGGCTACAAAGCTCTGTGTAGTTGAGCACTGTCGTGAGTTGGAAGTCTACCTCCTAGCCCTTCTGATTCTATACTACAACTCAAAACCAGAAAACGGTGATGCAAGCTCTGGTTTCACAACCGATTTCACCCCAAGGTCAAGTCTACTTCGTCACTACAGGTTCAGAAAAGAGGATGGGAAAGGTGATGGGTGGAAGAAGACAAGATCTTGAAGCACAGAGCAATAACAATAAAACGCTTGCTGGCCACGCTACTTACAAAAGCTTGCTGCTGGCTTTTCCTAATGGAACTCGGTGAGGGAAGGCAAGAATGGGAGCACAGATGCATCGCTCCTTCCCTTCCTCCCTGGCTCAAATCCAGATGCTTAGGGCTGCCACCGGAAGCCTCTTTAGCAGGCACTCTAGGGTGGGAAGAAGGGGGGATCTGCACCTTCACCCCCTCACCACTGCTTCTGCTTCTCCTAAGGTTTTCCAAGGTCATGCCAACAAGTCAAAGAAAGGTTCTGCTTTTTTGCGCAAGAATATCAAAAACTCATCTTTCTGAAACAGGAGGGGAATGGAGAGAAAGTGAGCGATGAAAAACAAACCAACCGCATTCCCGCCTTTCTGGCTAGCTGCACTTTGGGGGCGATCAAACATCTCTTGCTTGACCCCTTCAGTCAGTCTTCCCATATCTACCCAGGATGTGGGAAGATACAGATAGTTCTATGTGATGATCACTGCTAGTGCACATGTCAACAACTCTGTATAAGCATCCATAAATCAAATGCATCTGCAGCCACTGCAATAGGTTGGCATACCTGAACTCCACTGCTTTTGGTGCCCTCCTCCTTATGAGAGCTGCACCTGGTTAAGAAAGAGCCGCTACAGCTTCCTCTTTCCTCTGAGTCTTGGGGGAAAGCTGGAGTCACCCCTGTATGTAAGCTACGTAAGAGTTACCAACGTAGAAGCGAGGGGTGCAGGGAGTTCACCGCTCCCCGCGGCCTCCCTTATGGCTCAGGGCCCTGGCACAGCACAGTCCTGGAATGTCAACCCTCGAGACCCTGGGTGAGTCCTGGTCCCTTGACTGAAGATCGGGCTGGGGTCCTGGAAGAGCGTTCACTCCCGTGGGGGTCACTCCTGAGGGGTACCCGGCCTCGCCCAGCATGGAAGAAGAAGGGGTTCAGTGGCTCCTGCGCATGCCACCGCTGCCTCCAGGTCCTTGTTCGGCCCCAGAGGCCGTTTGAGAATCCCCGGCCCGAGCGGGGGGTGGGGGCTATTGGCAGGAGACCCTGGAGGCACCGGCCCTGCTGCCTGTATTGGGGGTGCGTGGGGCGTCATCTTGCACCGTGTAATGACCCTGTGGCATTGGGCTCCGGCACCCTGGAAGTCCTGGACGAGCCTGTAGCAGTTTGATATAATTGATGAATTCCAAAACAGAGATTGGATTATGTTTGTAATCTGGTCTATTACTGGGCATGATTGAGTTATGACTAGGGCTTTGATTGGGCCATGTCATAAGGGCATTGAGTCCCCATTCACCAAGGGGTGGGGACACACAGATAAAAGGCATGGCAAAGGACAGAGCTGAGGGTTTTTAATGTTGGAGTTTTGGTGTTGGAATTTGATGCTGAAGACTTAAGCAGGAGCCCTGGGAAGTAAACACACACAGGAAAGAGAAGTAAGCCCCAGGAAGAGAGGAACTCTGACCCCAGAGAGAAGCAAGCCCCAGGGACGTAGGAACCCAGGAAGCCTAATCCCTCACAGACATCCGCAGTCATCTTGCTCCAAATAGACTTTGGTGAGGGAAATAATCTATGCTTTATGGCCTGGTATCTGTAGGCTTCTACCCCAAATAAATACCCTTTATAAAAACCAACCAGTTCTGGTATTTTGCATCAGCACCCCTTGCCTGACTAATACAGAACCCTAGAGTCTTTTTTTTCTAGGGACTGGGGGCCGGGGATTGAACCTGGGACCTCGTATGCACCTGGGAAGCTGGTGCATAACCACTGAGCGACATGGGCTACCCTCCTCCCCCTTTTTAAGGAGTCACCAGAACCGAACTGGGACCTCCCATGTGGGAAGCAGGTGCTCAACTGCTTGAGCCACATCCACTCCCCCATAGAGTCATTTTGACACCCCCTCTCTTTGTTGCAACCCCCACATTCGTTCATCAGCAAATCCCGATGTGGCTCCCACCTCAACCCTGTTCAGAGCAGCTATTTTTTCTTTACCACCTTTATTACGTCTTTCCTGGTTCAACTCACCAGCATTTTTTGCCTAGCTCACTGCCAAAGTCTTGGCACTGGTCTCTATCTTTCCATCCTTGCCTTCCTACATTTATTCTCAGTTCAGAAACCAGATAGAGCCCTGACAAGGTCATGCCAGATCAAATCACTCAGTGACCTCGATGGGTTAAAAATAAAAACCACAATCCAAAGGCCTTTTCCTGATCTGCAGGAGATCTGGCCTCTTGATCCACTCTGAACTTCTCTCTCATTCTCTCTCCCCCAACCCTCTGCACCGGCTACAGTGGCCTCCTTCCTGTGCCTGGAACAGCAAGGAACAGCAAAGGACTGAAACCTTGCACCTGCTATTTCTGTGGCATGTGCCCTCACTTTACTTAATTCCCTGTTCAAATGCTACAGATATGCCCAGTGCTACAGGGACCCTGAAAAACATGAGGCCAGGAGATGTACGGGATAAGCCCCTTGATTATTTATTGAACCACACTTATAGTGCTTACTGCATGTCAGACTGTTCCAAGCCTGTTCCATGGGTTATCAGATTGCATCCCGTCAACATTCCCAAAGAGCAGGTCAAAACAGCTAACATTTATCGAGTGCTTAGCACGTGCTGGGCACTGTGCAATGCACGTTGTATGTATTAACTCACTTAAACCTCAATCACGGGAAGCGCACTTGGCCCAGTGGTTAGGGCGACCGTCTACCACATGGGAGGTCCGCGGTTCAAACCCCGGGCCTCCTTGACCCGTGTGGAGCTGGCCCATGTGCAGTGCTGATGTGCACAAGGAGTGCCATACCACGCAGGGGTGTCCTCCGCGTAGGGGTGTCCCCAGTGTCCGGGAACCCCGTGCGCAAGGAGTGCGCCCTGGAAGGAGAGCCGCCCAGCACGAAAGAAAGTGCAGCCTGCACAAGAATGGCGCTGCACACACGGAGAACTGACACAGCAAAAAGATGCAACAAAAAGAAACACAGGTTCCTGGTGCCACTGATAAGGATAGAAGCGGTCACAGAAGAACACACAGTGAATGGACACAGAGAGCAGACAACTGTGGGGGGGGGGGGGGAAGGGGAGAGAAATAAATAAAAAATAAATCTTAAAAAAAAAGCAGTACTAGCAAGTTAAAAAAAAAACGAAAATAAATAAATAAAAAACCTCAATCACCCTGTGATGTAGGTACTGTCATTATTCCCATTTTACATCTGAAGCACAGAGAGGTTAAGTAACTTGCCCCGTGTCACCCAACCAGTGAGTGGTAGAGCTGGGGTTTACACCCAGGGATTCACCACCGGTGCCACTTGAGAGAAGAGGTCAGGCTTAAAAAACTGTGCCTTCAAGTTGACTGAGCAGGCACTTGTCAAAGCTGAGAAGTAGAGGCAGGCCTTCCTTCCAGGCAAGAGAGCAGTGTGCACGTGCAGAGGCGCACAAGCGTCCAGGCGGGCTGCGGTCACCCTTTCCAGG
This sequence comes from Dasypus novemcinctus, assembly GCF_030445035.2. NCBI lineage: Eukaryota > Metazoa > Chordata > Mammalia > Cingulata > Dasypodidae > Dasypus > Dasypus novemcinctus. The sequence goes on along the minus strand of NC_080673.1, from coordinate 193,694,858 downwards.
AAGAGGAAGAGGCTGCTGTGATTAAAAGGTAAGGTGCAAAGTTCTTAAGGAGAGCCGGCTGGGGAGCGCGACTCAGTTATCCGGCCGTTTACAGAGGGTTAAGGTGGCTGCTTCTCCCTGCGGATGACGACTCAGCGACCGCCTGATCAGGAATCTGGACGTGAGTGCTGGAGACTGTGGAAGTCCTTTCCACCCCCATTGGTCCAGCTGGGACTTTGAAGGAGGGGGCTGGGGGTGGGAGAGAGGCCCGCTAAGAGGCAAGTGCAAGATGCAGGGGAGGGGCACTTGCAGGACGGGGCTAACGCTCGGCGCTCTGCTGTCCAGCCTCCGCGGGGCCCCTGCTGAGCCCGCGCGCCGCCGCCGCCCTCCAAGCCGACCCCATGGACGCGGAGAGCTGCTGCCGGCGGCGCTGGCGCTGCCTGCTCATCTGCGCCGCGCTTCTCGTGGTGATCGGCGCGGTGGTGGCCGGGGTCCTGCTGCACGTCCGGCGACAACGCGAGCTCGCCAAGTGGCGGGGGCCGGGCAGCACGACCCACCTGGCCGAGATCGTCCTGGGGCGATGCTTCGCCTACACACAGTTGAAGCGGCCCGAGCTGAGGTGAGTTGTCCCCCTGGGGCGCTCGAAGATGCCCGCCCCCCCTCCCCCCCACCTTGGGGCAGAGCATCCCACGCCAAGGGGCGCCCGGCTGGACCCTGCGCCGGGGCCGCGGGCTGGGCTGCCCGAAACAAAGCGCTTGGTGTTTCGGGGTGGCCAGCGAGCTGCGTGGGGGCTGCGCTGGGAACGGAGCCGGGCGCTGGCCACTGCGCGCGGGACTGGCGGGAGCGGCTGCCCTTGACCCCGGGCGAGCCCGCCGGGGGCGGGGGGGGGGGGGGGGGGCGGCGATCGCTGCTCGCTGGCGCAGCTCGCTCGGCGGGGAACTCCTTGGCCGAGATGCCCGCGCCGTGGGCAAGGGTCCCAGGCCGCAGTCCCCCTCCCCTCCCCACAGCCCCGCCGGAGGGACAGAAGCGGGAGCGGCGAGGGACGACGCCAAGCGCATCGTCTACTTTGCGCGGGGCTTGCGTTCTCAGCCTCTGCCCCGAAAGTGCCCCGGACGGTGGTGACATCTGACACTTGGTTAAGTGACTTTCGGAGCCCACAAGAGGGCAGGGAGAAGTCAGAAAGTCCCGACCGCGAGAATGAGTCTTGTTGGTTGGTGTAAAGCAGCACCCGACTTCTAGTGTGCTCCGGGGTGCGTGTGACCAGAAAAGACATTCACAAAACAACAAAGCCGACTTTCAAGAATGAGGTATAACCGAGACCTCAGGGTGCGCCAGGCAAGGGCGCAGAAGTTTCCTTGTGTCCCCTCCCAGCTACTAACCGCCCCCCCGAAGGGAACCGCTATTTGACTTCTAATCCCAGGGATAGTCCAGTAGCCCAGAGAAGTCATTCCGAAGTTGGACGCAAGGCAGAACCAGCTGGGAAATAAAAAGCTACTTCTCGGGCTGCCAAAGGAGGGGAGCGGAGCCGCGAGTTCAGGCTCTGTGCTTGAGACCGCTCAGTTCTTCCTCCCAAATACCCCAATCGCGCGAGGTGAGCGATAAGTCACCTCCGGCCTCGGGTGCGCGCTCCAAAGTCTCTATTCTGAAGCAGACATCTAAGTCTTGCAAATTGCTCTAGATCAAAGGTTCCTAGCGTCGCGTTAGGTTTTGTTCGCAGATCATTAGTACTTAACTGAAAGGGAAAGGAGAACTCGAAGCGTTCCTTCAGGCTGCACTTTATCAGTTAAATTGAGGGAAATCCAATTTGAGATGGTAGTGATAAAAGCAATCCAATTTTTATTCTCACCTTAATGTAAGGTGTTTATTATTATTCAATCATTTTTGGCAAATTCACTCAATTGGTTAAATTAGCACAGGCAGTACAGCAGATGGGGTGCTTTCTACAAAGCAAATGACTTAAATTTTTCTCAGGATACAGGCTCATTGTTAAACACATGTGTGTGTACACATAGGTATGTGTACCTATGTACAATGTATAGACACATGTGTATGTGTATATAAGTATACATATTCAACAAACTATTTACATGGGACGGCCCATCATTAACAAGGATATGGGGTGTTAATATGCTAGTGGATATCCTTCCAGATAGCTCACAATGCATGTGTACATGTGCACACACAAACACACATTTTAAATAACTGGGGGAGTAATATAATATGGTGATCACTCTGTGCCAGGCACTTAAAAAATATCAAATCATTTAGTTCTTTAACAACCATATACGATCATTGCTGTTGTTATCCCCAATTTACAGATGAGCAAACTGAGATAGAGTTGGAGTAAAGAGCCCAACCTTTGGCTCCATGTTCTGAACTACAGCTTACTCCCTACGTATGTTCTGTCAACTGAGAAATAACAAGCCAACCTGCCAGGCAACAAAGGTGTTTATTTGAGGTCTTAGAATTGCAGTTCGGGGAGCACAGATTCAGGTAGCAACCCAAACTGTGTCCCGTCTTGGATCGTTCAGGCAAGGGTTTTTAAAGAAGAAGAAGATTACAGTAATTGTGGCTGGTGGATTTTGGGGTTAGAGGCTAACTGAGTTCGTTATCTTGTGGTTTGTTTAGGGTGTCAGATGTCTTTAGAGTTTTGAGGAACATTGTAGCCTAAGGATTTGCATACTTCGGCAGTTTATCTTATCTGACTGAGATGTGCATAATAGTAACCTGCAGAATGACCTCCTGACTCTTGTTTTATTTTATTTATTTTTTAGGAGGTAACTGGGATTGAACCCAGGACCTCGTACATGGGAAGCAGGCGCTCAGTCACTGAACTACACCTGCTTCCCATAGTAACTCTGTTTCGTTTTATTTCTTTTTACAGTTCCGTTTGTAGAGTCACCATGTCTGGAGGCTTTTGAGAAGAGAGAGGATGTTACCAAGGGTTGTGCTGAATTCACAGGCTTAAATGGGGATGTATGGTCACGCTACCTAAGGGTGATTTAAAAGCGTGAACTCTAGAGTCACACTGCTTGGGTTTAAATCCTGGCTTTGTCACAGTGTGACCTTAGCATGTTGCTTAATTTCTCTGTGCCCCAGTGTTCTCAGCTGTAAAATGGAGGCAAAAATGAAAGTACCTACTACTTGGGAATATTATGAGTAATAATCCTGCCATGTAGTAAGCACTCAATAATGTTTTTTTAAAAAAATGCAATATCATAGACACCTTTCCAAAATAATCTTTAGATTATTTATTTAAATCAAGATTCAGGAAATCAGCCCTTCAATGACAGAATTTAGGCTATTTTTCACTATTATTCTTTAAAAAAATATATATATATGATTATTATCTTAACAATTGGCCTTGGAGATTTTTCTATGCCAGTACATGTAGAACTACCGAATTCTTTTTTCAGTCCATTGTATTCCATAGTCTAGATGTAACATTTATTTAACATTTCCCTATTGATGGAAAATAAGTTTATTTCCAGTTTTTTTTTGTCTCATTCATTCATTCAACAAATATTTGCAGAGCATCTACTATGTGCTAGACAGTCATTGGTGATATAGGTGCGAATGACAGGATTCCCACTCTCAGGGAAGCTTTCTTCCTAATTGGGGGAAATGGGCTGCAAAGAACATCCTTGTACATATGTTTTTGTATACATGTGGGAGTGTTTCTGTACAGCAGATTTCTAGAGGGAGAATTGTTGGGCCAAAGGGACTTATGCATATTTTAAGTTTTGGTAAGTATGTCAAAAATGGCTATACCATTTTACTCTCTGCTAATTTATCAGATAACCTGTTTTCCCACAATCTCTTCGTTGTTGGTATTTCAACTTTTTTAGTTATGATAAAAATAGCCTATATTGTTTCTTGATTATCAGTGAGTTTAAGCATCTTTTGTATGTTTATCGGTCATTTATATTTTTTTCAGTGACTCTCCAGTTTAGTTCCTTGCTCATTTCTATTGAGTTGCTTGTTTATTTCTTGTTATAGTTCTTTATCTGTTGCATTACATATACACACACACAAATATATATTTTTATAATTTTATATGAAATGTTTTCTTTCTGTCTGTTGTCTTTGTAACACTTCTATTTTCTGTTATCCCCAAACTTTAACCTCAAGATCATAACTCCTTCTTTCTATGTCATCGGAAGTCTGGCATACTGACTATTTCCCTTATAGTCATACTTTCTCATCCCATTATGGCATCAGGCGTGAAGTCCAAGATCTTATCATTTAAACCAGGCCCAGGTACGTATAAGACTCTTCTCAATAGGAAGATTTTCAGCTGAAGAGACAAGTTATCATCCCCTTACCCCCAACATCCAACAAGGGATGGTGACACAGGGACAGCAGAACTGCAATAGGCACTCTCACTCAAAAAGGGGGAAGTAGGAGGTACACAGCAGTCACCAACCCATAGTGATTCTGAAATCAGCTGGACACCATCACTATTCCTTGATTAGGGCCCAATCCTGTTTTCTGGTTCTCCCTGGTTCTTATCTATTATCTCTGATATCTTGGTTCCAACCTCCACATTATCTTGATCTTTCCTTAGGAAACCGTCTATGTTTACAGTGGTGTGGCTTCTTCAGCCTTCTTCCCATCTGTGGGAAGTTAGAGTCCTAAAGACTTCTTTTCATTTTGAATTGTTACTCTCCCTTTCAGTATAAACTGGCACTGTTTCTTTAAAACAAACTGTGGGTTTCCTGTGTATCAAATTATAATCCATTCCATAAATCTTCTGGAGTTAAGTCTCTCCCTATTTTGGTCTGAGAACCAGACAACATTCTTCAGGTTCTTAGAAATCCAATGTCTGGCAGAGAGGTTCTATATGGTACTCTTAAAATTTTCCAAGGTCTTAAGAAATAGTCTTACAGCCCAACCCTTGAAGTTGTTTTGTTTTTTGTTTTTAATTTCTCTCCCCTTGTCCCCTCCCCGTTGTCTGTTCTGTGCGTCCACCAGCTGCATGTTCCCCTGTGTCCACTTGTCAGGAGCATCTGTGTCTCTTTTTGTTGTGTCATCTTACTGCGTCAGCTCTCTGTGTGTGCGGTGCCACTCCTGGGCAGACTATGCTATTTTTGCGCAGGGTGCTCTCCCTATGCAGTGCACTCTTGCGCGTGGGGCTCCCCTATGCAGGGGAAACCCCTGCGTGGCACAGCACCGCTTGTGTGCATCAGCACTGCATGTGGGCCAGCTCACCACATGAGTCAGTAGGCCCTGGGTTTGAACCCTGCATCTCCCACATGGTAGGCAGACGTTCCATCAGTTGAGCCAAATCCACTTTCCCCTGAAGTTGTTTTGATCATTACCTCGAGGTCATGTCTTACTTTGAGATTCTTTTACCAGGAAAGATGTTGAGAATCTTTTATCAACAAATCCTGACTTGGAAATGCTTACTCTTGTTTCTGCTTAAAAACTGAACAGATTTTTTTTTTCTTCAGCTCCTCTCTCTTTTTCTCAATTTGTACCTTATCACATCTAAATAAAAAAAATAAGCTGGCACTCTTAACATTTACCATGGGAATGTCCTTAGTCAAATCCACGAGTTCATCCAGCATATTTTTTATCAATTACATTACTGTGGGTGACCGTGTTACCAAACTTTCTACCACTACATAACATGGATCACCCTTTTTCTAGCCTCCAGTAACAATTTCCTCCCTGCCTGTCCAGTCTCCTTGAGGTCTTTCTTCCTTCTGCCTGCCACCCAGTCCAAATGCTCATGCCACAGGTATTAGGTTTTAGTTAGGGCAGTCCCTCACTTCCAGGAATCAGTTTCCTGTTTCTCTTTTGGTTATCTATTGTTAGCAACTCACTTCTTTAAAGTTCACTCATTTATAAGAACAACCATCTCATTACCTCTCATTATTCTCTGGGTTGTCTGCTTCACATGATGTTACCTGTCGGGCTGACTTGGTGGCTTGTTCAGGTGTCTTATGTCATGGTGACTGGGCTCTCCCTCTCCATGTGGCCCCACCACATGGTCTCTCCATGGTGTGACAAGCTTTCTTCAGAACAGTCCATAGCTCTCAAAAGTGGAAACTGCCAGGCCTTCTTAAACCTTTAAACCCATAACTGGGACAGCATCACTTCCACAACATTCTATTTGTTAAAACAGTCAGATTCAAGAAGAGGGGAAACCAATTCACCTCTCCATGGGGGGAGTGACAAAAATTTTGTGGGCAGCTTTAATCTTTCACAGTTGATTATGTTAGCTTTTTTGTTTACATTTCCTTTGGGTCTTTTTTGTTCCTTTTCCCCTCTATTATATTACTCTTTATTTACTGGTTTAAAAAATGATAAAATCTAATGCATCTCCTGGAATATAAATTGCTTGAGTCTAGGGACTTTTTGTTCATTGACACATCCTGAGGACCTAGAATAGTGCCTGGAATATAATAGACACCGATATTTTGTTGAATTCAGTGAATGATATGCAAGCCAGTAAATTACAAATAAGAGAAACAAAGTCATACAAAAAAATATACCTCAGGGAACTTCTCAATATTCTTATTCTCAAATCCATCACTTTCTGTTTTGGGCATATGTACTATTCATTTTTCTTTTGTGATATGGCATTTTGGTATTTCTTTATAGGTTGTAGGCTGTATCTTCTCTACCTGTTTCTTTGGTTATCATTTATGAACATCTTTTACCCCCACAGAACTCCTTTTCTACCTGTCTTTTAGTGTGGGCAGTTGAGGGTTGAAGTTTGTCCTTGGTTTTCAAGCTGGACCTTCTCTGAGTTGAACCAGGAGTATTAGAGAACACACCTGGACTGATCATACCTGGTTCTTCTGCCTTGAGGGCCAGATACAGGAGCCATCTTCTGAGCAAAATGGCCTTGCCTCACCAAAGTTTGCAGAGATTGTCAGCATGAGAACACCTTTAGGCGTTGTGGAAGAGGATCAGGTTTCTGGGCAATTGTCACGGCCCGGGAAATGTGCAGGGGTGGGGCAGTGCCTAAAGGTGGGAATGGAGAGTGGGCACTCAGAGCAAGATGGGACTGTAGGGAAGAACCAAGATGGTGCAACTTCAGCTCCAGGAATCTTCTCCCCATGGGTGACGGTGATTGCAGGCACTGGTGAGCGCTACAGACGGCTGGCTCTTTAGACAAGAACTCAGCCATGGGGGTAGGTGTTTCTCTCCTCATCTCCTGGGCCCCAAGACAGACTGGGGTCCTTGAGGGGAGAGACTGTTTTATTCCCTTCTGCATCCTGGTTGTCTAGCATGTTGTTTGGCACGTTGTAGTCTCCTAAGAGGTCCTTGCTACTTCATGCTGATTGAATACCACGTGGGACACTTTAATCAGACAAAATTCTTCATCAGTTTTTTTTTTTAAGATTTATTTTTTATTTATTTCTCTTCCCCCCTCCCGCCCCCCAGTTGTGAGCTCTCTGTGTCCATTCACTGTGTGTTCTTCTGTGTCCTCTTGTATTCTTGCCAGTGGCACGGAGAATCTGTGTCTTTTTGTTGTCAGCTCTCCATGTGTGCAGTGCCACTCCTGGGTAGGCTGCACTTTTTTCACGCTGTGGGGCTCTCCTTACGGGGCGCACTCCTTGCGCATGGGGCTTCCCTACATGGGGGACACCCCTGCATGGCACAGTACTCCTTGCATGCATCAGCACTGCGTGTGGGCCAGCTTACCACATGGCTCAGGAGGCCCTGGGTTTGAACCCTGGACTTCCCATGTGTTAGGCGGACGCTCTATCTGTTGAGCCAAATCTGCTTCCGTCTTCATCAGTTTTTATCTTCTAATGGGCAATTCGTGACCACATTTGCTATCTTTTCAGTTTCTTTTACTTTCATTTCATAGTTTCTTTTTCTCCTTCCTCTTCAAAATTTCTTGTAAAATTTCTATTCTTACTTCCCCATGTGTCCCACTTTAATGACTTTAGCATCTTGTTAACTTCCACTCAGTAATATTCATTAGAACCAAATGCACAAACTAATGAATTCAGACAATAAATCCTTAGTAAGGACTTGTTGTGTACCCAGTACTGGGCTGGCATGGGGGATTCAAAGAGGACGAAAGCACAGGCCCTGCTCTCCAGGCCTGCACAGGAGGTGCAGGAAAGAACTGACGTGGAAACTGAGTCCTTTAGGACACTGGTCTGTGACAACAAAGAGGTTGTGCAAGGATGAGGGGGCACCATGGAGGAGGTGATTGCCTCTGCACTATTAGCTTTGTGGTGGATTCTGCAGATGTGTATAAGATGTACTCAGGTATCTATCAAACAAGAAAGAATGTGTAATAGCCATGAGCTGAGTGCCAGCACAATGCCACAGAGATTCAGAAGTGGGCTTGACCCTATCAGGTAGGGCAGAGTCAGTTATGACTTCATAAAAGCAGTAGCCTTTGAGGGCTTCCTTTGAAGATTGAATTTCAACAAGGGGTGCTCTAAAGAGTGTTGAAAGAACTCTTTTAACTGTTCCACTCTTCAACAGTTGCACTGTTGAAAAAAACTCTGGATGCAGATAAGATGCTGCTGCTTGGGAGATTGGCCAGTTGGTTGACCCAAACTTTTGAAAAGTGGTGGGATCTTGGTTGGGGAGGCTCCCACTAGTGAGAGATTTTAGAACTCATCTTGGTCCGTCTACAACCTGAACTTTCTCAGCATATAGGGAGGGTCAGGGCAACCGTATTCACACAGGACAGAATTCCAGCATAGTTTTTCTTGGCGTGATGGAATGACCACTTGCTCAAGGTAAGTTCCCAGGTAGATTGTGAGCTCCAGGAAAGCACTGGATGGCGGCTTAGTGTTCTAGGACTGTGTTTTAGTCACCTGAAGAGGTGCTATGCAAAATACCAGAAATTTGTTGACTTTTATAAAGGGTATTTATTTGGGGTAGAAGTCCACAGTCACAGGCCATAAAGTGTAAATTGCTTCCCTCACCAAAGTCTGTTGCCACATGTTAGAGCAGGATGGCTGCCAACACCTGCAAGGGTTCAGGCTTCCTGGATTCCTCTCTTCCCTGGGCTTAGCTCCTTTGCTTTCTCCACAAGGTCAGCTATAGAGTTTCAGGCAAACAGCTCATTTGTCTCCCCAGCGCCTCTGCTGTGTCCAATTGAACCTTCTCTCATTCCTCATACATCTGCTTCTCTTTGTGTTTACTTCCCAGGCTCCAGGATCAAAACTCCAACATCAAATCTCTAACTTTCTCTTCTGCCATGTCATTTTCTCTGTGAGTCCCTGTCCCCTTGGTGGCACGTCCTCCTGACATGGCCCAGTTAAAACCTTAATCATAATTTAATCAAGTGAGAGTGAAACCTCTGAATCCAATCAAATATGCCCAGGAGATAGACCAGTTCACAAACATAATCCAATATCTATTTTTGGAATTCATAAACAGTCTCAAACTGCTACAGGCTGTTATAACAAAGTACTATAACCTGGGTGGCTTTAAGGGCATTTCTTGTCTCAAGTTCTGTAGGCTTAAAGTGCTAAGTCAAGGTGTCGGCAGTGCTGGGCTTCCTCTGAAGGCAGTAGGATTTTGGCACTGGCTTGTAGGCAATCCACAGTGCTCTTTGGCTCGTTGCATAACTCATTCTCTGCCTCTGTCAAATGGCTGTCCTCTCTCTGTCAGCCCACCTGTGTCCAAATCTCTTCTTATAAGAACACCAGTCATATTGAATTAGGTCCCACCCTAACTCAGTTTGGCTTCACTTTCACTGGTTGTATTTTCCAAGATCCTATTTCCAAATAGGCTCACATCCGCAGGACTGGAGGTTAAGACTTGAACCTATCTTTTGGGGGACACAATTCCATCCACAATAGATGGCATTGCATTGAATTGTGCATCTCCAGCGTTCAGCAGTGTGCGTGTTAGGCTTCCTTCAACACCATGTTTCTCTCTGGAGTTCCAAGACCAAGGCCAGAAAGTTTTAAATGCACCTGATCAAGCGCGGAAAGAGAAATGGTGGGAGCGAAACGGGGCTCCAAAGTGTGGGGTCTGGGTGCTGCTGAGTTTAGAAATGGGGAAGTCAGACTATAGGGGTGGGTTGATAGAGAAAGGAAGGGTGGGGTGAAGTACACAAGCAGGTGAGCTGAGGTGGGGTGGGGTGGGGACTCGAGGTGCCACCAGGACACCCAAGAGGATATAGCTCTGGACCAAATAATCTACAGGGAAGAGCTATTTGGAAGCTCCTCCAAGCTGAGGTTGCTGAGCCGGAAGTGGCAGAGCTAAGAGGAGAGAGAGGAGAGACACTACTTCTATGCTTTCTGACCAAATGCTTTGCTTTAGATGTTGTTCCTAGATAGGTCAGTGGTGGCAAGTGCTGAAGCCTCGCCCACGTGAGTGGAAGGAAGTGGTGGCGTTCAGCCTGGAGAAAAACTTTTATTTCATTACAACAAACACTCACGACTTTTCAGTTTCCTCCTTTCTCCTTTGCTTTAGGAGCCTTGTAAAAACACCTGCCGGAAGTCAGTTCAGCTATTTTGAAGGAAGGAATGTTGGCAACCCCTGTTTATTAGCTGTCCGCCAGGTACTAGGAACTCCATTTTATTCATTCTTACCTTTATCATAGTCCTGCCAAGAAAGTCTGAGGAGTCACCTTTTATGAACAGGGAAATGGAGCCTGATGGAGGTTACCTGATTTGCTGACATCACACAGTAAGTCAGGGCTAGATGTAATTGGAAGGGCCCAGTGCAAAATGTAAACGCGAGGCTCATTGTTCAAAAGCAGAGAAAAGCTTTTCCTTTAGTCCGTTCTCTCTCTATACTCGTTGGGATGTTTTTTATTTGGTGTTTAATGTTGAGCTTCCTTGGGCAGTAGGATATATGCAGGGAGGGTATAGACCCTCAGCAGTGCTGGGGTCTACTTAGCAACTTGGTGTACTTGGAAGTTGCACCTGACCCCAACCACCCCTGCACCCAGGCTCCTGTGGTGGGACAGAGAATGACAGTGGTCATGAGGTAGAGGCTGGGCAGTGGTTGGCTGAGATCCTGTCCTAGGGAGACAGAGAGGAGCAGTAGGTGGGACCACGTGTGGGCTGCGGCTTCAAGGCCCAATGCATGTTCCATTGTCTCATTGAACTTTACTCACAAAACACAAATACAAAGACAAAATCATTAAGAATTTAAGACAGTGACTGCAGAGCCTTAAACTCCAAGCGTGGGCCCTATGTGATTGCACTGGACGTACACCCGTGCAGTTGGTTTGTTGTTAGCACATGTCAGAGCAAGAATTGCAACCCATCTCTTTCTCCTTCTAGAAACATCATACCCATTATGATGAGAAATCTGAGGCAGAGAGTGACTTTTCTGAGGTCCAGTGCTAATAAGTGGTTATCTTGGTTTGTCAGGGCTGCTATAACAAATGCCACACAGTGGGTCAGCTCTAACTACAAGCATTTATTGCCTCATGGCTTTGAAGGCTGGAAGTCTGAAGTCAAGATGTCAGCAAGACCATCAGCACAGGTGGTGTTCAGTGATGGCAGTCCTCTGTCACGTGGTGATTTCTCTCTCCTCACTGGCTTCTTCTGACTTCTGGATTCTACTGCTTGAATGCATCCAAATTTCTTCTCTTTATAAGGCATCCCAACATGTGGATTAAGACCTACCCTGATTCAATTTGACCATACCTTAACTAATAAGGACATATCTGAAGGTCTTATTTACAAACGGGTTCACACCCACAGGAACACAAATTAAGACTTGCATGTTCTTTTGTGGGTACATGATTTAATACCCAACTAGGGTTCAGCCAGATTTTGAACCCAGGCAGTAGTCTGACTTTACAGCCTGGAGCCACTGCATCATATGAACTCAAGGCATTTTTTTTTCCAGAGCCTGGGACACCAGATTCCAATTGTATTTGCATTTCTCTAGTCTCCAGATAGAGGCACCTGGGTTTTTTCTGTCTACCAGAATAGTAAGTCATGAGGCTCAATGTGAGGTCCTCGATTTCCTGTTAGGGAGGCATGATCCTAGAGTTCAGGCCCTTTTGTCTTTGTGATTGTGGAAATATTAGGAATGTACCCTGATAAAGCAGCTGGATGGTTTCCTTTCCTAATTGCCAGTACATGTTCCCTGTGGTTTATTCACCCCTATAAGAGTCATCTCTTAGGGGAGGGTCAGGAAATATGTAGCACATGCCTTGCACCGTTTATTCTGTGCCTGGGAAATGGTGGCTGATTGATCAGAGCATTTTGGGCGAGCCTGGGCCCAGCATAGTTCTCCATGACGATACTACCAATTGGGTGGGTTGTTTGGAGAGATGCCATCTATTTGCGATTCTGGGGTCAGAATCATGTTGCTTGCCAGATTAAGTCAGCAGGTGTAAAGTAATATTCATCTCACCCAAGGAAATCCCGGTGTTCAGGTCTGGGTGATTAAGTTTATAAAAGGATCACTAACAAATGAGAATGGAGCCTGAGGTTGGAGGGGAGGGTGGGAAAGATGAGTGAGATGGAGAGAGTTCAAGGCCTGGAACTGCTGGGCTTGGTGAAACCTGATACAGTTGTTAGATGTGTCCTGCACTGGTTGAAGAACAGTGCCATTGTAAGGGATTAAATGTGGTGTAACTCTGCAAGGCAGAATGAGAGCTTGAAATACAAAACCGTCAAGAATTGCAGCCAGTATTTGCATAGCTTATCACAGTTTTCATTCGTTTCTCAAAGTATAATTTTCAAAAAAGTTAAGAACACGACTCTCATAAACTGCTGAGTAAAAGATGGATGAAAGACCCAATAAAATAAAGCCAGTTCAAAGAACATTTTGAGGCACTGGGTAATTATACTAATAAGGAATATTAGAATAAGGTTGATAGGCTGGATCTGAAACTAGTTAATGTTCTACAGGGCATTAAAAAGCCATAAGCTTTGGGATATCTTTTCTATGAGACAGAAATTATTTACATCTCTAACAGACGAGATCTACAAGTTAATGTGTACCTTAAACAAATTTGAGTTTTAAATAATTATTCATTACAATAAAAACAAAGGTACATTCTGCAAGATAATTAAATAACTCTTGGATAAATCATTCCAACAGTGCTCCAGTAAGACTTTGAAAGGACAAGCTCTCCACATTTCTGCCTTTTTTCAAGCTTTCAATAATTAAAAAAAATATATTGTGGTAGCACATCTACAACAAAAAAGTTCTCATATTTACCACTACCATGTTTACAATTCAGTGATATTAATTACATTCATAATATTGGGCTAGCAACACCACCATGCACGACCAAAACTTTTCATGACACCAGATAGAAACTCTCTGCCGATCAAGCAATAGCTCCCCGTTCTGACCCCTTTCCTGGCCCCCTCAGATCCTGGTAACCTGTAGTGCTCTCTGTCTCTATGTATTTGCTTATTCAAGGTGTTTCAAATAAGTGAAATCAAGTGTCCTCTTGTGTTGGGCTTATTTCACTCAGCATAATGATTTCAAGGGTCATCCATTCAAATTGTATCACCAGCTTTTCATGACTGAATAATATTCCATTTCATGTGTATATACCACATTTGTTCATTCATTTATCTGTTGATGACCACTTGGGCTGCTTGCACCTTTTGTGAATAATGCAATTTGCTATTGTGTATAATACCGTTAACGAACCTTGGTGTGCTATGTTTTAAATGATAGTTTATACGTTATTTGAGTTTCCTGGCTGCTAAAACAAAGACCGTGCAGTGGGTTGGCCCAAACATCGGAAACTCATTAGCTCATGATTTTGAGGTTAGGAGAAGTCCAGAATCAAGGTCATCAAGGCAATGCTTTCTCCCAGAGGACTGAGGTGCTCTGGGGCTGGCTATGGGCAGTCCTTGGTCCTGGGCTTGTCTGTCACATGGCAATGCATGTGGTGGTCTCTCCTGGCTTATCAGTTCCATCGATTTCCAGCTTCTGGATTAAGACCCATCCTGATTCAATCAGGCCAGACCTTAACTGAAGTAACCTCATCAATATACAAGGGTTCCCACCCATAGGAAATGGGTTAAGACTAAGAAAATGTTTTTAGTATATAACTGAAGTACATAACTCTAAGCTACTATACACATATATATATATATTCAATAAAATTTATTGAGCTACCATTATGTTCCACAAACTCTTCCAGATTCTGAGGATAAAGCAGTGAACAAAACAGGTAGATTTCTTTCTTATCTAATGAAACTTACACATCTAAGTGAAGAAGGCATCTAGAGTTCTACAATTTCCTGTAATCTTTTACTACATAATATTTTTTAAGTGACTCACCTATGGTCATTCTTTCCAAAATATTCAGCTTAGTTTTCATAGAAAGAAAAAAGGTGGGGAGGGTGTTTCTTTTTCCACAGATCCAATTGATCTATGCAAAATTTAATTAAATTCTCTAATCAAAACAAAAACAAAATGCACAAATAGATTTACAAATAGGTAAATAAACAACCCCGTGGATAGAAACAAAAGTCCTTAGGTAGACTAGAAACTAACCATTTGGAAAACTGGAAGCTTGTTTTATAGAGAGGATGAATAGTGTCTTTAATCCTTTGAATCTGTTAAATCGGGGTCAGCCAAGAGATTTTCTGCAATAAATGAATTTAGAAGTGTTCAGGTATTTTTCTTGCCATTAGGAGGAATCTCTTTAGAAATAAGCAAGTCAGAAAAAAGATAAAGTCTTTTTTAAGTGAGGCAGGAGGGAAGAATGGACAAATCATGCTGAGAAAAAAACAGGAAACTGAATGATAGATGTCTGTGTGTTAAAAGACTAAGGAAGTAGGCGGGGGAGTGATTATGGTTACGGATTTCTGTAGTAGGAGTGGGTGGGGAATAGGAGATCTTTTTTCTCCAACAAAATAACACGAATGCATGTCCACTCTGGAAGGAGGGCTGATGAAAATCTTGTTTTTTAAAACAAAAAAACTGAAGACTGAATTTAGAAATTTGAAAAAAAAGGTAGTGAGAGAATAACATTCTTTTTCCTTCCTTGACTCTTCTAATTATAAAAGTAAAACATGCCCATTGTAGAATATTTTGGGAAAAAAACAGGTATATAGAGAAATATAAAATTACAACCACCAGAGTGGAATTCTAAGTCATGGGGAATAACCACAATTAAAAAACAAAAGGGAAGAAGATTCACAAAAGGAAGGTGCATACCTGCTTAAATGGATGACTCTCAGCATAGTTTCGTAGAAATAATTCAAGGCTCTGTTATAATATGGCATTTTCAAAAATTGCTAAATTGAGTTTTCTACTTCCTACTGGAATGTACTAAACATAGTTCATCCACACTGTAGAAACCTGTTTTCCATCTTTGGTCTTTGGATGTTAGTAAAGTTCAATTTGGAGGGATGCTAGAAATTCACTCAAGGCATATTTTTACCTGGCCAAAATCCACATTTGACTTGCTATTGTCCAAATGTTTATTTTCTCTTATTATGGCAATGAAGTAAATATTATAAAATCCTTTCTGTCTTTGGCACATCGTAGGTTAAATATTGTGAAATTCATAACCAAATTGCTTCACTGATTACCTTGTCTCCTAAGAGTAGGAGTTCTTTTATGAGTTAAATTATCCAGGACAACGTCTAACTAAGTTGGCAGTAATTAAAAGTCCTGGGGAGTTCTTCAAGGTTAAAGAGAGATTGAGAACGCACAGTTGAAACAGAGAGATTTTAAACTACAAAGGAATCTTTGAGACTTAGGTCAAAGACAATCGACCACATTTTGGGGACCTGCTTTCATGTTTTAAGACTTCTTGGGAAAATTTTCAAAACATGCTCCTGAACCCCTGGGTAAGGACCTATCAATTGACAGCTGAAACTGTATTTTTTGGATTCCCCAGGTCTAGCTTTCCTCAGGCTTTCACCCCAGGGGCCTTTTCCCCTTCCTTCAATGTGCCTCATCCCACCGTCCATAACTCCTCTCGATTTTTTCTTTTTTTTCCCAAATTAAAAATATTGAATTGTGAACATTTTGAACCTATTGAAATGTCTGCTGAATGATATTTAAACACCCATTTACACTCTCTCTGCTTCGAGGGGCCTGAACCACATCTTGGTGTATGTTTCCATCTTCCTCTTCCATTTGTCAGCAAGCTCTGTTTTTTCCCCCATTTCCCAAATAAATTCATTTTACAAAAAAACAAAAAAACAAAAAAACAAACAAACGAAAACACACCCATCTATTCACCATGCAGGGTTAACAGACAATATAATTTTTGTCTTATTTACTTCAGCTCTTTTCTCTAGTTTTTAAAGAAGCAAGACATTATAGATACAATCAAAGCACCCCTGCCCCCAATTTCCTTTTCTTCTCAGTCGACTACTATAATTTGTTTCTCCTGTATCCCTCCACAAACATTCTCTGCACATACAAATACATATGCATATATTCTCTCTTTTCCCCACACCTAGGTTCTCTATTCTGTGACTTGCTCCCCCCCTTTACATTGTATCTTATTTATCAGTGTAGCTGTCTTATTCCAGATTACATAGTATCCCATTTCTATGGATAGCATACTCTAGACTTGTTTTATTTTATTTTATTTTATTTTTTAAGATTTATTTATTTCTCTCCCCTCCCCCGCCCCACCCCAGTTGTCTGTTCTCTGTGTCTATTTGCTGCGTTTTCTTTGTCCGCTTCTGTTCTTATGAGAGTCACGGGAATCTGTGTTTCTTTTTGTTGCGTCATCTTGTTGTGTCAGCTCTCCATGTGTGCAGCGCCATTCCTGGGCACGCTGCACTTTCTTTTGCACTGGGCGGCTCTCCTTACGGGGCACACTCCTTGTACGTGGGGCTCCCCTACACGGGGACACCCCTGCGTGGCACAGCACTCCTTGCGTGCATGGGCCAGCTCCACACGCGTCAAGGAGGCCCGGGGTTTGAACCACGGACCTCCCATGTGCTGCCATAAAATCTTTGTGGGTATGTGAGTGTGTGTGCGTAAGATAAAGTCATAGATGTAGAACAGCTAAAAAAAGGCATATGCTATTTAAAAATTATAATTATTGCCAAAAATATTTTTGAGACCATGTATGAGGGTCCTTATTTTGTCAATGTGATAAATGAAGATGTTACCTCAGTTTAAGTTTAATCTGAATTTATATTATGTGTATTATGTGTTTTGTTTTGTTTTTATGTGAATTTTTGCCCTGCAGAGTGAGCCTTGCTTTTTCCAGTTAACCATATACTGTGGAGATGTTACTAGCAATGTTTCTGAGCTATATCCATCTTGGTTATGAACCCTTGTTTTGTAGCATCCTGCCAAATGACCGTACCACACACTTCTATTAATCTATTCCCTTAATACTTAGTTTTTGCTGGCAAAAACAATGCCAAAACACGTCACCTTGTGCTTATGCTATTTTTTCTAAGGAATTACACCAAAAGTAGAATTACTGAGTCGTAGTGCATCACCTTCATCTTTACTGAATTTACCAAGTAAGATGCTTTTGGTTGCAAGTAACAAAATACTCAACTGAAAGTGGGTTGAAACAATTACATAATAAGATGTCCAGAAGTGGGCAGTCCTAGGGTTAATTCGCCTCAAGGATGGCCTAGGCTCTTTCCACACTGCAGTTCCATGCAATATGTCTTCATATTATGGTATCCAAAGACAGAGAGCTGGGGCATGGGCAAGTGTGCTCTCACTGGGAGTATTTTTTATTAGGGAATAAAACTTTCCAAGAACTGCTTCCCTCCCCAGCTGCCTCTTTACCTACCGTAAATTTCATTGGCCAGAATTGGGACATGTGGTTACCCTGAGCTATAAAGGAAACTTGGGAAATAAGTTTGTGGTATATGAATCACTGTAATAGGAGCCGTACTTTACTAATTGGGAAGAAAGGTGAAGGAAATCTCTGTGGACAGGGAACCAACAATATCTGCCACATTAATTATGACCAAAATACTCTCCAAATTTGCTGTATCAATTCACTCTCCCAGCGACCAATTGTGAAGGTCTTTGTTGCCATCACATAAATTTTAGAATCAGCTCATCAATTTCTTTAATAAACAATGTTACAATTTTTATTTGCATTGTATGAAGTCTACAGATAAATTTGATTGATATTTATAACATCTTAATATTGAGCCTCTCAATCCATGAGCATGATGTATCTTTCTGTTTGTTTAGGGAAACTTGTTAAAATTCTCCCTGCAATGCTCAATTTTCAGAGTACAAGTCTTGCATATGTTTTGTTAAAATTGTGACACAGTATTCCTATTTTTGTATTTTTATAAAATATATTGTTATTACATCTAAGTAGGATAATATTTTTTATTTAATTAAGTTTTCTAATTGTTGCTGATATATAGGACTTTATGAGTTTTTAACATTGATCACGTACACAGAAGTTAGGCAGAAACAAGTTTACATGTTTATAAAATAGAACGAAAGACAAGTTAGGCACTTAGTGGGTAAGGGACAAAGGAGTACAATTTGAGGTCAGAGGTAGGCAGGGGCCACATGGTCATCAAGGTACAGACCTTTAAAAAGATTTTTTACACGTAGTCTCCAAATGATCCAACCTTACAGTAAAGCAATCTTTGTTTCCTTAGCAGCCACTCAATTCACTTTATTATCTCCTATTTAGTATCTGAAATTTCCTATGGACTAAAATCTTTGGAGCATAGAACTGAGTGTGTCTTCTCAACTGCTGTATCATTATACCACTTAATACTTTCTTCTGCTTTTATTGACAAAAGAATGGAAATATAAAATGGACAAAGTTGTATTTTATCAATATATATTTAGCAAGTTTGTATTTATAACATTTAGATATTATCATTAGAAAATTATAAATAGGTTTAATGAGTACAAGTATTTGAAGTAAGGGATTATGAATGACATGGAATGATTCAAACTTCAACATTAAATTCCTTTTGCTAATTTACTTTCCTTTACAACTTCAGGATTATTTATTCATACAGATTATTTAAAAATTGGCACTGCTCAATATTCTAGGAAAAGATATGCTCAGGCTTGATATTGAGATGAAAGGTGAGAACATGGGAATATAAATTCAAGGTTATTACTTTACAATCAATGATAAATTTATAACAGGTTTAATTATAGGCTCTGAGATGGTAGTGTTTTCCAAGATCTTCTCCAAAATAAATTCTCAAAAGTACATTATCTGACATACGTGCAAAGAAATTAGGAATCAATATCAAAAGGTAGGCAACTCTTCCTATGAATATGGAAGTTAAAATAGCTTTTTTTTAAAAAAAGATTAATCTTATTTATTTATTTCTCCCTACCCCTTTGTTGTTCACACTTGCTGAGTCTGTTTGTTGTGTGCTGGTCTCTTTTTTTAGGAGGCACTGGGAAATGAACATGGGACCTCCCATGTGAGAGGGAGGTGCCTAATCACTAAAGATTCCTCTGTTCCCTGCTTGGTTGTGTCTCTCATTGTGTTTTCCCCTGTGTGTCTCTTGTTGTGTCATCTTTTTGCATCAACTCACCACGTCAGCCCATCTCGTCTGCTCCATGACTTGTTAGTCTTCTTTAGGAGGCACCAATAACCAAACCTGGTCTTCCCGTGTGGTAGGCAGGAGCTCAATCTCTTGAGCCACATCTGTTTCCCTAAAATAGCTTTTGCTATGACCTCCTTGGCAATAATTCAAGTGATCGATTCTTGGTTCACATCCTCCTTCCAAATCAGGAGCATTTGACACAGTTGATCCCTTCCTCCTGCTTAATATACTTTCTTTACTTGCTTCCAGTACATTTCAGTCTACTGTTACACAGGTATATATACATTTCCAGTCTTTGCTTATTCCTTTTCTTCTCCCTTACTGTCTGAGTATCTCAATGCTCAATCCCTGGTCACCTTCTCTTCTTTATCTGTTGAATGCTGATCTCATAGGCTCTCACGGCTCTCTTTCCCCTGAACTTCAGACTCTTATCCACATCTGTTTATTCCACATTTTCACTTGTATGCCTTATAGATATCTTAATTCAATATGTCCAAATCTAAACTCCTTATCAACAGCATCTCCAACCAAAGTCTTCTCAACCCCAGTTGATGGCAACTCTATCCTTCCAGTGTCTCAAGCTCCAAACCTTGGAATTTTCATTGATTCCTCTCTAACACTTCAATCCATCAGGAAATTCACCATGTGTATAGAATGTACCCCTTCTCACTATCTCTACCACTACTATCCTTGACCAGATCACCACCAGCTTTTGCTCAGATTACTGGTCCACCTGCCATTGCCTTTTCCTTCTTTCAGATGATCCTTAATAAAACAGCTAGAGAGTTCCATTGACTCTAAAGTAATATCGTGTACCTCCTGTGAACATTATCATATGTGGCTCCTCACTTCACCCTGAGTAGAAGCTATAGTCCTTACAATAGCTTATGAATCCCTGCCAAATCTGTTCTCTCTCCTTCTGAGTTTATCTCAGTCTTTCCTCTTCCTCATTCACTCTACTCCAGCCATGCTGACTTCCTCACTATTTCTTGAGAATAAAAAAATTTAGGGCCTTTGCAAAGATTGTTCTCTCTGCTTGGAATGCACTTCCCCTAGATGTCCTTACAACTAAGTCTCTCACTTCCTTCAAGTCTCTGTTCAAATGTCACCTACGGTCCACCCCATTTAATGCTGAACACTACCACTTCCTCTCCAAGCACCCTGGAACCTTTTATCCTATTGTGTTTTTCCTTTTTTCCACTGTGCTTGCAACTTTTTACCGTACTCTTTAATTTACTTATTCATTGGTTGTTGCTAACTGTTGGTCTTGCTCTGGTAGAATGTAAACTACCACAAGGGCAAGGATCTTCGCCTTATATACTGCTGTAACCATAAGTGCATATAACTGTGCCCAGAGCATAGTAGCTGCTCAATAAGTACTTGTTGGATAAATTTAAAATGATTTCTAAGCTTAGACTGGCCTCAAAGAGTCTCTGATCCTAAGACTCTAAATACTTGGAATATCCTAATACTTCAGTGAATCTCACCACTTACTTCTCCCACACGGTGGCAGTCTTTACCTTGGATACAGACTCTAGTAGACACATTTGTAAATTAATAGATGCATTAACCTGCTTGTTTTCTTTCAGTCAAGACCATCTGTCCTGCAAGGCTTGACAGCAGGAAGTGCATAGAATGTACATAATTATCCCTCAAAATCTAAGCAATTTTAGGGAAGAGGATTTAGGTGTGCTTTTCCTGCGAGCAACACATTATGAAGGCAATGTTGCTTTCCTTACAGGGACTTCAAAACATAATTGTTATTTGTGGGTAGGGCATGGGTTTGGAGACTGTGACAGCATAAACTTATGACCCCTAAAATAACCTGACAACACACAAAGTAGATCCCAACCATCCAATATATCTGTTTTTTCCCCTTAGCCGAGGACTTTGAGGCCCTCTGCCCCATCCCTTCTTGTCCCATTTAGTTTACCCCAGCATCTGGAAAGCACTGTCTGCATTTCTAGCTTTCAACCTCTCCTGTGATCTGTGGAAGGAACAACCAACCCTTCCTTATTTCTATTAGACGCAAACACGCTCTGGGTATAAGTTCATGTTTTAAATTTCCTGTGGGAGGCAACACTGATAGAAAGTACACCATTTGGAACCGCAGGTGGCTCTGCCACTCACTAATTGTTTGACCTTGGGCAAGTTGCCTAACTTCTCCGAGCTTCAGTTTCTTTACCTCTGGATCACACCCAACCCACAGGGTCAGTGGGAGATTGAAATCGTTATCTAAGTGGAGCCACTTAGAGCAGTGGCTCGCACAGGGCGGTCTCCATGTCCTTTCCCCTCCTCCTGCCTCTGGGCACCTGGAAACAGCAAGCTTGGGCAGCCACCAGGCATGAGAAGGGGTGAGAGGGAACAGGAGGGAATGGGAAATGTCTCCAAGGGGGAGAGGGTGGAGGAGGAGCTGCTGGGGTCTGCAGGAAGGAGCCGAGTGGGAGCAAGTGTCATCAGCCTGGACTCCTGGGACTTGTGCTGTCCTATGCTACAATGAGCTGCCGGGTCACCATTGAGGAGACAAGCAGAAAACTATCATCAGACTAAGGCTCTAGAACTCCACGAAAACTTTCTTATCAACAGATCAAAGTCTATCAGAAGCTGCACCTGGGGTTTCCACCAGGCATAGACACTGATAAAGGGGTCCTGGTCTTCACAGGCCTGTTGATTCTTAGTATCCTGCTCAAGATCACTTGTTACTGTCAGTGTCCCGAGCCCAAGACCGCCAGGAGCAAACCGTGGTTGAACAAGATGGGTGTATTGCTTCTTGAAAGAAGGGAGACCCCTTACTATGGGATATCATGGAGGGTGGGAGTTCAAAGTTTGAGAATGTTAGAGGACTTAGGGGATTTGGGCTTCCTTTAGGGATTTTGGGAAGGGCCCAAGGAGGCTGACTTTGTCCTGGATTTGATGATGTCAGCAAGTGGTGGTGGTTGAGTTTGCTAGGCTGCCAGCATGCAGTGTACCAGAAATGGGTTGGCTTTTACAGTCGGCATTTATTGGCTTGCAAGCTTACAGTTCTGAGCCTGGGAAAATGTCCAAATCGAGGCATCATCAGGCAATGCTTTCTCCCCAGAGGCAATAGGAACTTATAAGCACATGGTTTGGAGGCTGGAAAGGATTCCAAACCAAGGCAGTGCTTTCATCCTGATCCCCAGCTGCTGATGACCCTGGATTCCTATCTCACAGGGCAAGGCATGCGGTGGCATCTGCTGGTCTCCCTCTTCTCTTGGGGTTTCATTGCTTTCAGCTTCTGGCCTCAGTGGCTTTCTCTCAGCACCTGTGGCTTTCTCCTCTTCCTTGGAATCCATCCCAGTGAGAGGATGGACTCGGGCCATGCCTTACCAAAGTAATCTAATCAAAGGCCCTTACCTGACCTAATCGAGAGGTCCCACCACGGTAAGTTCACCCCTGTAGGAAGGGGTTAGCTCTAAGACATGATTTTCTGGGGTCCATAGAAGCCCTAAACTACCACAGCAGGGATGGGAATAATTGTCTGACGGGGAATCTTAAGAAATCTTATCGCTGGAAGAATTAAGCAAGCCTGAGCCTGTCGTTGGTAAAGACGCGGCAGTCACTTACTAGCCACTTTTGTGATTTGGACAATCTTCATGTTTTTGTCTGTGTTCACATCACGGCCTATCACAGCCACAAAAGGGCCTTATCTGACGTTGGTTTTCTGTGAAGTTGTTTATATTCAACAGAAAACCAACAAGGCCCAGCTGCGAGGGCCAGGCCAGCTCCCAAATGTCAGGGTCTGCCTTTCACATGACGAGCGTCTCCACGGAAAGCCTCGGGTGTTACGCCGCTGGGAGATTTCTGGGGAATAAAATGGGGATGTTTCATCACTCAGTTCCTTCTGGCTTTGTGAGAAACCTTACAAAACCTCATACAGGGACCTTATCTGTTATTCTGAGCCAGAAAGCACACGTTC
Organism: Dasypus novemcinctus; assembly: GCF_030445035.2. Taxonomy (NCBI): domain Eukaryota; kingdom Metazoa; phylum Chordata; class Mammalia; order Cingulata; family Dasypodidae; genus Dasypus; species Dasypus novemcinctus. Next base: position 193,671,527 of record NC_080673.1, on the reverse strand, counting down.
CATGCAAAAGGGAAGGCAGAATCTGAAAACGTGCAGGATGGGCCATTCTCTCCCTACTCTTCTTTTTTTAATTTCCTTCCTTCCTTCCTTCCTTCCTTCCTTCCTTCCTTCCTTCCTTCCTTCCTTCCTTCCTTCCTTCCTTCCTTCCTTCCTTCCTTCCTTCCTTCCTTCCTTCCTTCCTTCCTCCCTCCCTTCCCTCCCTCCCTCCCTCCCTCCCTCCCTCTCTCACTCTCTCTTCCCCTCCCCCTCCCTGCCCTGGTGTTTTAGCTGTGTCCATTCATTGTGTGATCTTCTCTATCTATTTCTCTTTTTGTCTGTTCTTCTTGTCTTTCTCCTCTAGGATTCACTGGGATTTGATCCTAGGACCTCTGATGTGGAGAGAGGTTCCCTGTCAATTGCTCCACCTCAGTTCCTGGTCTCTGCTGCACTTCACCTTGACTCTCCCCTTCATCTCTCTTTTGTCGCATCATCATCTTGCTGTGTGACTCGCTTGCACGGGCACTGGCTCACCGACTTGCTGTGTGGGTCCTGGCCCGCCACGTGGGCCCCAGCCCGCCACGTGGGCACTGTCTCACCACATGGGCACTCATGGGGGCACTCAGCTCACTCTGTGAGCACTGGCTTACCATGCGGGCACTCACATAGACACTTGGTTTGACACGCAGGCACTCAACTCACCATGTGAGAACTCACACAGGCACTTGGCTCGACATGCAGACACTGGCTTGCCACAAGGGCACTCACATAGGCACTCAGCTCATCACATGGACACTTGCTCACCATGTGGGCACTTGGCTTGCCACACGAGCACCCACATGGGCACTTGGCTCACAGTGCGGGCACTCAGCTCACCACATGGGCACTCTTTCTCTTCTTCTTTTCCACCAGGAGGCCCCAGGGATCGAACCCAGGTCCTCCTATATGGTAGGCAGAGGCCTTATCACTTGAGCCACATCTGCATCCCTCTCTCTGCTCTTCTCAATTGCCTGTATCCTTGACCTTATTAGTAAAGTTTGATTCTGGCTTAGATCTGTGATTTGTGTGTCATTTGGCAACCCAATCTTGCTTAAGGAAGTCTTTAAAGTGGAGAAAGATCTCCCTTGAAAGAGGTCTGCTGATCTAGCTCCCACTCTCACCCCATTATTCTGACATTAGATTTTGGGAAGGGGGTCTAAGGTGCCAATTCTAAATCTTACCTTGTTACATGGTGCTTCCTTTAACTGGATGAAAGGTGAGAAAGGACACATTATGGCTAAGAGATGTAAAGAGGGAACAAAAATAAATAGGAGCAAGGGAGTTTGGACCTGAGGTGTTCCCATTTGCCAAGATCAGATTCTCAAATGTTTGATCTAATTGCTCAAGCAACTTTTTAAAAAGTTTTGTTTTGACCCCTGTGATGTTTTGAAACTGGATGGACCCCAGAAAATCTTGTCCTTTGAGCTAATCCATTTCTGTGGTTGTGAACGTATTGTAAGTGGGAACTTTTGTTTAGGTTACTTCTTTTGGGGCATGGGCCAGGTAGGGCTTAATCCTCTTACTGAAGTCCTTTAAAAATGGCATGACTACATAGAAAGAAACAGAGAGAAAGCCACCAACCCAAGAAACTGAAAGCAACAGCACCCAGGAGAGAAGCTAGAGACCAGCGGATGTTGCCATGTGCCTTGCACGTGACAGAGGAGTCCAGGATCACTGGCAGCTGATCTTTAGGATGAAAACATTACCTTGGTTTGGACTTTTTTCCAGCCTCCAAACTGTGAGCTTATAAATTCCCATTGTTTAAGCTGACCCATGACATGATATTTGCTTGAGCAGCCAAGGAGACTGAAACACTGGTCAATATTTAATCAAATTTCTTTTTTAAAAATCCTGTTTTCTGTTCTCTGCAATAGAAAATGTTCTGCTACTTATGGTGATGTTCTCGATTTTTAGTTCCTTGGGCAAGTCGCCAACACTCTAATGGAATTAGTTTTGTTCCTTTCTCTTTTTTGTCCCAGACTTTGAGTGCCTTGAGAGTAAAAATATCGTATCTGTCTTTGTAGCCTAGTGCCTCTTGTGAGGTGCACAGTAGGCCCTAAGTACGTATTTGTGGAATGAAAGAATGGATGGAGGAATGGAAAACAAGCCTATGTTTCTGATGCGCTCAGGCTAGTGTTGTCTTCATTCCTTCTCTTCAAATTATAAACCTTTGAAAGTAGAGAGACTAGGCCCCATGTCCTATCTCTTTCACTGCAACAACTCTTTGAGAACTGGGCTGCTTCTAGGAAAGCTTGAGTTTTCCAAAAGATGACACATGGTCTGAAATCCACACATGGGCAGGCGGAACATGATTTTATTGATCATAAGAACAAGGGAATTGTGAACAGCAGTAGGAAATAAGTTGGTGGCTTTTGTGGCATCCCTTTTCTTTTGGACAAAATCCTTGAGGATGCCCAGACTTTAAGGACTTACTCTTGAGCAATTCAAAATGGTTATTATTATCTTCAGATTCATTTGTTGATTTCACCAGAGTAGGGGGCCACTTAGTTCCAGCCTGTTGTCCTTGCCCCCTGACTTGGCCCTCCTGGCTTTCTACTTCCAGGAAGGAGCTATTTAAGAAAACCTTTTTCTCTAACCCTTTCTTTTTGTAAGCTGTGATTGGGATGGGCTCTTGAGAAGTGAGCTCTGCACTGGGACCATGCAAGATGCAAATTCTGGCCTGGCCACTTCAGCTGAGGCTTATAAGAATAAAGTGGTGCGAATGAGGATCTACTGAGATGCCTATAGAACACTTAGCATGATGACAGCTCAGAGAAAACCCTCATTAAATGTTACTTCTTGTTGCCATAATTATAAGCCTGGTGGTGGTTAGTCATTGATGGTTATTGCCGAGCTAGCAGTAAGCAAATGAAAGTAAAGTCAGGGAGAGAGCAGAGGCCCTGGGGATGCGGACACTTGCAAGGTCCAGTTCTGACCAAGTTCCTGGCCAGTAGTAAGTGCTCAGTAAAATTCTGTTAAGTGACTGAATGCCTGGCATGTACAAGTGTGTGACCTCGGGCTCAACACTTCCCCTGTCTGAACCGCTGTCCCTCATTTGTGAAACGAATGCGTTTAATTATATCGCCTGTTCTTAACCCTGGTTGGCTGTTAGATTTACCTGGGAGAGCTTTTAAGAAATCCCAGGTTCTGCCCTCTTTCCACTGCCCCCATTCTGACTTGATTGGTCTGGAAGCAGCTATCGTATCTTTTCAAAGCTCTCCAGGTGGTCCTCAAGTGCAGCCAGAGCTGAGAACCACTGTATGAGATGGCCACCCAGGTATTCTGTCTCAGGTGGCGTGACCCTGAGAAGGCACAGACTGAGCTCTGGGCTGACAGTGCCCCTCCACGGTCCCCCTATCCCAAGCAGCAGCACCTACCCTCCCTCAGCCTGAAAATTCACGGGTAAGTCTTCCAATCATGGAAAGGAGCAACCTTTGAAGAGAAAAATTTCACGAACTTCCAGAAATGGCTCTTTTTGCTTCCATGCTGGTCTTTCAGTTTCCCTGTTCACCAGGCACAAGAATTCTTGCAGCCTTCTGTTTTCTTTAAACCCGCCAACTTACTCAGAGCAGTTTTGACTTGACCGTCATTTGATTTGTTGGAACTGTGCTCTATCCAGGGAACAAAAAATGAAGACTGTGAACTTTTGAGACTATCTGAATTAATACTTTACCATCGTAGAGCCACATTTGTGAACTGGAGTCTCATTTCTGAAATGACATTGTGAGTTAGTACTAGAGATACCTCTGTACACCACAGTCCTAATTCCTTTTTGTTTCAACATTTATGTTTAAGCCATTAAAAATACTGACTTTTCCATTCTGAATGAAATGATTACTTTTGATTTTTTTAAAAAAAGATTTATTTATTTCTCTCCCCTTCCCACCCCCCTCGCACCCGGGGTGTCTGTTCTCTGTGTCTATTTGCTGCGTCTTCTTTGTCCACTTCTGTTGTTGTCAGCGCCACGGGAATTTGTGTTTCTTTTTGTTGCGTCATCTTGCTGTGTCAACTCTCCGTGTGTGTGGCGCCATTCTTGGGCAGGCTGCACTTTCTTTCGCGCTGGGCGGCTCTCCTTACGGGGCGCACTCCTTGCGCGTGGGGCTCCCCTACGCGGGGGACACCCCTGCATGGCAGGGCACTCCTTGTGCGCATCAGCACTGCACATGGGCCAGCTCCACACGGGTCAAGGAGGCCCCGGGTTTGAACTGCGGACCTCCCATGTGGTAGACGGACGCCCTAACCACTGGGCCAAGTCCGCCGCCTACTTTTGATTTTAAAGATGAAAAGTAACTTCATAAAGATTTTCCAAACTTCTCATTGTGTCTCTCCACTTTCTCTTATTTAAGGGACACATAGGAGGCCTTCGTCCATAAGATGGAGAAAGGGAAGACAATAGAGTTACAAACTCTTCCAAAGTCTGTTTCAACTCTAGTGTTCTGTAACTCTGCTTCTTCTGAACAAGGAACTCTGTTAAATTTTTAACCTGGCATTTCTTGAGCCCTCAATGCCATGTATCTTGAACTGGGGTCTGCCATCCCTAAGGAGCATAAAAATAATTTTGGGGAAGTGCATGTGGCTCAAGTGGTTGAGCACCTGCTTCCCACATGGGGGGGGTCTCAGGTTCGGTCCCTGGTCCTCCTAAAAACAAAAAAAAGCAAACAAATGAAAATACCAACTCAGAGGAGCTGATGTGGCTCAGTGGCTGAGTGCCAGCTTCTGCATACGAGGTCTCAGGTTCAATCTCCAGTCCTGGTATATTAAAAAAAAAAAAAAAAAAATTGGAGCTTTTGTGAGTTTGCTATGAGACTCCTTTGACTTATTCATGGTTAATTATAATATACTCATGAAAGCATCTGGTTCATGATAGATACCCAGTGCACATTCATTTCTTCTTCCTTACCGATGTTTTTTGGTGGAAAGTGCTCTTGTTTTTTCTCCACCCTTTGTCTGTCTCAAGTCTGGCAGAGGCTACTAAGGAAAGAGGTAGAGAGTTTCATGAGGGAGTTGAAATCTGGAACAGGAAGTCCCAAAGAAGGTCATTGCATTAAACTAATGGAAATAAAACCTGCTCCCATAAAGGAAATAGCTGCCAAACACCTTTTCTTTAAACTGCCCACCACAGTGCTCCATAAATTTTGTCCCGTATTTAGTATCTAACAACTTTTTTTTTCTTAAAAAAGTGTATAATCCATGGAGAAAGGCAGGTGGAGAATAGTTTCCTGGCATAGCTCTTGAAGGCAAACCGTGGTGAAGTTGAAGTGGCTGCGGAGTGGGGAAACGGGGGACCCCCTAGGAGGGGAGCCCTGCTGGGAGCCAGCCCCCCAGTCACGCATCACCTCCTTTAGTCCCTGTGACCCTCCCATGAGTGAAGTGTTCTCATCTGCCTTTTACAGATGAAGAAACTGAGGCTGGAGCAGTTGAATAACATGCCTCGGTAAGATGACGCTGGAGGGGCGTGGCCAGGAGCTCATCTTTAGGCTCAGATTGCTACCGGTCCTGATTTATCACTTACTGATTGTGTGGCCTCAGGCAGGTTGCTTAAGCTCCTGGCCTCATCAGTAAGTGGGGACAATAGTAGTGCCTACCTGTGACAGAGCCTGCGGGTTGCCCCTTCTTCTCTAACATTCAAACCCAGAGAGTAGGTGGGTGCCTGGCTGCCAAGATGAAAAGACTGCATTTCTCCCCCAAAGATCAGGTTGGCAGATGGCCGGTGCTGTGCTCCATTCTACTGTTGTTCAGAGTTGGAGGAAGAAGTGGGTCTGGACCAGGGGGGTGGGAAGCCCCCTGGAATGGCTTGGTTTGTGCCCCACATGGGGAGAGCAGGTTCAGGGGGAACAGAGAGCTGAGGGTCTTGTCTTTACTTCCCCCAGGTGAAGCTGGCCTGCCTCAGTCCTCTGCTAGTTTCCAGCTCCAAAGGCTAGAGTTTACCCTGATGATGCTAAATCCGTTCTCCCACAGGAAACTGACTTCCTGGCCCAGAGAAACCAACAGGCTTTGTCAGCTGTTTGTTGAATGACTTCCTGGACTAATTCTGTAACGTCTGTGTTCTATCAAGTTGGAGGAGTCAGTGGAATCTCTACTTGATTAGCTTATGGTTAGCTAATGACTGCACAGAGATTTTCTTAAACGTCTTAAATCTCCCAGCCTTTGCCGAGCGGCTCTGTGCGTGTGTGGCGGTGTGAGCTTTCAATGCTCCACCTGAGCCTGCGTCTTCTGCTTGTGCAAGTCTCAAGTGCAACCAGAGATGAGCATGTTGGGTCTTCCCAGGTCTTTCCTGTGCATGAGCCCAACTCTGGTCACGCCCTTGGCTCTGTGCATGTGTGTGACCTTCCCAGGGATATGCTGTGGCTTTTCAAAGCCCCACATGGATACCTGATTTACTAGTTTTTCCCAGTTTTTTTGGTCGCTGTTGGTGGTGGTGTCTGTGTCATTCTCTCATTAGCCGCAATGGGTAAGGCCACCTCAGGCCCCTGTGATGTTAAATAATTGTCATTATCTTGAACAAATGCTCAGTGGCTAGGTCTGTTGGCACAGAGCAAGTCGGATCAATAAAGACGAGCCTAAGGACTGAGCTTTGTAGTGCGCTTCCAGACAGACCGTTCCCTGGAGATGGGCCTTTTGGGGAGCTCCAGATCGCTTCTGCCCCTCCTGGGCAGCTGGCTTTCCACAGCTACCATAGTGGTGAGGCGACCGGCCTTTTAGGATGCTACAGTGTCAGGGAGGGGATGATGGAACTAGAACAAGTTAAAATGCCACGAAGCCCACTGTTCTTACTAAGATTCCACTTTTTCTCGACTAAACACTCCTTAGAGTGTTGTAAGCCTTATGTTAATCTGCAGAGTACTGAGAAGCTGCCTTTGACGGATTTTGCTGGTGTTCTCGCTATGGAGGAGCAGATTTTTTGGAGGTCCTTACTCTGCCGTTCTGAAAGTGTTATCTTCTCCCTTTAATCTTTTTTCCCCCTCTTTATTTCATTTTTTGTTTTCCCCTTTCATCTTCTATCAGTTTTGAATGTTATTTGAGCCAGACTCAATTTCCACTCAGTCCATAAATATTTTAAGGAATCTGTTAATAGCTCTGCAGGGATACATAATGATAGACAGATGAAGCAGGCATGGCCCCTGCCTCAAGGCACCCACATCCTGGGGACATAGGCCTGGGCCCACCTATACTTTCGAGGCAAGATGAACTGCAGCAGAGTGGAGGGCAGCAGATTTAGCCTTCCTTGGAGGAAGGGGAGCATTTCCTGAGGAAGCTGTGCTTCAAGCTGGGTATGAGTTAAGAAGCCCTTAGATCCAGCCATGAACTACAGCTGTACACACATACATCCTTCAGTCTGGGGAGACTCCCGGCATGAGGGGCCAGTGGCCTGGAGGCTTCCGAGGGGGACAGCAGTCACATGCCGTCCCAGCCCCTTCTCACTCCAGGGCGTGGTCAGGACGTGCAGGTGGGATTTCAGTGGGCGAGTTTAGGGAACATGGCGTACTGGGCACTGGTCACAGTTAGGCAAAGAGATGGGAAGATCAGGGAGAGTTCTGGCTGAGGAATGTGGACATTTTACGTGAAGGCAGTAGGAATCCTTAAATATTTTTCTGCAGTGTGTAGTGTGAAGAAGAGAAAACTAGTTGGCTTCATATGTCTGCCTTAGTTTCCTAGTGCTGCTGTAACAAAGACTCACAAACCAGCGACTTAAAACCATGGACGTCTCTTCTCTCCCAGTTCTGGGGCAGAAGACTGAAGTCAAGGTGTCATCTGGCCCATGTTCTCTCCAACGGCTCTTGGGGGAACCCTTCCTGCCTTGTCTTAGCCTCTGGTGCTGGGCAGCCATCCTAGCGCTCCTTGGCTTGCAGAGACATCACTCCAATCCTTGCCATCCTAGCGCTCCTTGGCTTGTAGAGACTTTGCCTCCATCACCGCATGGGAGTCTCCCTGTGTATCCCAACCTCCCTGCCTCATAGGGACACCAGTCCTGTTGGATTTAGGGTCCACCTTCACCCAGGATGGCCTCATCTTAACTATTTACATCTGCAGAGGCCTTTTTTCCCCCAAATAAGGTGCCATTTGCAGGTTCCTGGTGGACATAACTTTTGGGGGCTCGCTTTTCAGCCTGGCAGTGCTCTTCTCAATTTTATTTAACACTTAGGTGACTGAGCATTAATAACTAGACCCCTCAGCCCAGGCATGGGATGAGCCCAGTTCTGAATCTTGACTCTACTGCATTGCCAGCTGTGTGAACTAGGGCAGGTCATGCTCACCGCACTGAGCTTCTGATCTTCATCGGTAAAGCTCGTGGTGTAAAACGGTTCCGTTTAGAAGAGACGACATGTAAACCACCCAGCACATGGAGGATACCACCTAAAGGAGATATACATATATTTTTTTGGTGATTATGCTTCACAAATGTGTTTAAAATCGACTCATCCCCTTTTTACTTTTCTCTCAGGGATAAAGACTGCCATCAGATATGGAACGCATTCAAAAATGTATTTGTTCATAAGAACCAGTGCAACATCACAGAAGAAGACTATCAACCACTACTGAAGCTGACAAATCAGAATATACCTTGTGGCAAGGTAACTGGGTCAGATTATTGGTCTTTAAACTGAGGACAAAAACTGGAGGGAGGAGGCCAGAAGGCCAGATTTTGACTAGGAGTAGGAGAGAGGAAAAACGCAGACAATAGATTGTGGGTGGGTGTAGTTGAAAAGAGATGATGTTTGTGGGGACATTGGGGGTTCAGGGTGTCATCAGGGTTTAGGGCATCTGGGGACAGAGGTGAGAGGGATGGAGACATGGGAAAAAGAAGGAATAATTGACCAGAAACAAACAAAACCACCCCCAATTTTTATAATGACGAAACATTTTCCCGTCTCTGATATGACTACTAACAATTATGATAACGAAAATAGCAAAAATGCCGGTATACATATACAGAGTGATTTTCATTAGAGAGGACTCTCCCAACCATTACCTTGTTATTAATAGATTGTCACAGCCATCCTGTGAAATAGGCAGGTGGGATGTCAGCATCCCCATTTCACCAGTGAGAAAACAGCTTGGTGAGTTAGGTGGCCAGAGATTGCCCAAGTTTGGCCGGCTTGAAAGCGACTAGCTGAAATGTAAATGGCACAGGCTTTGGAGCCAGAGGGGCCTGGGTTTTAATGCAGTGATTGTACTAGAAAAGGCATGTAATGGAATGCATCTTTTTGAAAACTAGTGTTTCATTGTGCTCAACATTGCCTTCAAAAAGGCCCTAAGTCCATCCGCAAATTACAGGCCTCTCATCCCATTGTTGGAGAACTGGAGTAATTAAGAACTCCTCTTTGGTGCACCAAGCACCATGTACTCCATCCAAGTTCCATTTGTTGGACGCATTACTGTGCAGTGGACACTATGCTAGGTAATTTATTTGCGTTATTGCATTTACTCTTCCCAGCATCCTGTGAGTTTGGTACAATTACCATTGTCAGCAATTGACAGATTAGGAAAGTGAGGCTTAGTCATGCTTTAGTTGCCCCAGCTCAGACAGCGAATAAGTGGGGCTGTTGAGCTTCAATAAGGCAGTTGACTCCAGAGTTTTAAACCACTCTCCTCCTCTGCCTCCCACGAAGAATGACTAAATTCAACGAGCAGAATATTGTTCTGAAATTTGGCTTTCTGTACCTTGAAAAAAAACCCACATCACCGCACTTGTTCTTTGTGTGTGTGTGTGCACATGCACATGTGTGTAGGGAGGTGGGAGGGGGTGGGGAAGATTCGAGGAAGGAGGAAGCAGTTACAGAGTTCTTTAAGAAACAAAAAGCACTTAATCCCCCCCAATGTTTTTGCAAGTAATTTAAGGAATTTTGGAATTTCCTAATGCCTCCTCCAGCTGTGATCTTTTTTTCTTTAAATTTTATTTTTAAATTATCTTTTTAAAAAGTTAATAGATTGCACAAAACGTTACATTAAAAAACATAAGAAGTTCCCATATACCCCACTCCCCACCCCCCCACCCCCATCATTTTTTTAAGTTGTATTTTTTTTTTAAGATTCATAGATCACAACAAATGTTACATTAAAAAATATAAGAGGTTCCCACATACCCCTTACTTTCCCCAACCCCACTCCTCCCACATCAACAACCCCTCTCATCACTGTGGCACATTCATTGCATTTGGTGAATACATTTTGGAGCACTGCTGCACTGCATGGATTACAGTTCACATTGTAGTTTACACTCTCCCCCAGTACATTCAGTGGGTTATGGCAGGATATATAATGTCCAGCATCTGTCCCTGCAATATGATTTAGGACAACTCCAAGTCCCCACAGTCCAAATGTGATCAGAATCCATGTTTCTTATAAGGTTTTGATCTGTGGCTTTCAGATTTTTTTCAACTGTAACCAAGAATAAAAAATTCATGTTGTGTTGTGACCTGGAAAACACACACACACACATATACACACACACACACACAAATGCATGAACACAAACCCAATGCACACACACATTCTCTCTCTCAGAAACCATAGAAAACATGGTGCACGAAACAACAGTTACCCTCATCCTCTGTGATTTATTCCACTTTCTGTGTTGTCTTTTATTAAAAAGATGTGTGTGTGTGTTGACCCTCACCATTGATTTCAGTCATAGGTTATGTTTATTTTTTCTCAGAGCCTCTTTTGGAGCAAATCGGGCAACCTGGCACATCAGTACACAAAGGTGCAGCCGCAGCTGCTCACCCTGGAGGACACACTCGTGGGCTACATGGTGGACGGCCTCAGATGGTGTGGGGACGAAGGCTCTTCTGGTGAGGACCTGGTGGGAGTGCTCAGGACGTGCGGGGTGAAGGAGCGCTGGGCTCTGCCGTGGCGCTGAAAGAGGAGGAGAAGTCATGGGCCCTCACCCCCACGGTTCAGGCCGGTGCAGAATTAGCGTTCGCTAGACCCACCCTTGTTTTCTCGAAAAACTGACTTCAGAATTTGGGGTTGTCCCCCAGGCCTTAATGGACAGAGTTTGAAATCGTCTATGCTCCCTGATTCGCTCCTTCTTTCTGAGCACTCGTGGGGCCTGCTTCTGGATCCTTGGTACATGGTTTTCTGGAAGGACGTGACTCAGGACCAAAGATTCTAGAGTAGGGGGAGACCTCGGAGGGACCCAGGCAGAGTCCTCGTTTCACGGACCGGCCACGGTGACCGTGGAGTGGACTCCTCAGCAGCTCAGGCCGGTGCACGACGGTGCCGTCGGTTTTCAGAGGGAGCTTTATTTTGCCCAGAAAATCCAGAGCACCCCACTGCGGAAAAGCATTTTCTACTCAGAAATCCCTAGTTTTCATTCCTTTCTTCTTTTTAGTTTTATTGGGGATACTCTATGTTGCCTTACTTTTTGTTGTTTAATTCCTATTTTTATGGCGTTTGAATTTTTTTAAATATATAATTTAAAAAATATATAAATATGTAAAAATTTTAAAAGCATGTCTTATTGTAGCTTCTTGCCCCCTGATTTTCATGATTTTCAATTAAAAATAATGAGGCATGCTTATTTGAAAAACACTTGCATATTACAAACATGCATAAAGGTGAAAATGGAAGATTGCCCTGCATTCTTTCCCCACCCCTCAGTCTCCATGCTGCTTCTGTTGTCCACAACTGGGTTCATACCCTTCCAGACTTTTCCCTATGCCCATATATACATATATATTTAAAAGGTATGCATACTGTTCTGAAACCTTCTTTATTCATTTAAAATTAGTAGGCATAAAAAATATAGCCATATTCTTGTAAAAGAGTTTACCGTATTTGCTCTAGGGGTGTATCATAATTTATTTAATCAATCTCCTATTGGTGGATATTTAATTTTAGTTTTAGTTTTAGTTGTTATTGTAACCACTGTTGCAAGAAAAAATTTTGCATATACACATGCATCTGCGTGATTGTGGAATTCCTTCTGAAAGATAAATTTCTATAAATAGAATTTCAGTGTTAAAGGATAAGTTGTGCTAGACAATGACAATAAATTGTCATTCAAAAGGTGGTCACAATTTAAACTCTCCTCAAGAATTTATGAGATTGCTTATTTACCCGCACCTTCACTAACACTGGATGTACATACTTGAAAAAAATCTTTGCCGATTTGATAAACACCTTGATTTATTTGGCTTTTCTTTGTGAGGCCAAGCATATTTATATATTTACTAATATATATTTCTATTTTCCCCTCTAAACTGCTAGTTCATGTATTTTAACCATTTTATTGGTGTGTGTATTATTTATCAATTTATAGAAGGTGTATTATTCAGCCAAAGGGGTGCTGATGCAAAATACCAGAAATTGGTTGGTTTTTATAAAGGGTATTTATTTGGGGTAGGAGCTTAGAGATCCCAGGCCAAAAAGCTTAAGTTACTTCCCTCACCAGTCTATTTGGAGCAAGATGGCTGCCGACGTCTGCAAGGGTTCAGGCTTCCTGGGTTCCTACGTTCCTGGGGCTTGCTTTTCTCTGGGTTCAAGGTTCCTTCCTTCCTAGTGCTGGCTTCTCTTTCCTCTGCGTGCTGACTTCCTGGAGCTTCAGCATCAAACTATAACATCAGAAATCCCCAACTCTTTCTTCGCCATGCCTTTCATCTGTGAGTCCCCTTGTTGGGTGGGGACTCAACGCTCTAATCATAATAACTCAATCATGCCCAGGTACCATAATAACTCAATCATGCCCAGGTACAGATCAGATTACAAGCATAATCCAATATTTCTTTTTGGAATTCATCAATTGTGTCAAACTGCTGCAGAAGGTATTCATAAATTTCTAGTAATAGCTAAAATTTATCCAGCGCTTACAAAGTCCCAGGCACTGCTCTACTTGATTTACAAGCACTTGCTCATTTCATCCTCCTATGAGGTCCTATGATGACCCCATTTCACAGATGAGAAATTTGGGGTACAGATTTGTTAAATAACTTGCCAGCTGGTAAGGGCTGTTGCTGGGAGCACACTCAGAAAGACTGGCTTTGGAACTTGTGCACTTATTACTACATGTCCCACCTGTTTCCTCTCACAGATATAGCAGATATATTGTTTTCAGTTTGTACTTTTAACACTGTTTCTATTCCTTTTTTTTGCCTATTGAATCAGCCAACCTGTCAATCCTTTCCTTCCAGCTTCTGTGTATCATATCTTGCTTGGAAAGACTTTCCTCATCCCAAGATTAGAGAAACATTCTTCTACATTTTCATCTAGTATTTTTGTAATGTTTACATTCATCTTTAGTCCCAAATCTTCCCAACCAGAAATATGGTATAGGAATTACTCTCCATTTATTTGTTTTCTTTTTTCTTAATTTTTACAGTTTTTAAATGTTTTCTGTTTTTCTTTTTAAATTTCCCTTCTTACAGTTTAGCTTTTTCCCCCTCATTTATTTAACTTTCAGTTTTTAAGTTTATTATAAGCATTTCTCCTTTGATTTTACTTTTCAGTATACCACTTAAGTTCATTCTTGGAAAATGGTGCTATAGCAAATAAAATATTGTTTCTTATTTTATAATTCTTTATTTTTCCTTTTTAAAAAATCGAATGCTGTATGTGTTTTGTTTTGTTGGCTTTTTTCTTCTTTGGTCTAAATTTTCATTGACTTTTCATTCTTTTCTGTGTTTTATTTGCTGTCTTTCAGATTCCTGATTTTTACATTTAAATTTTTCCATATTTTGGTTAAAATTGTTTTTTCTTAACTCTTTATCATGTTTATTTGTTTTACTACGAAAGTCTTTATTTTTATTATAAATTCTAATCTCTGGCATTTTTTTAACTCTGAATTTTCAGTTTTCTTTGTATTCTTAATTTAATTTCTCTAACTTTGTTTTAAAATTTTCCTCTTTTGCTTTTTACCCCTAACTTTACATTTTTATATAGTGATGTTTAGCAGAATGGTAGGCAGTAAGGGGAAAACATCCTAGTGGGGAGAAGAGGTTAAAAACTGGGAGACCTCTTTTTAGATATGGCCATGGTAATAAAAATGTTTATGCTTATGAAAACACTATATATTACAAAATATATTTCATTCCCTCATTGTCAACATTTTTGCCTCTATTGGAAGATGATTCCAATTCATTGTTTGACTCCACAGGAATTATTTGCAATTATACACAAGGTCATTTCTGTTTTTATTTATGTGATTTTGTTTTTTAAAGCATTTAATCATTATTTAAATACGCCCAGAATGATTTCATTGTCCCAGGAAGAGTTTTCCATCCAGAGCTTTCCTTGCTGTCACTGATGGTACTTGCTACTCAAACCCTTGTGTGTGGTCCACAGATGGAAGTAGAATGGTGGATGTTTCCACAGGGTGAACTTTATGCATACCCAAAGAGAAAACAGGTGATGGCCACACTGCCTGACTTCTCAGGCACAAGAAAGGGTCCTGGACCCTGTCTCCATATCCCTTTCCTACCAGCTTGGCGATGCAAAGCTGAGATAAGATGTGCCCAGATTCTGCGCCCTTTCTTACCCCCCTATATCCAATCAGTCCGAACCTGACCTGCTTCCTGGTAATTCATGTTCTTTGGCACTTCCACTGCCTCTCTCCATGCACTAACACACTCTCTTTTCTTGCTTAGACTGTAGAAGGATTCTGACTGCCCATTCCTCACCCCTGCAAGCCAGCCTCCAAATGGCCACCCTCCAAATGGCCACCGCAGTGTTCTCCCTAAAATGAAAATGTGACCGCAACCCTTCTCCCACTTAAAGCCTTCAGTGACTCTGTCTGCCTCTAGAATTAAGTCTTAATTCCTTGGCCTCGACTCTGTCTCTTCCACCATTTTAGTCCTCCCCCCTTATGCTCTGGCAATACTAATCTAAACCCACCCACTCTGGACCTTTGCCCATGTTCTCTGCATGGAGCTCCCCTCTCTATCTTGTCTGTCTGAAGACTCCTCTTCATCCTTCAAAACCGATCTCAACATCACCACCTTCAGGAAGTCTTCGCTGATGGGGCTATATCACCCGCCCCCCCACATTCAAGTTCATCTTTTTCTCCTCTGAACCTTAAAACCCTGCCACATAGTATTGTGATTTATCTGATTATGTGCCTGTCTTCCCCACTAGTTCATGTGTTAAGGCAGGGCCCCTCTCTAATCCATTTCCCTATCCCCAGGATTGAACATGCAATAAATGTTTGAATATTAAGGCAAATTTCCCTGAAGAAGACTCAGAAACTATGTATTCCTACTCTATGTCTATGATGCCTTAACTGATATCTGAGTCTGTGTTGGTGGGGGTGAATGAATAAAGACACTGAGTCCTTCTGAGATTGAGGGTGTGGGGACTTAGGATGGTTTGGGTGGAAGAGATGATGTGGACCATTGACCATGAGGTGCAGCGGTGCTCAGAGATGTATTCACCAAATGCAATGAATGTCTCATGATGATGGAGGAGATTGTTGTTATGGGGGGAGGAGTGGGTGAGGGGGGAGGGGGGTATATGGGGACCTCATATTTTTTGAATGTAATATAAAATAAAGACAAGAAAAAATTCAAATTGCCCCTTTTCAGGAGTGGGCTGAAGTCTGTTCTTCAGACCCCCTCCGTTCAGAGAGCTTCTCAATAAATTTGTTGCTTATGGTCAAAAAAAAAGAAGAGAGAGTTGGGAGGAAGAAGAGAAATGGGAGGTAGAGCAAGAGGGACCCTCAGGGCCAACTTTTACCTCTAGTTCTTCCTGGACTCCGGCATGATGCTGGGGGCTTGATTCTGTCAGATGAACTTATGCTGTGATTTCCCAGAATGATGACTGGAAACCGGTCACTGTGTTCCTGTCCAGGGTTTGGAGGTAAGGTGAAGACTTGGAAGGCACTCAGGGGACACCTAGTTAAATTGGGCCAAGAAGTGTCCATTCTCCATCCTCCATCTTGGCAGCGATGCCATTTGAAAATGGTTCTGCTGTGATTGAATAGCCAGGGAAGAACAGGCCTTATTTATAACCGTACTTTTCCACTTTAATTATTTTCTTTAATAATGAAAGACATAAAAACTATGTCTTTTAGAACTGAACAGTGGCTCTTGTCCAGACTGGAAAGAAGACTGCAACAACAACCCTAATTTTGTATTCTGGAAAACGGTTTCTAAGTGGGTAAGTACCACAGAAGTAAAGTTCTAGAATTGTGGAGATTCTGGACTCCAAGTCCAGTGGTTGTCGCTTAACCATTTTGGGGATCATAGGTTCTTTTAGGAATGAAAGCTTAGGATCCTTTCCTGAGGAAAATGTTCATAACTGCACACCAGATTTTACACAGGATTGTATAGTATTTATGGAATGTCCATGGGCTTGAGTTGTGCAATTCCTTCTCTAAACTACTCTTAAGCTTTGACTGAGGGCTTGGTCTAATCCTCTGATCCAGATAGGAGCCAATCTTTGATTCCTGGAACTGTCTTAGTAATCTTCATTTATAGACCACTTATTATGTGCCAGGCTAGTACTGGTCTTTACATGGATTAAAACCATTCATCTTCACTAGAATACTATGAAGTGGGTTCCATGATTATCATGTCCATTTTGCAGGTGACAAAATGGAGGTGCAGGTACACAGCCAATCTACTAAATGCACACTGCACATGCACAGTTGGGAGATTGGCCCACGCTGTCCAGAATCTGGGCTACGAAATGTTGTGTCCTACTCCTTCTCTCTTCTACTCTGACTTCACTCTAAGCTGCCCATGTGTATATTTATATTTCTTGTAAGGTGTTTCAATTCCTTCTTTACAAGTGGACAAGGAAAGAAAGAGAAATAAAAGAAGGAAGAAAGAAATGAAGGAAAAAAGAAAGTGGGAGGAAGCCCCCAAAATGATAAGTATGATTCTCCAGCATTCAATTTAGACATCTGAGGAGCTGAGGGAAGAGAAACTTAGGTTTGCTAAGCATTTTTGTGACAACAAGCCCTGGGTCGGGGGCCTTAACTATATCATCCCACTTGGCCTTCACAGTATGTGTTGCGATAGGTTATAGATGCCCACTTCTCAGGGTCAGTGCCTCGTTCAAGGTCACTACACTAATAGAGAGCAGAGTTGAGTCTCACCCAGGTTGGCCTGACACAAAGCCCTGCTCTTCAATTCTTATTTTCACACCTACTTATTGGCTCTATCTTACTGGCAGGTCTCGTAGTCTTTTTCAAAAAACTATTTATTTATTTATTTTAATACTTAAAAAATATTTTAGATAACACAAATGTTACATAAAAAATACAGGGGATTCCCATATGTCCCCCCTCCCCCTCCTGCACTTTCCCACAATCACAACATCCTTCATTAGTGTGGTACATTTGTTACCATTGATGAACACATATTGGAGCATTATCACTAACTTTACACTCTGTCCCACACAATTTTGTAAGTTATGACAAAATATATAATGGCCTGTATCCATCATAGCAAGGTCATTCAGGACAACTCCAATGTCCCAAAAATGTCCCCATATTACACCTGTTTTTCCCTCCCCTCAGAACCTCCAGTGGCCACTACCTCCAACTCCTATGGGTACCTAACTAAATCTCCTCCTTGAGGAGCTTCTGGTAAACGCTGGTATGGTAGAGACAGAGAAAGAGCCCAGGATTTGAAATAAGGAGATCTCGGGCAGATTTCTTAACTGTTCTGAACTTTGGGTTCCTCATTTGTCAAACAGGGAAAAATGACACCTATCCTACTGAAATACTGTGATTTTTAAATGACTCACTATCCCATTCACTAACTCAGAATCCATTTGTTTAACAAATATTTGTCCAATATCTGCTAGGTCCTATGAAAAACCAGGGGCGCTGTATGGTTTCTCTTGTTTGCCTTTTCCAAGAAAAGTGTCTCTTCTATCGCTCTGTGATATGCTTGGGGGCAGTGCTGTTGCTAAAAACTTTAAGGTCAGAGTCACATTTTACAGCTGCTGGTAAGCACCTGCTAGTGTTCCCCACTCTGTACTCAGTGCCAGGAGAAAGATGCTGTGGGCAGTGGCAGCTGCCCTGTCATTGTGAGGTGTCTTCCTTTGCCAACCACTCATGGATGGAAACGGATTTCTTTTGTCAGACTATATCTTTTTTTCTTTTTTTTCTTTTTCTGACAAGAGAGGCAGCACTGCCTGTTGGTTTGAATCCCCACCTCACTTTCTCACTTCCAAGTAATGAGACCTTGAGGCTAGTTGATCTAATACTTACCCTATGGGTACTTTTTTGAGATTTTTATACCCAAGGTCATTCTTGGCTCCCTGTAAGCCCTCACTGAACTATCACTTGTGATTAATGATAACCGTTGGGCGTCTGTCCTGTGCTTATCACCTCTCAGTGGGAAGACAGTCACAGCATTGCATTTCCACAACTCACTGTTTCAACAGTGCTTTCTTATCACCTGTAGAATGAAATCCAGATCCCTTGGCCAGGTATTCACAACCCTCGAAGAACTCACTTATCTATATCTATCTAGATACAACCTCCACTGGAATTTCCCCAAAGACACCATTGTTCTCTCAGCAATTTAGGTCTTTCCATTGTTGAACTCCTATTCATCCTTTAGGACGTGGCTTTTGTTGTCCTCCAGCAGGCTTTGCTCACTTTTTCCCAGTTCTTTCCATCAGAATGTATTAGACTCCTTGTTATCCCTTTCTTCTCCCCTTCTGCCCCATTCTTCCTTTCCCTTCACAGGTTTTCACCAGGCAACCACTCTGCACAATGGTCCTTCTGTAGCACTAGGGCTATTGGGGCAAGAAGGAGAGCCTGGCTTGTGGCTCTCCCAGAGCTCTTAATACCAGGAGCTAAATCAACAGTAAGCTCATCATCACAATGCCGTATAGTTGAGAGGTGTGAAGGGGATATCGCAGGATGCTTAGGAAGGGGGCCTGAACTGGTCTCCAGCTTCTGGAAAGTCCTCCTGGAGCAAGCATGTACAATCATATCGTGTAGTTCATTTTGTGATCCCCAGTGCTTAGCAAATATTTAAGCTGAACATTTTGCTACCATGAAGAAATGAAACTGCTTGCCCAGTAATATCCATTCATTCACCCTTCCCCCTTTCTCTTGGTGCCTGTCCAGGCTTCAGTGTCATGTTCTCTTTCCTCAGTTTCCCCTTTCTTGGTACTTATTTCCACTTTCTCTGAATCATCCATTTTGCTCCCAGTCAAGGAAGTGGACAGTTTCTAGGATGCATGTGCCAGGGAAATGCTTCCACCATCCTCCATCTTCGCTCCTCTCACTCACCTGCGCTTCTGACCTCAGGACCACCCAAATCTAGCAACTCCCAGAACAATGACTTTGAACGTTATTGTTCAAACACTTGCAAATTGGGGCAAAGGCCTCAATAATTGTCTTTGATGGGAAAATAGTCCCTGTGATGGTTGGAATGAAAATCATATCTATTTGGTGTTCCTATCTACTAAGACCATGCAGGATATTCCCTTATGAACCAGCTCATGCTGAGAGCTGTTTTGACTGGAAATGCATAGACATGGTAATGAAGTTTGCATGCTAAGGAAATGGTGTTTTGTTTTTTTTTTAAGTTTGCAGAATCTGCCTGTGGTGTGGCCCAAGTGATGCTCAATGGGTCCCTTCCTGAAGCCTTTAGCAAAAACAGGTACTTATTTCTTTGCATCCTATTTGCAAGGGTTATCACAGCCCCCTGCTGGATATTTCATCCTCAGGAGAATATGCTTTCGTTTTGGTTCAGTCCTGAGGATCTGGGCTTAAAAAGGTATTAGCTCTGTATCCTATGGAGAGAGATGTCTTCCTAAGTCAGTGCTTTCATCTGGTTTCTCCTTTACCAAAAACCCTCTAAGGGTTCTCACAGTCACTGCATGGTGTCCAGCCTGTGCTCTCGACTTTTCAAGACGTGGTGTAATTTTCTAAGCTTTCTCTCCCATTACACTCGCGCTGCCCATGTCCCACCCTTGTTCGCACTGTTCTCCCCCACAGCCTGCCTCCCCTCTCCTGTTCTGTCTAAATCCTCACCGTCTCCCAGGGCTGACCTGGTTTCTCTTCTCCAGGAAGTGTCTGAATCCCAGTTCAGCAGTGAGCCCCCTAATGGGAACATGAGGAATTGCCTGACTGCCATTTGTAGGCGTTGTCAGCAATTTGTTGCGGTGGTTAACAGCAGGGACGTCAGAGGACTTTGGGTACAACTGATGTGGGCCTAGCAAGGCACCTAACCTTTGTGAGCCTCACTTGCGTATAACTGATGAGGTCAGGTGATAGGAAGATTAGCTGAGATAACGTAGGAAAGCTGATCTCTGTGCCTGAACCACAGGAATTCTGTGGGTATCAGCTCCTACTATCTCCCGTCATCCTCTCTGAACCCGGCTGTACCAATGCCTTCCTTTTCTGACCTCCTACACTTACAGTTCTTGTTACAAAGTTACCTTCCCAGTTTTTATTCTCCCATCTTTCCCTGGCTCAGACTGGATAGAAGGTAAGGGAGCAAATACTAATTTGCCCTGGGCATTCTAGATGCTCAGAATTAATTTTCCTTTTCTCCTGTCTTAATATTTAATTCCACAAAGAAGCATTTGTCCTTTTCTTCTGCCCCCAACCTTGAGGGTTTTTGAATGAAAGCGTTAACATTCCCGAATTTTGATACCTGGTATTACTGATCCAAGGATGACAACTAGAGTGGCATCTGTCAGAGACTGGGGATGGGGTTAGGGCAGGACCCCAAAGTCATTTCGGACTCTACTGCAGGCCTGCATCACCTGTGGACTGCAAAAATGCAGATTCTGATTTAGTGGTGGTGGCTGAGATGAACTAGCTCCTGGGCAATGCTTATTCTGTGGGCCCAAGGGCCATGTTCTATAATAAATAGCAAGTATTTAAAGAATCCACATCCCTCTCTGGCTTAAGAATCCTTTGTTCCTGTTGACCGCAACCTAGGGTCACACTGAATGAGAAAAGGTGGCTGTCCAAGGGTAGGCTCTGACAAAGACCTCCAGTCGCTGATTTTTGGCAGCAGCTATGGATGAATGAATGCCATTGTTTGGGAGTGACAGTGTCCTTTGTCTCTTCTGTCTTAGCATTTTTGGATCTGTAGAAATCTATAATTTACATCCAGGAAAAGTTTCTGTGCTACAGGCATGGATGATGCATGACATCGAAGGAAAGTCCAGGTATGTTTTTTTCATCTTTGTACCCTGATATTGTCAGGGTTATTTTATGAATCTGCCCACAAAAGGACCCACAGTCACACAAAAGTGTTGAGGACAGACTGGCCCAGGAAATTAATGGGGCCTTACTCTACGTGTAGCCCATGCCCACCACCTCTTAGTTCTACCTGTAAAATAGGAACCTCTCTGGTAACAGGGAGCTGATCAGTTCACACCTTTGGTTCCCCTGCTGACCAGGGAGCACGTAGAGACAGGCTTTGACATCACTTCCTTATCCCAGGGCCCCCTCCCTGGAGGAGATTCAGGGACTTGGTGAGATCTTATTTTATTACTTTCTTCTTTCTTTCCCAGGGACTCATGCTCAAGTTCTTCCATAAATGAACTGAGATCGATTCTAAAGCAAAGGGGAATCAATTTTAACTGCCAGAATGACTACAGGTAATTGCTTTCTTCTTGAAGAAGACATGGATGGCCATCTTGCCTCCCACAAGCCCCTTTCCTCACCTGAGAAGGGGGGGCTAGGTGAATCCCTCCTGGGCTTCCGTGGTGCCCTGGCCCCCCCTCCCAGCCTAGAGCAGGTGTTCCCAGCCAGTGGCCCTCACTTGGTGGGCAGTGACTCAGCTCTGAAGCTGACCCAGCTTTGGAGGGCCTATTTGTTGGTTTCCAGTGGAAGAGACCTGACCCAGAGCTTACAGACACATTAGGTATGTGTTTTGCCAAGTCTTTCTCCCCAGTTGTAAAATCCCTGTCACTTGACCTACTTTTGCAGCTCAAGTTTCCTTAGCTGGCTCTTAATGTAGATGCCTAACACTTGGTGAGATGCCATGGCAGTCTACCAAGCTTTACCTTTTTTTAATTAAAATTTTTAAATCTTTAAAAAAACTTTGCAAGGCATATCTGCTCACTGGAGAAAAAATTTAAATTACACATAGTTAAAAACATTTTTTTATGTCACTTATAACACTGTGATCAAACCTGGGACACTCCGGTCATTTTTAAGTAGTTGTGGTCAATGATGTGGGCAAGGACTGGTTGCTAGAAGCATCTTTAGAGGTTTTCCCATGCACAATAGCTTAGAACAAGACAGATGGAGAGAGAAAAAGATTCACGAGAGTGTAGAAGCCAAGTGCTAGCATATTTTCCTTGACTCCTTCCTGATACCACCCACACCCATCAACCAATTGCAAAAGGCAGGACAGAGTCTAGGATTCAAGCTAAGAATTCTTGTTCCCCAAATGACTTGAAGTTCCCCTCAGTCAGCTGGCTTCTATGTAGTAGCTGCCAGAAAGTTTAACACCAACTTTCTACAGTGGTTAGATGGGAAAACAGAAAGAACAAAGGAACAACTGTTAACAGAAACTTGGCTGGCCAGTCTATGTTATTGAAGATATTTTGTACTGAAGAAATAGACTGCTTGGAAGCGAGGAGATAATTAGGGAATGATATTGACTCTTATCCGCAATGTTTCTTTATCTTTTTTTCTCATATTAATTATTCCCCTTTCTCTCATTAATGGCCAGAAGTCCTTTACATTAAAACCCATCAGTTACCCCCATACATACCTAGTCCAGATTTCAGGTAAGCGCATGTATTCCCCACCATAAAGAATATATAGCTGTGACTTCCATTTGGACATAAGTAAATACAAACCTTATCCTATGTACATATAGTGGCCCATGTCAGAAATGAGTCATTTGTAAATCAAAACCTCTCACCTCTACATATTATCACCAAACATTCCTTTCCAGTATTTATGCGTATGGCTTTACAAGAGACTTCAAATGAAACTAAGTTTGGCCACACCTTAAGTCATGTACTCTGGAACTAGACCTTTCTCAGTGGTGTCTCTCTAAGAGAGGAACTTGTGTAGACCCTGGGTGGTCCATGCATACTTTTGTGGTTAATAAAGGAGCTTCTTTCATTAGTGAACTGAATCGCAGGTGCATTGTAGCATCTCTTGATCTCCTTCTTTGCTTTCTCATCATAGGCCCGCCAAGTTACTTCAGTGTGTGAGCCATTCTGAGCACGCATCTTGCTCTAGGATCTGACTTCCTTGACATGGTGGTTTCAGACCTTGACTCCTCGCAGTATTCATCAACATGCATGACTCAGGGGACAAGCTGGTGGAGAGATGAAGATTTTGCAGGGTTCTTTGTCATAATGCCAAGCCTGATCACTGAGTGTTTTCCCCCAAAGTCTTAAAGTAACTTACATTGCCAGCATAGTTTTTGATTTTGACCTCCATATTCGAGGAAAAAAAGAATGATTTTATAAAGTTAGAATGAAAAGTGTATTTAAAATGATATCATTTTAATTTTCATGTGGTGCTTTTATGCTGTTTGGCTGTTGGTAACACGCTTTCTATCAAAAGTGATCTCACCAAATTTCTCCTATTAGAACAGGCAAGTAACAAAAGGCAAATGCCCAAGCCGTTCAACAAGCATTATGTTTTCAAATGAATGACCCTGCCTCAGGAAATGTGATTGTATCTTCAGATAGTCTCGCTATAAACCCCATGGTTGAGTCATGCTGGAAAAAGTATCCTGTAGGATATAACCTACCTGATGTGATTTGGAATGTGTCCCCCTAAAAGATACGTTCAAGTCCTACACCCCACCACTCCCACTCATCCCGTGAATGTGACCTTATTTGGATATCAGGTCTTTGAAGGTGTGATTGGTTAAGATGAGACCGACTTGGGATAGGGTGGGCACTAGTGCAATATGACTGGTAACCTTATAAAAAGAGGGAAATTGGGGCATGTGAGAGAAACATGCCATGTGATGACAGAGGTAGAGAGATTTAAAGTGCTGCATCAACAAGCCCAGGAATACCGAGGATTGCTGGCAAACAGCAGAAGCTAGGAAGATGTAAAGAAGAATTCTTCCCTGCAGGTATCAGAGGGAGCATGACCCTCTCAACACCTTGGTTTTGGACATCTGACCTCCAGAACCATGAGACGATAAATTTCCATTGTTTTGAGCCAAGCAGTAAATGGTGCTTTGTCGTGGCAGCCCTAGGAAACAAAGACACTATACCACCATACTTAGTGCGTCATACTCGTTGTTTCTAAGCCTTCCAACAGCCCTGTGTTGTTGGTGTTATGACCTCCCACTTGTTATAATTTGCCCAAAGTCATATATTTAGTTCATGGTAGTAGTTGGATTTAAAAACATAGCTCTGTTCAACTCCAAAGTACAGGTGCTCTCGTTCAACTTACAGTGTCTTATGTTCTTTGCCAACAAATACATGCTGTATTAAATTGAATAAAATTTCTGGAATCTGGGGGTGAGATTTTTTGGGGGATGGTTTCAAACTTTCCCCTCTCCCCTTTTTCCTCCTCATCATGCTTCATATTTTATTTATACAGTGAACAGTTAAAAATATTTGTTGCTGATACTGACATTCTGTATTTTTCCCCAATTCTTGATCAATCTTGCTAAAGGTTTATCAGTTTTGCTGCTTGCAATGAACAAACCTTAAGCTTTGTTGATTTTCTCTATTTCAATGATTTTTTTTCTCTTCTTTTCATTATTAATAATTTTTTTTTCATTCTAATTTCTTTGGGTTTCTTTTTTTGCAGATACTTGAGATGGAAGCTTAGATTATTGAGTTTTCAGCCCATTTTCTTTTCCTATACATACATTTAGAGCTATATGTTTTCCTCTGAGCACTGCTTTTGCTGCAACCTATAAGTCTTAATTTGTTTCTTTTCATTATCATCTAGTTCAAAGTATTTTCCAGTTTCTGTTATTTAAAAATATGTTGCATAATTTCCAAATATTTGAAGATTTTCTAGTTTTAAAAAAAAAATGTGTGTTGAATGAAGAATTAATAAACTAATTTGAGATTTCTTCACAGAATGGCTTGTTTTGTTCATATTTTGTTGTCAGTTTGTATTCTTGAGCAAAATATTTAAACTCTCTGAACCCCAGCTTTATTGTTTCCCAAATAAGGATTGTAAACTTACTCCTACTGAAATATAGAGAGGACTTAAGAAGAACTCCAAAATTTACAGCCTAGCACAGTGTCTGGTGCATAAGCAAGCACTAGGT
This sequence comes from Dasypus novemcinctus, assembly GCF_030445035.2. Classification (NCBI taxonomy): domain Eukaryota; kingdom Metazoa; phylum Chordata; class Mammalia; order Cingulata; family Dasypodidae; genus Dasypus; species Dasypus novemcinctus. The sequence goes on along the minus strand of NC_080673.1, from coordinate 193,646,373 downwards.
CAACGTTAGCCCCTTCTACCTCCCCTACTTGACAGTCCAGTGAGACCATTTCTTGTTAGGCGCTCTTGCTGCTACAGCCACTGTGTCCAGTCCAGGGATTCTTCACTAGCCCCATCTCCATTCATGTTCTCATGAGGATTCAGGATGGGTGTTTGGGAACTCTGATTAAGGGTCAATTATTTCCACTGGCAGAATATCTTAATAGGTCCCATCTAATTGACCAGGCTGACCCGGCTGCTTTCTTCTCAAGACTTCCTGTCTAATCTTTGGACTTGGTTGCTTGATTTCTGGACTCTAAAGTACTTTCCTTGCTCAACACAGTACCCCTTGAAGAGAATGCAAGAAAAATTTTCGTTCTGTCCCTTTCTGAAGATGAAATGGGTAGAGTAGAAATCAATTTGCCAGAAGTCTCCCCTTGCTCATTTGAGCCTTCAAGTTCAGTGCTGGTGCAGACCCTCTAGGAGCTAGTTCCCAGATTTATGCACTGCACTGCAGAGGATCCTGGGTGTCTCATGGAAGTGGCTTGGGGGCTGGGCTGCTTGTTTCTCCTTGTACCACCTTCCGCATCTTCGGTACCAAGATGCCCACTCCTGCCTCATTTCTCTCTGTAGCTCCAACTTTGGGTATCTTTGCCATTGACCATGCAACCATCCCCGGTCCTAAGGACTTTCTGGCCTTCATACATAAATAGCTCGCCCATATTCCTCGTCTTATAAGTGACTTCTCTACTGAATTTCCAGTTGCTATAAACCTCTTACCTTACACATAAACCTGTTGTTCCCTGTCTCCCCCTCCATCGTTGTTTGTTCTAGAAACTTCTCTCACCATCCCACCTCACACCCACCAGAGGACTTAACCAAAGGCTGTGGAGAAGGCCTAAGCCCTAATACTTCCTTTCTAACTTCCTCTGCTCACTATTTTACTACTGCAATACTTCTCAACTTGTAATGTTTGAGGCATACTTTCAAATGCTATTCTGGAATTTTAGGCTGAATGTACAAAGATGGTGCCTCAATCCACAACAGAGTGTTCTGTGGGTCTTTCTTTAGCTCTGTGTCACTGAGTAGACCAGTTTAATGCTGTATCTGGACCCAGCAGAAGAAGTTCTTAAATGTTTTGGCAAAACACATCCTTTCTTTAGTTTTGGTTTGTCAATTTCGTATGCCTTTTAGCTCTTGTTCCATTGGGCTGTGGGGTGAGGCCTATCATTAAAGTTTGCTATTATGTGTTGACTTGATATCTGGGGGAACTGGGAAAATCTCAGATGGCCTAACCAAAGGTTCCTTCCCCTCTTTACTCTGTTTCTGTGGACAAGGTCCCCTAGTCAAACAACCCTCCTTATCATGGGAACGAGGCCCAGTTTCTGCTTATCCCTGAGTAGTGGGTTTTGGTTCCCTGTTAGCCTGCAGAATTGTTCAGACAAGCCAATCCCATCCTCCCATGGGAACCAGGGGTCACCCCACCCTCTTGTTGCTACATCTGACTCCCACAGCCCCCGTCGTTCACTCTCCTCCTGAGTGCAGCCCTGTGTGGAGGGCGTCCTCCTCCCCAGCTGTGAGCATATGTGACCAGTAAGCTACCGCCAGTATCTCCTGTCCACTGTCAGGCATTGTGTGTTTGGCTGTCCCCATCACCCAAGAGCAGGGATCCCTCCTTCACCAATGTGGTGAGAAGGAGGTGATTCATACCCAAGCTCAACCCGTAGATGCACATTGTCTGACATGAAAGGACAGAGCATGAAATCAACTTACTTTTTGGTGTCCCATTCCTCCTAAAACCATTCCTAAATTTATGGTTGCATGTCTTAGGTAGACTCCTTACTGCACAGAGGACTCTTCTTGTGTGGTGTGTGTGTGCATGTGATTTAATGACAAGCAGTTATATGTACTGGATAATTTTTATGTATGTCAAATGAAGATTGCATGAAATAAGATGTCAGAGTAAGTATAGTGTATCATGTATCCTAAAAAGGCATTTAAAAAATGCAGTGTTAACCCAGAAAATTTTCCGCAGTAGTTTCATGTTTGTCTATTTGTTTGTTTTGTTTTGTTTTTTGAGGTGCCGGGGCTGAGGATTGAGGACCTCGTATGCGGGAAGCTGGTGCTCCACCAGTGAGCCACACTGGCTCCCCTGAGTTTGTTCTTTCCATTTGTTTGCTTGTTGTTTGCTTTGTTTTGTTTCATTTTGCTATGCTTTTTAGCAGTCAATGGAGACCGAACCCGGGACCTCCCAACTGCTTGAGCCACATCTGCTCCCAGTTTTTTTTTTTTAAATAAAAGTGTTTCCAAGTCTCAGTTCTTTTTTATTTTATTTTATTATTTTATTTTATTTATTTCTCTCCCCTCCCCCCTGCCCCCCGTTGTCCGCTTTCTGTGTCCATTTGTTGTGTGTTGTGTGTGTCTGCTTGGATTATCCAGAAGCACTGGGAAACTGCGTCTTCTTGCTGCATCAGCTCTCCGTGTGAGCGGCGCCACTCCTGGGCAGGCTGCGCTTTTATCACATGGGGCGGCTCTCCTTGCGGGGCGCACTCCCAGCATGTGGGGCACCCCTACGTGGCACGGCACTCCTTGTGCGCGGCAGCACTGCGCGTGGGCCAGCTTACCACATGTGTCAGGAGGTCCTGGGGATTGAACCCTGGACCCTTCATATGGTAGACAGATAAAGCTATCAGTTGAGCTATGTCCACTTCCCAAGTTTGTTTGTTTTTTTAATGAATGTAGCAATTGATTTGTTTATACTACTAACCTAGAGTCAACATTTTGATATATATATATATATTTAAAGATTTATTTAATTATTTCTCCCCACCCCCTTCATTATTTGCACTTGCTGTGTCTGTTTGTCTTCCTTGTTTTTTTTTTTTTTTTTAGGAGACACTGGGAATCAAACCCAGGACCTAATTGCTTGAGCTACCTCCATTCCCTGCTTTGTTGTATCTCTCATCATGTTTATTCTTCTCGTGTCTCTTGTCATGTTATCTTATTGTGTCAGCTTGCCGTGCCTACCTGCAGCACCACCTCACTGTCTTCTTTAGGAGGCACTGGGAATTGAACCAGGGACCTCCCATGTGGTAGGCAGGAGCTCAATTGCTTGAGCCACATCCGCTTCCCTGATATATTTTAAAGCAATTGATCAGGGACTCAGTAGATGGGTAACAACTGAGAGGGAGTGGCCAGCTGGCCCTCAGCTCCTACACTTAAAGGCCTTTGCACTGTTTCCTGATAGAGGATTTATCCTTAAACTTGAACTACATGCATGTACATTGTCATTCTCATCCTCACTGAAATGCAAGCAGCACAGGGTAGTGAAAACCATGGAATCTGGAGACGTTGACCCATTGGACTGGCTCATTAACATCAGTGACTCATCAGTTCTGAATATATTTATAACATATAGATGAATTATACAAATAATAAAAGAGGACCTTGTGTAATCATTCTCTTAAAAGCATTTGGCTTTGGGCTTGAAGGAAGAATTAAGGAGCATGTTAAGCTGGTGATGCACTGCCAAAGGCAGCAGGACACACTTCCCAGCACTTCGGGACTGAGCGAGGGAGCAGCTGGAGAGAGGGCGAGGAGGTGAGAATAGAAGACCAGAGTCAAAGTCCTGAACCTTGGCGGTGGACTTGGCCCAGTGGTTAGTGCGTCCATCTACCACATGGGAGGTCTACGGTTCAAACCCCGGGCCTCCTTGACCCATGTGGAGCTGGCCCATGCGCAGTGCTGATGCGCGCAAGGAGTGCCCTGCCACGCAGGGGTGTCCCCTGCGTAGGGGAGCCCCATGAGCAGGGAGTGTGCCTTGTGGGGAGAACTGCCCCGCGTGAAGGAAAGTGCAGCCTGCCCAGGAATGGCGCCGCCCAAGCGGAGTGATGACACAACAAGATGACGCAGCAAAAAAAGAGACATGGATTCCCATGCCGCTGACAACAACAGAAGTGGAAAAAAGAAGATGCAGCAAATGGACACAGAGAATAGACAACTGGGGTGGGAGGGGGGAAGGGGAGAGAAATAAACAATCTTTTAAAAAAAAAGTCCTGAACCTTCTCACTCCTCCTTACCCTTCAAGACATCAAAGAAGGAGTAGAATTACTTGCTTTCTAGTAAGAATCTCAGCTTGGCTCACCATGCCACACTTTTGCTCTCTATTAGGAAAACACCTTGTGACCCTCCAGGAGCCTAATGTGGTGACTTGGCAAAATGTGTGATTTTTTAATAAGCCTCCTAAATGTGAAATGACATTTAAAGGCTTGATGCAAAATGCAGACCTGAAGAGAGGAGGACACTCACATTTAGGGTGCCAGGCATGTGGCGTATTATACCATCCAGAGACTTCAGGTGCTGTTCAAAAACGACACTGACTGAAAAAAAATCTTTCCAAAGAATATTAGGAACTTATAGTTTCTCTGGAAAGCAGGAAAAACAGCTTGGAAAGCCACCCAACCAAGAGGAGCACCCCAGATTATTGCATAACAGTTAGAAAAGGCTTTGATGGCCCTGCTGACCTTCCACTCTCAGGCTGGCTTTCCTGAAAATGGCCCTGCTGTTCCTGGGAAGAGAAGAAACCAAAGTGGACGGCGAGTGGAGTGTGGCCTGTGACACCTGCTTCCTTTCTCACTGGTTTCAGATTCACACTTGCACAATCCATCTGGTATACATGGCTGGATACATGTCAATGGCTTGGAGTAGAGCATGGTTTCTCTACCTGTAAAACGGGGGTGAGATCATGCCAGCCTCTTTGGGTGTTTTGAGTGTTAAACTAGGAGATGTAAATAAAACGCTAAGAATATTACTTACTTCATATTAAGAGCTCAATCAATGTTAGCTTTTGAAATTGAAAAAAAAAATTTGGGCCCTGTTTTTGTTTTGGAGGAAATTCCTTGACAAGCCTACTTGATTTAGAAGCTGAGACCCTGAGGCCCTGGGGGCAATGGAGAGGAGGGTAGGAAATGGCTGTGCTGTTATTTTTATTTTTTTTTAGATTTATTTATTTCTCTCCCCTTCCCCCTCCCCTGCCCCAGTTGTCTGTTCTCTGTGTCCATTTTGCTACGTGTTCTTCTTTTGTCTGCTTTTGTTGTTGTCAGCGGCATGGGAATCTTGTGTCTCTTTTTTTTTTTGTTGCGTCACTTTGTTGCATCAGCTCTCCGTGTGTGCGGCACCATTCCTGGGCAGGCTGAACTTTCTTTCGCGCTGGGCAGCTCTCCTTACAGGGTGCACTCCTTGCGTTTGGGGCTCCCCTACGCGGGGCACCCCTGCATGGCATGGCACTCCTTGTGCGCATCAGTACTGTGCGTGGGCCAGCTCTACATGGGTCAAGGAGGCCCAGGGTCTGAACCGTGGACCTCCCATGTGGTAGATGGACGCCCTAACCGCTGGGCCAAGTTTGCTTCCCATGGCCGTCCTGTTAAATGCAGGGTCAGCACAGTGTCCTGTACTGCTAACTACAGCAGTTGAAATTAGCTGTGCTGTCACTGCGGATGCCACTGCCAACAATGTACCTCCTTTACTTGTTATTGTAGTTCTTATTTTATGTTAACAGAATGATTTATATCCTGGTTATTACCAGATGCTTCCCTTGGCCCTCCTTTGCAGTCAGTTTGTGATTTCCCCAACTACATTTACTCAGTTCTCAAGGACTTTCTGGGTGATCTTTGTACATACTCTGCTGATAATGATTAAAAATAACCCCAGCACAGAAATGTCCTGAAAGTGGAATCAAAGTAAACTGGAGCAACAGGAAGGAGGATCATTGGTCCTTAATAAAGAGCAAGAGGTCTAATGAAAACAAGGTCCTGAAACATCACAGTCCTCTCTTCAGAAAAAGTAACCGATCAGCTGTAAGCATGCCCTAACTAGAGATCATCTTACAGCAGACCTTACTCCAAGTCAACCTTAAAAACAGAGCTCCTCCAATTTTTGGGAAACAGAACTGAGGCTTTCCCTCCAGCCTCCTTACACAGTTGCTCTGTAATAAAGCTCCTTCTCATTTCAAAAACCTGATGTCACAGACTGGCTTTTGTGCACAAACTCGGCAGCAACCCTGGCTTGGCAACATTCCCATGAGCTCTGAATCATCCCAGGTGGTTAACACTTGCCCACCTGAGGGGAATGCGTCAGGCCTCCTAAGACCCTCTCCTAAACTGGCTCCCATCCCAAGCTGGATGTTAACAAGAGTGTGGCCTTAGTTTTCTAGAAATGCTATTACAAATACCATAATATGACTCAGTTAAACAATATGAATTTATTGGTTTATGGTTTTGGCAGCTAGAAGTCCAAAATCAAGTCATGGGCAAGGCCATGCTCTCTCCCCAAACTCTGTAGCATTCTGGTGCTGGCTTGCTGTGATCCTTGGGGTTCCTTGGCTTGTTTCTCTGTCTCCCAACACATGGTGAGTTCTTTCTCCTTATGTGTTTGCTCTTCTGGTTTCTGCTGACTTTTGCTTTCTTTCTGTGACTTCTGGCTTCTCTCTGTAAGGCGTCCGGTAATGTGGATTTAGGCCCACCTGGACTCAGTAGGCCGTATCTCGATAGGCTCTTAGGATCCTATTCACAAATAAGTCCTCATTTGCAGAGTGGGTGTAGCTCAGTGGTTGTGCACCTGTTTTGCATGTAGGAGGTCCTCGGTTCAATCCCTGATACCACCTTTAAAAAAAAGAGTCCACAGCTTAACTGATAATAACACCTTCATAGGACCCAGAAGAATGCAAATTAAGATCCTGTTTATTTTGTTGGTGCACATGATTCAAGCTACCACAAGTGTCAGCAGAAAACCCCCAAACTGACCAAGAGTTCAACAACCTTCTCTGGTATTGCAACAGCTCCCCATCCAAGTCTCAACTCTCCTAACTGGGATCCTACTATCCTGGTGATAATAAAGCTGTGCAGCTGTCCTTGGTATAATAAAATCTGAAGACAAAAGAGCTGGGAGTGGAAGTTCCCTCTCTGTGCCATATTGAAATGAAAGAACATTTGGAAAAGAGTAAGAGCTGAGAAGAAAACGGGACAGCTGGCCCAAGCCAAGAACAAATCTCTCTTTGTGAATAACACTTAGTAATCAGTTCAGTTTTCCCAGGGTTGCTTTCCAAGGGAATTTTCCTGAAAGGGTAAATAACTAGGTCCAAGTTGGCTGCTGGAGGAAAAAGGCCCCTTGGGAATCACCGAGTCCTAGATTATGCTTAGTTGCTCACAATCTTTTGACTTTGTCTGGCCTTGAGCCACAGAGTCACGAGGTTTTCAACCTGGAGCTTGCTTGGACTGTGGGATGGGAGGAAGGAGCACTGTGGGGGAGCATTAGGTGTCCTTCTGCTGTCAACCCTCTAGAATGTGGGCGTGAGTCATTGCGTCTGTGCTGTCAGATGGGATTATTTTAAAGAAGCGTTGTTTTTAAAGTGTCACCCATGATCATGAACACGTCAAATACCTTCACAATAAAAATAACAAAAGAGACATTCCTGTAATAATTTACTGCAGGGTTATGAAAGAATCATGGGACATTTTGGCTGGAAATCAGTGGTTCAGTTTTACAAGTGGGGAAACCTCCTGTTGGGTGTGGGTAGGTATTGAATTGTAGTCAGGAGCTTAGAAGTCAAATTTTCCTCATTCTGTCTCTCTCTTGCTCACTCTCTGTGTCTCTCTCTCACTCTCTCTCTCATACACACACATTCACGTAATAAAGAGCAGTATTCCCACATTCCTCTTTATATTTTTAACTAGAAACATGGACGCCCAGCCAGAGACTACATTTCTCAGCTTTGCAGTGGGCTCTGGCCAGTGGGATGTGAGTGCACGTGATTAAGACAATAGCCTGGCCATCTTAACGACAAAGCCACTTGCCCTGCATTTCCTCCGTCCCTGCTCCCCTTCCTTTTGCTGAGAAATAGTGCCACGTCCGCAGCAGCCTTGAACCTGGGGATGGAATATATAGATTGAGGATAACAAAGCTGAAATGATTATAGAGAAGAGGCATCACGCCACCTCTCCAGACTATTCTCCTACTTTGGGACTGTAATGTGAGAGAGAAATACATTTCTATCTTCTCTCAGTGACTGTGTTTTGAGGACTCTTTGTTACAGCATCTTAGCTTGAACTCTAACTAATATGCTAGGCTTTCAACCACACTCAGCTTTTCAGGTAACTGATGAACTGTTGGAAAAAATGGGTCAGTGTAGGTAAGTGCTGAGATGGCTGTGTCAAAATATAATTTTTACATGTTAAATATTTCAAAGTTTAACAGGGAGAACAAGGTAAATTGATAGTTTCCCTCTACAGGCTAATAGATTTATTTAACCTACCTACAGTTCCATAGCTTCCCAAGAGTTAGCCCAGGAGATCAGGTCAAGTTAGTGAGGTGAGGTAAGTGGATGGGCTGAAGTTTCATCCTAGGAGGCTAGGAAAGGTTTTGTGGAGGGGCAGGGCGTTGGCCCTGAGCAGGGGTGACAAATATGTGGTACATGCATTTAACCCCCCACCCCAATCCCAAATCCAGCCCCGGGCTTTGATGAAGAGAAGAGAGGACAAGGGACTGAAGTGGCCAGGTTTGCAAGGGCAGACCTTGGACAGTCTCTCATGCACCCATCAAACATTTGCTGAGAGCCTACTATGTGCCAAGCCCTGTGCTAGGAAGGGGCTGAGGATACAAAGCCTCTGCCTTCCAGAAACAAGGTCTTCATGATGAGTACTTCCCCCACCCCCACCCCCACCTCAAGGTCCCATCTCAAGGCAAGATTGGGAAGCTGACCAAGGCTTTTCTGTGGTGCCTGAGGCCATTTCTAAGGACCTTCCTCTCTCCCATCCTGACCCACTTTCACCCAGAGTCTGTTAATCTGAGGGCAGAGACATGTTCTGTTCGATTCACTGCTGTACCCTTAGCTTCTGGCACGTAGTAGAAACGCAGTAAGCATTTGCTTTCTAGTTCCATGTTGACCTCTTTGGTCCTCGCCTCTCTCTGCACCTCTGCAAACTTTTACAGACTCTGGCTTTGCTGGTCATATTCATCTCTGCCTTAAATAATTGATTTATTGATTACTCATTCAATCACCAGCAGTTGTTAGATTTCTTTCTCGATGCTAGGTACTGGTGACAACTCTGCCGTGAACCAGTTGCGTGACTTTGAGCACGTCATTTCAGTTCTCTGAACTTGTGCCTTGGTGTGTAAAATGGGAGGAGTGGTACCCCTCTCCCAGGCCTATTGTGAAGAACTTGTAGTAACACAGTGCACGGAAAGCACCTAGAATGGTGCCCAGTGCTTGGGAGGAGCTCAAGAACTTGTGATTACATTGATATTTATTATTGGCTTCTGGTGTCAAAGCAACACTCACTCCCCACCGACTGCAAAGGCCTGTTGCTCAGGGGGAAGGGGCTCCTTCACCCCAATACTGCCCTGACTGACTTGTATAAATAACGTGTTTGTGACTCAGATATTCAGAAACCAAGGACATCTTTCCCCTACTAGGAAAAAAACACACACACAAGCACAAACAAAACGAAAGAAATCTCTGAGCCTTAGTAGTTTGAGATATGCCCAACTTGAGGCCTGACATCTGTTTATGCTGGGGAATGCATCTTGTGCTAAGGCTCTGAGTTTTTAATGCAATTCAATATCATATCAGGGAGATTTATCAGGAAAGTTGCTCATATTTAAGTGCCTTTGCAGAATACCGGGTCTTTGAGTTACAACAGGGGTGTGACCTGATTTTCAAGAAAGTCAGGAGAAGCAAGACCAAGGTTCAAATTGGAGAAAGGGACTTGGGCTTTTCCATTTTCTGAGTCTTTAAGGACGTTGCTTGGGCTGGTACCTGAGGCCTGGTTCCTGGGTCTGCTGCACATAGTGGCTGTTGATATGGAAAAACAGTTGGCCAGTGTTTCTGCATGCTGGTTTGTTTTTTCTTTGTTTGAGTTCTTTGCTGAAGGGAGATGACTATATTTCAACAAAGACAAGTTGGTGAAAACCCAAAAAGGAGAAGGGAAAAATGTTGCTGAGGAGGTGAATTAAGAGGATGGGGATTAGGTAAAAGAACATTCTGAAAAGTCACAAGAGCCCTACAGAATAATGTGCTTACCCGATTTCCTCAAACTCTTCTATTCACTCCATATTTCACATTTTAAAAATTGGAAGTATCTTAAAATTGATAAGTTTATTTTTTTGCATTTTTTTCCCCTGAAGAAGTGTTAAATAAATTGGCTACTTACAATAGAAAGATGCATTATTCTAAGTTCTGATATCCAGTGCTTCTCACTTTTATCCAAGTGGTTCAGTTTAGTGATTAATAAAACCTACCATTTCCACATGAAAGGAAAAACAAAACAAAACTTTCATAGCTTGGTAAAAGAAAAGATAGAGCAGGCAATGATTAGATGCAGGGGAGAAGAATACTGATGCCATCCATTTGTTGTAGGATTAGAGCTCACAAGAATTATTTTTTTACTTAGTTCTTCTGTGTCTCTTCAGTCTGGGTCAAATCCAAGTACTTAATTGTAACTTAAACTCCCTGATTGGAAGGCCATTCACCCAGATAGAGAAGTTCTCTGAGCAAGGCCAAGGAAAAGACCTCATGACTTAGACATTTCTTTAATGGCAAAAGGGAAATGTTAACTTTGAAAACCTAGCAATTAATATGTATTATTATTGAAAAATTATTACACTGTGATTATTTTTATTTAGGAACTTTCCTGTTCAGATAACCTTGGAAATGATACAGTTAAAAGCACCTGGCCCAGAAATGGCACAGAAGGACGAGGAGCTGGGCTAATGACCATGAATTCTCTGTGTGAATTTCCAGGCCTGGTCAGAGGCGAATATTAAAGGCTTTACCTTGCTGTTCTCGGAGCAGAGCTGCCCTCCCACACCAGACTTGGTGCACAGTCGGTGCACTGCAGACCCTGCGGGGAGGTGCAGTCTAGGATTCGGCCCCCGCCCCCCCATCATGCTCTTACCGGTACCTGCTTCGCAGCCGAGACTTCCTACAGGCGCCTCTGCTGAGACCTTCTTATGGTAGGGGAGAAGACCTTGAGGACACTTTTCTCCTCTCCGATGCAGGAGCTCAGTACTTTTTCACTCCTAGCCCTGCCTCTCCTCTCAGCCACCCTGGGTCTGCAAGACAGGAAGGAGCCTTTTGTGGGGGCTCCCTCGGCAGTGCTGAGCCACCTGACCCTTGCTGGTGCCATTCCATGCGGGAACAAGTGGGGGCTTTTTCTCTGGCTTAACCTCTTACTTAGGCCACCGCAGTGAGTGATTAAAGGCTTGACTGTTACTTTCCTTTCGGCTTGATTGTCTTAGCGGCTGCCTTCGACACCTGGTGGCTCAGCTCAGCTTTTGACAGTGGGTGCTCAAAACCAATAGTTCCCTTCCCTTCTCCCTCTCAATTCAGCCACTCCTCATTTTGCACTTCATATTTGGAACCCTTTCAAGGGACTGTGCTTTTTGTGTAGTCCAACTCGGGGCTTTGAAAAACAGCAATATACACTGATGATAATAATGATTGCAACAGCGAGAACCACAACCAGCACAGATATATTTGTTGAATATCGGGCCCTGCGCTGATCACTTTGGACATGTCCATTTTCTTCAAGCCTCACCATGTACCTGTGCAGTGGCTGCTATTTTTATTTCCTTTTTATAAGGGAAGAAAAAGGCTTAGAAAGATTAAATAAAGGGCCCAAGGACACAAATATGAACTGGTGGACCTTGGACTTGAGCCCACAAAGCCGACTCCAAAGCCTAATTCTTAATCACATTAGAGTCCATAAACTCATGTGGAAAAGGTAGATCATGCAGTGCTTTAGAGAGCCCATGTGCTTCCACATGCTTTGTAAACTTGGTTCCCAGAAGCCCTCATGACTAGAATGCATGTTCTCATTTTATGGATGAGGAACTAGAGACCCAGAGAGGAAGGAGAGCTTGAGCAAGGTAACACGGATTGTAAACAAAATGTGAATCTTGAACACGAGTCTTCTGCTGCTTAGTTAAGGGAGATGGCCCAGGTAGAAATTACTTGGGCTTCAATGTCCTCCTCTGTAAAATGAGGACCCTACCTAGTTACTGACCCACCTGACAAATATAACACCCATCTCCCAGAGTCCAGGACAGGTTCTGGAATTTTTTAAAGTCCTATGAGGCAACACAAGCTTTCAAAATGCCACATTCTATTGGCATTGGGAGGTCTCAGAGTCTGTATGGAAAGAGAAAGAATAATAACTTCTTAAGAAAAAGGAAAAGAGAGAAACTTCCCCAATCATGCCCCATAGAGGTCAGGATGGTTGTGGGCCTGGAAGTCCAGAAAGGAAGAGAAAGCTAGGGTCGGGGGTGGTGGAGAACATGGTATGGACTCTGGAACTTGGTTCAAACCCTGCTCTACCTTTACTTACTAGCTGGGGGACCATGAACAAGTCGTTTCCTCTCTAAATCTCAGAGAGCTCACATGTGAAATGGAGTTAATAATACCACTTATGTCATAGAGATCTTGAAAGACTAAATACTGAAATTCAAGAACGGCCAGCAGAGGGAGGCAGACGATCATTTTGGTAGAGTGGCCCATTTTTCCACTTTCCAGGCACAAGCCGGCTTCAGCCCTTGCTCTGTATGCTTTCGGAATCCAATGGATTAAATATATAAACATGGTTATCCCAGGGTCCACAGGATGGAGGAATAGAGTCTGGGTTAGAGTGGACTTACTGATATTCTACTATGGAACTACTGTGATTAGTAATGGAAGAAATTGTAGCACTGATGTGGAGAAAGTGGCCATGGTCGCTGCTGAGGGTAGGAAGAGGAAAGAAGAGATGTGATGTGGGGGCACTTTCAGGACTTAGAGTTGTCCTGGGTGGTACTACAGGGACAGATGCGGGACACTGTATGTCCTGCCATGGACCACTGGGTGGACTGGGGGAGAGTGTAAACTACAATGTAAACCATTATCCATGTGGCACAGCAGTGCTCCAAAATGTATTCACCAAATGCGATGAACATGCCATGATGATGAAAGAGGTTGTTGATATGGAAGGAGTGGGGTAAAGGGGGTGGAGGATATATGGGCACCTCTTATGTTATTTGAATGTAACATTAAAAAAAAATAGAGAGAGGAAAAAATAAATATATAAACATGAACTCTGACTTGTGGGGTCGCCATTTAAATGGCATGGCCATTTTGGACTCTGCATTTCAACTGCTCTTACACATTCCCTGTCCTGGCATCTTCCCCTCTGTTGACTTCTAGTCGGCTCACAGAATTCCCTCATGTCTTCAGGTACTTCTCTGTTGTTTTATTCCTTGACCTCTCTGTTGCCTCCATTCTAAAAGAAAATCACTGATGATTCAAGCCCCAAAGCCTAGCACTGTGCCTGGCACATGGGTTCTTGAGAAATCATTATTGAGCGAATCAATGACCAAGGGAATGCTTTTGGAAGAGCATTCTGCAGGCTGTGTTGGGTGGATTGGAAGGCATAAAGCAGAAAGTAGACAGGGCCAATGAAGGGCCGCTGTAAGATGCCCAGTGAGGGGCAGCGAGGGCACGAGGATGTGAGCGAGATGGCGGCGGCTCTGGGTTCAGAACGCCAGTGGACTGGGAGGGCAGAGCGAAGAGAAGCCGCACTGCCTGAAGGGAGGAGGAAGAGTGGGGTTTGGGTGTGGTGGGTGTGAAGCCCTGGCGAAGCCTCCACGCAGAGAGATCAGTGCCAGAAACGGAAGCTGGAAGGAGTGCCCCGCTGCAGGGATGGGCAGGAAGATGGGAAGGAAAGAGTGTTGTGGAGCTGAGGAGTACAACGCCGTGGAATCACGTGAGGAGACGTGTCCACAAAGAGAGAGCTTAGGCACAGGCTCACGATCTGTCAAGATCAGGGAAACTATACTCCGAAAAAGGGCGTGAGAAAGTCATTGATAAGGCTCAACCGGGCGTTGTTGTGCAGGTAGGAGCCAGGTTGTTAGGAGCTGCGGCGGGTAGAGGCAGCTGATGTAGCTTCCTTTGCTGTTTATTAGCTGTAACCTAGGGAAGGTTACATATTTCCTGGTTTTTAGCCTTTTCACATCTAAAATACTCATATCCTAGCATAATGTGCTTCCATCAAAGGATAGAGAAAGTGAGAGAAGAGAAAGCAAGTATCGCTCTTCACACATAGTGAGAATCACTAGCTGGAAACTGCAACCAATAATAGGAACTACCATAAAACTAACAGTGCAGATGATGATGGGCTCGGAATTGAAGAGAACTATTGCCTCAGACCTTGAGGTGCGGGAAGTCAAGAAATGCGTGGGCTTTGCTGCGTGCGATTGGAAGCAGAGCTGGGGGCAGACCAGCCCTTGTGGAGCCAGATGGAGGGGCAGTGGGTGTCATGGAGGAGGCTGGGAGCCGTGTTTGCAGAGAGGGAAAGGGATGCTGCTTCCTCGTGGAGAGTGGCAAAGGGCAGAGCAGAGGCCAGAGATGGCAAGTGGGCGTCTGCCAGCCTCAGCTGGGTGCAACTGAAAGCAGAATATCTGCAGAGAGTGCGAAGGAGCAGGGATGAGTTTGCTTGAAAAGAGGAAGAAAGTTCAGGAACAGCATGTGCAGGCACTACAACAGCTACTCTGGTAATTTAAATATATAAGGTTCTTGGGATTATTTTCTGCCTAGTGTTGAATTCAGGTCCTGGAATGGTTGTCTCCCTTCTAAAAAGCATAGATTGGATTTGACTCTGGCCAACCTTGGGCTACTGAAATGAATCAGAATGGTTCCATGCCTCTCCCTCTAGAGGAGGAACAGACAAATAAGGGGACAAATTCATTCATTCATTCATTCATTCAACAAATATTAAACCCCAGTTTCTACTTGGCACAGTGCTAGGACACACTTGAAGTCTCCTGGCTCATGGTCCACACCTCCAGGACACAATTCGCAGTAATTATCTGTTTCCTCTGTAAGCTTCTGGGAGTCAGGCACTCGGTCCTTTGCATCTATTTTCATTTCAGTGTGTATTGATTGAAACTTAAGAATGAGATATTGAATTCAACTCTATATCATATTGAAACAAAAACACCCATACACAAGAAATTAAATCAAGTTGTGTTTGAACATAACACCCTGACTGTGCATCATTAATGGGGTATAACCTTAGGTCAAAAATAACTGCAAAAAGTTTTCAATTATAATTAAAGGTTTATACGGACATGTTTCATGTTTCATAGGTTAGACCAATGAGTACATAGAAATTATATATGAAATAGAAGATCATGAGGAAAAGCACTATAATATCGGATTTGCATTGGTGGGATCAATGTAAACTCAAGTTTATATTTATGTTACACCCGAGTTAAACCCACTAAAAGGACCTGAACAATGATGTCTCAGTAAAAATGAGCACATCTAGTGTCCATGACTTAGTTTCTAAATATTGTTCACCATTAAAAGGAGTTTATGCTCCTGGCTGATTCCAGGTCTATGTCAGAGAAAGAACAAGGTGATACTAGAACATTTTACTGTGCCAGAAAACAAGGACATGCTCCAAGAATGACGGAGAAACATCTAAAGGGCATTAAGGTTGGCCTGGAGCAGGCCCCACTAACCAAACTTAGAATAAATAGAGCATTAAGAAATAATTTTGACATTGGAGAATAGCGCATAGAATACAAAAAGGAATTCGTGAGACAGTCATATTTTTAAAAGTGTGTGAGGAACTCTTCTTTACAAAAGAATGTCAGCAAGTGTACAGAGGACAATAGAATTAGGAAACCACAGGAAACGGATTTGGCTCAACTGATAGGGCGTCTGCCTAACACATGGGAGGTCCAGGGCTCAAACCCAGGGCCTCCTGACTGGTGTAGTGAGCTGGCCCATGCGCAGTGCTGATGCACATGAGGAGTGCCATGCCACGCAGAGGTGTCCCCTGCATAGGGGAGTCCCACATGCAAGGAGTGCACCCTGTAAGAAGAGCCACCCCACGCAAAAAAAGTGCAGCCTGCACACACAGGAGTGGCGCTGCACACACAGAGAGCTGACACAGCAAGATGATGCAACAAAAAGAGACACAGATTCCCAGTGCCACTGACAAGAATACAAGCGGACATAGAAGAACACACAGGGAGTGGACAGAGAGCAGACAGCTTGGGGGGAAGGAAAAGGGAGAGAAACAAATAAAAATAAATCTTTAAAAAAAAAGAATTAGAAAACCACCATTTTGTGAAGACCAATGTAATAATTGAATCAGGTGATAGTGGCTTGATACTAATACCACTGTAAAAGTTGGCAACAGGATATTCACTTGGTTTCAGAGTACCATCACACAGATTACTGATTAATTATAAAGGAGAAAGGGTGTCTTTATAATGGAAAGACCTGATAGAGACCATATTAACCAACGTGATCATATTTTGTTTCACCAATAGAGGGGCGAACTGGCGTTTTTACTTCTGAACATCATGCAATGGGAAATTCACAACATCACCTTCATACTTTTTTTTTTTTATCAAAAAGTTTATCCTGAATCCAATCATAAAGAAGCAATCAGACCATCTCAGATGTAGAAAGTGGACTGTACTTTACAAAAATGTCATGAAATATAAAAGGCAGGGAGTGTTCTGGAATAAAGAAGGATAAAGAGGACAACCAAATGCAATGAATTATCCTTGATTCGGTCCTGAATCTGAAGCAGCAGGTAGCTAAAGACATTTTGGGGTACCACTGGGCAAATTTGAATATGTCTGTATATTAGATATATTATGGTGTCAATGTTAAATATCTTATATGTGATAGTGATACTGCTTTTATATATGAGAATGTCTTTGTTCTTAGGAGATGCCTGTGAAGTATTTAGAAGTGAAGTTACAATGTGTGAAACTTACTCTCAAATGGTAAAAAAGTAAAATGACATATATACAGATAAAGAAAGAGAACAAATGTGGCAAATAGTTAATAATTGATTAACATTAAATAGTTAATAATTAAAGTTAAATAGTTTAAAAGTTAGGCTAAGGGAAGCAGATCTGGCTTCAGCAATTGGGCTCCTGCCTACCACATGGGAGCTCCGTGGTTTGATTCCAGGTACCTCCTAAAGAAGACAGTGAGCTGGCATGATGAGCAGGTGTGGTGAGCTGATGCAACGAGATGATGCAACACATCATCTCAAGAAGAAGAAAAGATTAATGTGAGGCAAAAGAGAGCAGGGAGTAGAGGAGGCTCAGGTGAAAAGGCACCTCCTTCCCACATGGGAGGTCCTGGGTTCAGTTTCTGGTGCCTCCTGAAGAAACAAGGAAGACGAACAGACACAGCAAGTGCAAATGAGGGGATGGGGAGAAATCAATAAATAAAAATAAATCTTCTTTTAAAAAGTTGGGCTGAATATTTGGGTGTTGATTGTACAATTCTTTCCATTTTTCTGTGTCTTTGAAATTTTTCAAACTAAAGTGTTGGGGAAAAGAAAACTTAACTATAGTTTATAAACTCTTTCTCACTGAGGTAGAGTGGAGAAAAAACCCTGCGGTGTGGCCTTGGACAAGTCACTTCTCTCTAGGCTTCAATTTTCTCAGATATATATTGAAGGAGTTGGACTAGTTGGTTTCTAAGATGCCTTCATGGTCTAGAATTTATGATCCCCAAGTCATGGGGTCCCTCAGCAAGTATGTGTGCAGATGAATGCTGTTTTAGGGAGATTAGTGGTAGCTTGTAGGATAGACCGGGGTTCTAGCAGACTCTGGGAAAGTGAGGGGCCTCTAGATGCCCATTAGAATCAAGGATGGAGACCTTCCCTTGTGTGCAAAATCACTGGGGACACAGCCCACTGCCTCCCCTTACCTGCCCCGTGATATCTGCTATCCAGCTAGCCTCTGGCCATTCACAGCAATGGTTCCCACTCTACCTAAAGGGCATGGCCTAACTTAATCAATTCTCTAATGACTACTCTATGATTCTCTTGAAAAGTGATAAACATCGCTAATTCCCAGAAGTCATTTCTTTCCTTTTATTTGTCCCAAAGAAAGTTGGCCACACTGTTTAAAAGGGTCACCACTCCTGGCTTCTCATGTTCCATCTCTTTAGTTACACCATGTTCAAATAGATCAGACAGTGTATGTGACTTGGCATGGAATCACTGTTATGGAAGACTCTAGATTTAGAAGGCATCACCTCATCTTTACAACTAACCCTTTATCTGGGTTTGGCAGAAATTCAGTAGCGACTGGAAGAAGTTACGTAAAAATGTCCCCATTTCAATTAACCTTCAGGTACCCTTGTTTGAATACTGTGAAAAGTTTTTGCCAGAGAGATGTAATAAAATATGCTTATTTGAGCCAAGGGGGAAAAAAAAGCAAATATGTATTTGGGGAAGGAATAATAGTCTAACATTTTTTGCCTACATTCCCCCCTTTTTGCCTTAGAATGACAATATATACAGTCAGTTAAGAAAGTATTCCAAATGTGCATGTGGCAAAGAAGAATTCATTAATATAATCTTTTGGGTGATAGATTCCAGATTGGGCTAATAAAAAATATTTGGATGTTTGGGGATTAGTCCTAAACTATCAAATCCAAGCTCTGTCTTTCTTGATGTGTATAGTGTTCTTGTCAAAGACTTAATTCCCTGCTCTTTCTCAATCTATTTGTGGTCAATGGGAAGTACCTGAGAGTCCTCCCACTTTTCTCAATGTCAAAATGTAAATGATTCCTTAAGAAAACTCAGGCTAATTACTTTTAGCACCTGAATACTGAAAACTTCCAAACTTGCTCTAAAGTTTCTGTTGAAATGACATGCTTCATTTTTGGTAAGTCTTTGGAGAAATGGCATGAAGATTTTGGGGACACATATAGTATCAAGATTATAGCATATGCTTATTGAAATATTTGGTGTAATGTAAATTTTTTATATAAAGCTTGATATGTATATAAATTATATATAATTTTTATATTTCTGTTTCTAATAACAAAGCCAAATCTGGGAAATACTCTAAAAAGAAAAGAGGAAAATAAAAATCACTTCTAATTCCATCATTCAGAGATAATCACTATTTTGATATTTTTGGTTTAGTGCCCAACCCAATGCCTGGCATGAAGGAAGTATTCAAAAAGTTTTAGTTCATTGACTATATCTTCCTGTCATTATTTTTATGAAACTTAGGTATTCCCATAAATCCTTTTTTTTTGTAATCATGGTATATGTACTGTCTTGTAACCTACTTTTTAAGACATACCTCAAAATTTTAAGTCAAAATGGGTCTTCTGGTTCAAAACTTTGCCAGCAGACTATTTCCATTACTTTTAACAATTTGGGAGACACTTCATTTGAATCAGCCTAAGGCATATGTTTATTTCAGGTCAGGCTCCCTGGGAAACAGACTGTGTGAAGGAGAATTATGGGTAGAAAATTTATTGGGGTGCTTTTGGGATCAACACATTAGGAAGAGGGGGCAAAAGAATCAGGATTGGGCAAAGGGAGAAATTGGGCTCCTATGCAGTCTCAACCAAGACCTCAGTTGATCTCAAGGGGAGCTGGGCTGGCCCTACTGAGTTGTCTCACCTTGAGGCATTTTCATTCCCACAGTGACCAGCTGTAGGCTATCAATGAGAAGGAGGGCATGACTTCGGGTGGGGTGGAGCTCCTCAACCAAGAGCAATTTCTGGAGGGAACTCAGCTGAGGATCAGTAAAAAGCAGCACTCCTCAGAGCTGGAAAAATGAGGAATGGATGCCTCATCCGATCAGCTCATCCCAGGATCCCCTGGACAGTCCCACGTAGCGACTGCTGCGGGTTGATCTTAGCTTTTATTTGTTTATACCCTTTGGATTCTGTCAACATAGGTCAGAATGTGGGGTGTGGATTGGTAAGTCTTTTTTTTCTCACTATAAATTGTAGACTCCCCTCTGTTTATTATTGTACCCTAAATGCTCCTGCCTCATTCTTTTGCATATTCTTCATGATCTTGAGTTTTTAAGTTGCTTTGTCATAAGTTTGGTGGGGGAAAAAAAAAAAGATGGCCATGCTAGGTTCAAACAAACAGAAAAATGAGGCATGATTCCAAAGGAATATAAATGACTGAAAATCTGGATTTCAATGAAATTCTGAGAGAGAACTTTTAGAAAATTTTTTAGCATTACAAAGCATCATTGGCACAAGTGTGCATTGTCCAAAGGTCCTGTGAATGACACGAGTTTCTTTTTAAAAAAATAAATTTAACCTGAAGTCACTCCTTCTGTTTTCTTTGCATGGATAGTTATAAAATAAACAGATAAAAGTGAGAACCTGTGTCCATTTTACCCACCATGGGTAAGATGCACATTCTCAGGTCTACTTGTCTAACGTCTGTTTGGTTCTAAAGATTTCTTAGTATTTGTTTTCCACTCTTCTCTTTAGATAAGGATGCTGTCTTGGTAAACATTAAAAAGGAGCATGTCCAGGAAAAGCTATTAAGTTTAAAGGGAACTCAGTGGGACGGGCAAGCATGTAAAGGATTTCATCGTCTGGTAAAACTACAAAGAATGATTGAACAAGATTGATAGGGCAGGGACCTGCCCGAGAGTGTGAGAGCTTTCCTTTGACCCCAGTCCAAGCAGAGTCCTCTTTTCTTCCATGGAATCAAAGGGCTCATCTTCAAAGAGTGGGCCAGCCATACCCCACCAATTATGTCATCCCAGATTGACAGCAAGCGGTGATTTCCAGAAGCCTTGGGGAAAGCTCTTGCTACCCCTTATAGTGTGCCCTGGAAACTAACCAAACTTTGCTTACACACATTTACATTTTTATTCCTTAATTTTGTTTCCAATCTAGCACTTCAACAATCATTTGTAAAACTTAGTAATCAGTAACTTTAGCAAGAATTTCCATCTGCCAGTCATTGTTGCCTCAATACTAAATATTGTGAACTGTCACCTGGCAACGGAAATACAACCACCCTTTGATAATGTTGATAGGAATAACTGACATGTCCTTGGTGTTTCTCTGTATGTTTAGGACTATAAAAGATCCCAAAGGGTGTGTCATACCTCAGCAATTGATTTTGGTGTGCATTTGGGTGGTCCTCATAGTACAAAGGGAGTGAGCATTTGGTAGATTTCCAGTTAATTTGATTAGTTAGCTAGCCAACATAGAAATCTGATTTTTAAGCCAACCTTCTAATCTAGAGTCTACCAATAATAAAGGTGATATTTTGTTTTCCATCTGCCTCACTTTGCTAGTTCTCCTCCAGTATGCTATTACTTCTTGAGTCAACCCCACCCCCACTCCCAACTCCAAAAGATGCTTATTATAGGAAATTTGGAAACTTCAGAGAAGCACAAAGAAGAAATAATACTACCCAAGGACCACAGTTAGGTGTATTTCCTTCTGATCATTTTCTTAAATGAAGCAGAAAAAGAAATCAGAACTTTTTCTTGATTTGATACTAGTTGCTAACCTCAAGTTATTGGAAAAATCCAGAAATACATATGAAAATAAAACTCCCTCATAAACTTACCCATGTTGATCCTCAGTAGTTTTTTAGGAAAATTTTTACTGGTTTTAAATAACTGAAGCCATGCTGTACAATTTTCTGGCTGGACCTGTCTCCTTGGTTTTAATTTTTTCAGATTTCATAAATGAACATAGTTAAAGAATCAATTTGCCTTGAAAGGCTTTTTGTAAGAGCCACAGTCTCTCAGTGTCACTCACTGCCCTTTCCTCTTTTCCAAAAGTAAACTTGTTCAACTCTTGCTACATCTTACAATCAATGGTATGTTCAGTTTGATAAATTGAGCTATGTATTGAGAAAGACTTAGTTAATACTCTTTTGTGGTGTTATTTCTATTGAAAACTTTGAAACACAATAAGTCAAACACAGAAATAGAGAATAATGCCTTCCTTTTGGAAGATTAAGCTACATAGGCATCAAAATTAGCTTTGGAAAGAATCCCCAATAATTTAGAAAATTCTTATGTTACCATGTTAAGAGAAAGAAAGTAGTCTTAGACTCCTGATGAAAAATGATTTATGGAATAAAAGCATTTACTGTGGTTGACTTTCAAAACTACACAAAAATGAGAATAAATGAAATACATAAAGGAAGACATACCTTCTTCAGGATAAATATTTTGGGAGAAAAGTAAATGGCAACTAAATTTTGGGAGGTGGAAAGCAGTTGGTTGAGTGTACTTAGCAAACTCAGAGAGTGAAATCCTACAATTCCCATTTTTATGCAGTCAACCCTTGAAAGGCTCAGGAATTCGTGGAAACAGATACCGCTGGAAGTAAAGGTGAGTGTGGTATGTAAAACCAGAAGATAGCTTAAATGTCTATATAAGAATAGTTGAAATCCCCCTAGCCTCCTCTTGACTTAACCCATCCCCACCCTGGAAGACGACCGGAGGTTTATTTTCTGAAGAGGATAAAATAGACAGGATCTCTTGACTGGTGGCAACATTCTCCTGAAAGAGCAGTGGTACAATACAAAAACCAAATGAAGGAATAAGTACAAGATACATTTGGCATGCTGAGACACTGCTCCTAGCCTTCTTTCCTTGCTCAATCTCCAGAATATTGATGCATGTCTTTGTTATTCAGGAGAGATTAGAAGAAGCATCTCTGGTAAATTTGACCAACTCAAGACACCAGGGTTTCTTTAATGAAACAGACAACCTGACTGTTTCACAATCAATAAGCACTGCCCCACCTCCTGCTCCCTGTGCTGGGAAACTCCAGTCAGCTTCTCCATATCTCTGTCTCTAACATGAGCACAAATATTCTGTGTCTTTTCCTGAGGAGGAGTGTACCTGCCACCATATTGAACTCAGACATAGCCTTGTGGCTTGCTTTGGCCAATGTAAATGTGAAAGAGCGTAATGATGCCACTGCAGGAAAGAAACTTCAGAGCTAGTGCCCAGTTTACCATGTTTCCCTTTACCTGCGTCTGGGAGCATGGAAGCATGAACTGATACGGAATGTACATCAGATTAGCTTCTGGAGTGGAGATGGAAAGGAAGTGTTCTTGCCTATTCATGAAGGAAAACTGAACGTTGTTATTCTAAGCTAGTGAAAGTTCCAAGTTGTTTGTTATTGCAGCATAATCTAATTATTCTGACTAATAGAAACAGCATCTGTGGAAACTCCGTAGTATGAAAATTAGAGACCCAAACAAAGAGAAGAAAAATCTGAAGGACATTGGACTATGCAGAGAGAGGAAAACTTAAAAAACTGAAAAGCTGTCATAAATATACTCAGATGAGAATAATTTTGTATCCATAAAAAAATAGGATGCTATTTTTTAAAAGAAGAAATATTTGGTGGAGGAATTGGAAGATAATGTTGAAAAGAACAACCAAAAATTTGATAAAAAAATAAAAGGGGGTTGGAAAATAAGAGAGAAAAAATAATAACATATTAATAGAACCAGACCGAAAGGTCAGCTTCCTATTAACAAGAGTTGCAGAAAGAGAGACCAGAAAAAAACAGTGAGGGAGAAAATCATAACTGAAACTATTCAAAACATTTCCCTGAATTGAAGAGCTTGAAGTTCAGAATTACTATGGTAGAGGCTAACACATACAAAGATAAGTGATGAACATAAATCTTCCCTAAGATACAGCATTGTGAAATTTCAAAGTTCAGGGGACAAAAATAAAAGAAATAGTCACATAAAAATCATGAATAAAAATGGAATTGGCCTTCTCAAAGGAACACAGTAAAGAGAAATATGACAGAACAGAATATGAACAGTCCTGTGATGTCCTCAGACCTGAGAAAAGATGCAGTAGCTCTTCAAGGGGCTCCTACTCTTTGACTGTCACCCTCAGACATTTGGGTCTCATGAGTGGCCTCTGTATCAGTTTCCTAGTGCTGCTGTAAAAAAGTACCACAACTGGGTGGCTTAAAGCAAAAAAAAAAAGTATTCTCTCACATTCTAGAAACTATAAGTCTGACACTAAGATGTTGGCAGGGCTGGGCTCCCTCTGAGAGCTTTAGAGGAGAAGTATTTCCCCCTTCCTAGCTTCTGGTGGCTCCTGGCAATCCTCGGCATTTCTTGACTTGAGGACGCATGGTTCCAATCTGTCCTCTGTCCTCATTTTGTTTTCTTCCCTCTGTCCTCTCTTCTTCTTATAAGGACTTCAGTCATTGGATTAGGGCCCATCCTAATCCAGTATAATCTCATTTTAACCAATTACATCAGCAAAGACCCTTTTCCAAAAGTGAAAGTGGTCATATTCTAAAGTTCTGTGTAGATATGGATTTTTGGAGGACACTATTCAACCCACTACAGGTTCCTGTGGTGAAAACACTTCTGTTTAATTTCTAATGCATAGATAAGTTCCCTGAAAAATGATTATGAAGGAGAGTTGTGTTCTAATCTCAGCTCTGCTACTTACTCTTTTTTGTGACTTAAGCAAGTTAATCAACTCTGAGCCTCAGTTTTCTTATCAGCAAAAGGAGTCATTTGAACTACTTGACTTAAAAGACACTTTTTAGCTCTAGTATCCAAATTTTCTTTAACTAGAAACCTCTATGATAAAGCAGACTAAGAAACCCTGGTAAGAATGTTGCATAACAAATCATCCCAAAATTCAGTTGTTTAGATCGATCACCATTGTGTGGGTCAGCAGGAACAGCTCACCTCTGCCCCCTCATGGTTTCAGCTGGGGTCTTCACTGGGACTAGAGGATTTAAGATGTTCTCATACACGCATCTGGTGCCTTCGCTGAATGGTTTGACTAGCCAGGAACTGGCTGGAACACTGGACCTCTATCTTCGTGCAGTGTCAGCTGGATTCACTCACATGTCTGGGACCTTTGTTTTCCTCCAGGTGGCCTCTCTCTGTCCAACAGATAGCCTAGACTTCCCATGGTCAGCTGGACTGGCCCCTGAGTGGAAGTCAAATTGGGACATCTTTTTAGGGGTTTGGCCTGGAAGTCCCAGAACATCGTCACATCAGCTGCATTCTATCAGTCATATCAAGTCATAAGACCAGCCCTGATTCATGTGTTGGGGAAAGGGACTCTCTTCTCCTGATGGGAGGAGTGGCATGGCGGCCATCTTTGCAAACAATTTACCACAGAAGCCCAATAGTAAAATCAGCCTCTGCAATACTTCTCTGTGGTCCTTTCTTGGCATTGGTGGAAATTAAAATTTTGAGAGCACTCGAGTCCTATCTAGGGGGAGAACAGAGTCCTCTAGGCAGAGGGAAGTGAGGTAAAAGAAAAGGGAATGAAATGGACCTGAAAAATAATTCTGACAGACTGGTATACTTTGAAGCTAGGCATTTCAAACACACAGCCACAGCTACTTCTCACTAATCCTGTACCCACTGCAGATAATATGCACCATAAAACTTTCTAAGAAAAGCCAGTTGTGTTCTTAGCATTCTTCTCAAGGTAAGACTCTACACAACCAACAGCAATCTAGTAGTTTAAAAAGGAGCAAAAACCTTTTTGCCACCCTGATTCAACTTCTGAGTGGGGGGGGAGACATGTGTGTTTGAGGTATGCTCCCCAGATTGATGCTGAAGCACCTTGCCCTCCCCTTTTGAGGGGCACGGCTTCTACCCCTTAGCTTGGAGTAGTGGAGTACTGTAACAAAGTGTTTTTCTTACATAACTGAATTTAATTAACATGTCATAAACAAACGACTAGGAAACTGAAGCTCAGAGAGGTGGAACAGTCTGCTCAAATTCCAGAGTGGGAAGTGGTGACCCCCATTCAGTGCCCATAAACCTAAAGGAATCTCAAACTCTCGGAATCATGGACTCTGAAAGCTGAAATAATGTCCAAGCCCTTTGTTTTACAGATTGGGAAACAGAAGCTCTGGAAGTTAAAGACCTTTACAATGGTCATGGGACAAGTTAATCTCAGGTTAGAAGGAATCTCCTTAATGTTCATTTCAGGGAGCTCCTCTTTACTTCAGTTTCAGCAGATTTAATCAATATGCAGCATGGCTGACTTCAAACTTTTGTCTCCCTCAAATCCATTTTAAGCATGAAATACAATAGAAAAGGATATCATTCTAGCAGATACTGACCCAAAGGATAAAGTATGTGCTGTACCTTATTTTGTCATAAAGACTGTAGAACATTTGAATAAATCCTTAGGTTTGAAAGTAACCTTTATAGACACGCTAAAGATATAAAATACACTACGCTGCCAGCTTTTGTTATTGTCTTTAATATTTTAATAGGAGACATTTTATGCTGAGGCATTTTTTTAGAATGGAATGTTTTTAAAATCTGATGAGTTATTTGTGGATAAACTGAATATCCCTGGCTTCTGCAATTTATTTACAATTTCCACAGCATCTCGATAGAGTGATTTCCAAAACTGGAAATTGTGACTTAGGGAAAATGATACAAAAAGTCAGGCGCTGTCATTTTTTGAGTACGACTTTGAACAAGGCAGGCACTCATCTATAATGAACTCGTTTGGTCCCCCACAAATGCTATGAGAGGTGGACATCATGAGCCCATTTATGGATGAGAAAACAGGGACGAGGGAGATTTTCCATCTACCAGTGTCTGCTAACACACTCCACTTTCTCATCTGTCACCATAGATATCAAAAGCCAATCACTTTTTGGTCTAGATCCTATTCCTTGTACCTATTCAAGAATATTTTTTTTCCAGAAATTCCTATGTTCCCTGTAATACCAATTTCTTTGCTTTTTGTTGGATCATTCTCATTAGCATACAAATATGTAGCTGATCCTCCCATTTAACAACAACAATTAAAAAAAACCCAGACATACAAACAGGAAAGCACTTTTTCTTGAATCCTTCATTTGTGATCTTATTCCTTGGCCTCCCTTACCAGCAGAACCCCATGGAAGAGTTGTCTAAACTTCCTGACTCGTATTCCTCTCTTCCCATTCTCTCTTGAACCCATCCCGTCTGCCTTTCAGTCCACCACTCTACCAAAGAGCTTTCACCAAGGTCATAATGACTTCCATGCTGTAAATCAGATGGCCACTCCTTACCTTCCGTGGCATTGTGCATCCTGTGTAATATGCCTTCTTCACTTGTTTTCCAGAACGCCACGCTTCCTGGGTCCTGTCCTACCTTATTGCCTACTTCTTCTATCTCCTTTGCTGCTTCCTGCTTTTTGCCCTGATCTCTCAATGTGGGGAGCCCAGCTATCAGTCCTTGGCCCTCTTCTCTTCTCTATCTACACTCACGCACTTGTTCTCCTCTAATCTCATGGATTTAAATACCATCCATGTGCTGATGATTCCATAGTTGTATCACCTTTCCAGACTTCTCTCCTGAACTTCAGACTTAAATATTCAATGATCTCTCAAAATCTCCACTTGGCTATTTAAGAGTGATGTCACACTTAACATGTCACAAACAGCATCTCTTCTAATCCCTATCCTCCCACCTCCCACCCCCTGCCCTCCCCCCAAAAAAAATCCCTGCTTAGTACTGTGGCTCCACCTGTCTCAATTATTGGCAACTCTATCCTTCCAGTGGTCAGCCAAAATCCTTGGAGCCGCATCTCTTATATACCACATCCTTTGTCAGTGAGTCCTATCAGCTGTACATTCAAAATGTATCTAGAATTTGAATGCATGTTGACGTTCGTCCTGTTGCCTGCCTGAATCCAAGCCACTCTCATTTCTTATCTGGATTATGGCAATCTGGTTCCTGCTTCTGCTTTTGCCCCCTATTGTGTATTCTTCACATAGCAGCCAAAGTTGTCCTCTTAGAACATAAATCAGAGCAGGACCCTCCTTCACTCAAAACTCCCCAATGGCTCCCCATCTCATTCAAGTAAATGCCAAAGTCCTTGCAGAGGCCCTCAAGCCCTGACAGCCTTTCAAGCTCATCTCCTGCTGCCCCTGCACCTCAGTCACTGCTGCAGCCTCACTGAACTCCTTGCTATTCCTTGAACACACCAGGACCACTCCTACCGCAGGCCCTTGGCACCAGCTCTTTCCTCTGCCTAAAGAGCGCTTCCCCAGCCAAGTCCCTCCCCTTCTTCAAGTCTTTACTAAAATATCACCTTCCCAATGAGGCCTATTCCGATAACCCTAATTAGAAATGTAACTCACTCCAGCAGTCCTCATCTCCCTTACTCTACTCAATGCTTTTTAAAAAAATTTTAAAGGGCAGTGGACTTGTCCCAGTGGTTAGGGTGTCCATCTACCACATGGGAGGTCCACGGTTCAAACCCTGGGCCTCCTTGACCCATGTGGAGCTGGCCCACGTGCAGTGCTGATGCGCGCAAGGAGTGCCTGCCACGCAGGGGTGTCCCCGCATAGGGGAGCCACACGCGCAAGGAGTGCTCCCTGTAAGGAGAGCCGCCCAGCGTGAAAGAAAGTGCAGCCTGCCCAGGAATGGCGCCGCACACACGGAGAGCTGCCACAAGATGACGCAACAAAAAGAAACACAGGTTCCCGTGCTGCTGACAACAACAGAAGCGGACAAAGAAGACGCAGCAAATAGACACAGAGAACAGACAACTGGGGTAGGGGGAAGGGGGGGGAAGGGGAGAGAAAGAAATAAATCTTAAAAAAAATGTTAAAAATACACTTATTAACACAATAAAAATTACTCTTTGTTGTTTTTGTTGATTATATATGGCCAGCCTCCTTGTAAACCCTGCCCCCCCCGCCATGGTATATAAACTCTACACAAGCAGGGATTCTTGCATGTTTAGTTCACTATTGTACTCAAACTTCTAGAACAAGACAATATAAAGAGTAAATATTCAGTAAGTCTTGGTTGGGTGGATAAATGAAGTCAACTACCCATGCTGTTGGTCATGTTCTTGGTCGTAAGTATTGGGTTCAGATTTGAACTCTGGTCTGCTTGTCTCCAACATTCTTGCACTTTCACTTCACCATAGCCCATAGTTCAGCTTGATCTGACTTAGGCAGCATTGAAAGTACTTTCTGTGTACCATTTTACCTGACCCTCAAAATAATCTTGGAAGGTGATGTTAATAACCTCCTCTTTTTACAGATGAGGAAACTGAGGCACAAAAGAGAAAGTCATAATTCGCTCAAGGCATATAGCTAGCAAATGGTAGAACCATAATTTGGACTTGGACAATGTGATTCATGAATCTTTGTTCTTAATATTCTGCAACACTGTCCCCCCAATGATGACAAGGATCAAGAGTTGATAGAATCATCAGAATGCAAATTAACAGAAACACAGAGCTTTCCACTTCTCCTTAACCCATTTTCTTATTTATAGGGCAACCACCAAAATGGTCATATAGGAAAGGAGTAGATTTTCTCCTTTTTTTCCCTTTCTTGCTGCCGTTTTTCAGTTGATAGTGTATGGGAAGTAACAATGATGGTATCCATGATTATTGATAAAATGCTAGTGTAACCCACACTTGGAGATTCAGAGAGGAACAGATGAGTTTAAGCTGACTTCTTGGTTGGGACAACATGTTTGGAGATTCTGCTATACTTTCTGCCATTCTATCACCTGTCCTGATGTGAGGAGAGCTAAGAGAAGTTCTGGGAAAAGGAAATAGAAAAAATAAAAGGTAAGATGTATGTTGGCAAGATAAAGACTCTCAGGATTGCACACCACCCAGAAGTAGTTCCTTCTCATCCCAATGACAGAGACCAGATTTATCTTCCCTCCCCAATGCTTCCAGAAAGACTAGAGAATTAGGTGGTATCCGAAAGTCAGTGCAGAAGACAGGGGTTGTTATGATGCAGGATAGAAAGAGGGATCTCCTACTGGGCAGCACAGTGCATGACATGAGAACATAACTGCAAGGCAAGGTAGGTGTGTGGAAGACTGAATAATGTCCCCAGGGGTCTCCTAGCAAGAGACTTTGGGGATGTAATTAAGTTAGGATCTTGAGATGGGGAGATTATACTGGATTGTCTGGGTAAGTTCTAAATGCCATTACAACTGTGCTTATAAGAGGGAGGCAGAGGGAGACTGAACACAGAAGGTGATGCAGCTGCTGAAACAAGATGCTGCACTGCTGGCATTGAAGATGAAGGAAGGGGCCACTAGCCAAAAACTGCAGCTCTAGAAGCTTCAAGATGCGAGGAGACCAGTTTTCCCTTGGAAACTCTGAGGGAGCATGCCCTGTGGATGCCTTGATTTCATCTCAGTAAAACTTATTTCTAGAACTGTAAGAGAATAAATACATGTTGTGTTAAGCCACCAAGATTATGGTAATTTGTTACAGCAGCCATGGGAAAGTAATACAAGGGGACAGAGTAGAGTAGCAGAAGCAAGGGTTATTTCAGTTATAGTCAAGTAGAAGTCAAGTTCAACAGAAATCCTGGAAGAACCATTCCACCCCTCCCCACGACCTCTGGGGATTACCCTGGATGGGGGAGAATCTATGTTCTTCTTTTTCACAAACACAGTCCACTATTGAGGGATGGAGCTCTGACTAAGAACTTGAATTGAAAGAAAGCAAAAAAAAAAAAAAAAAAAAATACCATCGTAGCTTCTTTTCAAGGCGAGTCCAGCTTGGTGGCTCTCTGATTCAGGCAAAACTTTGGCAAGGATTTTTTCTTTGAGACAGATAAAGTCCTTTGAACATGGTTTAGAAGAGGACAATGAACACAAAAACATCAAACTCTTCGACAGAATTAAAAAATTCAGGAATTTCATGTTTTGGAGGGTTCTGCCTGCGAGAAAGAGGGTAAGGACCCTGGAACCTAGAAAAGAGAGATGGAAGAGGGTCTCCTGAGAACTTGGACCCCAACAACTTGGAGGCAGGATGGAAAACAAAGAATTAAGGTGACCAGAGAGTAATTCATTGTTGGAAGGTAGTTCAGAACTTTTTGAATAGTGAGGTCTAATTGTCAGGTTTAAGTTGTTTCATGTTCCCTGTTATGCCAGGGTTCCCTGCTCTTACCCCCAAGCCTTCAGTACAGTCATTGAGTCACTATATGGGTCAGCTGAGCAGCAAGGAGGAAGGAGAACAGGCAAGCAGAGGGTAAGACTTCATCAAGAGGAGAATCTGGAGTGAGAGTTGAGCCTCTCCCAGGAATCCTTGGGAATATTGCACAAGGCTGTGGACTTCCTACAGCACATGGGATGGAGCTAGAGCATTTTTAGCTGGATGACATGTGAATATTGGATGTTTGCTATATTCATGTGAACGCAGGTAGAGTTTAAGGAACCCCTGAACCAACTGCTTCTAGAAGCACCAATAACAGCAGAAGCCTATGAGCTCAGAGAGGTGTGCTTGGAGAGTATTTGGAAACTTGGCCTTGCTCCCACCACTTTAGTTAGAAGATAATTGCCATCCATAGAGAGCTTTGGTTAAACAAAAACACCCTCACTCACTCATTCACTCATCTATTCATGTATGCATTTATTTATTTAACTACAAATATTGAGACTCTGAGGTTTATAGTGATAAAAAGACATATTTCCTCACTTCAGTAAATTCAAGTCAAGCAGAAAAGGTAGAACCCCAAATAGATAATTAGAATAGAACATTGCATGCTCAGTGGTGGAGCCCACAACAGGGACACCTAACATTCCCTTCCTAGAGAGAGGGACCAGTACACTTCCCAAAGGAGGCATCCCCTTAGCCAGTGTTTAAAGGCGTGTTTTCCAAAGGTATGCTGTTTCAGTTACATAATTATTTTTATGATTATCTTCTAGTTATGGCTTATGATATTTCCATTTATGGCAATGATATAAGCCTTCTTTTTTTGTTTTTTAAAGATTTATTTATTTATTTATTTCTCTCCCCTTCCTTCCTCCCCCTCCCCCCCACCATTGTCTGCTCTCTGTGTCCATTCGCTGTGCGTGTTCTTCTGTGTCCACTTGGATTCTTGTCAGTGGCACCGGGAATCTGTGTTTCTTTTTGTTGCTTCATCTTGCTGTGTCAGCTCTTTGTGTGTGCAGCGCCACTCCTAGCAGGCTGTGTTTTCTTTGTGCAGGGTGGCTCTCTTTACGGGATGCATTCTTTGCACTTGGGGCTCCCCTTTTTTAATAAAAAAAAGTTTGTTGTTGGAGTGATGGGTTTTTCCCCCTTGGAATAGGCAAGGCATTTATGTGATCCAAAAGTCAAAACTATTTGGAAAGATCAGCATGGAGAAGTCTTCTTGCCCCCTACAGTTTGCCCTTTACATTCATTGTGTTTCTTTTCTCTACATATTCAACTTTTCTACTCATTTACCTTTCAGACACTTCCACAGTGAACTACACATGGCATTTCTTATGCAGGTGGTCCGTAGAATAGATTCTTCGGCACATGATTGCTGGGTCAAAAGGTAAATGCATCTGTAATCTTGGCACATACTCTCCAATTCCAATTCCCTTCCAGATAGATGGTATCACTTTGCATTATCACCAGTAATGAATGAGAAAGTCTTCCTTTGTAATGAGTTTATTGAAGTAAAAAAGAAAAAAAGGCTAATCAACCTTTTTTTTGGAGGTACTGGGGATCGAATTCAGGACATCACACATGGGAATCAGGCACTTAACCACTGAGCTATATCTGCTCCCTGGTAAATTGCTTTTTTTAAAAAAACAATCAATTTTATTGGTACATATTAATAAAGCATACAATTCATCCAAAGTATACAATTAATGGTATTTGGTATAATCACATAGTTGTGCATTTATCACTTCAATCATTATGAAAGCATTTTCATTATTTCAATAATAATTGCAATAATAAACAACAAACAAACAAGAAAATTCTTCACCTCTCTCTGTTTCCCCTGCTGTACATAGCTGCTGTTTCCAGCTATTCTTGCAGAATTATTTTGTTTATTAATTAAACAGGTTTATTGAGATATATTCACATACCATACAGTCTTATCCAAAATGTATAATCAATGGCTTTTCGTACAATCACAATGTTGTGCATTCATCTCCACAAAGTTTTAGAATAATAAATAACTTTTAAAAGTCTCTGTTAAGTAAATAATAGTGGAGAAGGGACTTGAATTGAAGGGAGGATGTGCAGTATGGGACACCCAAGCCCAAATAATGAGAAGGAGTGAGTTGTAGATAACAAAAATGCAAACAGGCCAGTGATGTAATGTGGATAACCATCTAGTATAATTACTTTTCTTGTATGACTAATGAACTGTTAGTTGAAAGTGGATTGCTCACTCTCATAGAGGTTTGTCTTCTTCTCATTTAATCCCTCCTTTTGCAAAGTCATGGTGTGTGTTGGATCTTGTTACCAGGCTGGCACTGCCCTTGACTGTGTCTGCCAGGTCTTCAGTTGCATGAATACTAGTGACATCCTCTCTAATGCGGGGAGCACCTGCTAGTACTAGCAGGAATGGACCTTGTGTAGTGCTTGCTCTCAAGCACACACTGACACATACCACTACTCATGCTAACAGCAAATAGATCTCTAGGGCATCCTTTGTGCCAAGCTGTTCTAAGGGCTTTATTACTATAGAGCTCATTTAATGTGCCAAATGTCTCTATGAGGAAGCCGCTATTATCATTTCTCATTTCAGTTGCGAAAACCAAGGCATCATGGGTTGAAATAACTTACTCAAGTCACAGAACTACTAAATGGCAGGCCCAGAATCTGAGCTCCTGCAATCTTGTGAAGTGGATGAAGCAGGCATCACAATTGCCTCCATTTTACAGATGAGCAGACTAAGTCTCAAGGAGGTCAAATGATTTGCCCAGAATTCCATAGCTAATAAATGGAAGTTAATATTCAAACCTTCTTGTGACTTTAAATCATGTCTTCTCATTGATACCATTTTAAACGTCAGAAACTTTCACTGTAATGTAAACCACCATACTATCCATTTATTAGAACTAACACTATTTCCCTTTTCTAGAAAGCAGATCTTTAAAAATATCTATTTCCCCTTCCTCCTAGTAACAGGATTTAGATTTTTGTTCATGGCTGCATTTTTAACATTTTTTATAAGAAAGTTCCAAGCACAAGGAGCGAATGTCCAATTTTACTTAACTCAGTTATTTAGGGTGGTTTCTATGTGAGATTTATTTGTAGTCTGCTTGTACATTTGGGTCAGCGTCCACAATGAGGCTCTAGAGACCCTCAGTCTTTGTTTCATTCTCCATAGTTTAATGGGAGGATATCATGAGTCCATTGGATGAGAGCCCATTATTACTGAAAAGCACTTGCCTTCTTCTGCTGGTTGGGGATGTGAAATAGTAGTCTCAGCACAGTGCAGAGTGGCATGTGGTTTAGGGTATGAACTTGGCAGAGGATGGACCAGGTTTAAGTCCTGTCCTTCAATCCTTACTTAGGTAACGTTTGCATATTTAGCCACTCACAGTCTATTTCCTCACCTACAAGAGTGAATAAAAGTCCTGTCTTAAATAGTTGCAGAGACTGAATGAGAAAAGCATATGTAAAATGCCTAATGTGGTGCCAATTCTGGTATATGTTTTTGATAATCAATAGCAATTTAAATAGTAAACTGTGTCATCCCAAAGCAGCAAAATTTTTAGGAGTTAGGAAAAAAAATATTCAAAATAAAATTGTGAGGGAGAGGATGTAGCTCAGTGGTTGAGTGCCTGCTTCCCATGTATGAGGTACTGAATTCAATCTCCGGTACCTCCTAAAAAACAAAAAAATTAAAATTAAAAATCGCAAGTTTTCACTCTGTGGGAGCTGCTGCACCATGAGCAGCTTTTTGTGAATTGCCATGTGCTCATGCAACTCTCATCTCCATACTTGAATTTACTTTTATTCTGAAAAATACTTGCAAATCCCATGAGAAAGACAAAGAAACAAAGTGAAGTCACAGTGCAAATTTTAAGATGGTCCTGATGTAGTGTAAATATGGAGTCACCATCGTTCCAGCTTTGAAAAAGATTGCCCCTGGAGGCTGAAAGGAGTTGGTGAAAACAAGCCAATTTGTGGGTAGAGATCGACAGCATGTTATTTTATTATTTTAAGAGTTCAGACATGCCTAGTGGAACAAATTTTTTAAATTCAGAAAAATAATCTCAAGATTTTATAAAATCAGATGATCAAATCATTCTTTGGAGACCCATATCTGATTTTGAACTGGTCCACATAAAACAAACTGAAGTTTGACTCTAGAACTTTTGCCTAATAAACAAACAGAGAAAAAAAGTCGACATGTATCATCCACTCAAAAAGTATGTGCTTTTTTATTGTATATATTTATCATGCAATACAAAGTCACTGCTTATTATCTGCTATGTTCAGGGAAATGTCCTGGACATTCTGAACGTCCAGGAGAAATATAACTGGTGAGCTCTGCTCTTGAAGACTGCAGTAGATGGTCTCACGTGAAAGAATTGCTGAGAACACACATTAGAGCCACGAAGTGCTCTGGGAATTTGACTGGAGGAAGCACTGTGGCTTGAGGGAGGTGCTTAAGCCTCCACCAAGGAGACAGACTTTGAAGGGGGTGCACGTGGCATGCGCTGCTGGTCATCTACCAATGTCAATTCCCCCTTCTTCCTATCGGCAGAACAGAGATTGTGTTCAGGGCTGCAATGTGCTCAGCTAAACCGACCAACCTAAAACTCTACATGCCCCTGCCTCCCTTACGTCCTGGGGTGACCACTCTCCCAAGTCTCTGGGAGAGGCTTCCAGAAAAGTTCCATACAAGGGACAGACCAGCTGGCTCAAACCTTAAGCACATTATCCTTCTCTTCCTTCCTGCACGCAGTGTGGATAAGATGCTGGAGGTGGAGTAGCCAGCAAATAACCATATGGCTACCAGCCTGAGAACTAACACCATAGCAGAGGCTAACTGAGCAGTAAGATGGAGCCCCTGGGAGCATTGAGGAGCTGCTACATCAGCCTTGGACTTCGTGATTCTGGGCTTGTTGTTAAATGAGGAAAATGAAGCTGTTTATTGGCATAAGTTACTGTTTTTCAGGCTGGTGACACTCCTAACCGCTATGCCCATAAAGGATGGAGAAGATTTGGGTGGGTGCAGTGGGAGAGAAGGGGAAGGGCCCAGGAAAAGCCCTAGTAGCATGAATAAGTAAATTGTAGGCAATGAGAAGGCCCATCTGCTGAACTAAAGCATCATGGGGGATTCATAGGAGAATCCCTCTGGCATCACTATGTAATGGCTTTTCTTTTCCAAGGGAGCACATGGAAATAGCAGTGCCATTACTCCCGGTTGCTCATAAGCAGGTTACTGTGAAGAGGTGAGTTCCTCCCCAGAAGCCCTAGAAACCGGGATAAAACATGGCCAGGTTGCACATTCCCCCTGAATTTGTTCTTTCTTTCTTTCTTTTTTTTTAAGATTTTTATTTCTCTCCCCTTTCCCTCCCCCCATTGTCTCTCTCTGTGTCCATTCACTGTTTGTTCTTCTGTGTCTGCTCACATTATTGTCATGTGGCACCAGGAAACTGTGTTGCTTTTTTGTCATTGTTGTTGCATCGTCTTGCTGTGTCAGCTCTCTGTGTGCGGTGCCATTCCAGGGCAGACAGGGCTTCTTTTTTTTTGCCTGGGGTGGCTCTCCTTGCGAGCTGCACTCCTTGTGTGGGGGGCACCCCTACAGAGGGGACTCCCCTGTGTGGCACGGCACTCCTTGCGCGTGGCAGCACTGCGCATGGACCAGCTCAACACATAGGTCAGGAGGCCCTGGGGATTGAACCCTGGACCCTCCTTATGGTAGGCGGACACTCTATCAGTTGAGCCACAACCGCTTCCCCCGAAATATTTCTTTATCTAAAAACTATGCTCTGTTATTTTTTATGGTTTCTATTCAAGAACAGGTAGACGATTTTGCCCTTCCTTTTCCCAAATGAGGTAAGTAGGTGTCTTAATTGAGCATTCCCCAGACAAGGTGAGCAGTGATTCATCCTGGTCCTACAACTTCTGTTCATGGACTGGCCTCCTAGTCGTGCTGGAAGAGGCTCCGTGGCTGAATGCAGGCCTTCCAGGCAGAGCCAGTCCTGGGCTTCTGGATCATTCCATATCCCACCAGGCAGGGAACAAGACAGTGGGAGCGATATCCAGAACCCCTCAGTGCTGTGTTTGGTGGGGAATAAAGAATTCATCATTTCTTTCAGTGTCTGCCGCTTTGTTTCACGAAATTTCTGCCTTTTGGTGATAAATAAATGTCAGTCAAGCCCAGAGAGGGAGGCGTTTTGAATTTATTTAGATCCAGAACCATAAGGTTAAAAAATACATGGTACCCACTTCCAGTTGGCTGCCGCAACTGCCATTTCCATTTCCAATTCTCTTCTCCCTTGCTTCCTTTTACTTCAAAATCTAGAAAGTTAAAAACAAAGACATATCTTTCCCAGTCTCATTGGAAGTTTGGGGTGGCCATTTGTCACAGTTCAAGGCAATGGTATGTAACTGAGGGCTCTGATTAAAGGTGGTTTGCTTTTTCTTAAAGGTGGATAGATATATGCAGCTGGTGAATGAGATGCCTTGAGGTACAGGGCTGCCATC
This sequence comes from Dasypus novemcinctus, assembly GCF_030445035.2. NCBI lineage: Eukaryota > Metazoa > Chordata > Mammalia > Cingulata > Dasypodidae > Dasypus > Dasypus novemcinctus. Next base: position 193,609,132 of record NC_080673.1, on the reverse strand, counting down.
TTGTAACTGAGGTGACAAGACTGAAGGAAAGGCTAGGAAATACCAGGGACTATGGTTTTGACATTATCAGAATGTTAAAAAATAAAGTCCTAATTGTTTAAATTCCCGTTTTCTGTTACTTAGGACTCTTCTGTTGCTCAAAGCTGAAAGCATTTTTAATGGGTCCAGGTGAGTTGGTACTGAACTATCTGGGAACTCTCAATTATAGACTAGAGGATTAAGATTTTTAAACTTTTCCACAATAACTTCTTTTATGAGATTTATACCTACAAGGACTTGTACCAGAAACATTTAATTGTCTGCCATGTCCTCAGCTCCTGGAAAAGGCAGCCCTAGGTACCACACAATATGTTATGGGTTGAATTGTTGAATCGAGTCCCGTTAAAAGATATGTTCAAGTCTTAACCACTGCTCCCATAAATATGATATAAATGTAATCCTATTAGGAAGTAGAGTCTTTGAAGATGCTTTTTAGTTGAGTTAATCAAACTGGATTAGGGTACACCCTAGTCAATATGTCCTCAAAGAAGAGGGAAATTTGGACATGGTACAGACAGACACAAGAGAAGAATGCCCTGTGATGACAGAGGATGAAGTGCCATTGCTTCACACTAGGAATGCCAGCAAACCACCAGAAGCTAGGAAAAGGCAAGGAAGGATTCTTGTTTCAGAGGACACGTGGCCTTGCCAACACCTTGATTTTGGGCTTCTAACTTCCAGAACTGTAAGACTATACATTTCTGTTGTTTTAAGCCACCTAGATTTTGTTTCTTCTTACAGCAGACCCAGGAAAGGAAGACATCGTGGGCCTAATTAATGGGAACCTGACCCAAAGAGAGTGTGGGGATAAATTACCTGGGCTGAGTCAATCAGGTTCTATCTCTCTTTCTTTCTGTCTCTCTCATTTGAATGAGGAAACCAAAGAAAGGTGGAATTTGGTAATGGCCACAGAAACTGAGAGTTACAGACTTAGGGTCAGTGCTGCCCCCACGAGTGATAGAGGCATCCTGTTGAGAGAGTAGAAAATGAAGCACATGCTCTGAGAGAAAATGAGGATGAGAAGCAGCCTCAGCTTCAAAGGTCTTCCAATGTCCACTTTCAGTTCCCCACTAGTCCCTGTTATGCTTCTTGCTCTTGTATAACTTGGCATCCTGAAAAAAATTAAATTAAAAAAGGACACAAATTCTTAGCAACTCCTTCCACCAGAGAAAGAGACCACTTCCCACCCCTTGAATCTAAGCTGGCTTTGTGACTTGCTTTGACCCACAGTATGCAGTGGAAGTGAATTTGCATAGTTTCCAAGCAGAAGCATCAAGAGCCCTTGTAGCTTATGTCCTCATCCTCTGAGTGTACCACTGCTGTTAATATGAGAAGTCTTGCCTACTTGAGTTGGACAGACCAGATAGTGAGTGAAGCCCTACTGACAGCCACACCAGTCTCAATCACCAGACTGTGCCTGAAGCCACCTTGGACCATCCAGTCCCAGCCAAGCTGTCAGGTGATAGCAGCTGCATGAACGATCCAGGCAAGACCAGAAGAGCCACCAAGCTGAGCCCATCCCCAATCACTCACCGACCAAATCATGACAAATAAAATGGTGCTTGTTTTAAGCCACTAAGTTTTGGGATGGTTTGTAATGCAACAATGGATTAATTGATACCCTACTTATATAATAACCTCTTTCCCTCCACTACCATCCATTTTTAATTCAACCTGGAAACTTTCCATTCCTTGCAGCCAAAAAGTCTTGATTGAAGCCGGAAGCAATCTTTATTAACAAAAATTACCAACACTTCTTGCACACATTATGCACCAGGGACTGTTTAAATATTCAAAACAATGATATGAAGTAGGTATTAATATTATCCCCATTTTGTAGTTGAGAACACTGAGATGAGAGAGCTGAAGTAACTTCCTGGAGGCCACACAGTGAGTGAATTGCAAAAGAGGGATTCAAACACAAGCAGGCAGGCTCCAGAGTCTGTTCTCTTAAATCATTTCAATATGCCTTTCACCGTTGGTGGTGCCCCTATATTCTAACAGACTTTCTCCTCCAGATCCAAACCATCTAAATGTACCTGGTGGTATAAGGGGAACTGCAGAGCAATTGAGACAGACTCAGGGTTGTTTAATACCCCAGGGATTCAAGAATGTTCCCCAGGCTACTTGGCATGAGTAAGGCAGCTAGAGGAAAGGAGGAGATAATGGCCCTTTCTTCCAAACCCTCCAGTCAACGTTTGCTGAAGAAAAGTGAAAAGGCTAAAAATCCAAGAAAAACAAATCTGAGAGATGACAAAGTACTTTAGGATATTATCCTGGTCCCTTGCCTTTAGCTAAGCAGGATAGACATAATCTCCATTTTACAGAAAAGGCACCCATAGTCCATTTGGGCTAGTTGCCTCAACTTCGTGGTGGTTAGGGCAGAGCAAGGGAGATGAAACGCTGGTTTCTGTGAGCTCCCAAAGCAGTAGATTCGTTGCCACTAACTCAGATGCCTTTGGAAGGAGGTTATTTGAAGGAGTGAAGCCTTCAGTGGGGACTGGGCACAAAGAGGAGCCATACTCAGTCCCAGCTGACTGTTGCCATGGGGAACAGGTTGCCATGCGCTGTTGCTAGACCTAGGATTGTTTTTAAAAGAGGCAAGGAGTCAGGAGTATTTCGATTTTTATGTAAAAATTTTTAAGTGTTGGTGACTAATTACCAACGTTATAAACACTTGGCAGGCCTCCCAAAAGCCCATGACACTAGCCACCATGTGTTACTTTTGTACACTATAGTCAAGTCCCAAGTGATGTATTGGCAGCTTTCATTTTCTTCATTTTTTCTTTCCTTTTTTGGGGAAGCATCTGTTGATTGGAGTAAAACATACATACTCAAAAGCACATGAATCATATATATGCCTTGATGAGTTTTCACACGGTGAACACACTCATGTAACAAGCCCCGAGGTCAAGACACAGGTCACATTCACTCCCCAGGAGCTTCCCTCTTGTGCCCTCCCTTCAGTACCCCTAAGGGAACCACATGTTGTCTCCTAGCACCATAGAATATCTTTGCCTCTCTTTGAACTATATACACATGAAATCATATAGTATAGGCTTTTTTGAGTTTGGTCTTTTCAGTTTAGCATTGTTTGTGAGATTCAAACCTATTGTTGTACACGACAGTGATTTTCTCATTCTTTTTGCTGCATAGTATTTTATTAAGGGAATATATTACAATTAACTTGTCCACTCTACCATTGAGAGCATTTCCAGGTCTTGGTTCACAGTAGTAAGCTGCTACATTCTCATATGTGCCCCTTCACCAGGCAAACGTATGTGTGCATTTCTGTTGGGCACGTACTTAAGGAGTGGACTGTGGAGTCACAGCTTATGTGTATGTTTAGCATTAGTATTATTAGTATTACCACCAAAAAGTTTCCTAAAGTGATTGTCCTTGTATACGCCACCCCAGGGCCACATCCCTGCCAGCCCTTGGTATTGTTTATCTTTTCCATTTTAACCATTCTGGTGGGTGTGAGGAGACATTGCCTTGTGGTTGTAGATTCGCTTTGCCTTCCTATTTGTGTGATGTGGCTCTGATTGCCAGTGGTATTACTTCTATCTAATCCACATAATTCTTCAAAGGATCAGTTTAGTTTAACTTTCTCAAATGGCTCTCCACTGCTTCCAGAATGGGCTAAAGCACTAAAAACTTTTCTCCCCCCCCCCCCCCCCCCGCATACCTCCCCATCCCCCACATCCCTGCCATGCCTATAATCATGTCACATTGAGCAGCTGCCATTCCTGAACATTTTCCTACTCTTTCCCAGATCGGGTCCTTCCTGTGAGTTGTTCTGCCTGGCACTTGCTTCTCTGATGTCACCACCTGACTAACACTTACTCAACTCTCAGGACTCAACCTGAACATTGCCTCTTCCAGGAAGCCTCTCCTGACCTTCATGACCCAGCAGCTGAGAGTAAGACAGAAGACTAAATAGCTCCTATTGAGCCAAAATGGTCATCGGCCCTTTAGAGGTAAAGGTGATTTTTGTGGTTGTCATAGTGTATAAGCAGCAAATGTTTGCTAAACAAATGAATGAAAGAACAAATGAGTGAATTAATATGGGAGATCTGGAAAAGGGAAAAACTCAAGAGATATGACTGTTTGGAATTTGCCTAAGAGGGATTTTAAATAACAGTAATAAAATATCCTTGTCTCATTTTGCTCAACTGGTTTTAGCAAAAGGTTCATTCTGGAATGCACAATATATTCTTCCTTCAGTTTGATGACAATATTGAAAGGATATTGAGAGATGCTCCAGGCTTACCCCAAATTGAATTCATTTAGTTACAGCACGTTACTTAGTAGACCGTGGGGAAACTGATTAAGGCATATGACTCACCACCTTGTTCAATGAAAAGTGGCTTCAACCCTGCCCTGAAAGCCTCTGGGCAGAGTGTGATATTCAGACAGTAATCTTCAGGCTCAAACATGGTCAATACATGTTCAGTTGCTTGGTATTTCCCTCCAGATTTCCTCATTAGGAAAGCTCTTATAAGCTGAGATCATCTATTAAAAAATGTGCGACCAATAGTCATCTGATTCGTCTTTGAATGTCATAGCATTGTGAATACTGTTGAACAATGAGACACCAGTTGACTCCAGGCTCAAAAGATTTTTTTTAATTCATTTTTTAAAAAATTATTACATTCAAAAAATATGAGGTTCCCATTCACCCCCACTGCCCCTACCCCACCACTCCCCCACAGTAACACTCTCCCCCATCATCATGACACATCCATTGCATTTGGTGAGTACATCTCTGGGCATCGCTGCACCCCATGGCCAATGGTCCACACCATAGCCCACACTCTCCCACGTTCCATCCAGTGGGCCATGGGAGGACATATAATGTCCGGTAATTGTCCCTTTCAGCACCACCCAGGACAATTCCAAGTCCCAAAAATGCCTCCACATCTCATCTCCTCCCATTCCCCGTACCCATCAGCCATCATGGCCACTTTTTCCAAACCAATGCCACATTTTCTCGATTATTAACCACAATAGTTCATGAATAGAATATCATTAAGTCCACTCTGATCCTTACTGTATTCCTCCTTCTTATGGACCTTGGCTTGGTTGTGTCCATTCCACATCTATGTCAAGAGGGGGCTTAGATTCCACATGGATACTGGATGCAATCCTCCTGCTTTCATTTGTAGGCACTCTAGGCTCCATGGTGTGGTGTTTGACATTCTTCAACTCCATGTTAGCTGAGTGGGGTAAGTTCAATAAATCAGAGTATAGGAGCTGAAGTCTTTTGAGGCTCAGGGCCTGGCTATCATATTGTCAGTCCAGAGATTCAGATCCCCTAGATATATCTTAAACTCTAGCACCAACTACAATTCCAGTAAAGTAGCAGGAAAGGCTTGTGAAAAGAGATCACATCTGAGTCCAGCTCCACCACGCAGAAACACCAACTCCAAAGAAGGGCCAACTGACATGGCAGTGAACTCCATCTGCCATGACCATAAAACCTGTGGGTCTCTTTAGCCCTCAAAAGGACCAATACCTGGGGTTGTGTCTACTTTATCTGTCTCTGAGACTCTGCTCAGGTGTGCATAAGGGCAATCCTTTTGACAACCTCCAGACTCTTTTTTAGAGATTCATAGCCATATAAACTCATTTGTCCTTTCCATTTCCCCCTTAATTTAGGTCAAACAGCATTTTAAACTCCTGTTATTATATGTAGACAAGGATATTCTGCTGGTCCCTATTGAACCTTTAATTCAAGGTCATTTTCTAGTTACGTCATCAGCTGGTACTTGGTAGTGATCTCTCGGTGCCAGGGAGGCTCATCCCCAGGTGTCATGTCCCACGCTGGGAGGAAGGCAGTGCATTTACATGCTGAGTTTGGCTTTGAGACTGGCCACATTTGAGTAACACGGAGGTTGTCAGGAGGGAACTCTTAGGCACAGTGCTGCTCTAGGCCTTGTTCTTATTTCAGGTGTATAGGCTCACAAGCATAGTAATTAGTATCAGGGGGTCACTGTTGGATCCTCATTCCTTCCTGGTCCTTGCTATTGCACCCAGGGGACTGCCGCTGCTCCCCTAGGGACCACGACAGAGCCACCCCCCCCCCCGGCCAGGAACCCAGTACCCCCCCAGCTGTTGCTTTTAATTGTTTCCACTATGAGTATATCCAAACATTTCCATGCACCCTGGACACATGCCCTGTATAACTCCCTGTCAACCATATGTCCCCTGCCAATAACATCCCATACCAGTATTCCTCTGCTGCCATTGTTGAACCACTCTGTGATCCAAACCTTCCTGAAAAGTGAAGCCCAATATAATGCCAGGTTCCCTTAATAGTAAAATGGAATATAGCGATGAGTTTAAAGGTTAGATATAGAATACATATTGATTTGGAAAAAATCTACATCCTATCTTTTTCTTTTCTTTTTTCCTAATTATTGAGCTTCTCTTCACAAGAGCCATAGATCACAGTAATTCATATATACAATATACAGTACTCCCACATATCCAATATAAACCCTTTTCCTTTCCACAGCGATAATCTTTTAATTTATTCATATCATATTTATTGAAACTGATGTACAGATATTGAGACAATGCTTTCAAACAAGGTAACATTTGTGTTTACATTGTGGTTTATACTTTAGGCTATACAGTTTTCTAAATTTTTAGTTATCCTATGTTTTACATTATGGTTTACTTTATTAGTCTGTCGTCCCCTATATGTTTTTGGTGTAATATTACATGTTTTATATCCATCCTTGTGTACTCTTGTGAAACACTTCTATTGCCCTCACAGTTACATTGGTTCCATCTATTCAATATCTATTTCCCCCTCCCCTTGGGGCCCACAGTGACAGTCAATCTTCATTTCTTGAGGAGCCATGTTCAGAGATACTTGCAACAGTGTTGAGGGCTTGACTTGCTCAACTGCCCTAATGCCCTAGGAGCCACCATTTCACCTGAGAGATACAGTTCCCTCTATTTGATGGCATTAGTCCTCCCCAGGATGTGGGTCTACCTTCACTCTCATTATATGGGTCTCTACCCAATGGTATAACCCACTCTGGCAAAATGAGCATTCAGATATTCCCTAGGAGTCTGTCCTGCGTCCAATTATCCCCTTTGAGTATCTTAAACAGGTAACTTTCCTAATTATATTTTGAAAAGGTTTTCTCAGCATTATACTCTCAACCAACACCTGACAATCTCCTATGTTCGTAAGCTGCCCCACCCTCCCCCCAATTTCTTGGGCAATATTACCCATCCTCCCATCCCTAGCCCCCCTCAAGCCTGCAAATCCCCACCCAAAGGTAACCCTATGCCCCCATTTTATCCCTTCTTTGTACACATACTTACTGCCAGCTCATCATAGATTCCACCCCTGCAGACGTCGGCTCACATCCTTCCTCTACCCCCTGATTTCCTGTAAGCCTATCTTCCAGTCTCTAGCTCTCTGAGGCAGCTTGCTTATTTCATATCATTGAGGTCATGTATTATTTGTCCTTCAATACCTGGGTTGCTTCACTCAACATAAGGTTCTCAAGAGTCATCCATGTTATCACGTGTGTTTGTAGTGTATTTGTTCTTAAAGCCAAGTAGTATTCCATTTTATGTATATACCACATTTTATTGATCCACTCATCTGTTGATGGGCATTTGGGTTGATTCCAACTTTTGGCGATAGTGAACAATGCTGCTATGAACATTGGTGTGCATATATAGGTTTGTGTCCTTGTTTTCAGTTCTGCTGGGTATATACCCAGCAGTGGAATTGCTGGGTCATATGGCAAATCTAAGGTTAGTTTTTTGAGAAACCGCCAAACTGTCCTCCAGAATGGTTGGATCCTTCTGTATTTTCACCAGCAGTGGATGAGTGTTCCCATTTCTTCACATCCTCTCCAGCATTTGTATTCTTCTGTTTTTTTCATAGCTGCCAATCTTATGGGAGTAAGATGGTATCTCATTATAGTTTTGATTTGCATTTCCCTGATAGCTAAAGATTTGGAGCATTTTTTTCATGTGCTTTTTAGCCATTTGTATTTCTTCTTTGGAGAAGTGTCTGTTTAAATCTTTTTCCCATTTTTTAAATGGGTTGTTTATCTTTTTATTTTCAAGATATAGGAGTTCTTTATATATGCAAGTTATAAGTCTCTTATCAGATATATGGTTGCCAAATATTTTCTCCCATTGTGTAGGCTCCCTTTTTACTTTCTTGACCAACTCCTTTGAGGTGCAGAAGGCTTTAATTTTGAGGAAGTCCCATTTATCTATTTGTTCTTTTGCTGCTCGTGCTTTTGGTGTGATGTTCATGAAGCCATTTCCTATTACAAGGTCTTGTAGATATTTCCCCACACTGCTTTCCAAGGTCTTTATGGTCTTGGCTCTTATATTTAGGTCTTTGATCCATCTTGAGTTGATCTTTGTATAAGGTGTGAGATGGTAATCCTCTTTCATTCTTCTACATATGGATATCCAGTTCTCCAGGCACCATTTGCTGAATAGGCCATTCTCTCCCAGTTGAGAGGGTTTGGTGGCTTTATCAAATATTATATGGCTATATATATGAGGTTCTATATCAGAACTTTCAATTCGATTCCATTGGTCTGTGTGTCTCTCCTTATGCCAATACCATGCTGTTTTCACTACTGTAGCTTTGTAGTATATTCTGAAGTTAGGTAGTGTGATTCCTCCAATTTCATTTTTCTTTTTCAATATGTCTTTGGCTATTCGGGGCCTCTTTCCTTTCCAAATAAATTTCATAGTTAGTTATTCTAGTTCCTTAAAGAAGGCTGTGTTGATTTTTATTGGGATTGCATTGAATGTGTAGATCAGTTTTGCTAGGATAGACATCTTTTTTTGTTTGTTTGTTTTGAGGAATAAAGTCTTTATTGGACTCAGACCAGGAGTCCGTGGGTCTTGAGAACCTTTGTGCATTTGCTGACCTTCCGCTCCACATTCTTCTCAGCCTGTTTCCGTAGCCTCATGAGCTGCTTCTTCTCCCTGTAATGGATCTTGGCTTTCTCCTTCCTCTTCTCCTCCAGGGTGGCTGTCACTGCCTGGTACTTCCAGCTAACCTCATGAGTCAGGTGCCCCAGGTAGGCAAACTTGTGGATGGGCTTCAGATGCACAACCTTGAGGACAGCAGGAACCACCATCCACTTTTTCTTGTTGTAGGGGGCTGGGATCCCGTCAAACACCTTGAGGCGCTCCAGCACAGCCTGGCCCCACTTGGTCTTGTGGGGCAGCATGCCTCGCATAGTCCTCCAAAAGATGCGGCTGGGAGCCCGGAAGTGGTAGGGGCCGCGGGACAGGTTAGTGTTCATCCGCTTGTGGAAGGCCAGGTACTTCAATTAATTTCTGTAGAAGTTGCCAGAAATGTTGATGCCCTGACAGCACACGACTACCACCTTCCAGCCCAGCAGCACCGGCTTCGCCACGATATCTACCAGGAGATGACCTCGGCCATCAAGCACCAGGACCTGCCCCTCCGCCATCTTCAGCAGCTGCCTGGTCAGGATAGACATCTTAATAATATTTAGTCTTCCTATCCATGAACAGGGAATATTCTTCCATTTATTTAGGTCTTCTTTGATTTCCTTGAACAGTCTTGTATAGTTCTCAGTGTATAAGTTTTTTACATCTTTAGTTAAATTTATTCCTAAATATTTGATTTTTTAATTTACTATTGCAAATGGTATTTGTTTCTTGATTTCCTCCTGATCGTGCTCATTATTGGTGTACAGAAATGCTACTGATTTTTGCGCATTGATCTTATAACCTGCGACTTTACTAAACTCATTTATGAGTTCTAGAAGCTTTGTTATAGACCTCTCAGGGTTTTCTACGTATAGGATCATGTCATCTGCAAATAATGAAATTTTGACTTCTTCCTTTCCAATTTGAATGCCTTTTATATCTGGTTCTTGCCTCAGTGCTCAAGCAAGTACTTCTAAGACAATGTTAAATAGAAGGGGAGACAGTGGGCATCCTTGTCTTGTTCCTGACTTTAGAGGGAAGTATTTTAGGATTTCTCCATTGTAAACTATGTTGGCTGTGGGTTTTTCATATATACTCTTTATCATGTTCAAAAAATTTCCTTGTATTCCGAACTTTTGGAATGTTTTTATCAAGAAAGGGTGCTGTTTTTCATCAAATGCTTTTTCTGCATCTATAGATATAATCATGTGATTTTTTTCCCTTCAATCTGTTTATATGGTGTATTACATTGATTGATTTTCTTATGTTGAACCATCCTTGCATACCTGGAATGAATCCCACTTGGTCGTGGTGTATAATTCATTTAATATGTTGTTGAATACGATTAGCAAGTATTTTGTTAAGTATTTTTGTGTCTAGGTTCATTAGAGAAATTGGTCTGTAATTTTCCTTTCTTGTGGTGTTTTTGTTTGGCTTTGGTACTAGGGTAATGTTGGCATCATAGAATGAGTTAGGCAATGTTCCTTCTGTTTTGTTATTTTAGAAGAGTTTCAGGAGGATTGGTGTTAGTTCTTTCTGGAATGTTTTGTAGAATTCACCTGTGAAGCCGTCTGGCCCTGGGCTCTTCTTAGTTGGGAGGTTTTTAATGACTGATTCTATCTCTTTACTTGTGATTGGTTTGTTGAGATCATCAATTTCTTCTTTCATCAATATAGGCTGCTTATGTGTTTCTAGGAATTTGTCCATTTCCTCTGAATTGTAATTTTATTGGAATATAGTTTTTCAAAGTATCCTCTTATGATAGTCTTTATTTCTGTGGGGTCAGTGGTGATATCTCCTTTCTCATTTATTTTGTGTATTTGCATCTTCTCTCTTTTTTTCTTTGTTAGTCTTGCTAAAGGTTTGTCAACTTTATTGATCTCAAAAAACCAGCTCTTGGTCTTGTTTATCTTTTCAAGTGCTTTCTTATTTTCTATTTCATTTAGTTCTGCTCTTATCTTTGTTATTTCCTTTCTTCTTCTTCCTGTGGGATTACTTTGTTGTTTTTTTACTAATTCCTCCAAATGTGCAGTTAGTTCTTCAATTTTTGCTCTTTCTTCTTTTTTGATGTATGAATTTATGGCTATAAATTTCCCTCTCAGTACTGCTTTTGTTGCATTCCATAAATTTTGGTATGTTGTGTTATCATTATCATTTGTTTCAAGGTAGTCATTGATTACTTTTGAGATTTCCTCTTTGACCCACTGTTTTTCTAAGAGTGTCCTGTTTAATTTCCATATCTTAGTGTGAAATCTTGGCCTCTGGCCCTTGCAGATTTCCAGCTTCACTCCACTGTGGTCAGAGATATTATTTTTTATGATTTCGATCTTTCTGAATTCATTAAGCCTTTCTTTGTGGCCTAGCATATGGTTTATCTTGGAGAATGATCCATGTGCACTTGAGAAAAATGTATATCCTGCTGTGTTTGGGTGTAATGATCTGTATATGTCTATTAGATCCAGCTCCTCTAATATACTGTTCAAATATTTTGTTTCTTTAGTGATTCTCTTTTGTGATGTTCTGTCCAGAGTTGATAGTGGTGTATTAAAATCTCCCACTATAATTGTAGATGCATCTATTCTTTCACTTAGTTTTTCCAGCATTTGCCTCATGTGTTTAGAGGCACCCTTGTTAGGAGCAAAAATATTTATAATTGTTCGTTCTTCTTGAGAGAGTGTCCCTTTCACTAATATGTAGTATCCTTCTTGTTTCTCACAATTGTTTCACATTTAAAGTCTATTTTTTCTGATATTAATATAGCTACTCCTGCCTTTTTTTGGTTATTGTTTGCTTGTAAGATAGTTTTCCAACCATTCACGTTCAGCCTCCATGAATCTCTGGGTCTAAGATGTGTCTCTTGTAGACAGCATATAGATGGGTCATATTTCCTTATCCAATGTCTCAGTCTGAATCTTTTGATAGGTGAGTTTAATCCATTGACATTCAGTGTTATTACTGTCAAGGAATTATTTATGTTAGTCATATTTTGATTGGACTTGTGTTTGTCATATTTTGTTTGTTTGTTTTTCTTCTCTTTTTGTCTTTTTTGTTGCTCTTACACTCTCCTCCAACTCTGCCTGTCCTGTTTTTTTCCTTTCTTCCTGCAGAACTCCCTTTAGAATTTCTTGAAGGGGAGGTTTCTTGTTGGCATACTCTTTCAATTTCTGTTTATCTGTGAATATTTTGAAGTCTCCATCATTTTTGAATGCTAGTTTAGCTGGATAGAGTATTCTTGGTTGGAAATTTTTTCTTTTAGTACCTTGACTATATCATACCACTGCCTTCTTGCCTCCATAGTTTCAGTTGAGAATTCAGCACTTAATCTTATGGAGCTTCCCTTGTATGTGTTGGTTTTCTTTTCTCTTGCTGCTTTTAGAATTTTCTCTTTGTCTTGAGCGTTGGATAATTTGACAAGTATATGTCTTGGGGTGGGCCTGCTGGGGTTTATGATGTTTGGGGTGCATTGTGCTTCTTGGATATGTACGTATGTCTCTTTCAGTAGATTTGGGAAGTTTTCAGCCATTATTTCCTGCAACACTCCTTCTGACCCCTTTCCCTTCTCTTCTCCTTCTGAGATGCCTATAATATGTATGTTTGTGTGTTTTGCATTGTCATTCAGGTCCCTAAGTCCTAGCAGGATTTTTTCTATCTTTTTAATCGATCAATTCTACTATCTGTTTGATTTCTGATGTACTGTCTTCCATATCGCTAATTCTCTCCTCTCCCTCTTCTAATCTGCTGCTATTTGCTGCGAGTGTATTTTTGATTTCTTGAACTGTGTTGTTCATTCCCATCATATCTGTTATCTTTTTGCGTATGTCTGCAATTTCCTCTCCAAGTGTTTTCTTCATATTTTTAAACTCTTCTTTTACTTCATTAAGTTTGTCTGTGATATATGTTCTGAGATCTTTAATTACTTGTGCAAAGTTCTGCTCCCCTTCCTGGTTTTCAGTTTGTTCATTGGATTCAGCCATGTTTTCCTGATTACTGGTTTGGTCTGTAGTTTTTTGTTGCTGTCTGGTCATCATTTTATCTTGACGGGTTTAATCAGTTCCTTAGCTTCTTTGTCTAGTCTTAGGGATTAATTAGCTGTTGTTTTGGTGTAAGTGTTATATCTTCTCTTTGTCACTTTGTTCTTCTTATTCTAATTTCTTATTGCTGGCTGAGTTCACTTTGAAGGAAAATATTAGGGCCAGGGAAAGGCAATTATGTAAGAAAGGAAAATGTGTAAAGCAGTATTGGTAATAAATGTTAACAGAGCAACAATATGAGAACTGGGAGGATGGATATTAGATTCATGTAAGTTGTGTAGAGTTATAGTAGTAAGTAGAGTACCTATAATGAGGTAGTAGACTGAATATGGGAGGAATATGGTATGAATTAAAAAGCTAGTGTTTTCGTGAGTGAGGAAAAGAGAAAAGACAATAGTTTCAAGAGTGGAAAAAAGACAGAAAACAAAACAAAGGTATTAGAAATTAAAAGTTAGACAATTTGGGGATCAAAGAAAGGGAGGTGGAGTATAGGAGAGACAGTAGATGATGGAGGATATCAAGATGTGGGGGAAAGGGGATAGTGTAGGTAGCCAAAATCAATTCACACAGAAATGAGGCAATGGAGGATGAGGAAACCCAGCAAATGTGAGGTGTTCCCTGCAGCATCTATTGTATAATTAAGATAAAATAAAATAAGAAGAAAATGAGGGACAAAAGAAAAAAAAGAGAAGAAAGAAAGAAAGAAAAAGGGGGGGTGGGTAAAGAAAAGGGAGGGGAACAAGTAAGGAAAAGAAAAGAAGATAGTGAACAACAATAGCAACAACAAAAAAACCTAAATAAATGGGGAAAAAAAGACCTTGGGGGATACAATGGGAGAAAAGACTAGGAGATAATGCAATATTAGCAACCAGGACAATAAGAAAGAAAAAAGAAAAAAGAAAAAGAAAACGAAAAAGAAAAAAGAGAAAAAGGAAAGGGAAAAAAAAAACACAAACGTTGAGGGCTAGGACAATCCAGGACCTCAGATGGACCTCAGGGCATGGTGGATTCAGGGATGGAAAGTCTGTGATATTGCAGACTCAAGAGGTGTGAGTCTCTGGGGTGTGGGCCACCAGGGTTTAGGGGACACAGACCTGGCAACTTCAAATCCGGTTAACAGGGAGCCTGGGAGCACCGCAGTGCAACACAGCCTTCAGGGATCCCCGCAGCTGGGTGCCAGCCCTATGGGAGAGGTCACATCTGCAAACTCTGACCTATGTGTCAGAAACCCGCAATTCCCCCTCTCACTAGTGTCTCTTCTGTGGCTGTATCACCAATTTGACTTCAGGACACCTCCCTCCCTGCAAGCCCCCAAAACAGCCAGTTGGGGGTGCCTCTATATTGCAGCCAATTTAAGGACGCTGCAGATCAGCAGCCAGGCCTAGGGGGCGAGGCTCTAGCCGGAAGCTCTGATATCAGTGTCAGAAACCGAAAATCCCATGCCTCACAGAAGATTCACCTAATCGGCTTCCAGACACCTCCCACCCTGCGAGCCCCCGAAACAGCCTCCTGGTGATGCCTGTTTATTGCGAGTGATTTAAGGATGCTGCAGATTGGCAGCCAGGCCTAGGGGGCAGGGCTCTAGAGGGAAGCACTATTATTCAGGTCAGAAATCCAAAATTCCCCGCCTAGCAAAAAACTCCATCGTCTCACCAAATCGGTTTCTGAAGGCCTCCTGCCCTGCAAGCCCCTGAATAGCCCACTCAGGGCTTCTGAATTCCCCAGCACCGCAGAGCCTCCAGGAATCGCTGCCGTGGTGCCAGTGCCATGGTGCCACCCGCCCCAGGGGGGAGCGTCCTGCGTGCAGCCCCTAACTCCGTGTAAGAGAGCCTCAAAATACCTTTTACATGAATCTTTGTTACTGGCCCACCAAATCGATGTCCAGACACCTCCTGCTCTGCAAAATCCCAAAACAGCCTGGTCTTGAAGAATTGCTAACGCTGCCCAGCCCCTTCTTTGCAGGAGAGACTATAAGGTGCGCTCACTCAGCCACCATCTTGCCCCGCCTTGGCTCAAAAGTATTGATGGATAGAACTGTCATCCAGATTTTAAAAAAACCTATTCTGAAGGAGTTCCCAATGTGTGCCAGTGATATAAAGCTCTAAAATTGGGAGAGGAAAACTTGAATCCATAAACGGGACTGAGTTGCCAGCTCTAGTTCTCAAATGCAGGATTGGCTGAGAGAAAATCACTTATATTCATTCATTATAGTTATTTTAAGAACACAATGAAATTTTCAAATTCTTTCCTTACTCTAAAAATGAACAGGATGGTAATAACAAAATGCTTTGGTATTATGGGAGAACCGCCTTCACCCCATGTCCCTCCTGCTAGTATGAGCTGTACAGTGTCCTGTCAACTCTACGGTCCCCATGTTTGAAACCACACCTGGATCTAACAGGTGTGTTGTAGTTGTCTGCTGAATAAAATGGCATTTTAATTTGTATGTTGGTGGTATCTGACTGAAGATTTTGTTATTGTCACTTAGCAACTCAGAAATTTTTTACCTCCATGAAGAACTCATTACATTGGCATACGACATATATTTGACTGAGGCCTTTTTAGGGAAAACAGAAAAAAGGGTTTACCTTGTAAAGAATGCAGAATTTGCAGTGCTGATGCACGCAAGGAGTGTGTGCAGGGGAGCCCCATGCGCAAGGAGTGCACCCCGTAAGGAGAGTCGCCCAGCGCAAAAGAAAGTGCAGCCTGCCCAGGAATGGCACCACACACATGGAGAGCTGACACAACAAGATGAGGCAACAAAAAGAAACACAGATTCCTGTGCCGCCGACAACAGAAGCGAACAAAGAAGACGACGCAGCAAATAGACACAGAGAACAGACAACCGGAGTGGGGGGGGGTGGAAGGGGAGAGAAATAAATAAACAAAGAAAATCTTAAAAAAAAAAAAAGAATGCAGCATTTCTCTCCCATATCCTCACTTGAAGTGTACTTCCAGTTTCTCTCTTACTTTTTTTAAGCTTAGACACCAAATTCCCTCTCTTTAAAAGCTGAGCTCTCCTCCCAGCTTTTGTTCCCTGCAAAGTAGAATATGTATCAATGACAGCTGATTTTTTTGTTGTACACATAATGTACAACAAATGTAGACCACTCACTGAAATAGCGTAAAACAATACCAAATTTCATGGTAAGATAAACTTTTCTCCTTAAATATTTTTCCAAACCTTTTGATGTCATTACAGAAAATGATTTCCATTTGCTGCTAATATGTCTCCTGTTTTTTTCCCCTATTCCCATCTTGTTTTCTTTTTCCTTTAAAAATTTTTTAACAAAAAGAAAGTAGGACTCAGACTCAGAGCCTAGGCAAGGCAGCAGTTTCTAGCTAGACTTAAAAACTTGGTATTTTTCATATTATATTTATTTTTATAATTACCTTTTGTACATATAAAATTATACTGGCTTTTATTTTACAGTAGTGAATCTTCCTTTTAGTGGGCAGACTGGGGGAGAGTATGGACTACAATGTGGACCACTGTCCATGTGGTGCAGCAGTGCTCCAGAATGTATTCACCATGTGCAGTGAATGTACTGCGATGATGGAATAGGTTGTTGATGTGGGAGGGGTGGGGTGAGTGGGATGGGGGGTATATGGGGACCTCATATTTTTTGAATGTAACATTTAAAAGAAAATAAAGAAGAAAAAAAAGTAATCAAGAAAAAAATAAATATAAATTTAAAATTGAGTCAATTTAAAGAAAAATATTAAATAAGTAGGTACTGGAATATTGAAAAGTTTAAGGACTATTGCATAACCAATCAACTTTAGAAAAGTAGAACATGATATTTGGAGTTGAGAAAAATCACATAAGATCAGGTTGGGTTTTTGTTATTGTTATTAAAAACAGAAAGTCTGGTGTGTTACCTATACTGTAAAGATGAGGCTCAAAAATGAAGTAATATTCCCCAAGGGCCCCCAAAATATAAGCCATTATATTTACTAAGGGACAGGGTTATGATTCAACCTTGCTCCCAAGTCTGTTCACTATACCATTGGCCATTGCAATTAGACAAGTCGTTATAGGAGAAAAAGATGAACACATTTTCAAATTTCAGAGATGGCTCAAAAAATGGATGGCAGTACAGGTGAAACCCAAGTAAAAAGGATGTGAAGCCCATCGGGTCAAAGAAAGACTCCACTTGGATGTCACTTTCTTTAGGAAGTCTCTGTCATCCACCCATCCCCCACCCCCAGGTATACTCTAAACATACTCTCCCAATGTGCAGGTCAGGGTTAGGCACTTGTTTTATTCTCAGGGTTTGCTTTGAAGGTATCACTGAACAAGCCTGTGGATCAGGCAAACTGGTTTACTGCCAGCCTCCGGTCTTTTTTTTTTTTTGTCTTTATTTATTTTTTTAATATTACATTAAAAAAATATGAGGTCCCCATTTACCCCTCACCCCACTCCTCCCCCCATAGCAACAATCTCCTCCATCATCATGAGACATTCATTGCATTTGGTGATTACATCTCTGAGCACAGCTGCACCTCATGGTCAGTGGTCCACATCATAGCCCACACTCTCCCACAGTCCACCCAGTGGGCCATGGGAGGACATACAATGTCTGGTAACTGTCCCTGCAGCACCACCCAGGACAACTCCAAGTCCCGAAAACGCCTCCACATCTCATCTCTTCCTCCCATTGCCCACACCCAGCAGCCACCATGTCCACTTTCTCCACACCAATGCCACTTTTTCTTTGATTACTAATCACAATAGTTCATGAAGTTCACAATACTTCAGTAAGTCCACTCTAATCCATATTCTTTTCCTCCATCCTGTGGACCTTGGATTGGTTGTATCCACTCCACATCTATATCAAGAGGGCAACCTCCAGTCTTAACAGCGTCTCAGGAAGGCTATGGCAAAGTTGGAGTATTTAGATACTTATGAGCTCGGGGGTCCATTGTAAGGAAGGTCTTTCAGTGAGGAGGCCTGATTTGGATTGGGTGAAGATCATGATGCAATCATGTAAGGATTAGTGGTCTTAGCAGGGTGAGGTTTCCAGGAGAAGGTTTGGAAGAACCTTGGGGATATAAACAGTCATTTGATACTATCAATTAAAATCTGGAAGAGGCTGGTGTTTATTTCCAGTTTCTAAGGAA
Source organism: Dasypus novemcinctus (assembly GCF_030445035.2). Lineage (NCBI taxonomy): Eukaryota > Metazoa > Chordata > Mammalia > Cingulata > Dasypodidae > Dasypus > Dasypus novemcinctus. The sequence continues at coordinate 193,590,974 of NC_080673.1, read as the reverse complement.
GTTGCTGACATGAACAATAAAGTCATTTGCATTTTTATCTTCTGGGGCAAGAGTTTCCTGGACTAAAGTTAAATTCATGAATATGGTGAAATAATGAAGTCATGCCAAGGTAGGCATCGAGGAGGTATGAATAGGTTTGGTTCTATTTGTTAAAACTCTTTTCGTTACAAATAGCAGAAAGCACAACTCAAACTGGACTTTCAGAAAAAAAGGGCTTCTATTGGCTCCTGATACTGCAAAGGATCCAAGGCCAGGCATGGCTAGAATGAGGTGCTCCCACTATTACTTCATATATTATGGCTAATGGAGAGAGAGAGGTGTTACTATATGGAGAGGTTACTATATGGAGAGGTTACTATATGGAGAGGTGTTACCTAATGGAGAGAGAGAGGTGTTACTATATATCTCTCTCCATTTCTCCCCTCTGCTGTCCTCTGCATTAGCCACATTCTCAGGCTGACTCTCCCCACTTATGAAGAAGATGGGAAATGATGGAGGGGTGCTATTTTAGGTAGAAGGATCCAGAATGTCTTCTTTGGGAGAGATGAGTTAATTCAGTCATGCATTCTCGGTGCTGGGGAAAGCAGGTGGCAAAGACCCCAAGTCAGAACAAGTTTGGGGTGTATGAAAACTACAAGCAGACTAGTGTGACTGCATAGGGAAACTGAGGCAGATAGGAGTTAGAAATAAGACCAGAGAGAGAAGCAGGGGCAGAGCAGGAGAGGAGTTTGGGCTGTGGAGAGGAGTTTGGATTTTATTCCAAGTGTGACAGGAAACCTTTGGATATTGAGCAGGGCAGGGAAACAGCTTTGTTTTATGTTTTAAAAAGCTCCCTCTGACCACTCTGTGAACTGCCTGTCGGAAGAGGAATGAGGAAGCCCGATTAGGAGACAAGGGGAAAGATGATGGTATTTCCAACAAAGGGAGTAGAAGTGGAGTTGGTGGGCAGAGGCTGGGTTCTCAGGTGTTTCTGTGGTAGAGCCAGCAAGACTTGCTAATAGTCCGGATGTGAGGCACAAAGGAAACAAAGAAGTCAAGGATAGGCCTACGTTTATGGCTGGAGTAAGGGGACCATTGAGTGCTACTTGCAGAGATGTGGCCACGTGGGAGAAAGCAGGGTTGGGGAGGGGCAGGTGGGGGCAGAAGAGTTCTGGACATGCTTAATTTGAAATGCCTCCTGGCATCCACTTGATATGACAAGTAGACAGTTGGCTAGTGAGTCTTAACCTACAGGAGAGGTTGGTCTTGGGGTATTTTGGGAGGCATCAATGCAGATGTAGGAGCAGGTTTCTAAGAGGTTAGAAAGAGGAGATGAAGCTGGCAAAGGAGACTGAGAAGAAGCCACCAACAACAGAGAAGAAAACCAGGTGGGTGAGATGCCCTGCAGCCATGGAAAGGGAGTAGTTCCAGAAAGACTCAGAGACCTACAGGTCTGAGGGTTCTGAGAGTTTGAGCACATGGACAAGCGGAAACTAGTGCATTATAGCTTGGATCTGCAACAAATCAAATCAAACCAGGCATTTATTTTCTGTAAATTGCTCTCCTTTATGCTCTGTGCCCTGAAAGTCTCCAAAGAAATCTTATTCTGGAAGAAAATAAGGCTCACCTGATTGTGGAGAAGAAAAGAATTTATTCTCAACCTTGCAAGAAGGGGCACACAACCAGAAAATGTGGCTGGCACCCCGAACAAAGAAAAATTTATACCCCTAAGCCTAGCATGTAAGCCCTTCCTCTGTTTCTCCATAGATGGGATACTTCAGAGGTTACAGCCTATTCCAGAAGATCTAACTTTCCCATGCAAAAGTTTGTGATTAACTGCTTCCCCCATCACATTCCAACCATTATAGTTTTTTTTACCTGCTCACCTTTGCCAAACAAGGAATGGAATTTAGTGCTGAATTGGTATTGACTTAGCTCTTTCTTGGGCATCTTTTTTATTGCCTATAGGACTGGCTTTAGCTGGTTTCCTTTGTTCCTGTTTAACCCGGGAGTGGGAGACTAAGGCAGTAGGCTGCTAGGTTACATTAATTAATATTTTCTTCCTTTATATGAAAACTAAACTAATCTTTGTTTCTTACAGGCAGAGGTAGGAGAAGGAGGTGGAAGGTTAGTATGGCAATTAAAGGTTGCTTCATCTCTTTGGCTTTTAAACATTCTCTTTAGGACTAACTCTCTCTTACTCTTAGTCAGTTCAAAGACAAAATTGCTCATCAAGGTGATATCCTCCCTCCTCCCAAAGGGGTTTTCCCTCCATGCCTTGTTCTCAAGAAGGCATGTGGGAGCAAGAGGAAGGGTATGGGGTGCTGGCTCTGCACTGGTGCCCCTGAGGTGTGGCTCTTGCTCGCTGGTTCTGTGCTCCTGGTCCTGCCTGACAGCTCTTGGCTCTGGGATTTTCCTCCTAATGGGTATCCCAGGCCTCTTCTGCTCCACGGTTCTCTAGGTTCCCTTGTGGTCCCCTCTCATGGGGTAGGGAGCACAGGAACTCTGGGCTACTGTGGTTGCCGCCATGAAATCCTCTCAGCCTTGGCCATCCTCATGTGGACACTGCTGCCACTGGCCCAAGTTCCATGCCCGGGGAAGCAGCTGTGGCTCAATCAGTTGGGCTCCTGTCTACCATATGGGAGGCCCTGGGTTCATGTCCCGGGGCCTCCTTGTGAAGGCAGGCTCGCCCGCACGTCATGGAGTACCGCCTGGCCTGCAAGAGCCACAGAGTGCCACCCGGCCCGCAAGCACCACGGAGAGCTGAATCAGCAAGTGGATGCAACGAAAAGGGAGACAAGAAAAAAAACACACAAAAGAGCGTGCAGTGAAAGGACATGGAGAGCAGACAACAAGCAAGCCACAAGGGGGTGGGAATAAGTAAAAGTAAGTACAGACACACAGAAGAACACATTGTGAATGGACACAGAGAGCAGATAGCAAGCAAGCTGCAAAGGGGAGGGGCAATAAAAAAAAGTTCCATGCCCAATGAAGGCATTTTTGCAATTTGTCTGAGCGTTGGAGGAAGAAGCAAGAACAAAGCTGCCCTCATATTCCTCCCTAACCTACATAGGTGTTTCTACTCTCCTTCACTCCCCCCACACTCAGGGAATTGGCATCTGGAGGACAGGCTAGGACATGTGCTGCTGACTTCTTTGCCTGATCCTTCTTGTACTTCCTCTCCCCACCTGGAGGGTACGAAACTTACATTTCATCCTGGGTCTTCCTTTTGGCCTGTAGTGAAACTTGCTAAGCCAAGTCAGCCAGTCTTTGTTTTTGATAAGCAAACGGCACTTTTGGAATGTAGAGGAGAACATGGTCTACTGTCACCCTAGGGACTCTAGAAAATCAATTTTGAGACTCAAGGCTAAGAAGTGACTTCTAATGAGCCCTTCTTCCAAAGCAGAGATGAATTGGCCAGTAGGTGTATAGCCATAGGACAATAGGCTCTAAAGGAAATGAAAAAATGCAACAATTTAATCAGGCACACTATTTTAATAATACTCTCCTCTTTTTGTCTCTTTCCTTCACAATGCACCCTTGGGCTACTCTCATGAATTTACTTCTTATGTCCCTCTCAGGCATCCAGGTTTATGTGGGCAGTTGCCTCTCATTCTAAATTTCTCTGGGTGCACCCTGTGATTGCTGTCACCCCAAAAATCCATGTGCTGCCTAGGGAGACCTAACCCCTCAACACCTCTGCTGCTGTTGTCAGATAGGATATTGGCAGGCAGCCCTGAATTCAAATTTTGCTTCACCTATTCCAATATTTGTGACTACTGATAAGTTACTTATCAGGCCTGAGGCTTAGTTATAAAAGGGCATAATAAAACTGATCTTAAACAGTTATTAACAGTGACCCTTGAAAAGAAAGGAATTAGCATATGTAAAGAGCTGGATATGAATTTGGCCCTCCAAAAGTGCAAATTATTACCCTGTGATGGTTAGGTTCGTGTGTCAACCTGGCCAGGTAATGGTGCCCAGTTGTTTGGTCAAGGAAGCACTGGCCTATTTGTACTCTCAGGACATCTCGTGGACTTAAATCGTCAGTGAGTTAATGGCATCCATGGCTGATTACATCTACATTCAACTGAAAAGATTGCCTTCAGCAATGTGTGATGTTTTATCCAATCAGTTGAAGGCCTTAAAAGAAGTGAGTCCAGCATTCAGAGAGAATTCCCATCTCTACTTTGGACAGCCAGTGTCTCCTGGGGAACTCATCAAGGACCTTCACTGGAGTCCCTGGCTGACAGCCTGCCCTATGGAATTTGGACTTGTGCATTCTCACTGTTGTGAGACAATTTTGTAAAATCTCATTCTATTTACATCGCCTTTTGGTTCTGTTTCCCTAGAGTACCCTGCCTAATACATACCTCAAAGAGCAATTACTTAGAATAGTATTCAAAGCTGTTGTCTTTTTTCATGCTCTGGTCCAGGGGTGCTCTCTGCCTTTTCCCCTACCCTCTCCTCTTCCCTCTTCCACTCCAGCCACACTGGCTCCATAGCTCTTCCTTGACCCCACTAAGAACATTCTCCACCAGGGACCTTGCTTGTGCTGTTCTCTCTTCCCCAGATGTCCCCTTACACCACTCCTGTCTCTGCTCAAGGTCACCTTTTCAAGACACCATTCCTTACCATCCTATCCAAAAGAGCACCCAGGCCTCGCCACCACCTAATTTTGATATAAAGCACTTATTACAATCTGACATTATTATATTAAATATTTTTATTTGTCATTTCCCATCTCTATCCTCAAAAAGGCTATAAATCCCACAAAAGCAGGAACTTTGTTTTGCCTACTGTGACCCCACAGCATCTAGATTGACACCTGACCTGGTTGGAGTTCCACAAATATTTCTTGAATGAAAGAATGGATGATGCTTCCTGACTCTGAAACATGGATGGCCTTTGAGTCAAGTGACCTACTGGATGAGTACTGTGATTGAGGCAAAGGGCAACTGTGGCAGTTTGAAATTATTTTTATGAATCCCAAAAGGAAACTAAGCCATTCCTGTGGGTGTGAGACATTTTTGACTGGACTACATCCGTGAGGTGGGACCCAGGCTCAGTCTCCACCCTCTTTCTGGGTCTGATCAAAACACAAACACAGGAAAAGTGAGCCACCATATTTAATCCTGCAATAAGAAGAGAAAGTACTCCAGTTTCTCCCACAGCTGAGCTACAAGGAGAGAAGCCCCTGAGAGGCTCAAAGAGTTGAAGCCCTGATAGAGATGAGCCATATCCCTGAAAACTTGCAGCTGAACTCAGGAAGAAAGTAGAGCAGACAAGACTGATAGAGGAGGCAACCCTCTGCCTGGTTGCCCTCAGCGGAGCTCCAGGATACAGCAGATTCTGGAGGGAAAGGCAGGGACCTTGGCAGGGATTGGCAACCATTTTGCTTTATCACGTGGCAGCTGACTTTGGTGAGAATGCATCTCTGCTGATGCCTTGTTTGGACGTTTCACGGCCTCAGAACTGTAAACTTTTACCCCAAATAAATCCCCATTTAAAAAGGCAACCCATTTTTGGTACTTTGCATTGGCAGCCCTTTGGTAAACTAAGTCAGCAACTTTCCAACCTTGAATTTCAAGGTCATAGGGGTGAAGGTAAGAAGGTCTTTCCATGCCTTTCTTTCCCCTTTTGCCACTCAGTGGTGCCCAAGGGCGGCAGAGGGCAAAAGCTTCTTCTGGCCCCACCTGCTCGTACCTAGCAATGAGCCTTCCCATCTCCTGACTAGTCAACTGTGCAGCTCTGAGGAGGAAAATTCAACCTAAGCACATCCTCCTGGGAGGGGTTCTCTCCCTGGGCTCTCTTGGAACTTAAATCAGGACCTGGCAAAGAGGACACACTTAGTGCATGTTTGATAAGAATGTGAACGAAAGAATAAATAATTGAATCATGACGTGAAGAAGGAATACTGCCAAACCCAATATGCAAGGATGCACTTATCACCATCTACAGTATTTGCCAGAACAGGTGATTCACTCTCCAATCTATCTAAATTTTCCATCAACTCAGACTTCTTCTCACTCAAATTTTTATTATGAACATTTTCAAATATAAGAAAATTGAAAGAATGTAAAAGGAACTCTCATCAACCCTCCACCTGGACTGAGCAGTAGTAAACAGTTTGCCATATTTGTTTTATCTCTTTGAATTTCCTCATGCTCTTTATTTCTAATTTCCTCTCCCCCTTTCTTCTTCCCTCCCTCCCTCCCCCTTCTCTCCATCACTCCCACCCCTTCTTTCTTTTTTCAGAGGTATTTGAAAATAGGTGACAGGTATCAGGATACTTTATAAAAAATAAGTATTCCAACAAGCATTTTCCAAGAATAATAATATTCTCCTTCTAACTACAGTTCCATGAGCACATCTAGGAATATTAACAATAATTCTACAACATAATGTAGAATCCAGTCCATATTCAAATTTCCCCATTTGTCTCAAGAATATTTTTTATAGGTTTTGTTTTTTGTAAATCAGGATCCAGTCAAGTTTCACACAAAGCATCTAAATATTTCTTTGTATAAACATCTACTTTAATCCAAAACAGCCACTCTGGGACTTTTTAATCCTTAGCATTCCTTTTGGAAAAATCTAGACTAGTTGTCTTCAAGAACCAGCCACATTCTGAGTTTGTCTGATTGTTTCCTCCCAGTATCATTTAACTGGGCCCTTTAGCCCCTAGATTTCCTGCAATCTGGAAACAGGTTAAACACTTTTGCTCAGAACACTTGTCTATTAGATTTATATTGCTGCCATAACAAATTATTACAAATTTAGTGACTTTTAACAAAACAAATTGATTATGTTATAGTTTGGGAGGATAGACATCCACCATGGGTCTCAATGGCTAAAACCAAGGTGTGGACAGGGAAGCAGACATGGCTCCACTGATAGAGCATCCTCCTACAATATGGGAGATCCAGGGTTCAAACCCAAGGCCTCCTGGTCCGTGTGGTGAGCTGGCCCACACGTAGCACTCCTGCACTCAAGGAGTGCTATGCCCCCCCTGTATAGGGGTGTCCCCCATGTAGGGGAGCTCCACATGCCAAGAGTGCACCCTGCAAAGAGAGCCGCCCCATGTGAAAAGAGTGCAGCCTGCCCAGGAGCGGCACCACAACACAGAGAGCTGATGAAGCAAGATGATGCAACAAAGAGAGACACAGATTCCTGGTGCCGCTGGGAATGTAAGCAGACACAGAAGAACACACAGCGAATGGACAGAGAGCAGACAACAGAGGTAAGGGGTGGGAGGAAGGGGAGAGAAATAATTAAAATAAATCTTAAAAAAAAAAAAAAAGGTGTAGACAGGGCTTAGTTCCTTTCTGGGGGCCCTACGGAGAATCCAAGGCCTTGTATTAATATTTTTTATCTTTTAGAGGTTGCCTATATTCCTTTACCCCTCCACCTCCTTTACACCTCTCTTGCAGCTCAACTGGCCCATGTGGCAGATCAGCAACTGCAGTGAGGACTTGGAGGGGAGGCAGGGAGCACTGGTGTAGCATGGAACATGCAACTCAAAAATGGACAATTAGACATCACTATTCACCAAGTCCCTGAGATACCCTCCACCAGTGAATTACTCTCTGACCATCTTAATCCTTAGCTCTCCATCCTGCTTGTTGAGGCCTGAAATCTCATGAGATGCTCTTCTTTCTGCCCTTTTCCCCGGTCCCAGGGTCCCTGCCATCTCTCTAGGGGGCAGCCTCTCCAAAACTTGAGGACTGCGAGGATTTATGACTCCCTCAATTGCTTCACACTAGTACTACGATTTAAACATTTAAGGGGCTTGGGGAAGTGGACAGAGGCCCCCACTGGGTCTCATTCTATCTTTCTATCCCAAGATGCTCTATAAAAACTCATTGATGATATCACAGCTATGTAGGGAGAAGTAACATCCCAAACCAAAGTTGTGCATTTTTATGAATGATCTTTCTAGCAATGTTAAGGCAATTATAAATGCTGTTGATATTCTTAAATATGAAAGTAAACAAAACAATAGTGCATGAATGACAAATCATACTAATGAACAATGCCAAATTGCCAAAGTCCTGAAAAGAATATGAAACTGTTTGCTGTTAGGATGCGCTTCACGCTGCCTGGCCCAGATGCAGAACTGCTGGCGGGCTCTGCCTCCCCCACCACCGCCCAGGAGTAGGGCGGAACGTCTTACCCATTGTTCTAGGGCAGCTGTCCTCACCTCAGGCTGGCATCTAAAGCTTCCGCAGGCCCTGGAGAGGGACTCTGACAGCGTCCTTCCCATCAGAGGGGCCGGTCTAGCCAAGGGCCCATCTGCCCCACTTAGCCCCACACGGGTCAGAGTCTGTGCTTCATGTACGGAACCAGCCAGGTTTGGACTCGGGCTCTCAGGTGAGAAGGGGTGGACAGAACAGGACCAGCAGACAGCACAGGTGACAACCCCTCCTCTTAGGGAGTGAACGGAACGAACAAACCAGGACCACGAGCAGATCCTCCAACCTGGGAAAGTGTGGCCCTTTCCTAGGAAAAAAAAAAAAAAGGTAAGGAGGAAGTTTCGAGAAACTCTATTGCCTGCAGAATTTCTTACACAAAGCCTCCTTGTTCCCAGAGTGCTGGCTGATTGCTACCATTCTATGAGAGACCTGGGAGTAAACCTCCACCCTGCTGCTCTGGGCTGCCAATGAAATAAGAAGGTCATGTCTCGGGTCCAGAGAGGACATCAGGAGCCAGTATATCTCCCACTTTCGAGTAGTCACCTGCTCAAGGCCACAGAGCTGGGCTGGGGACTGCAGATCAACTGCGCCATGTCCATCCGGAAAACCAAGACTGCTGCTCTGACCTTGGCAGAGGCTAAGATGGCTTGTGAGCAGTATTGGGTGTTGGCTAGCCTTGTTTGGATGAGCACTAAGAGGAGAGTAAAAAGTTTTAAGACCCAGTCTCTCGATGTCCTGAAACATGCCCAGGGCAGAATAGTGAGTAACTGGTAATTTTGACAGATCCTAAAACAGGGAGAATTAACATCAGTAAGGGTTTCCCAGTGCCCTGGTTTGTCTGTGAAGTTTGTGAAATTCCAAAGCCTTGGGATACTCTGCAGAACATCCTAAGGCCTCCTTAACATGAAGTAATTAGAACACAGGTGGAAGAGCAGAAACACCTCGTCTAGGAAACTTGGAACCTTCTGAAAAAATGTGTTTGAATATAAATAACACATGACCCTGCTTTCTTAGGTAAGGCTAGTCCAAAGGGAGTGGACAATAGTTAATGAACAAGCAACTGCAATAAGAATATTTAAGTTCTGAGTGAAGGGCTAAAGAACATACTTTCCTGTTAGTAGAACACATGAGCATTAGTGTTGTAATAGTATCTTTTTTGATGGTTTAAAGGACATAGGTTTTATCTCTTTTTGGAATTTTGGAATGTGGTAGTAATACCAATTGTATCACTATACTAAAGAGTCAGATGTCTTTACTGATTCTACAAATGAGCTTAGCAATTATGTGAAGCATATTATATGTATCACCTTAATTAATCCTGCAAAGAAACAATTATGCTCCCCATTTACAGATGGGGGAAGCAAGACAGAGAAGGACGGATTTTTTGTCCAAGGATTTATGGCTAGAAAATAGAAAACCTGGGGTTTGAACACAGATCCATCAGGCTCTGAGCCTCATCTCCTAACCTCATCTCACTACTGAACAACTCATGCTGTGAGCTTAGCATCTGCTGGATGATGGGGTGTTCTTGAGTTTTACCTAAAGCAAGGCTCATCAGTAATGCTATTTGAATGCCCTGAAATGTCACTAAATCATATTCAGTAGCCAAGAGTCCAGCCCCAGCTGGTCAATTCTGGGATGTACTTCCTGATACCATCTGATGCACCTTGATACCCATTTAGGTAGACCTACCTCCGTCAGGACAGTCCCTGCAGAAGTGTTTCCAAATCTGGGCTGGATCTTCCCTTTTTAAATTTTGCTTTGAATTTCTTGTTTGTTTTCATTGTCCCAAATAGCGAGTAGGTTTTTCACCACAGTTGCCTAATTATAAGCTTAACTCAGTAAGAGTCAAGTGCCTGTCTCATTGGAATTCTAGTACCTAGAGCCCTGCAAATTCTGCCTCCAACAAAGTGTCTTTGAGTGATTGTTCTTGGACTCTGCGTTACTTCTCTGAATGGAAATTTGGTCATATGTTCTCAGAACTAGCACCATGCCCCACCCCATCCCCAACCTTCCTAATATACTGAACCCTGGTGATGGAGCCAGAAGGCTGGAATCTATTCCCAGCTCTGAACTGACTACTTATGTGAGCATAGTAGGTCATCTGTCTACTCTGCATTTCAGTCAATTCATTAGAAAACATTCTCTCAGGTTTAGAGCACCAGGATCCAAGGTCCATCACACAGAGTAGTCATGGAGAACATGGGTTTTAGTGACAGAAGACCACTTCAAATCCAAGGCCATTACATTGCTACCTGTGACCTGAGCCAATCCCTTCCTTCTCAGTGCCCCATAACCAGATCTTGCCCAATTCATTTTGTAACAACATTTACTAGGATGTTTTTTAAAAATAGATATATTTTTAAAAACCCTTCACTGATTTATGTTGAGATATACTGACAAAATTTTTAAGTAATACATTTAGGTGCTTAGAAAGTTCTGGCAGAGCAAAAAGATACAAAATAAAAATGAAGCTGGTTGACCAAGATGGCAGCATAAGATGCTCCAAGGTGACATTCTTCCACAGAATCTCTGAACAACTAGCAAAAATTAGTGGCGTCATCTTCATTGAAACTCTAAAAAAATAGTTAGAAGGTTGCAGTAACTGGGCAAGGGCCAAATCAAGAAAATGCAGCTTGTGTCAGTGGGTGGAAGCACATACAATGCATGGGAAAATGTTGTACCCCCATCCTGGGGCAGACTGATGTTCTCAAACAGAGAGAGTGTCTCTCAAGAGCATGGGTGGCTCTCAATGGGGGAGGACAGAGTAGAGGGTCAAGCCCACGGCATTGTTGAAAATGTCTATGAATCTTGTCCTTCAAGCAGTGAAGCTTGCTTGTCACTGTGGGCCCTTAGGGGAGAAAGAGAGAGGAAAAGAATAGATGGAAGTGGGGGTCACTGGGGGGCAATGGAAATGTTCTACAAGGTTGTGCAATGATGGATATAAGCCCTGTTAAATTTCACCAAAAATGTATGAAAGTGTACAGTCTAAAATATAAACCATATGGGAAGCGGATTTGGCTCAACTGATAGAGCATCTGCCTACCACATGGGAGGTCCAGGGTTCAAACCCAGGGTCTCCTGACCCATGTGATGAGCTGGCCCATACACAGTGCTGATGCGCGCAAGGAGTGCCGTGCCATGCAGGGTGCCCCCCATGTATGAGAGCCCCACACTCAAGGAGTGTGCCCCATAAGGAGAGCCACCCAGAACAAAAAAAGTGCAGCCTGCCCAGTAGTGGCTCTGCACACAAAGAGAGCTAATGCAGCAAGATGATGCAACAAAAAAAGACACAGATTCCCAGTGCAACTGACAAGAATACAAGCAGGCACAGAACACATAGCAAACGGATGCAGAGAACAGACAACGGGGGGGGAGGAGGAAAGGGAGAGAAATAAATAAAAAATAAATCTTTAAAAAAATAAAATAAATACAATATAAACCATAAGGTAAGCCATAATGGAACCATGGTTGGTAGCTATGTTTCAATATCTGTACATCAGCTTTGGCAAATATAACATCCACATGTAAAAAGATTATTGCTGGAGAAGGAGGAAAAGGGTTTGATATTGGGTATATAGGAATCCCCTATATTGTATGTTACTTTACTGTGATCTAAAACTTTTTAGAAGACAAAATTAAAAATAAAATTTAAGAAAGGATGTAGACACTGAGGAAGGAATGGATGAGATTGCCTTGCCTGTGATGAAAGGCAAAACATCAAAAACAAAGTTTTATGATATTTTTCATTTTTTAATATCCAAATTTGTTTTTTACTTTATTTTAGTTTTTCTGAATTATTATGTACTCTATTTCCAGTCTTTAAACCTGTCAATACTATTTCATTTTCCTACTAATCGAATTTGGCTTCATTTTTGAAGAAGTTTTGGATCACAGAGGGGTTCAACTATGGCAGAGGAGGAGCACTGGTGTGGGATGTCATTGATGGGGGATGCATGGGTGGGAGGGAGTTCTCCAGGGCATGCATATAGGGTTTATAGATATGTTCAGATGTTAATTGGGTATTGTTGTAATGGATATAGTTACACATGACAACTGAGGGAGTGCTGAGTTCCCATCCTGGGGAGCTCTGTCACACTCCCCAGTGGAAGAGCAACAATCCCCCAAGTGCAAAGACAAAGACCAGTGAAGAAGGATGGTCCAATAAGGGGCCCTTGATACTGATGACTAAGCTTATGAACCTGTATGCTTGAAATTTCAACTAGGCCTAGAACTGCACGGTGCTTAAGAGTTACCTCCTGGGAGCCTCCATGTTGCAAAGATGTGGCCACTCTCTAAGCCAAACTCAGCATGTAAATGCATTACCTTCCCCCCAGCATCAGACATGACTCCCGGAGATGAGCCTCCCTGGCACCAAGGGTTTACTACCATCACCAGTTGGTAATACAACTAGAAAAAGACCTTGAATAAAAGGGGGAAATGGTAAAGACAAATAAGTTTATATGGCTAAGGGACTTCAAAATTAGTTGGGAGTTCATCAGAGGGGCCATGCTTATGCATATCTTAGCAGGATCCCAGAGACAGCCAAAGTAGATGTAACCCCAGGTACTGGTGCTCCCGAGGGTTATGGAGACACACAGGTTCTATGGTCATGACAGATGGCTATGGAGTTCATTGCCTTGCCAGTGGGCCCTAATTTGGAATTTGTGCTCCTGATTGTGATGGAGTTGGACTCAGATGTGTCTTCTCTACACATGCCTCTTCTGTCACTTTTACTGAACCTGTGATTGGCGCTGGGGTTTTTGTATGCTCAGGAGACTTGAATCTCTGGACTGTCCATGTGCCAGCTGGGCCCTGAGCCTCAGCAGAGTTGCAACACCTACTCTCTGATTCATTGGACATACCCAGGTCAGCTGATGGGGAGGTGAGAATGGTCAACCACCACATCAGGGAACCTAGTGTATCTACAACTGCAAGCAGGAGAATGCCATCCATCAGTCATGTGGGATCTAAGCCCCCCTCTTAATTTAGAGGTGGAGTGGACATCACCATCCCAGGGTCCACAGGATGGAGGAATATAATATGGATTGGAGTGGACTTGCTGGTATTCTACTATAGAACTGTTGTGACTCCAGCAATGGAAGAAATTGTGTCATTGATATGGAGACAGTGGCTGTGGGAGTTGCTGAGCCCTGGGAGAGGGAGAAAGAGGTGTGATATGAGACATTTTTGGGACTTGGAGTTGTCTTAAATGATATTGCAGGGACAGATGCAGAACATTTTTTATCCTGCCATTACCCACTGGATGGACTGGCAAGAAGTGTGAATTACAATGTAAACTATGATCCATGCTGTGTGGCATTGTGCCAGGGTTTATTCACCAAATGCAATAAATATGCCTCACTGATGAAAGGGGATGTTGACTCTGGACTGTCCATGTGATAGCCAGGCCCTGAGCCTCAACAGACTTGCAACTCCTACCCTCTGTTTTATTGGACTTATCCCAGCCAGCTAACAGGGAGGTGAAGAAGGTCAACCACCACACCAGGGAGCCAAGAGTGCCTACAACTGCAAACAGGAGAATTGCATCCATCGTCCTAAGTGGAGTCGAGGCACCCTCTCAATAGAGGGGTGGAGTGGACATAGCCATCCCAGGGTCCACAGAATGGAGGAATAGAGTATGGATTAGAGTGGACTTACTGATACTCTATTCTGGAACTAATGTGATTAGTAGTGGAAGTAAATGTAATACTGAGATGGAGAAAGTGGACATGGTAGCAGCTGAAGGTGGGAATGGGAAGAAGAGATGTGATGTGGGGCATTTTCAGGACTTGGAGTTGTCCTAGGTGGTGCTGCAGGGACAGTTACTGGACATTGTATGTCCTCCCATGGCCCACTGTGTGGACTGGGGGACAGTGTAAATTGTAATGTGGACCATTGACCATGAGGTGCAGTGGTGCTCAGAGATGTATTCACCAAATGCAATGAACGTCTCATGATGATGGAGGAGATTGTTGTTATGGGGGGAGGAGTGGGGTGAGGGGGGTGGGGGGTATATGGGGACCTCATATTTTTTAAATGTAACATTAAAAATTAATTAATTAAAAAAAAAAGAAAGGGGATGCTGATGTGGGAGAATTGGAGGGGTGGTGGTGGAAAGTGGGGTATATGGGAACCTCTGATGTTTTTTAACGTAACTAAATTTTGTTAAAAATATAAAAAATAGTTAGAGGGTTGCAGTAACTGGACAAGGGCCAAATCAAGAATACGCAGCTTGCAAAATGGCAAGCGATGTTTGTGGTGTCCCTGCTATCCCTTCCCCACCCCCTCCCAGGTGCGGTGTGTAGGCAGCCTGCATCCCTATTGTGGGTCCCTGGCTCTATTCCTGAGGGAGCAGAGTAACTCCTATGTGCATACTGGGGTGCCTGTATGCCAGTGCCAATCTATTCGTGGAAGCCCCAAAGACTGAACCAGGACACTTGTCTCAGGCTTGTCCTTCCAGAACATATCCTGCAGGAAGAAGCAGCTTGCAGGCAACTAAAGCAGTATAAGAAATGATTAATTCAAAGTAGCCTGGGGCAGAAAATTACCTGCATTAAGTCATACAATAGAGCGCCCAGGAGGGGGTGAAAGTCTATTTTATAAGAAGTAGAGGGGAGCTTCTTCTTCATTACAGATTACGAATGCCCAGGTTTTACCTACATGCTAATACAGATGGGAGCGGGGGTGGGGGGAAGAAGAAGGTAAGAAAGGGAGGCAGAAGTCAAGAACAGGGTTTTTGCTTTTGTGCTTGCTTCTTTTTTTTTTTTTTTTTATTTCTCTCCCCTTCCCACCCACCCCCCGCCCCAGTTGTCTGTTCTCTGTCCATTTGCTGTGTGTGTGTGTTTTGTCCACTTCTGTTGTTGTCAGCGGCACGGGAATCTGTGTCTCTTTGTTGTTGCATTATTTTGCTGTGTCAGCTCTCCATATGTGCGGTGTCATTCTGGGGCAGGCTGCACTTTCGCTCTGGATGGCTCTCCTTACTGGGCGCACTCCTTGCACGTGGGGCTCCCCTACGCGGGGGACACCCCTGCGTGGCACGGCACTCCTTGCACGCATCAGCACTGAGCGTGGGCCAGCTCCACACTGGTCAAGGAGGCCCAGGGTTTGAACCGCGGACCTCCCATGTGGTAGGCAGACGCCCTATCCCCTGGGCCAATTCCGCTTCCCTGTGCTTGCTTTTAAAATTATTAATTATTCCACCTCTCTGCTCATCACTGAGGATGAGTCCCAGCTGTTTGCTGTTTTGATTGATTACTCCACCCGTCAATCCCCCCTAGCGGGGGCCAATGCTAAGACCTCTGCAGAATATCGGGGGCTTCTCCTGGCTTTTGGTGGAAATCTCATTCCAAATGGTGTTTCTCACAAGGTTCTTCCAGCGTCATCTTGGGGGTACCAATGTCCACATGGGCTTCTTACCAGGTACCAGATCCCTATTTTACTAACCTGCCTCATCTCCAAATTCCTGTCAGCATGGAAATCCTTAAGGTCACTAGCAAGCACAAGCACAGAACAAAAATCAGGCTCCAAGCAGGCTCCAATAAGACAGAAAGGACTCTGCACTGAGCATTCGACTCAGGCTGATCTTGATAGGAAGTGTTTTAGTTTACCAAAGGGCTGCCAACACAAAGTACCAGAAATGGGTTGGCTTTTATAAAGGGAATTTTTTTTTGGGTAAATGCTTACATTTCCCAGGCTTTAAAATATCCGAATTAAGGCACCATCAGAGGTGCTTTCTCACCAAAGTCAGCTACCACATGTTTGTCTTATGTGACTGAGGGGATGTGCAAGTCCAAGTTCCATAGGGCAGGCTGCAAGCCAGGGACTCAGAAGAAGGTCCTCAGTGAATTCCCCAGGAGATACTGGCTATCTGAAGTAGAGAGGGGAATTCTCTCTTTGAATGCTGAAATCGCTTCTCCTTTTAAGTCTTTTAACTGATTTGATGTGATGTCTCTCATTGCTGATGGCAGTCTCCTCAGTTGATTGTAGATATAACCAGCCATCTATGCAACCAATTCATTGATGGCTGAAGTCCATAAAATGTCCTTGCATTATAATTAGCCCAGTGTTTTCTTGACCAAACAACTGGGCACTCTTACCTGGCCTAGTTGACACATTAACCTAACTATCACAGTCCTCCCCTTGTCAATTTGGCAGTCAAACACATCACCTTAAACCATACTTAATTTCAAAATAAAAACAATAACAGACACACACACATACATATATTTCCACCCAACAATACTCAAATGTATAACCAGAAATGTATAACCAGAAATGTACTAAATCCCTCCAGAGTGCCAATCTTGAGTAATAGTCACTCTTAAACTTGACATCCTTAAATACTAAGACATGAAACTAGGACAACTTATGCCATATGATAAGCAGAAAGGATAGAGAAGAAAACAAAGACATTCATTTTATGTGCAAACATATTCATAACAAAATAAGGAAGAAATATTCAGGACCATTTCAGTCCTCGTTTCTGCAACTGTCACACGGTCAAAGTAGCTGGGGTGGCCATACACTCCCTGAATAATGGGCTGGAAGAGTCATCCTTTCAAATTCCAGGGTAAACTCACCCTTTCCATACACAAGGGTGGCATTCCTCTGTTGGACCTAGGAGATGTCTAGGTCTATCTAGACCTCAGCTTCCATGGTTTTCTTTTTGAAGCTGTTTTTACTTTAATCTCTTCCCTTCTTGCCCTTTTTAGTCCAGGCCAACAGTGTATAGATCTCCCAGAAAGCTTGCTGGTTTAGCATGCAGGAAACAGGGGTCCAAGCCATCAGACAGTAGAACTTTCCACAAGCCCTTCCTGGATAGCTGCATTTCCAATCCTGTTTTACAAGTTCCATGTTTAGTGAGATCCTCACATGGTACACTACCCTCTGGGGGCTTGTTGTTTGGAAGCTTGGGATTTCCCAGATCATCAGTCTCTGGTTTTTTGGGCCCAGCAGTTTAGTTCTCATCTTATCTCTTTCCTCTCACATTTTGCTATAAGCTGCAAGGAGAAGCCAGGCTACATGTCCAACATTTACTTTGGAAATCTCCTCAACTAAATGTCCAAGCTCATCATTTTCAAATTCTGCCTTCCATCTAACATCAGGAGTCAATTTTTCCAAGTTCTCTGTAATTTTAAAACACGGATCACCTTTCCTCCTGTTTCCAATAGTAATTTCATCATTTCCTTCTAAGTTCTCACTGGAAATAACTTTAGGGCCAATATTCCTATCAACAGTCTCTTCAAAGCAATCTAAGCCCTTTCTATCAAGAATCTCATAAATCCTCCAAAAAATACCCCTTACCCATTTATAAAATGGTTCCAGCATTTTTGGTAAGTGCAAGCAGCATTACCTCACTCTCCTGGTACCAAATTCTATTGCAGTTTGCCAAAGGGATGCCAATGCAAAACCCAGAAATGTGTTGGCTTTTATAAAAGGGATTTATTTGAGCCAAAAGCTTACAGTTCTAAGACTATATGCTAATAAGAGAGGGAACTTTCAGCCCCCTGCTTCCCACACCCCAAACTCTTCCTAGGCAATGGACAGTTATGTTATAGCAGCTTTGTAGTTGAATGTGACATATGCCGAATGCCATACATAAACACTTAACTATAAAAACTAACCCCCTATTTTCTCAGTAAGTGCATTATTTCCTGTATGTGCAAATGACAGATGGCCATAATAATGAATGAGCAGTTAGAAACACATGCTTGAGATGGCTTAACGTATTCCTGAATGCCTTCTATTTTCCAAAGGACTGGTCAAACCCTTGCCCAGAGCACTCTATCCTGGCAGAACTGGAACAGGCAAGACTGGGCATTTGCCACTCTATCATGCCAGGATGCACTTTTCTACTAGAGTCCACTTTAAATTGCCTCCATGCAATAAAACCAAGTGCTTATAAAAAGAAAAAAATTGCTTAAGCAATTCTCTAGTCCTCTCTCTCACATGTCAGAATCAAACATGGTGACTTCCTTTTCCTGTATCTGTCTGTCTCTCTCTGTGTCTGAGGATTTACATTAGACCCAGCATTGGGGCAGACACTCAACTTGAGTCATGCCTCAACACAGTCCAATCAAAAGCCCTAAAGCGATCTTATAAAGTCATATAATCAAAGAACCTCCAACTAAATATAATGCAATCAAAAGGTATCATGCCCACAGGAATAAACTAGTTCAGAAACAATCTTTCTCTTTTTGGCATTCATAAAACAATTTCAAACTGCTGCAATACCTAACTGGTGTCAGGAAAGGCTTCATGGAGAAGTCACATTGAAGCTGAGACCTGAAGACATCTGTGAAGGCTCCAAGGCAGAAAGAGCTGGGCTTGCCTGGAGACAGAGAGAAGGTCAGTAGGACCTGAGCATCATGGCAATTGGGGAGACGCATGCTATGGAGACTGGAGAGGGAGAGAGGGGTTCACATGCCTATTAGCTGGATCTGGGGGCAATGCAAAGTCATTGTAAGAGGGTTGGTGATATAATCAGAGATTATCCTGGCTATGGTGAAGAAAACGAGATCAAGGAGGATGGTTTTAGGGAAACTGGTTGGATATTCTTCCAAGGAGAGAAAAAGGGAGTTTGGACTAGGGTGGTGATAGTGACGATGAAGAAAATAGATAACGTATAATCTGCAGGTTGTAGAAATAACCAGCTTCAGTGGATGGGAGGGAAAAGGAAGAGGGAAGTATCAAATAAGCTTTGAAAGTTCTTGGCTTGAGCAATGGGGAGATTTTGGTATCTTTTACTGAAATGCAGAAAACCAGAAAAGGAGCTGGTTTGAAGGAGAAAGATGAGCAACTCAGCTAGACAGAGTGAGTTTGCAAAACCAATGAAACCACTCAAGTGGAAACATCCTCCTCTTCTTAACAATTCTTCAGTCCATTAGGACCACCTTCCAGTCCAGAGGTTCTCTTGTCCTCTCACTGCCTCTCATCCTACTTTTGTCCTCCTTTTCTCTCTATGGATTTTTTTTTCAGTAGGTACTGGGGATTGAACACAGGACCTTGTATGTGGGAAGCAGGTGCTCAACCACTGAGCTACATCCACTCTCCTCTCTATAGATTTAGATTCCATGATCTATTAGTCATATCCCATCCTTGCTCACATTTTCAACTTCCTTGTCTTTCTTTCTCTCCATTGTGTTTACCTGGCAAACCTCAACCTCATGCAGTCCAGCTCTCTACCTTCTTCATTCTTGCATCACAGTAGTGGGGAGGGGCTGGACAAAAGGACCCAATCTCACTGACTGGCCTCTTTTAAATTCCTGACACCCTGGGAATGCTGCCCTATTCCCCCATCCACTGGCTTTTCCAGTGTCCTTCCGGCCCTGCCGCAGTCTCAGTGGATGTCCTTCTTATTTTACTGAGAGGCAAGTGGATGAGAACATTTACATCTCACCATCACTAAATCCACTAACCTCCCAACACTTCAAGCCATCTTCTTCATCTTATGTCTTAGTTTCCTAGAACTGCCATAATAAAGTCTCAGAAACCAAGTGGCTTAAAACAACAGAAATTTATTGTTTAATGCATGTGAAGGCTTAAAAACCAAAATCAAGTCCCTAATTTTTCAAATCAGGCCCTTTGAATAAATGCTACGGTTGTTTCCACTAGCTGTACTGCCAGAAGCACGGCTGCAGTGGACACCACTGCATCGATATCTGGGTAAAACTTTGTAAGTCCACAGGATCAGTTCCCACCAGGTGGGTGGCTGGCTCAGGGGATACTTGTAGGCTGCATTTCAGTGGGTTGTACCAAATCTCCACCTTTGAAAACTGCACTCATTTATGTGCCTAACAGTGATAGATTAGAGCCCATTGCTGATACTAACATCAACTTGTGTATAATCTTCCTCCCAAACCAGCACCCCATCCTCCTAGTGGGTGCTAACTCATCTTAAGGACATAGTTTCAGTCTCTGGGAAAAGGCTGCTGACTCCTGGCTGCTCCAGCTGAACTGAAAATCTCCCTCTGGGGCCTCTGAAAGATCTCCGTCTTTGTTACGGTTGCCATGACAATTCCCAGCACCAATTTATTCAGCTGTGAGTTCCTTCAGAGCAGAAGAGAGGTTTCAGCTCTACAGGTCCAGTGCCTGGCCCTACAGGCACTCATTAAAGTTTCCTGAATTGCTGGTTGACATCTGGGGTCCTTCCTTACCTTAGGACCCTGTGAGTCTAGGTTAGGGGCCGTGTTTATCCACCTTCATTGCCCTAAACCTGCATACAGTGCCTGGCTCAGACCTGGTGCTAAAGAGGGTTCTGGATGGGGCATGTCCCCAGAAAGCCAGGGCGGCTGAGGCGCTAGCTCTGCTCATTTCTGCAGCTGTGCCTCTGACCCTTCTGAGAGAGGGCTGAAGGCGCAGGGAGACAGGGGAGGGGTGAGGATGGGGCCTGAGGGCAGAGGCACTTCCTGCTCAGGAGAAGCTGCCCCCAGAGGGCCAGGACCCCAAATCTGAGGAGCAGAGGTCAGGGTGCTGCAGGGGGAGGCTTCCAGGCAAGTCCCAAGGCATGAGGGAGAGGTCAGAGCCGTGGGTCAGAGGAGGTCATGAGGTGCAGGTGGCCTCACGGGGACCAGCTGGCCAGGGACCTGGGGTATCTGGGCCATCGTGGTGACCAGGTGGGAAGCGGTGTCTCTCTCTGCTGCAGCATCCACCAAAAGGCAAGAGTGGAGGCAGCCTTGCCTCTCTTGGCAAGCCAGCACTTTTGTTCCTTTATTCTAAAATGTCAGAAATTTCTGGACACCTCTATAGAGACCTAAGGATTCCATGTCATCCTATTTCCCATCAAATACACTTTAAGCAGTATTCAGCTCTCACCTGCATGGCTCCCAATCTCTTGCTGATAGGGGAGTTCTTGGAAATTTGGAAGATTCCTGGGATCCAAGTTTTGAGATACCCAAGTCCAAGTCTGTGGGACCCAATAAGTGACCAATCCATAGGGACAGTAAGGGAGGAAACAGACTGCCCTGTTGTTACTTTCCTCAGTCAAAGTTGTCTGTGGGGAAGTTCCATCATTAGTTTCATTTATTTGAGACTTTGAGGGGAAATTTTCAAGTTCTTTTCTAAAACCTTGGAAGAAAGCATGCCAGCATTCTCCAAACAGTTCTTGAGCAAGGGATGAAGGGGTCAACATGTATTTTCCTCTTCCCAGATGTGGTGGTTTGAAACTGTAATGTACCCCAGGAAAAAAATGTGTTCTTCAATTGAATCCATTCCCATGGGTGTGAACCCCTTGTAAGTCAGACCTTTCGATGAGGTTATTTCCATTAAATGTGACCCAGCCCAATCAGGATGGATTTTAATCCTATTACTGGAGTCCTTTATAAGCAGAGAGAGAGAGAAAACCACAGAGGGAGCAGCCAGAAGCTGAGACCAATGTAAGTCGGAGAAGAAGGGAGAGCACAGAAGGCGCCACCATGTGCCTCCACCTGTGACAAACTAAGGGCCAAGGATTGCCAGCAGCCAGCCCGAGAGTGCCACAGTCTTCAGGAGGACAGCACCACCCTGATGAAGTCCTGATTTGGTCTTGTTCCCAGCCTCAAACTGTGAGTGAATCAATTCCCATTGTTTCACGTGACCCATTCCATGGTATTTTCTTGAGCAGCCAAAGTAACTAAAATACTAAGTATAATGTATTTCTGGGTCACACAGACCTTGGTGTAACTTTGCTGTGTGTCACTAGACAGGGGTCCCAGCTCTATAACTTAACTCCCCTTCTTCATTCACACCCCCCCTCCCTGGACTTCTCCCTCACCCTGGAGCACCCATAATTCTGGCAGAGGAACAAGCAGAGAAGACACCAGCAGCACTGGTGCTGGCTCCAAGGTTTGTTACAAACAATTTAGTTGAAAACTGGTTGCCTGACAAGGCCACTAGGCTCAGGTAAAGACACATCAGAAATGAGGACACCAGGTCCTGGATTTTAGAGTAAATACTGGTGATTTGGATGCTCTGTGTAGTTTTGAAATCTTTTAAATCTGCCTTTAAGTGTTTGTGTCTGTATTTTGGAATTTCTCAGGTTTGAAGAAAATGGATTCTAAAGTTATGCTCTTCTTTTCTAATTCAATTTTAGACTATTATGAAAATCTGTTTGGACAATAAGCCCAAAAGTGTAACAATGGAAATGTCTTACAATAGGAATTAGTTAAAACAGTCTAAAAATACCTTAACAGGGTATTAACTGGAAACCATCTAAATGCCCTGTAATTGGTGGCATGTGTAAGTAAATTGCAATAGGTGACAATGCAGAGTTTATTGTATGATGACGTTTTTACCAAAAACCAATAATGTTTACCCATATGCATGGCTGCACAGATGCATAGAAAGTGCTCCGGAAGGATAAACCAGGTTGATCCCGATATTTTCAGGCCCCAGCAAGAGTAGAGGTGAGGTCCCCATACCATATATGGAAATATTTAAACATTATAGAAAAGACCATACTACCAAACTGTTAAATAATATATGCTCTCACCCCCTTGACAAGTACACTTTTCTGATGGCCTGGAAGTTTGGACTGAAATGCAGCATTTTTGGTCTCGTCGGAGCTTGGGGCTGGAGTGGGGCGGTCAGGGAGGGTTGGCCCGGCCTGGCGCTTGGCCTCCAGTGTCCTGCCCTTGGCCGCCAGGCCACAGCTGTCCCCTTCTCTTCTCACCCACAGCCCCAGCTCCCAGCACAAGGGGCCTCGGGTGCAGGTTTGTGAACCTCCCTCTTGGCCACCTGAGCTGTCCCCTCTGAAAGTCACCCCTGGGTGCCTGACCGTTCTGGGGAAGTCTGACAGGACTGGGCTCAGGGCCCTGCTCCTTTCTGGATGGGCAAGGGGAGAACTTGTTTCCCGCCTTTTCAATTCCCAGAGACCGCTTGCATCTCTTTGCTCGAGGACCTCTTCCTCCACCTCCAAAGCTGGCAACGTGGCCTCTGACCATTCTCCTGTAGTCACCTTTCCCTGTGGCCACAGCTGGGACAGATTCTCCCCAGGTTCGTGTGAGTCACGTGGTTTTTAAAGGTTTATGTGATTAGATTGGGCCCTTCTGGATAATTCCAGCTCATGTCCCCATTTCGAGGCCCTTAACCCTCATTGCGCGTGTCAAGGCCCTTTGTCCATGGAAGGTCACCTTGTCAGAGGTTCTGGAGATTAGGTTGAGGACCCTTCTGCGTGGTCACTGTTCTTCAAAGCTGCTGCACCCTATCAAGAGGCCCCTTCAGAAATGATTGCTATATTTGCAAAATGAGTTTCAGGGGGTTACATATGAATGGGGTGGGATGGGGGATTACATTAAAAGTGCCACTGCCGCTGCCGGAGCCTCACCCCAGAGATGCTGATTCACTAGCTGGGGGCTGTGCTGGCCACCTTCGTTCCCTTTTCCCAGGCAAAGTGGGTGAATCACCCGGCCCAGCCTGGGGCACAGCTGCAGAGGAACCAGGAGAGAGCAGGTGGAAGCTGGCTTTCCGCATCCCCCTCTGACGTCTGCCCCCGAGGGACCCCGAGGGGGTGGCCTCGCTTTCCAGTTGGTCAACAGTCACCAGCAAGAATGAACACGGGGTGCCAGTCAGCACTGACGAGCGTCCTCAAGGAAGGGGTGGCCGACAGTTCCTTCCTCAGGGGCGCAGCCACTTTAGCCCATCCAGGTCATTTGCGAAGAAAAAGGGACGTCAGGCCTCCTTGCTTTCTTTTTTTTTCTTTTCTTTATTTTCTTTTAAATGTTATATTAAAAAAATATGAGGTCCCCATATACACGCCACCCCTTCCCCATCAACAAACTCTTCCATCTTTGTGGCACATCCACTGCACCTGGCGAATACATTCTAGAGAACCGCTCCTCCTTGCTTTCTTGACAAGGAATTCAGGTCCTGGTGATTTTACCTTCTAAACTCCTGGTGCCGAGGAGATTTTTGCCAAGTCTCTGTTGCAACTGACATTCAACAGGCCAAGATATGGAATCTCTGGCTCTGAAAATAGATTCTGGAAAGGTTTATAACTAAATTCTTCCATCAAAGCTTGCTCAAGTTAAGCAAGTTCCCTGGACATGCTGGAGCAGTAATCCCATCTGGAAACAGCAGACAGAAAAGTCAGGGTGGGGAGTGAAACGCATTGATGAAATCCTTCAGTTGAGGCACAAGTGGGAGAGGTGTCTGTCAATCACCCAAAGAGGGTGGGGTGCCTCCCATGTGAGCTGGAGGTACAGAGCCCATAAGTCCTGCATAGCCTTGCCCTGGCGAGTTCACTTAGGGAAGAGGGCCTGGAAGCTCAGGATTTGCAGCATTCACTGACTTGACCTTCACTGAGTACCAGGTTGTATTAGTTCCTACAGCTGCCATAACAGAGGAGCACAAACCAGGTGCCTTAAAACAAACGGAAACATCTTGTCTTAGTTCTGAAGTCCAAAATCAATGTGTCGGCAGATCCTCCCCTGCCTCTTCTAGCCTCTGTGCTGGCTGGCAATCCTTGGCTTTCCTTGGCTCACAGGTACATCACTCCGGTCTCTGCCTCTGTCATCACATGGCCGTCTTCCCTCCGGGTGTGTTGTTCCTTCTTCCCTCCTTTAAGGACACAGGTCATGTTGGATTAGAGCCCAGCCCAGGGCAGTTTGTTCTTATCTCAACTAATCTCAGCTTCAGAAACCTGAGAGCCACATAAATCACATTTATGGACCTAAACACATGTCTTTGGGGGGCGTGGTTCAACCCATAACACAAGTATCAGGCATCAGAGGAGGAGACAATGGGATCTATTGGTTTTACCATATCCACATTTAGGCTATTTGCTGTTCAGTTATATTGTTGAAAAAATCATTTGCTCATTCATCTGCACTCAATGGAAATGCCTTGGTTGCTAAAGGTTTGGTCAGGGAGAATGAACAGATTTAGAACAGAAGAGAATGTGCTTACAGAGATGTGTACAAGGCACTACAGCATAGACAAAAACCTCTGTGGCTCATTTATATGGCTCTACCTCCAGGCTTCTTTCTGCCTCTCTCCACTTGCCTTTTTGAAAAGGATGGTGGGTAGCCATTGCTTTTGAGCACACAAAGAGTTTGCCATCCCTTTCTTCCAGGACTGCTCCTCTAGCCACAGTGGAGGGCACATTTCTCAGGAATCAACAGTGATTGGTTGAAGGATGCGGTCATGTGATGTAATCAAGTTCAATTTGGAAATACAGAAATGGGGGAGAGAAGCTCTTTTTTACCTAGGAATGTTAACCCGGAAAACTACAAATCTGGGATGGTCTGCTGGGAAATTTTAGTTAAAAATTGCTTTTAAAGGCCCCTCCCATTAATGGCAGCATTAAGGGATTTGTATTTTATCGCATAAGGTGGTAGGCAGTCTTGGCAGTTGTTGGCATGACAGCTGCATGTCATACATAATGTATGGCTTACATCCTCAAGCTTGCTTCATGGTCACGAGATGGCTGTTGGAGTTCCAGCCATCACATTGTAGTTGCAAGCAAGACAGAGGGGAAGGGTAACAGGTAAAATGGATATAACCCCATTTTTTCTTTCCAATCATTTTTTTATAGCTTTATTGAGATATAATTGATGCATATAAATTGTATATGTTTCAAAGGTACAATTTGATTAGTTTGATCTATGTATACATGTGTAAAACCATCACTGCAATTAATAAAATGGACATGTATATCAGTCCCCAAAACTTTTGCATGCCCCTTTCTTATCCCTTTTCTTCCTGACCCTATTCCCAGACAACAACTGATCTACTTTTGGTCACAGCAAATTCGTTAGCATTTTTTAGAATTTTATATGAATGGACATACAGTACCATTACCTATTTGAATGGTTAAATTTTTTTTTAAAAAGAAAAAGAAAATACCTATGGAAATGATTGAAATAAAAAAACAACAACTTGACAATAACAATTGCTGGCAAGAATGCAGAGTAACTGGATCTTGTATTCACTGCTGGTGAAAATGTAGTATGGTACAAACCTGTGGAAAACAGCTTCCTAGTTTCTTATTTTTATTGAGTTTATGGGGTTTTTATTTTTTGCAGTCTCTAAGTATTTCACTCATATGAATATATTTTACTAATTTTTCATTTAAAAAGGTAATACATGTACAAGAAAACTTTTGAAAAAATACAACTGTGTATAAAGTAAAAAAAAAAAAAAAAAGTAACTTTCCTCCCAAGTTCTGAGAAACAATTGCTACTATCAATTTCTTGGTATTCTTCCAGAAGTATATTATGTATATGCAAACATTTTTTTATGTAGATACATCCACATTTTTTCTCACACAAATGAAGCCATTTTGCACACACACTACCCTGTATCTTGTCTTTTTCTTTTGGGCCTAACTTATTATCTGCATAAGATCTACTGCATTCCTTTTCAGAGCTGCACACCTTGTATAGACTATGATTTATTTAGCCATATCCTTATTCATGTTCATTTAGCTTGTTTCCAGATTTTGCTATTACAATCAGAGCTGTAATAACAAATAATCCATATATGTCATTTTCCCACATGTATGAGTCTATTTTGGGGGAAATATCTGGAAGTGAATTTTCTGGGTTAAAGGGTTTGTTCATTTAAAATTTTTATCAGATATTGCCAAATTGCTTTCCAAAGAGGTTGTGGCAATTATACTATCACCAAAAGAGTGTGAGAGTGCCTGTTTCTAAACAGCCTGTCTTTTTTTTCCTAAAGCAAATCAATTTTATTGGTACATATTAATAAGGCATACAATTGACCCAAAGTGTACAATCAATTGTATTTGGTATAATCACATAATTGTGCTTTCATCTCTTAATCATTATTAGAGCATTTTCATTATTCAATAATAATAACAAACAAAAAAAGACAGAAAAGAAAATTCTTCACCACTCAATCTCTCTCCACTTTCCCTGCTGTACATAGCTGCAATTTCTGGCTATTCTTTGACTATTCTTAGACAATTATTTTACTGAGATATATCACATACTACACGATCTATCCAAAGTGTATAATCAACGACTTTTATTATAATCATGATGCTTGCACCCACTCAAGTCACTAGAGTCTCAAGTTGGAGTGTGTTATAGGAAGTGCCAGTTGTCTAAGGCTCAAGCCTCATGTGCAGGGAGGAAAGCATCAGATTAAAAATCAGAGTACCCTTGTACTAGTCCTAATTCCCTGAAGACCTTGGACAAGTTGCTTCCCCTCTCTGGACCTGAAGTTTCTCATCTGATGGCAAGACCTTTGAGTTAAAGAAGGGCTGACTCAATTCAGTGATTCTGATGGGATGTGGCAATGGGTTATTGCCACAATTTGTAAAATCAGCTCAATAAATAAGCTCAGATTAAGTCCCATCAGGATCCAAGCTGTGTGTTTTAGGTGCCCCATGAAACGCAAAAGAGGAGTGAGCAATGGCCGTTTTAGAGAGAGAGCCAGCAAACCTTAAAGAATTAGTGAACCACAAATGACAGCATAAAATCAAGTGTCATACTGGCTGTATTGACCAGAGGGACTGAAATCGTTCAGGGGAGAGAACGCTTGAGACCTAGTATCATGAAAGAATTCATAGAAAGATGCAATGTGCCTGTGATTTTAAGGATGAGTAGAAATTGCTGGACAGCCACGGTGGGAAGGATGCTGGAAGCAGACCAAACAGCAGAAGCAAGGCCCTGGTGGGGTGAAAGAAAGGAAACAGTGAGGTGGGGTGTGGGAAAGCACTCACATCAAATATGTTGTGCCTTATCACTTGCTTGCACAATTGTTGAACATATTAGTCAGGGTTCTCCAGAGAAACAGAACCAGCCAAGTGTGTGTATGTGTGTTGTGAAATTAGAGAGAAGTTCAATTATTTGAGTATAGAGAGGCCAGGACTCAGGAATGATTTTGAGAAGGAAAAATGGTTTATTGACGGCCGGCTGGACTTGGGAGCTTTTTGTTTGAATTTTGAGCCCTGAACAAGATTTTTAAATGTCTTTTATACTACGAGGAAAGGCTAAATGGTCGCTTTGTTTTAGTTTTTAATAGGCTTTAATTAGTATATCTATTTTTTACATCTTAGGTAAGCGTTTAGCATGGACTATAGACATTTTAGATAAGCTTTTAGCATATTTACTTTTTGCATTTTCTTTAAATATTTAAAGTTTATAGCTCTTGCATTGTTAAACTGTTACTTGGGACTAGAGCCTGTTGCCATTGTCTTTAAGGGCAGGACTGCAGCCTCTTACTGTTTTACACCCATAGCCTTAGGCTTAGGTTATCTCTGAAGAGACAAAGAGCTTTTTACTCATAGCCCACATTATTCTTTTCTTTTTGCCAAAGTTTAACTTGTTAAGCTTTGGCATAATTATTGTTGGAGTTATGAGGTGGATGGCTGTTTGTTGTTTTGATGGATTATTTATCAGTCTTTAGTATAGCATCTAGGACTGTTTTTAGAAGTTTAGAACTTTTTATTTTGGACAGCAGAATCTTGGGCAGGGGCCTCCTACAGTTATTCTGCTGCTACTGGCACTCACGTGGATTTTTAGTCAGGTTTTAGATCTATCTATTATTTTTATTTTACTTTTTAAGAGTTTACACCTTTAATTTAAAAGGGGTGCTGAAGGGAGACGATTTTTTTTCTGTAACTGCTTCTTGCTGGCTATGGGTTGTAGTCATTGTCTAATAAGGTGTAAAACTCTTATTAATTTATTTTAACTGGAGGAAGATGGATCTGGCATTTTGTACGAAGTTGGATGAAGTTTTCATATGGTTAATAAGATGTTCACTCTGAAAGAAACAAACTTAATTAAAAATGTGGAATACCCGTTTTTAAAAGAGGACACATTGGATTACAGAGGTAGACAAGGTTAGGTGCTTATAAAGATGGCACTCTTTTTTAAAAGCTGGTGGGAACAGTATATATATATATTTTTAAGTTATCCATCTTTAGAGAGAAATTGCAACAGACACTTAGCTTTGTCTGAAGACACATTCTAAGCTGTTTAATGATTGACACTCATTTGCTCTGTCAGATGCTCCTGGTGAACTGACACTCTTTGGGTAACTGGCTTTACTCAGGATTAGAACACTAATTTGGAAATACTCTTAGTTTTTATCTGTGGGAGTGATCAGAACTACAGAATAAAGATTTTTACACCTTGGTTTTTATTGTACAATTTCTAGCAATTTTGACTTGTTCAATAGGTGACTCACTGTCAGCAAGCAAGCTTCACTTTTGCTACACAGCAGAGTAGAGCAGAATATAGAAGTTGACTGAGACTGGCTGAGACTGCTACTTTATTTTATAGACATGTTATTAATTGTTTAGAAAATGATTTTACCAGTAATTTAACATGTCTAATATACTTCTGCACTTGATTTAAAATAGAAAAGATAACATTACAATTATTAGGCATATATTTAGTACAGGATAAAAGTACAGCACTTAATATTAACTAATGTATTACCTAATGCATAAGGATTTAAAGTTGTAATTATTAGTTTTGAGTTTTAGGTCTGTAATACTTTACATGTTATCTCTCTATGAGAGCAGGCCATAATGCTAATTGTGTTTAAGTTTTACTTACAGTATTCTGGTATCATGGCTCTACTTAGCATGTTTTTTAATGCAGTGAGCAAGTTGCAGCATTTTTTATTTTAGAGAGATTTTTTTAGTATTCCACTAGCCTGGTGCATAGTGCTCTCTGGCACTATGGAACAGTGCTAGTCTGGAGGTGATATTTATTGTACACTTGGCTGTACCGAGTTATTATTGGCTGCTGTAGGAGCTTGAAACTGCAATATAGTTTCTATCGACTTCAGGAGCAGAACTAGAGACTGATATAGCACATATTTTAATTGAGGGGTCCAGTGACTAGCCTAGCTAATAACTCACATGGAGGGGCCACTTGTAATGTATTCAAGGCCTGGTTTGAATGCACAAGAGTTTGACAATGTTAAAGTTTATTCTTTGTTTTTATATATATTTTAAACAACTTAACGCAACACATATATTAAATGACTGTTTATTTACACAATTTTACTATGAAGATAACAGTAGGTACTTTACTTTAGTAATAGAGGAAAAAATATTTTTCATTGTTAAAATGAAAACAGAAGGCTTCCAATATAATCAAGATAACTTTTTATTACTATTTACTTAAATATGTACTTTGCGGTGGCTTTCAGACAGGTTTTATTATCATTAAGTTATTTCTGCTACTAATACTAATTTAAGTTTTAGTTAACAATGACTTCTCTAGAACTAGAACTATTTAAACATTTTCAGTTTGGCAGATGTTTTACAAACTCTTTATAATTGACTATAACCACGTTGACTAGAAACTTTATGTTTAAATAAACTTATTAAATTACAATTACTAAAGAAATTTACTCTTTATTTAAGAGAGCATATCTATAATCTCTTTTATTTTTAACTTAATTTCACTAATGTGAACTTACAATTTTTATTACTCTAAAGATTTCGTACATAATGTTAATTTAGTTTATAAATTAACTATGGGAGATTACACTCAAGTTAAATAAAATTGAAACTATAATAGTTTATGCAAGGAATGTTCTCTTTTTCTCTTACAGGAAGTTAAAGACCTTTTTTTTTAAGTTATGAAAATTATTAATTTAAAAGTATACTGACTACTAGGTTTTAAAACACATGCATACTGACTACCAGGTTTTAAAACACATTACACAATTACTTAATTTTTTAAAAAATCATAACTCAGGAAAGATCTCTCCATAGTTTTTATGGACTTTCCTTTACTTACTGAAATTTGTTAATAGAGCTACTAATTACCTTTATTTTGTTGGAAAGAAATTTTCTGGAAGAAAATAAGGCTCACCAGATTGTGGAGAAGAAAATAATTTATTCTCAATCTTGCAAGAAGGGGCGCAGAGCCAGATATGGCTGGTGCCACGAACAAAGGAAAATGACACAATTTATACCTCTAAGCCTAGCATGCAAGCTCTTCCTTTGTTTTTTTATAGATTGGATGCTTCAGAAGTTACAGCTTATCTGAGATTTAACTTTCCCACACAAAAGTTTGATTTAACTGCTTCTTCTATCACATTCTAACTATTTTAGTTTTTACCTGCTCCCCCCTTTGTTAAATAAGGAATAGAATTTAGTGCTGAAATGGCACTGACTTAGCTCTTTCTTGGGCATCTTTTTACTGTCCATAGGACTGGCTTAAACTGGTCTCCTCTACTGCTGTTCAACCCGGGAGTGGGAGACTGAGGCAGCAGGCTGCCAGGTTACGTCAACATTTTCTTATGTGAAAATTAACTTAATCTTTGTTTTTTTGCATTTTATGGCTGACAAAAGGTTTAAACTGGGAAATTACCAGGCAAACTGATTCTTAATTCCCTAGGTTAGTAGATAGATTTGATCTGCTACACTTAGTTTTGCCTTTAAAGCTCTTGCAAAGAGGAGGCCCTTTCCCAATTGTTTCTATAATCAGATTTTTATGACTTTTTCATCTTGCTTAGTTTAATTTGGGCTTTAAGAATATTTATTTATATATATAACTGCATATTCAGTTAACAATTTGAATAGAGCTCTTTTAAGAATTTTCATTTGTTAATTTGATATTATTATCCTGATGTATGAAGACATACACTGAGCAAATGGGCAGACACAAAGAGTTAAGACACAGAAACAAAACTTATTGATATTATTTATAATTTGCATTGTTTTATATACTGTTTAGCTTAATTTGGGGTCCCGAAATATATATTACTTATAACTGCATATTTAACCTCAACAATTTGAGCAAATAGGCAGACATGAATAGTTTGACACAACAACATGACTTTAGTTACTTTAAACTTCTAATTTTTACAAAACAAGTGTGACTGCAAAACATTTCAAAGACTTTTGAAACTCTTTTTAATTTGCACTATGACTATGCAGTTTACCACAAGAATTTTCTTTCTTACTTAATGGATTGTAATAACTAAAATGTTCTCAATGCTTTAGCACCATTTTGTTTTAGAACTTTATATTTTACTTTGAAATTAGCAGAATTTTGGATAAGCAACAAGATTAATTTTATATATATATACTGAGGCTTTTTGAAGCCTCAGGGAGACAGACTGCTTTCTCTCATGAATTGCCACTCTTAGGAACATTGACTGTCAAGGCAGGAGACTTTTCCCTTTCTACTCCTTTTTTTGATTTTGGAGATAATAAAACTCTAGTGGTCATTTAACCTTATTCCATTAGGCAGCCATTTATTTAGTTTACACTTGAATTCATGAGAGAAAGGGTTACTAATACTAGGAGAGGAGACAGTGATGTCCCAGCTCTTTTCAATTATGAAATAACCATAGGCAAAGGCAAAGGGTGAGGTTAGGCTTGAAGTAACCATAAACAAAGGAAAGGTTAGTTTAGAATTTACACTTAAATAATAGTTTCAGGCTAAATTTACCCAGCTATAATTTCAGTTATTGTCTTTTTACTGTTTTATAATATAAATGCATTTATAAATGATTTTAACTCTTAGTTACAGTTTTTATTAATTTTTTTTAAAAAACTTATTAATTTTATAACACCTTTAAATACTTTTCATTCGACTTATAACATATTAAATGAACTTAACTATTACTTTAATTTTTCTTTTAAAGTAAAAGAATAAATCTCTTGCAGTTAGTTTGAAATAAAAGGCTACTTTTCAGGATTTGATTTTTAGAACATAAAATGTTCTTTTAAAAGAGGTAAGACTCTTCTTCAAACACTGAGGAAATGATGAGGTTAAAGCACAAGAAGCTATTGATAAAAGATTTTCTTTGTATATTGATCTTACTCAATTTTAATCATAAAAATTTTCTTTCTATAAACTTTCTACACTTTCAGTATTCATTTAGGTTCTGTCCCACACTCTACTCTTTCTAATAATCAATCATTTTATCTTAGGACAAAATCATCTTCTGTTTTTTTAACAATAAAAACACACTCCATATATCCCACATACTAAGTTACTAGGCAAACTTCTTACAACATATAATTGCCATTAATACTAAACAAGTTTGTTAAAATAATGAACTTTTCTTCACTTTAAATACTTAGTAGCATGTAATACCAGAAACAGTTTTTTTGGAAGCAAGTTGGCAGGGGAGACTGGCTGCCGAATAAGTTTGTTATAAAATTGCTTTTTATTATTATTATTATTAATTCAGTTTTTGTTAAATAATGACCTTCTGCAATTAGCTATTTAAATACCTTAATTTAAACAATGCTTTGTAAAACTTTTATAATTATTTATACTCTTAAGACAAATTTTACTTTCACAGAACACATTCTCTTACTTAAAGTTACTACAATACTTTCTAAGAACCTGGGCAGAATGCAAAGGTATTTTGGCTTTGACACCCTAAGGAGGGAACTTTACTGCATTTATTCTGATTCTGCTTTTTACCCCCTTCACTTCTCCCCCCCTTCCAGGCAGTCAGGTGCACAACAAACAGGAATGCGGCTTATGAATAGAAGGGTGGACTCACTGGAAAGGGGCAAGTCCTCCCCCCTTTCCAGCTTTCAGCCAAAATGGGTAGACAGAACCTACTCAAATTTGGCAACTCTCTCAGGGACCCAGCCGCCCTGACTGGGACATCCTAACAAACTTGGGTGCGTGGCGCAGACACAGATGGCCTCCAAGCCCCGGCAAAGGGCCAGACCAGAGACAAGACAGCAGAGCATGCACAAACATCTAGACTCCGCAAACATCCAGACTCCTCAGCTTTTGCTCCAGAATCATTTCACTCCCTTGCCAATGGCAAGGGAGGGCTCCAGCTCAGCTGTAATTCTACTTCACATAAGGACACAACTCCAACACTAGCATTGAGCTGACACAGACAGAAGCACAAAGGTCACTAATCTGACTCATAAGTTTATATATTTATTTTCACCATGGCTGCCCCCACAGCCATCACAAACCTCAGAACACTTAACATTTGGTATAAAGTGAATTCATTCACAAATTAGCACCATAACAAAAGATTTCAGCTAGACTTTTCTACTGTTTAAACTTTACACCCAGACCAAGCTCCACCAGAAAAGCCGATCCATTTTCTTGTAACCAAGTTTTGTTTTCCTTAATCTAGACTAATTTCCAGGACATTAGGACTTGAACCTATAAATAGCCTTTCCTATTAAAATTGAGACTCCACTCCTTTAGTGGATATAAGACCAGTACCAGATTTTAACATGCAGTTAGACAAACCCAAAACACCAGGGCTTTTCTCCGGTTTTTCTCCTTTTCCCAAGCCTAGAGAGAACGGCTTCCCCCCAGCCTTCTGGGGCTACTAGGGTTCTCTCGGGAGGTGATCAGCCTCCCCTTCCTAACAATTAAAGCTAGGGCCTTCCAGACTGTGCTCACCCGGGGAGTCTTACCTTCTTCCATGTTCGGAGTTCTTTTTTGTTCCCGGAATCTTTCTCTTCAGACCTTCCATTGCCCTCGATTTTTGTCGGGAAGATTCTGGTGGAGCCCACATCTTTTCTGGATTAAATTTAATCCAGGGGCGCCCAGGTTTGGGGTTCACCTGAGTCCTCCTGGCTTCCTCGGGGATTTGGAAGGGGCAGCAAAATGCTACCGTCTCTGGCCTTCATTTGTTGTCCCACCAGAGTCGCCAAAAATGTTGTGGAATTAGAGAGAAGTTCAATTATTTGAGTATAGAGAGGCCAGGACTCAGGAATGATTTTGAGAAGGAAAAATGGTTTATTGACGGCCGGCTGGACTTGGGAGCTTTTTGTTTGAATTTTGAGCCCTGAACAAGATTTTTAAATGTCTTTTATACTACGAGGAAAGGCTAAATGGTCGCTTTGTTTTAGTTTTTAATAGGCTTTAATTAGTATATCTATTTTTTACATCTTAGGTAAGCTTTTAGCATGGACTCCAGACATTTTAGATAAGCTTTTAGCATATTTACTTTTTGCATTTTCTTTAAATACTTAAAGTTTATAGCCCTTGCATTGTTAAACTGTTACCTGGGACTGGAGCCTGTAGTCATTGTCCCTAAGGGCAGAACTGCAGCCTCTTACTGTTTTACACCCATAGCCTTCAGTTTAGGTTATCTCTGAAGAGACAAAGAGCTTTTTACTCATAGCCCACATCATGTGCATACACATCCCTTAGGAACTGAAAGATTTATTATAAGGAATTGGCTCATGTGACCACAGGGCTTGGCAATTCCAAACTTGGTAGGGCAGGCCATAGATTGGAAACTCCAGTAATGGTAAAGTTGAAGTCCTTTGTCCACATTCCCCAGGGGAAGATGGCTGGATCAAAATTCTGGCAAGAGCCCGTGTTGAGGGAGATATTTTTCTTCTGACTCTGAAACCCTCAATCCTGGATTTTAATACCTCCAACTGATGGGAGGAGGCGATTACCCACATTGCTGAAGGCGGTCTCCTTTGTTGATTACAGATGCAATTAACTGATTGTACATGCAATGAGCCAATTATAGGCACAAAGCCCATCTAAGAAATATCTTCCCAGTAATATGTAAGTCAGAGTTTGTCCAAACAACTGGACCCCATCACCCAGCCAAGCTGACACATGAAATGAACTATCCCACTGAGAAACAAAAATGACCTCATAATTCCCCACCACCAACATTCCTTCCATAACCTTTCCTATCTCAGGTGATGGCAACTCCATTCTTTCAGAGGTTCATGCCTTCAGATCATCCTTGGCCCCTCTTGTTCATACCTATGGTCCAGTCCATCGCCATATCCTATTGACTCCATCTTCAAACTATATCCAAAACCCAGGTCCCCTTTACTACCTTCCCTGTTCTCACCTTGGTCCATGTCCCCAACATCTCTCAACTGAATTGGTTTAAATACCTCTTACCTGGCCTTACTGTTTTCACTTATGTGGTAGAACGATCCTTTACAGTGAAAGTTCCACCACGTGGCTCCTCCAATGGTGTCCTATGGCACCCAGAGTGAAAGTCAGTCTTTACAATGACCTTTAAGATCTTCCAGGATGCACTTGCCACCCCCCCACACACACCACACCCACTCTGACTTCAATAACCTATCATTCTTTCCCTTTGCTCATTCTCTCCCTACAACCCTCTAAGTTGCTCCAGGTACACTCCAGCTCAGAACCCTTGCACTGGCCATTTTCTCTGCCTGGAAAACACTCTCCTAAAACAGCAGCAAGCCCATTCCCTCACTGTTTTTCCCAATGAATCCTACACTGAAAACCCTATTTAGAATTATGGCTGCCTCACCTCCCCTACATTTGCACTTCTCCTTATCATGCTTTACTTTTCTCATAGCACTTATTTTACTACAAAGTTATAAGTTTATAAATTTCCTTCCATTGATTGTTTATTGCTTATCTTCCCCACCCCCATGACAACTCATGTGGGTAGCATTTTTGTCTGATTCTTGCACTCCTGTAGAACAGTGTCTGATTCAGTACATATTTGTCAAATGAATGGATAAAGCATGCAATTTTCTGATGGGTTACTATGGAGACAAACTAGGTTTTACAACACTGCCAGTTGGACTGTCAGCAGGAAAATGAGTATTTTTCCTTGCCCTGTTTTTAAAGAATAAACTTATTTTGAAATAATTTCAAACTTAGTTGTAAAAGTAATACAAAACCCATACTGAGAACTCCAACCAAATACGCAAATTCACCAGCTTTCAACATTTTGCCACATTTGCCATGTCATTCTGCCTGTCGTTTATCCATTTTCTAAACATCTGAGAGTAGGTTGTATATATCATGCTCCTTGAACACTTAATACTTCCATTATATTTCCTAAGAACAAAGATATTCACCTACATACAACCACAAGTACAGTTATCAGGTTCAAGAGAGTTCACCATAAAAAGCTTACCGTCGATATTCTAATTTTTTTTCTTAGGTCCTAATGATGTGCTTTGGGCCATTTCTTCTCTATCATTAGATCCAGTCCAGAATCATGTATTGCATTTCATTGTCATTGTCTCTTTAGTGGCTCTTTAACTTGTTTAAATTATAGGCTTCACCTATTCCCTTAAGCCCTCTGCTCAGGAAACCAGTGTGCCCCAGTCTGCTCTCAGCGGGAGGTCAATAGGTCTGACTTGGTTTAAGAGAGGCGGGAAAGTAGAATGATTACACCAAAGGGCTTCTCCCTGGCTCTTTCACTCACCAGTGTGTAAACCTCCCTCCCTGTGCGTCAATCTCCTCAATCGTGAAACAGTGGCCCAGGAAACAAACCTCCCAGGGGAGAAGATTAAATAAGATAACATTGTAAAAGCACTTTAGCAGGGTGCCTGCCCTTCCGTAAGCTCTCAGTAGACCTTAACTAATCTCCAACAGCAGCAGGAAGTCTTTTTCCAGAACGTGTGCGGGAAGGACTCAGTCAGTTCAAGCTCTAAGGAAACTCTTGGTGGACCGGCGGCTGGGAGTGGTCTGGCAATCCCCCTCCTGTGCCCCAGTACCCCCTGTTTTACGGCTTCCACAAGAACCAGCCCCCCTTTCCCAAGCCTGCATTTCAATTCAGCGAAGTCGCCTCCCTGTGACAACCTTTGTCAGCGGAGTGAAAGAGCCAGTTTGGGCCTTAGGGAGAAAAACAGTAATAAAAAGCCTGCTCAAAGGCCAAGCCATTTTCTTTTCTGTTGTTGTCTTCCCACAGGTGGCTCCCTTCTCCCTTCCCCAAACCCCTTAGGAATGAGGGTACCAGCCTTTTAAGGGGAGGGAGCCCCCGAAAGGATGGTCAGTGGAGGCCACGAGGGGCCGAGAGGCTTGGCGAGGCCGCCGGGCGGGGCAGGTGGGGCGAGGAGCGCTCCCGGGCCCGCCCCGCCCCGCCCCGCAGGTGCAGCCAGGTACCAGGCGAGCGCGGCGGCCCGGCTGATTGGCCCGGCGCGCGTGGGGCGACATCAGGCGGGGGGGCGGGGCCGGGGCGGCGGGCGGGGCCGGGGCCAGGGCGGCGGGCGGGGCGGCAGGCGGGGCCGGGGCGGCGGGCGGGGCCGGGGCGGGGCCACCGGGCTCGGCCGGGCGGCCAGTCCCTGCCCGCGTTGCCGCCTTCCTAAGGTGCGATTAGGCTAAGTGTGAGCGCTCAACCCCGAGCCGAGCCGCTGCTAAGGGTGACTAAGACAGCCCCCGGGCGGGAGAAAGAAAGCGAATTTGGAAAGAATGATAAAGGTTGGCTGCCTCAAAAGGGGAATCCCCACCACCACATATACACACACCCCAAACGTATTTGTCACTAAGTGCTAGGCTCTGAGTTTAGAACTTGCTCCTGCTCATTGGATTCTCACATCAACTCCAAGAAGTGAAGATTCTATTACTTTTTTTTTTTAATTAAAGAAGTCGGTAGGTTTACAGGAAAAAACCATGCAGGAACTACAAAGTTTCCATATAACCTCCCGCACACACCCAGTTTCCCCTATTATTAACACTTTGCGTAACTGTGGTACCTTTGCTACAATTGATGGAAAGTATTATTATAATTGCACTATTAACTATAGTCCATTGTTTAATTAGGGTTCACTGTGTTGTCCAGTCCCGTGATTTTAAAAAACAATTATTCTGGTTACATACTTACAACCTAAGATTTCCCTCTTTTAGCCACATTCAAATTTAAAATTCAGCGGTGTTTGCTACCTCACCATGTTGTGCTACCAGCAGCACCATTTGTTGGCAACATTTCCCCATCATTCTAAAATCACAGACTCTTTACCATTTAAGCAGTAATTCGGTGGGGACTACTCTTACCCCATTTTATTGAGAAAGAAACCGTTTCTTTAAGAACAGCCCACCCACCGCAGTCAGTAAGTGGCAAAGCCAGGCTTCCCACCGGCATCCCTTTGTCTTGAAAGGGACTGAACTTAAGAAAGAAGAAAGGAAGGAAGGGGGAGAAGAAAGAAAAAAGAGAAAGAGAGAAAGGAAGAGGAATATAACTTTCTGTTAATAAAGCATTTTCTTAATTCACCCAGGTGTTCTTAGGAACTTGAAAGCGTAGATGCAGTGTAGGTGGTGACAAAAAGTGCCCCCTCCCCTCGAGGACAGGCAGGGTCCACTTGCCCACCCTTTTTTGCTTACCATGTCAGAAACTGGAGCAGGGTCCCCTCTGCCCACACACGCTGCAGACTGTTCTCCTGCAGCCAGAGTGGTCATTTGCCTGCCCTTCTTCGGGCTTTCTGGGGTTTTCCTTGGCATAATTTAGAAACCCTTCTGCCTCCTCTGCTCCCCTCTCACGACCTCAAACCCCCTCCCCCAGCCCCTAGCTGGGGTTCTGCCCCGCCAACCCCCTGGGCACTGAACAAGCCAGATGGGGCCAGTCCTCACCGAGCCTGCTCCACGTGCATCCTCTGAGCGCCATGTCCTCCTTGCCATCTAGATGCTGACATTTTGGCCTCAGCACCCCTTTCCACTCTCAAAAAGTATTGAAAACCCCAAACTGTATTGATTTGTGTGTTACATCTATGAACAATGACTGTATCAAAAATTCAAACTGTGAACGTTTAAAAACATTATTTTAAACAATGAAGAATCCGTTACACATTAGCATAAAATACAATTTTTTATGAAAAAGAAAAACCCTCAGTTTTCCAGAATAAAGAATAATTCAAGAGAGCGCAGAACATTGTTTACGTCTTTGCTAATCTCTTTAACAGGCAAATAACACCTTAGTGTATTAGGGCAATTGTTTGTTCTTTGTGAACCCCAGAAAGGATCTTGAGGACCCTCCCCCACACACTCACCCAGCTCCCAGATGACAGAGAAAACTGCTGGCTTTAAAAAAATAATAATTTTGCCCTTCTTTTGCTTTGTTTTTACTGGCATCATTTGCTTTTGGTTTCTAATTGATCCTCTGCCGACTTGATCTGCTGTTTGCAGATGTTACAGATGAAGGTGGCAAGTCACCGAGATGTCCAGCAATTCCTCAAACCAAGCAAAACTGAGCCATTTGCATTTCCCCCCCTTTTCAAGTCAGTAAACCCTACCAACTACAATTAAATCAGAAAACAGTGAATATACCTAATCCCATATGGCCCAGACACTTGTTAACACCTGTGTGTGTTCCACACTGGCTTGAGGCCACACCACGGCAGGTGCCGTCCATATCTGCGGGAGCAGGACGATGCTCCCCCACCAAAGAAGAGCTGGCTCTCATCCCCAGAAACGATGATCGCAGGGCCGCTCAGGGCAGCAGGCACTTGGCAGACGGGATTGAGATTAAGGGCCTTGGAAAGGGGGATCATTCTGGGTTATCTGCATGGATCCAGTGGAATCACAGGAATCCTTCAAAGGGGAGACCCTTTCCCCTCTATGGTCAGAAGGGAATGCGAAGGTGGAAGAATGGTTGAAGACGCAACATTGTGGACTTTAAAGATGGAATAGGAGGCCACATCCAGGAATCGGGTGGCCTCTGGAGATGGACAAGGCAAAGGAGCAGATTCCCCCAGAGAGCCTCCAGAAGGGGGCACAGTGCAGTGCCCCCATTCTAGTGCAGTGCCCCCGTGTCACAGCCCTGACCCCCAGAGCTGGGGCATGAGGAATCTGAGGTATTTTAAGCCCCAACGTTTGTGATCATCTGTTCCAGCAGCAAGAGGAAACTAATGCACTGCCCGAAGCCCCCTGAGGCCAGGCTCCCTCTCTGGGTGAGGATTCAGAGAGCCCACCCCACTTCTACTTCCCTCAGGCCACCTCATTGCTGATGGCCAAGCTCTTTTCTCAGCCACACGTGCCCACGAGGGTCCTCGTGCTGTGGGATGGGGCTCTGGGTGGGAAGAGAAGGGCACAGCTGTGGCCTGGGGGCCAAAGTTTCAGCACCAGGGACAGAGATGCAGGGCCAGCCCTCCCACCTACCACACTCCAAGCATTCAGGAGACCAAGAATTTTACATTCAATCCAACCTTGCAGACCATTAGAAAATCGTACTAGTCAAGGGAAGGGTACAGCTTATTTTCTTTAATGGTTGGTGTGGTCTATGTAATTTAAAAATATTTCTGTAGATAGTATGATGGAGCCCACTTGTAATTTTGCCTGGGCCTGAAAATATTGGTATCAAACTGGTGTTTCCTTCCAGATAATATTCCATGCATCCCCACACCAGGTGAACGGGTAAACTTCACCACACAGTGAACTCTGCCTTGTCACCGACCGTAATTCCCTAACACATGCCTCCATCTGTGGGCCATTTAGATGGTTTCAAGTTAATTCTCTGTTAAGGTACTCTCAGGTTGTTTTTTAACTGATCCTTATTGTTAGACATTTTGATTTTTCTAGTTTTTGCTTTTATTTGGTTTGAACAAACATATCATAATAAGAATTAGAAATAAAGAGTAAAACACTAGAATTCCTTTACTTCATACCTCGGAAAGTTTGAAATATCAACAAAAATGCTTCCAGGCAGATTGGAAAGATTACAAAACTACACAGGGCATCCAAAATACCGGTATTTGCTCTAAATCCAGGACCTGGAGTCCTCATTTCCAACCTCTCTTTACCTGGGCCAGGTGGCCTTGTCAGCTGACTGGTTTTCAACTGAATTGTTTGTGACCAAACCCTGGACCCGGCGCCAGTGCCCTGCTCCTGTCTTCTCTGCTCTCTCCTCTGCCAGAATTAGGGGTGTTCCAGGGTGAGGGAGAAGTATGGGGGCAAGAGGGGGCACAAATAGAAAAGAGGAGTTAAATTACAGAGCTGGGACCACTGTCTAAGGACCTCAAGTAAAGTTATGCCAAGGTCTGTTAGTTCCCAGAAGATAAACTATAACCAGTAAAAGGACAATACACTTTGACACCCTCAGAAGCTCTTGCTCAAAAACTGATTGGAAAATGCTGGCTTGCTTTCTTCCAAGGTCTTAGTGAATCTAACAACAGTGTCTCTTCGAAGTCTCAGATAAAATGAGAGTAATGGTGGTATTTGCCTGGGGTAGCCACGGGCAAGCCCGCTTCCCCCTCTTACCGTCACCACATGAAATGTTCACTGATTTGGTGACCTCAGGTATCTGATAGCACTTCCAAATTTCCAAGAATTCCCCTTTCAGCAGAAGGCTGGAAGCCATGCAGGTGAGGGCTGAATATTGCTTAGCAATGAACTTGATCAGAAATAAAGACGACATGGAATCCTTCGGTCTCTACGGAGGCATCCAGAAATTTCTGACGTTTTAGAATAAAGGAACAAAAGTGCTGGTTTGCCAAGAGAGGCAAGGCTGCCTCCACTCTTGCCTTTTGGTGGATGCTGCAGCAGAGAGAGACACCGCTTCCCACCTGGTCACCACGATGGCCCAGATACCCCAGGTCCCTGGCCAGCTGGTCCCCGTGAGGCCACCTGCACCTCATGACCTCCTCTGACCCACGGCTCTGACCTCTCCCTCGTGCCCTGGGACTTGCCTGGAAGCCTCCCCCTGCAGCACCCTGACCTCTGCTCCTCAGATTTGGGGTCTGGCCCCCTGGGGGCAGCTTCTCCTGAACAGGAAGTGCCTCTGCCCTCAGGTCCCGTCCTCACCCCTCCCCTGTCTCCCTGCTCCTTCAGCCCTCTCTCAGAAGGGCCAGAGGCACAGCTGCAGAAATGAGCAGAGCTAGCGCCTCAGCTGCCCTGACTTTCTGGGGACATGCCCCATCCAGAACCCTCTTCAGCACCGGGTCTGGGCTAGACACTGTATGCAGATTTAGGGCAACCAAATTGGATAAACACGGCCCCTAACCTAGGCTCACAGGGTCCTAAGATGAAGAAGGACCCCAGATGTCAACCAGCAATTCAGGAAATTTTAATGAGTGCCTGTAGGGCCAGGCACTGCACTTGTAGAGCTGAAACCTCTCTTCTGCTCTGAAGAAACTCACAGCTGAATAAATAAGTGCTGGGAATTGTCATGGTGTGGGGGTCCAGTGAGTCGCCAGCCTGGGCTCCCCCTACCTGAGGGCACCTCAGCCTGCAGTACAGCGCCACCTGCATGCCCCAGCATACAAGTTAAAACGTAACAGACCTCCTCACAGGGAAACAATGTACAGATGCTATCATAGACTGTAATTTTCTCCAGGTTGTACAATTCCTTCCTATTAGGTTGGTACAAAAGTAGCTGCAGTTTTATATTGTTGAAATTTGCCATTTGATATTGGTATACATTATAAAATAAATTATGTTATACATCATTTTAATGTGCATTTCTTGCTTTATGTTTTTTGCTAAGGAGTTATTACTTGCTGTTTCTTTTTTATTTATTTTAGGCATACTATGGAAATGATGTTAGACAAAAAGCAAATTCAAGCAATTTTCTTATATAAGTTCAAAATGGGTCATAAAACAGCAGAGACAACTCACAACATCAACAATGCATTTGGCCCAGGAACTGCTAATGAATGTATAGTGCAGTGGTGGTTCAAGAAGTTTTGCAAAGAGGAGAGAGCCTTGAAGATGAGGAGCATAATGGCCGGCCATTGGAAGCTGACAAGGACCAATTGAGAGCAATTATGGAAGCTGATCCTCTTAAGCTACACAAGAAGTTGACAAAGAACTCAACGTTAAATAATCTTCAGTATTTGGCATTTGAAGCAGATTGGAAAGCGGAAAATGCTCGATAAGTAGGGCCCTCATGAGGTGACCGAAAATCAATAAAATCATTGTTTTAAACTGTTGTCTTCTCTTATTCTATGCAACAACAATGAACCATTTCTCTATCAGATTGTGACATGCGATGATGAGTGGATTTTATATGACAACTGGCCATGACCAGCTCAGTGGTTGGACCAAGATGAAGCTCCAAAGCACTTTGCAAAACAAACTTGCACCAAACAATAGGTCATGGTCACTGTTTATTTGCTGCCAGTCTGATCCCCTACAGCTTTCTGAATCCTGTTGAAACCATTACATCTGAGAGGTACGCTTAGCAAATCGATGAGATGCACCAAAAACCGCAACGCCTGAAGCTGGTATTGGTCAACAGAAAGGGCCCAATTCTTCTCCATGACAATGTCCAACTACATGTCACACAACCAATGCTTTAAAAGTTGAACAAATTGGGCTACAGAGTTTTGCCTCATTTGCCATATTCACCTGACCTCTTGCCAACCAACTAGCACTTCTTCAAGTATCTTGACAACTTTTTGTGGGGAAAAACACTCCCACAACCAGCAGGATGCAGAAAAAGCTTTCCAAGAGTCCATCGAATCCCGAAGCATGGATTTTTACGCTACAACAAACTTATCTCTTGTTGGCAAAAATGTGTTGATTGTAATGGTTCCTATTTTGATTAATAAAAATGTGTTGGAGAGTAGTTATAATGATTTAAAATTCACAGCCCAAAACCACAATTCCTTTTGCACTAACCTAATACAATAACCTCTCCAGACCCTGTTTATGTGCTTCATGTGACCCTAGCAGAAACTCTATTATAAAGCGTCTTTGTTCTGAGACCTTATCTATTGCCCCTCATTTCCCCCCCTCTTTGCAGAGTTCTGTGTTCATTCTCTGGGCTGTTGCCACCAGAGAGACTCTTTCCTGTCCGCAAGTCTCTTGTGTCTGATTATGCGCCAAGTGTGCCCTTTAGTCTTGCCACCACCTCCACCCGGACCCTTCTGGAGCTGGGTTGTAACACATGACAACCATATCCAAGACAGAAGACCATTCAGAGGCCCAGAAGGGGAATTTCCATTCAGCTGGAGCAGCCAGGCAGCAGACTTCTCCCAGAGACTGAAACATTGTCTTTAAGATGAATTAACATGAGTGTAGGTTGGGGGCAGATTATACACAGG
Source organism: Dasypus novemcinctus (assembly GCF_030445035.2). Lineage (NCBI taxonomy): Eukaryota > Metazoa > Chordata > Mammalia > Cingulata > Dasypodidae > Dasypus > Dasypus novemcinctus. The sequence continues at coordinate 193,546,166 of NC_080673.1, read as the reverse complement.
TTGATGTCAGTCTCAGAAATGGGCTCTAATCTATAGCTGCTGGTGCATAAATGGGGGAGATTTTCAAAAGTGGAGAATTTGGTACAACCCACCAAAACAAAGGCTGCAAGTATTCCTGACCCAGCAACCCACCTAGTGGGGATTGATCCTATGGGCTTAGGATATTTTGCCCAGGTATCTGTGCAATGGTGATCGTGATAGTAAAAATAGTGGAAACAACTAAAGTGTTTATTCACAGGACTTGATTGAAAAAATTAGGCAAGTCTGCTATGGATTGCTCAGCAGCCTCTAAAGAGGGGAGCAGATTTGTATGAGTTACTATGGAGAGATGTCCAATATCTACTAAGTGGAAAAGGCAAGATGTAAAACCGTTTAAAAAATAAAACCTATTACACAGAGAGCTTTTAATTGGGGAGCAGGATATGCTGGTCTATGCATCTAGATTAGGTGGGTGGTGGTAAAATCCCAAGACACTTGTCAATTAATAGTGCTTTCCTATGGGGAATATGATGGGAAAGAGAAAAAAATGCTTTCTGTTTTCACTTTGTACCTTTCTGTTCTGCTTTTTTTTTTTTTTTAACTTTCTAGCTACCTCAATGTATTACTTCTAAATATGTAATATGAAGTCAGTGGCATCTTTTCTTTTTAATTAAAAAAAAACAGGTCTCTATTTTTCAAAAAATCCCAGTAAATCTTTTCTTACAAAGTGAATTGGGCCTGATACGATGGAGACTGGAAGGAGGGAAGAAAGAGGAAGAAACAGAGGGAGCAGCAAAAGCCCAGGAGTCGGGGTCGTCTCCAGGGCCGGGAGCACCTAGGGGTGCGAGTGAGGGGGAGGGGGTGTCTTAATGAGATCTGGGCCAGCAGAAGATGCCAAGGGAAGACTTCAGAGCCTTGGGCTACATTAGGGGTGTCCATCGGAGAAATAACAAACTCAGCTGCAAGGCACCAAAGGTGTTTATTTGGGGTTTTAGAATTATTTGGGGTCTTAGAATTGCAATTTGGGGAGCACAGACTCGGGCAGCAACCCAAATCATGACCCATCTTGGCCCTCCCAGGCAAAGATTTGTTTTTTTTTTAAAGATGTATTTCTTTATTCGCCCCCACCGTTGTCAGCTCTCTGTGTCCATTCTCTGTGTGTTCTGTGTTCGCTTGTGTTCTCATCAGGTGGCACTGGGGATCTGCATCTCTTTTGATTGCATCATCTTTCTGCGTCAGCTCTCCGTGTGTGTGGCACCACTCCTGGGCAGGCTGTGGTTTCAGGTGGGGTGACTCTTCTTGCACAGGGGCCACTCCTTGTGTGGGGTTCACCCTTATACAGGGGCATCCCTGCGGGGGTTGGCACTTCCTGCACGCAGCAGCACTGCGCGTGGGCCAGCTCACCACACAAGCCAGGAAGCCCTGGGTATGGAACCCTTGGACCTCCCATGTGCTAGGCGGATGCTCTATCTGTTGAACCACATCCGCTTCCCCCAGGCAAAGGTTTTTAAAGAAAAGAAGTTGACAGAAGTTGTGTGTGGCTGGTGGATATTTGGGTTACTTTGAATGCCCTTCAGCTTAGACAGTTTCCGCAGCTCCTCGTCTTTGGTTTCTTGATGGCGTCCAGCTGTCCTGAGAGCTTTGAGGAATATTGTTGTTTGAGTCCTGCAGGCTTTGGCACTTTGTGATCACCAACTGAGATTGTGTAAGAGTAACCTCCAGAATGTCCTCCCCACTCCATTTTTTAAAAATTTGTTGAAGTACCTCACTCATACATAAGCAATAAGTGTATAGTAACAGCTGTGAACTTACAAAACAGAGACATATAACATTATACAGGGTTCTCATACCTCATCCTTCCACAAACATCTTGTGTTGTTGTTGAACACTTTAATTTTTAAAATTTTATTAATTTTTAATTTTTTTTTAATGAATGAGGCATTTTATTAACCCAGCATTATTTCTTCTAATGTTTCTTGTTGGCAGCTGGCCCTGTCTGGAGTTCTTTCCAGATCTGTCCCTGAGGTGTCAGTCTGCAGGCCCCATCTTGGTCCTTTTCAACCATTTTTGGCCCCTCTAGGTCTTGGATGACGTGGTGGCCACTCTTGGAGCCTCAGCTGAAGCCACTGGGCATGACGCCATTTCTGACGTCTCCTGTAGATCTTGGTCATGGAGTGGGCCCCAGCACCACCCCAGAGGTGCAGGAGCTGCACTGCTGTGTAGAACCAGTTCTCGTCGTAGGACCAGCTGGACAGTGCCTACCCACTGGGGAACTTTCAGCTTCCTGGACTTTTTGTGGAAGGCTGCCAGAGAGTCTTTTTATACAGTTACTCCAGGCACCACAGGGCTCCGTGCTGCCCGCCAGGGGAATGAGCACTGCCCCCCCTCATAGCGTGGTGATCTAGCCTGTTCTTAATCCTGGAAAGCAGGATTGGTGCCTCACGCTGGATTCCTCAGTCTGATGCTGTGGTTCAAGTTTCCCATACCCACAATTAAAACTGTTGATTTCATCTGACCAGCAGCTGGCAAATATTTTGCTGTTATAAATTCTGTTCAGTGTCTAATATATTCTGTTCAGTGTCTATTTCAACAGTCTCTCAGATTCAGTTAGCCTTCATCTCTGAAGGGATGCAACTGCTTTACCAGGCTACCCATGGGGTGCTCGAGCAGCCTGGCCATCACAATCTTTACAGTTGCAGGCAAGATTCAACTGCGTCCACCCTCCTCCAGGAACACGGGGATGGTATTATATTGATAATACCCTCCCCTGGGGAGAGTCATTTGTCACACTCATTAGGGACATGCAAATATTCACCGTTCACACTCAGAGTTTACAAAGAGGGAATGGGCCATCGCTCCACACAGAATGCAAATGATTTTTGGTTAAATTCCAAATATTTATTTGATAAACCAAGGGTCATTCCATCCCTGACCCTGTCCAGAGATAGCTTGTGACCCTCTCAAAAGCCACAACATCCTTTCTGGGTTCTGGACACAACATATTCTTCCAGTAAAGATAATTACTTGAATAAAAATAAATGCCAGGACCAATTTATATTTGATTTGTAACTCCACATTTTACTTCCTACAGGATTTGGATGCCATCTTGCCCCACCTCCTCGGACGCCATCTTGCCCCCGGTCCAAACATTTTTAATGATTAAAGAGCATTGTCAAAATATTACTACTAATGATGTGGTGAGGGTGGGGAGTGGCTTATATGGGAACCTCTCATGTTTTTTGTTTTTTTATGTTTTTTAGTGTAACATTCCTTGTGATCTATTAACTTTAATTAAAAATAAACAAAACAAAACAAAAATATTACTACTAATGAAAGTATTTTCCCCCAACCTACCCTATTATTATATTATCTTTATATCATTTATATATGAACTTCATATATATATGAAGTCCCACTCCACTTTAAATCTCTGAGCCATGGTAAGTCTAGTTTACTCTATTTCTTCTCACAGGGGTTTCCACTGGATCTGAAGCAGGGAGGGGCACTGTTGGAAGGCTATTATGTAGAAAGACTCTGAAAGGGGCAAGATTGTTGGCAGAGACGAGCCTGAATCCAATGCTGAGCTTCTGGAAGGGTGACTGAGAGCCTGAACTTGGGCAGGGGTTCTGAAGCCTGGGTGACCTTTGGAAGTTACTAAACATCTCTGTGCCTGAGTCTTCTCCATGTAGGGTGGGATAACGGGAGTTTCTACCTCCTAGACTGTTGTAGGAATAACTGGGCAATGTCTGTCAGTGATTTGTAACTGTGCCTGTCCATGATAAACACTGCCCTGGGCTGGGGTGGCCCTGCGAGTTGTTCCCTGTCCCCTGAGCTGGACGCAAGTATTTGCTTTGTCCATTCTTGGGGCATGTTGCTAGCTTGGGAGGTTTTGTAGCCAGGAGGGCCATTCAAAGAGAATGGGGAAGGCGGAGGAAGAGCAGTTTTCAGGGTTTGGATTACTCAAATCCTGCCAGTGCAGAACTTGCTCCTGTCCCGGCTCCAATCCCTGGGGCACTGGTTCTCAGTTCAGATGCTTTACCACAAAGGCCCACTGTACACCAGCTCTTGTTTCCAGGGCTGTGCACAATTTCTTATGTGAGAGGTGACAGATTGAAGGAGCAGAACTTTGAGGTTCTCGAGAGCGGGTGTCGCTCAGTGGTTGAGTGCCTGCTTCACAGGTACGAGGTCCTGGGTTTGATCCCTGGTACCTCCAAAAAACAACAACGAAAGAAACCACTGAGGTTCTCTCTGCATTTCTCTTGGAGGCTGTTGAGGTTTGTGTACGTTTCACGGGGAAAGACAACAATGGCTCATGGACACCTCGACAATCTCTCATGAAACTAAACCACCTCTTGGCCTGGAAGAAGCATCCTAATGAGTGGACACTCCGACCCTTTTAAAGGATCCTGAGGTATCTGTGAGAACAAGAAGCCGGCGGCCAGTTAAGGAGCCCATTGCAGGGGGTGCCGGAGTTGGGGAGGTGGCCCCATCTGCCCAGGGATGGCGGAACCCCCAAATCATGGATCATCCCAGTTTGCCCAGCACTTTCCTGGCGTAAGCCCTGCAAGGCATGTGTCTTGGGAACCCCTCATTCTCAAACTGGGACTACTGGTTCCTCTACCAGAAATGCTGTTTTGTAAACTCTGCCCTGTGAGTAAATTGCCGAGAGCCTCAAGGAGGAAGCGGGAGAAGGAAACTGGAACTTTCTGAGCACCTGCTTACACAGCTCCCACCCTGAAGCCTCTCAGCAGTGCTGAGATCTGCACCTGTTTTATCCCCATTTCATCCACAGTGGCACTGACAAGGATGTGACTGGCCCAGGTCACCCAGGTGACAAGGTGATGGGCCCGGGTTTGACTCCAGGCTCTTGGCTCCAAAACGTGGCTCTTAACAACAACACCATGCCATGTACCCTGGGGCTGGCGCTTAGAAGGCCACAGGGGATGTTTGCTAAGTGAGTGGCCTGAGATGAAGGGGCAGTGTGGGTCAATGACCTACCTGTGCTCACACAGGCACTCAGTTCAGAGGGCTCAGCATATAGAAAGGGTAGGGTGGGGCGTGGACCTGCTCCTTGCTCTGTGAACACATAACCAAATTTGCCACACGGGGAACGCCAAGCGCTCAAAGACACTGTTGAAAGCCAAAGAGCTGAGGCAGGGCTCAGGTCGCTAAACTTCGAGATTGAGTCCAGGGCAGGCACTTGATGCTGACGGAGACAAGTTCCTAATTAGGCAACGCTGGTGAAAAGCTCATTTATGATCTCCGGGAAAACGAAAGAAACGATCACAAAACAGAAGGAAACACCAAATACCAGCAGGAGAAGGGCCAGTCCAGAGTGGGGGAAGCTTCCGTGGGGACTGTCCTGATGGGGGTGGCGCTCCCTAAATGGGTGGTAAGGTGCACTGGACGGCATCAGGAAATGCCCCCCAGCACCCACCTGCCAGGGCTGCACTCTTGGCTACTTGGATATGGTTCAGTGTCATTTTGGGGCCTTGCTTTAGTTAAAACGTGGGACCACCCCGTCATCAGGAGTCACTAAGCTGGTTATGTGAGTTGTTCAGTAGTGAGACAAGGTCAGGAGATCGGGCTCAATGCCTGATGGTCCTGGGTTCAAGTCCCAGCTCCTCTGTTTTCTGGTTATAAATTTCTGGGAAAATTATTTACTTTCTCTGTCTTCCTTACCGCATCGGTAAACGGGGAGAGTAACATTTACTTCATGGGATTAATTAAGGTGGTACATAGTTTGTGCTTAGAGTTCATTTTAAGAATCAATAAACTGACTCTTAATTCTACTAATAAAAATTAGTGTTACTGCCACTTTACAAAAAGCCAAAAAGAAATAAAACAAATGTCCCTCAAGCCATCAGAACAGATATTATTAGGCACTAAAGCTCCTGTGTTCTCCTGACAGGTGAGTGTGTGCTTTGGACCTCCATTCAACAGTCATCCCCTCCCTTTAAATTAAATTTACCTAAGAAATCAGGAAGATATGTAATCTATTTTCAGACAAAAAAAAAAAAAAAGGTTTTCTTTCTTTTTTGTTTTAGTATTAATATTTTTTATTTTTTATGCTTTATTTTCTTTTAAATGTTACATTCAAAAAATATGAGGTCCCCATATAACCTCCCACCCCACCCACCCCACCCCCTCCCACATCAACAACCTCTTCCATCATTGTGGCACATTGAGTGCACCTGGAGAATACATTCTGGAGCACTGCTGCACCATATGGACAGTGGTCCACATTGTAGTCCACATTGTCCCCCAGTCCACCCTGTGGGCCACGACAGGACACACAATGTCCAGCATCTGTCCCTGTAGCACCACCTAGGACAATTCCAAATCCTGAAGATGCCCTCACACCTTATCTCTTCTTCCATCTCCCTACCATCAGCAGCCACCATGGCCACCCTCTCCACATTACTACTACAATTTCTTCCCTTACTAATCACAATAGTTCTCCAGCAGAACACTAATAAGTCCACTCTATTCCTCCATCCTGTGGACCCTGGGATGGTTATGTCCAATCACGCTCTACATCAAGAGGGAGCTTAGATTCCACGTGGATGATGGTTGCAATTCTCCTACTTGCAGCTGTAGGCACTCTTGGCTCCCTGGTGTGGTGGTTGACCCCCCTCACCTCCCTGTCAGCTGGCCAGGATAAGTCCAAGAAACCAGAGGGTAGGAACTGCAAGTCTACTGAGGCCCAGGACCTGGCCCTCACATGGACAGTTCAGAGATTCAGGTCTCCTGAGTATACACAAACCTAAATGCCAACCACAGGTCCAGTAAAAGAAACAGAAGAGGCATGTATAGAAAGGTCATATCTGAGTCCAACTCAATCACATTCAGGAACACAGACTCCAAAGTAGATCTAACTGACATGGCCCTGAACTCCAGAGCCATCTGCCATGACCATAGAACCTGTGAGTCTCTGCAGCCCTCAGGAGAATCAGTACCTGGGTTTCCATCTACCTTGGCTGTCTCTAGTACCCTGCTGAGACTTGCATAAGCATCATCCCTCTGATGACTGCCTGACTCTTTTGTGGAGACTCATAGCCATATAAACTCACTTGTCCTTTCCATTTCACCCTTTTATCCAAAGTCAAAAAGCAGTTTTTAACACCTGATAATACATGTAGGTTGAGATATTCTGCCGGTCTGAGTTGAACTCTTTATTCAAGTTATTTTTCTTGTTACATCATCAGCTGGTGCTTGGTAGTAATCCCTTGGTTCCAGGGAGGTTCATCCCTGGGAGTCATGTCCTATGTTGCGGGGAAGGCAATGCATTTACATGCTGAGTTTGGCTTAGAGAGTGGCCACATTTGAGCAATATGGAGGCTGTCAGGAGGTAACTCTTAGGCACCCTGCAGCTCTAGGCCTAGTTCATATTTCAGGCACACAGGCTCATAATCAGCGCCATCAGTATCAAGGGCTCATTGTTGGACCATCCATCTTTGTTGGCCTTTGCCATTGAACTTAGGGAATTATTGCTGTTCCATTGGGGAATGTAATGGTGCTTCCCTGGTCAGGAACTCAGCACTCTCTCATCTGTCATTTCCAACTGAAGCCACTATGAAAATATCCAAACCTTTCTATGTATCCTGTATACATGCCCTGGAGAACTCCCTCCCAACCATGTGCCCCCACCAATAACACCTGGCACAAGTGCTCCTCTCCTGCCTTAGTTGAACCTCTCTGTAGTCCAAAACTTCTTCAAAAAGGAAGCCCAATATACTGCCAGGTTCCATTAATAGTAAAATGGAATATAGTGATGGGTTTAAAGGTTAGATATAGAATACATACTAATTTAGAAAAATTAAATAAAGGAAAAATAGATTGGGGTATCAGGAAAATGAAAAAATGAAAAAGCTTTGTTTTTGACATTTTGCCTTTCATCACTGCTATAGGTGCTGCCCTGTATGTACAGTGGCAAGGCAATTTCTTCCATTTCTTCCTTGGTGTCTCATCCTTTTTTTTTTTTTTTTTTCTTATCATTAAGTTTGTCTTCACATAACTTTTAGATCACAGTAATTCACATATACAATATATGGTACTCCCACATATCCAACATCAAACCTTTTGTCCCTTCCCCGACAATGATCTTTTTACATGTTCCTATTATATTTGCTGTAGCTAATGTACAGATATTCCTTTCTTCTTTTTGAGGTACCAGGAGGATAGGGGATTGAACCTGGGACCGCGTATGTGGAAGGCCGATGCTCAACCACGGAGCCACAACAGCTCCCTTGAGTTCATTTTTTCATTTGTTGGTTTGTTTGTTGTTGTTGTTGTTGTTTAAGAAGCATTGGGAAACAATGGCAAGTGTTCAACTGCTTGAGTCACATCTATTCCCCAATTTTCAGACATATTTTTTCAGATGTTTCCAAGTTTCCTAGAAGAGGCCTTTCCACTCTCCCACCTGTGTTAGGTATGCTATGGATTCTGACAAACTTCACTGGAACGCCAGGACATGTTGTAAATATTTACTAGTGCTAATTCTCCTTGATCTAAGACCTGTCAAGTTTACCAGTGACTCACAGCTCTGCCCTAGGCCTTGCTTTGATTTTGTTAATCCCAGTGAAACCCAAGTTTCAGAACATAAGAAGACTGAGAATTTTTACTCTCCCCTTAGTGCCCATCCAAGACAAATCTAAACCTAAAGTGAAGCCCATCAGTAATGCTCAGTGCCCATTTTCTGCTGCTCACGTGGCTTCCTACTCTCAGCCAACAGTGGGTCAGTGGCCTTGGTTTTACAAATGGATGCAGGTGGTTGCCTTGTGTTGAGGATTGAATCGTGTCCCCCACAAAAGTTATTTTCAGGTCCCAACCCTGGGTCTTGTGGGTGTGAACACATTTGTAAACAGGACCTTGGAAGATGTTATTAGGTAAACAGGACCTTGGAAGATGTTATTAGGTAAAGCATGCCTAAACCAAAGGAGTCCTTATTAAGGAAAGGAAATTAGATACAGACAGACCCCATGAGGAGGAGGCAGAAGATGGAAGTCAACAGAACCCAGAAAAGAAAGGAAAAGAGATTCCATGTGCCAGAAAAGCCAAGAACCCCAAAGATTGCTGGTCAACCAGGAGATACCAGCCTTGGGAGGCAGCCAGCCTTCTGGTCTCTGAAACCATGAGCCAATAAACTCCCATTGCTAACCCAAACCATTGTGTGGTATTTGTTTTAGCAGCTGGGAAACTAAGACAGACTGCAAGGCACAGCCCAGCTCAGTCCTTGAGCAGGTGACTCCTTGAAAGTGGGAGATGTCTTGCTTCCTTTGATGTCCTCTTTAGACCCAAAGCACGACCTTCTTATTTCATTGGCAGCCCAGAGCAGCAGGGTTGAGGTTTACTCCCAGGTCTCTCATAGAATGGTAGCAATCAGTTAGCATTCTTGGGAACAAGAAGGCTTTGTGTAAGAAATTCTGCAGGTGGTAGAGTTTCTCCTTCCTCCTTACCTTCTTTTTTCTGGGAAAGGGCCACACAGAGGTTGGAGGACCTGCTCGTGGTCCTGGTTTGTTCGTTTTGTTCACTCCTTAAGAGGAGGGATTGTCCTGTGCCATCCGCTGGTCCTGTTCTGTCCACCCCTCCTCACCTGAGAGCCCGAGTCCAAACCTGGCTGGTTCCATACACAAAGCACAGACTCTGACCTGTGTGGGGCTAAGTGGGGCAAATGGGCCCTTGGCTAGACCGGCCTCTCTGAGGGGAAGGGCGCTGTCATAGGCCCTCTCCAAGGTCTGTGGAAGCTTTAGATGCTGCCTGAAGTGAGGACAGCTGCCCTAGAACAATGGATAAGACGTGCCGCCCTCCTCCTGGGCGGTGGTGGAGGAGGCAGAACCTGCCAGCAGTTCTGCATCTGGGCCAGGCAGCGTGAAGCACATCCTAACAGCAAGCAGTTTCATATTTTCAGTACGGTGGCCTTTTTCATTAGTATGATATGCTACTCATTAAGTATTTTTTAAGTTTTGTATTAAAAATACCAATAATACATATATATATTTTTAATGTAATATTATTACAAAGTCAATAAAAAAAATACCAATAATATTTAATAGTTACTTCAACATTACTAGAAAGAACATTTCTAAATACTCCTTTGCTAAGGAACATTAGTTCTACCTGTATGTTGCCAGGAGCTGAGCTTTTCCAGAACCTCTGTGGGGGGAGAGCTGTCAGGAAGAGAGCCAGTGAGGGCCTCTGTCTCCTGCCCCAAGGCCTTTGAGTCTGAGCACTAAGGTGTAGATGAAAGAGAGTGACAAACGCACCCCCCTCAGCTGGCCCAGCTGGCAGAGCAGGCAAACTTGCCCCTCTTCCTGCCTGACAAGGTAGAGCCTCAAGGCAGAGGGGAGATGTCCGGTGAGGCAGGAGGGAATAATCAGCGTTGGCTTCTCAGAGGCCCCTGAGAGAAGCCTAGGTAATAGACATGCTGCAGCTGCGACTGTCACCTCTGTAAATAGAGTATCCCAGAAAGCAACTGATAGAGTTGGATGAAGTGGATACTTATTCTTTCCCAACCTCTCCTTTCCCTTCTGAAGGTAGTGAGTTCTAAGGAGGGTGGGTTGTTTGCCTGATATGCACCAAATGGGCATCGGATGGCAATCCCTGAGTGGTTAAGAGAGTTCTAAATTGCTTCGTAAAAGACCAAGGAGCTCTTTAGAAAGATGGGAGTGGAGGATGAGGCAACCCATGGTCAGGTGGTGGAAACAGAGTGACGTTGATGGGGACGGCGGTAAGTGTTGCCCTGGGTGGGCCACGTAACGCTCCCCTCAGCCTCCCCACCATCTCTTCAGTCAAATGCACACCACTCATTAATGGTATGTTTTGGGTTTACTTCTTAAGGGATACAACAAAATTGGGTCTTGCGCCAATGTGAGCCCAGGGGTGAGCACAGAGGTTGGGAGACCAGACAAATTTAATTTACCTCAGTCTGACAAACCCAAAAAGACTGAAGAGGCTCCACAGTCGGGCTCTTCTTCCCCATTTCTCCATCTCTAGTGCCTAGCCCAAAGTAGGCACTCAATAAGTGCTCATAGAATAAAAGTGTCTTGTAGGATTTGCTGACACCATTTTAAGTCCAGGTTGCCCTGGATTATCCCAGTAGCTTTTCCATGGCTCCCATCTTTCTGCTTCTCCCACCTGCACTCTATCTGCAGAGTTGTTTACCTACAGCTCCCCTTGGGTGACTGCTTTCATCAAAGTATTGAACTTTAGCACTTCGATCCTTCCCTCCTCAAAAATCTCAAAGGGCTAAATTCCTAAAATTATGCCTAAATTCCTCGCCCCAAAGTTTAAAGTCTCATGGGGAACCCTAAAATGGAAAGAACGCAGGTCTGTACTAAGCTCCTGCCAAGGTTCAGGATGATCCTGTTGTAAGCTTTCATGTTTCAAGTTTCCTCTTTTCTAGATGAATGGTAAGAAGGCAAGCTTTGGGCGAAGACGCAGAAATGGGTGTTAAGTCAGGAGTTCTTAACCTTTTTTGTTCCACGGACCCCTCTGCCAGTCAGGTGAAAACCGCGGACCCCTTGCTAAGTCCACACTATACGTGTATTATTTAATAAATCTATCACACCCGCACCAACATGTCCCCACAAGAATGTCGTTTTGAATTTCAATTCAAGCTCATGGACCCCTTGTTAAGAACCCCTGCACTGTGGAAGGTTTAAAAGCCACATCTGACACACTGCACTCCTTCTGACGTGGCACCCCATCAGCCCGGGTCCTGGGGTGAGAAGCAGGCACAGGAACCCGCCCCCTGTCTGGTCTGAGGCAGGCCTATGGTCACCGTTACTTAAAAGGAGCCATCGCTCTCCACACTACAGAGAAGAAGAGGAGGGTGAGAGGCAAAATTATGTGCCCTGGGTCCCCCAGCACTTTGGGTTAGATGCAGCATCCAACACATCCAGATGGGAGCTCTCATCACCAATAAAGCCCCATTTAGCCATGCCAGGAAGCCCCACAGGGCCTTGTGAAAAGCCCAGGAGCTCTGTCTTCAATTAGAACACCTTCGAATATCTGCCTTGCCAGTTACCAAGGAACCTCAGTTTCCCCAACTAGAAAATGACACACACACACACAAAGAATCTGTGTGTCTAGTTATAGGAAGGCTGAAGTGAGGTGGGCTGGAAAGCCTGGCAGGTGTGCAATAGGGACTTGCTGCAGATACGGTCCCTTCCCTTTCCCACAGCTTGGCTCTCCTGGATAGGCCACACTCGTTCTCATCTCTGAGCTCCAGCACAGACTGTTCCCTCTGATTGCAAATCCCTCCGTGCCTCCCCTTCTCAAGCCCCGGCTCTGCCAGCCAGCCTCCTCCAGGCATTTCTGATCACGTTATACTCCCACACGTTGGGACTGTACCAGTCCGTAATCTGACTTAATCTGATTGAACTGTTTCCCCAGCCTACGGTTTATCTCACTAGTTACAGCAGAACTGCCTCCAGGGTACTGGCTGGGGTTTCCTGGGTCCCTTCCTGAGCCTGTCCCAGCTCTTTCTCTCATGGAGTGAGTGACAGTGGGCACGTCCCTTCACATTTCCCTATTTCCTTGCCTTTAAATGTGGAGGATCGCTGGATGAGCCCCGAGGCTTTCTCACTCAGGCTGTCTGAGAATCAGATCCCATGAGTTGAGAAAATTAAACCTGGCCTTAAGTCTACAAATAGGAAACTGCCCAAAGGACCTCACTGGATGTCCTGAGCAGCTGCTCTGGGCCCCATACTCCTCCCAGCACCTCACATTTCCTCCAGTTATCAGAAGGGCTCTGGGACACATGTCCTTCCAGCCAGAGAACACAAACTTGGGAGAGATGACATGACTTCATTAGGTAACAGTCGATTGAGAAGGCTTTATTATTGATGGCCAAGTATCATTGGCTGCCAGGCCCCATGCTGGAGATTTAGAGAGGCAAATAAATAAGGCAGACCTGGCCCCTGGCTTCATGGAACTCAGTGCACCCCAAGACATTCAAAATGTCCCTCTCCACGGGGCACTCTTGGATCATGCTTCATGGCATGTATGAGACGTGCCATCATCATTGTGGTTACCGAGAATGCAGCCCCTTGTGTGGATTCATCACTAGATTGTTCTATACACAGTCTTTAAATCAGCCTAAAGAAGGAGTGTCATTACTGTTCACTGCAAGTGTCTAGAACAGGGTAGAGCACACGGGGAGGACAATTAAAACATAATGGAGTAAATTACCCTTTTACAGATGAGGCTCAGGGGGCAGGGGGTTCCCCAGACTACTGGGGAATGTGGAGCTGGGACCCAGCAGGTGCATTGTGCTGCTTCATGTTACTTATCAAAATAAATACCAGCTCCTTGATTTCCCCCATTTACTTCCATCTTTCCCAAAATAGGTTTCTCAGTCTCCCGCCACGCAGAAGCCTTGACTGGCTGACCCAGCCAGCTGCAGACACAAGATATTCCTATTTCCAATAGGAGCAGTGGGAGCTGGAGACCACCGGGCTCAGAGGCCTGACCAGTGGAACAAGAGGCCCTTCCTCATCTCTCATTGCAACTGGCCAAACCCTCTGTTGCTGTAGGAGAGAAATTCAACTGAAACCCTAAATCAATGTCTTGAGAAAGAAACTGACCCGCCTCGCCAAGATGAAATGCAAGATAGTGCAACCAAGTCAGCTTCTAAAAAGCCATTTTAGGGGAGCAGATGCAGCTCAGTGGTTGAGCCCCTGCTTCTCCTGTACGAGGTCCTGGGTTCAATTTCCAGTAACTTCTTTACAAAAAATAAAGCCATTTTAAATGAGCAATTAAACACCATTCCTCTAAAAATGTCCAATTAATTGAAACATGAAGATGGTTGGTTTCCAAACTCTGATTCTACTCCACTCTCACCACAAAGGTCTCCATCCAGCCTGGTGACGCTGGGTTGTGTGTGTTAAGTAAATCTTGACTATTTCCTTGCTTCGGACCATGATGTTGCTCTAGATGTCTGTTAATAGAGCTCTATCAGATGAGATCATGTTTCAAACCTTGGCAGTCTCCGTACAAGTTGTCAAGCCTTTGCCAAAGATGCTTCTCTTCTGTTCTGATCTTTATATAGTGTTGAATATCCACCCTGCACCCAGCCATCCAGCACTCATGCATCCACACAGCAAACACTGATTAAATAAGACCATGTGGTCCAACAAATTAGGAGCTCCCAGCCTAGGCAAGTGGCAGGAATGGACAGGTGATCAGGCAATTTAAGAGTACAGAGGGTGCTCGGTGTGGACCTCCTCAGTGAGCCTTCCCAGTATCACCTGCCTTTCCTTCTCCCCCTTCTCTCCCTCTCCACCACCTCCTCCTCCTCAAAGTTCCTTTCACACCAAAACCCTGCATTGACCTGGTTGTCCTTCCACCCCCCATCCTCTTCTCTAGCCTCATCCAGACTTCTAAACAGAGTAGTCTACACTCTCAAGCATCATCTTCACTGCATTCCTCAACCCAGGGCAATCCTACCAGCAACCTCAGTCATACCTGCTCTTTCTAAAGTCACCTGTGACCCTCTAAGGTCCAGTCAGCACTCTGACCTTCTCTTATTACTGTATTTAGAGCAGTTGGCTTTAAAATTTCACTCCCTTGGCTCCCAGTCAAATTCCTTCTCCTGGTTCTCCTTGCCATCTTTGGTCTTTACTTCCTTGTCAGTCTTCATTGTGGGTTCCTCCTCCCAGTCTCACTTTTTAGTGTTGGTGTCCTCATACAACTCAGTCCACTTCTCTGGATTCTTCTGCTTGGGAGGTCTCATCTGTCTTTCACTAGAATATGCTGCTGGCTGTTTTACTATCTAAATCTCTGGACAGAGAAACTCGATATTTAGACTCATATCTGAATGCTTGCTATCCATCTACACATTGATGTCCCACAAATGGCTTAAGCTTAACTTGGCTCAAACAAAACTCATCAATCATTTTTCTCTAAATCTGTTTATTCCTCTGTCTGAACTTTTAAAATCTCAGTTGTTGGCACAAAAATTGAGTAGATCACCCAAATAGAAATCCTGGACATTCATCCTCACCAAGATCTGTCAACTTCTCTTTCTCTTTTTTTCCCTCCTTCCCTCCCCTCCCTCTCCCTCTCTCTCTCTCAAATCTACCTGGCTTTCTTTCTTTTCTGTCTATGCCCTTTTCAGCCACCACCATCTCTCACCTGGACTTTCGGTCTCCCTAGTCTTCCCTAGGCTAGTCTTCCTAGCTCAAACCTCACTGCTGCCAGAATGGTCTTTCTTAAAAGTCACAACTGACCATGTTGCCTTCCTGCATAAAACTGTTCAATGGACTCTGTCACTGATGGGATAAAACATCAATGCCTTAACCTGGAAGTACTGGGTATTCACCACCTGCCACCAGATCTACTTGTCCCTTTTCTCTACCTTTCTCTACCTGGGTTCATTTGCCCTCTGACGCAGCTGGGCTCTTTTGGCATCTGCTTCCTGTTGGGATTGGCCTTTGGGAGGCACCAGCAGTACAACAGAGGGCAGGAGGCAAAAGAAGCTTGGGTAATTATTCTCCTGCCTGCCTCCTTCCCTGCCCAGCTACGGATTCTTCTACCGATGCTCTGGAGGAGAGGATGGAGGGTGGCGCCCTAGTGTTAAAGATGCAACCACAGCCACCCTTCTCTCTTGAATTCTGGGAATGGATGCTCCTTCTCTTTCCTCTGCCAAGGTGACGTGCCCAATGAAAAGGTGTGGAAAGAAAGAAGAAAGGATGGAAGGAGGCAGGGAAGGCAGGTGTCACATGGAGGGAAGAACAGAGAGCTACAGAAGTCCAGAAAAGGAGGATTGGAAAAGGATCTTTACAGTCTGCCATGGTACTGGGGAGCAGGGGACAATTCCAGGCAGTAAAGGATCAGAGGCCATGGGCAAACCCAGGTGCTTGAGAGAGCATGGGGCACTCTGGGAAGGGAAGGTGGTTGGGTACTGCAGGACAATAGCGCCCGGTAGGGGAATGAGGGTGGAGGGCTGGGATGAGGGAGGTGGGTCCTAAGCACCTCCTATACTCTGCACCAATGAGTTTGGAATTTATTCTGCAGGCCATGGGGAGCTCCTGAAGGGTTTGGACCAGCAGAATGACTTGGACAGATGAGCTGCCTGTCCCTCCACCTCCCCTTAAGCAGCCTGTGCCCTGTCAAACAACACCTGTCCAGCACCAGTCTTTCCCAGATGGCATCATCCATCCCCAGCCATCTATGGTAAACATTGCCACACCCAGGGTGCCCATTAGGAGAGTGGGCTTAGGGGTAAAACAGTTCTGGATTCTGTGTGACCTTAGCCAGGTTATTTGACCTGAAGCCCCATTTCCCACCTGAAAGTGGGCACAAGGTATAGCACTTTCCTGATGGGGATGTTAGCAGAGTTTGGGTCAGGTATTTAGTGCTCCACCAACGTTCTCTGCAGTTACTGGTGTAATTATAGTCTCCACCTGTGGTTTGCTGGCCTGGCTGCAGCACCCATAGGCATACGAGATGTTCCTTAAATGAGATGCTCTTCGCACAAGATACTCCTCAGTCCTTGGGCATCTGAACACATCCTCAAGAGCCCTTGAAGTGCCTGACAAGCACTGGAACTTGCAAGACCTTGGGGATATTTTCATCAGAAGCTGTCAAGATTGCTTAAGTTTCTGTTTATCTCTCAAGCTGAGGAAAAATTGTTATTAAGTCCTGTGAAGAGATAACTACATAATATCCCTAAAGAGGGGCAGAGGTATAATTTTCTTCTTAGTTTGGGTTTGTTTTAGCACCTCTGGCGTCATTCAGCACTGACAGCAAAGGATACACAGCTACAAATTTCTTCCAATGTTCCCTCATTAAACAGTTCTGCAAGTTGATATTGTCTTTAGAATCAAGAAGACATCCTTAGTAAGAAGCTGAAATCAGCAAAACCCAGAAGAGAACAGAGAGGCCAGGAAAGGCCTCCATGTGCCTTGCCATGTGACAAGCTCAAGACCAAGTATCTCCAACAGCCAGCCTGAGAACACCACATCTTTGGGGAGAAAACATTGCATTAATTTGGACTTTCCTTTAGCCTCTGTTGGAGAAAAACAGCACTCACTGGGACATGGAAACTGATATGACTGCAGGCAGGAAATTAATTGAGAAGCTCTCCCAATGGAGGGAGTCTGAAGAATAGACTTCAGCCCAATCCTGGAAGGGGGGATTTGAATTTATACAATATTTTCCTAGGTGGGGAAATAAGAGTCAGTGGAAGGGGGTTGAGGGTCTGAGTGAGGTGCAGGGGCCAATAGAAAGGTATGGCTAGAAGGTAGTGGGTTAGGGAGTCATGTTTTCTTGGAATGCTGGAGGAACAGGTGTTGCTTTGATCTGCAGGAAATGAAGGTATTTATCTCACTTTACTTTCATTTCCACGTGGTTTCTTTGCTCAACCTTTGGGGAGGTGCTGTGCTTTCAGACACACAGGTTATGAGGGGGGCTTGTCTTTCCTCAGTGCATGTCAGGGGGAACTGAGTCACAGCTTGTTAATTACAGCAAATCTAATGAGAGGGAACCTCTAACAGCCTCAAAACTGTAAGTAAATAAATTCCAATTGTTCAAGCCAAAAAAAAAAAAAAGGGAAGGGAATGGAAGAAAAAAGAAAAGAAAAGAAAAGAAAAGAAAAGAAAGGCATCCTTGTATGGGTAACACCGGTGAACTCATGGGATTTCATCCTGGTTTTTCTATTTTTTTTTTTTAATATAATTTTTTTTTATTGACTTTGTAATAATATTACATTAAAAATATATATGTGAGGTCCCATTCAACCCCACACCCCCACCCCCCCTCTCCCCCCCCAACAACACTCGTTCCCATCATCATGACACATCCATTGGATTTGGTAAGTACATCTTTGGGCACCTCTGCACCTCATAGACAATGGTTCACATCATGGCCCATACTCTCTTCCATTCCATCCAGTGGGCCCTGTGAGGATTTACAATGTCCGGTGATTACCTCTGAAGCACCATCCAGGGCAGCTCCATGTCCCAAAGACGCCTCCACCTCTCATCTCTTCCTGCCTTTCCCCATACCCATCGTCCACATGTCCACTTTTCCCAATCCAATGCCACCTCTTCTATGTGGACATTGGATTGGTTGTGTCCATTGCACCTCTATGTCAAGAGGAGGCTCAGATTCCACATGGATGCTGGATGCAATCCTCCCATTTTCAGCTGTAATCACTCTAGGCTCCATGGTGTGGTGGTTGTCCTTCTTCAACTCCATCTTAGCTGAGTGTGGTAAGTCCAATAGATCAGATTGTAGGTGCTGGAGTCTGTTGAGGCTCAGGACCTGGCTAAAAATATGGAACGCTTCACGAATTTGCGTGTCATCCTTGCGCAGGGGCCATGCTAATCTTCTCTGTATCGTTCCAATTTTAGTATATGTGCTGCCGAAGCGAGCACCTGGCTTTTCTATTTTAATTCCAAGGGAACATGGACTCATCCTGCCACTCTGTGGGATGACAGATCATAGGTCTCTTTCTTGTCTTACTGAAAATGTCAGCTCCAAGTACACATTTCAATTTAATAGTTACATTCCTACTGTCCTTCTAAAAATTTAACTACTGTTTTAATTGATAAATTAAATATTATTAGTTTTAAAACTATGAAATTGCTGTTTTGGCAGGCCAAAAATGATAGAATATTGGTGGTTTCATATGATTTAGCTTACTACCCTGTATAGTGAATAATTTTTAAAAGTACAAAGGATACAATGTTACTTAGGTCTCTCTCCCCTTCCAACCTGCTGATCCTCTCCCCAAAGGCACTCACTATTGTTTGTGGTGTTCATTGAAAAAAGCTTGCACACATATCAATTTATAAACACATGGAAGTATGATGTGCACACTGTTTTGGTTTTTTACCTTTATTTATTCATTCTCTTAGAAATCATTCCATCCCACTTCATTCTTGTTCTTTTTTAATCGGCTTCTATGGATATGTCAGTTGTTTCTAGTCTTTTGCTATTATAAACAATGCTAAATTGAACACCCTGGCCCAGGCATCTTTGTTACATGGCACTATATGTAGGATAAATCTCTACAAGGGAAATTATTAGGCCAGAGGACCTGGGATTTTACATTTTAATAGTGACAAATTATCCTCAAAATGGGTTGTACTAATTTATATTCTCCCCAGCAGTCTCATCTCTGTGGTCTATGCTTTGTGGTCAATCAAAGCTTTGTGCTTCCCTCAGGACCTCAAGATACTCTTGGTCACTAACTTCTGTTGATTTGCAATGCTAAACTAAAGCAGAGAGGCCCAGGCTGTGTTACCTAGCTTGTTGGCTCTCAGGTTCCTTCTCCACTCTTTCCTTCACTGCTTCTTTGGGGTCCGGGGTCAGGCATTTCTTAGGCTCCCTTAGCCCACTTGTTTTGGGTTAGGTTTGCTGAGTGGGATGGACGGAGAGGAGAAGCCAGAACTTTTTTCTCCCTTTCCTCTCTCGACTTCCGGTGGCACTTCACTTCCGGCGGTCGCAGTGATTCCAGCACCCCTCAGCTGGCTCCTCCATACAAGGTCCCTGGACCAGCCCCATCCCCTGACCCCCGATCCCCCTCCTCTGGGGACTCCACGTTGGTCTCTGTAGCACTAGAGCTGGTAGTGCCAGGCTCCAGCTGTCGGACTGCCTCCTGATGTCATGTTTGCCCTTTCAGCTTTTCTAATATCTGTGAAATTCATTTGCCATTTTTAGTCCTCTCCTTTTAATTACTTGCCTTGTCTTTGTTTTCTGGTTTGTTTGCTTGTTTTTTCCCCTTAACTGGACATTGAATTGATACACTCCAATTGCTTGATAAGGGTGAGGAGAAAGTTTGCTGGTAGACTGTCTTACCATAATTTACAATACATCCATATACTGAACACTATTCAAACTTAAAAGATGTGCAGAAACAAACGTATTGACAAAAATGTTCGTGATATTTTAAGTGAACCAACAAGCTATAAAAGTACGTGATAGCATGATTCAATTAAATATCTAACTGTGTCTAATCTATATCTAATGTTTAAAAGGGGTTTTGAGAGGTAGCCACCCAAGTGTGACCAGCGTGGTCACTAAGTGGACAGGGTTGATTCTTTCTTCCTTGTACTGTTTGTACATTCTGGTTGGTTGTTGTTGTCATGTGCATGAATTACTTGTGCGTTATAAGAGATGACTAGCACATTCTTTCTTCCTTCCTCCCCTCTTTGAATGCCCCTTTTGAAGTGGACATTACCCTTGGGTGAAGGTGTACATGTGTAAGGGTAGGGAAGTGAGGCAGATCACACCTCAGCTTCCTTTCAGCAAATACCAGTTATCTGTCACCTTCTACCAGTCAGGGCTTAGGAGGTTGAGGAAGAAGGATAAAAGGGAAGAGGGAAGGGAAAGGGAGATGAGGGTAGCCACAGAACCTTCCCACTTAGCAGATGCTGGGCTTGTCCATCATCAGGAGAGCAGGGGGTGTGGGAGGCATTGGCAGAAGGAGGCAGTGCCTGGGGTGGGGCAGCAGCAGCTATTACTGGGGGACCAGAAGCTGGGAAGGGGTTTCCTACACTTGTCCCAGCTGGCCTGTCCCTCATCATCTCTTTGATGTTCTGTCTCTTAGACCTGGTCCTCCTTCCTGGAACCTGCCTCCATTTTGCCTTTGCATTTGACTGGTGCCTCCTCTCCTTCAGCTAACATTTCTGTCATTTCAGGTGATGCTCCTGACTCTACATCTGCCTTCCAGCTGCTGACCCATTTTTGGTTCCATGGTCTAATAAGGATGAGTCACCACACACTTGACTATGTGCTAGAAACATTCTAAAGCACTTTGTAAGTATCATCTCATCAAATCTTCCCGACACTCTGTAAAGGTGGTGAATACCACTCCTCCATTTTACGGATGAAAAGATGCAGAGAATCAAAAGTAAAATGACTTTCCCAAGGTCCAGAAGTGGGTTTCAAACCCACATCCCTGTTTTTTCTACTATCCTGTCCCATCTTTCTAGAAGTTTCCTTCACATCTGTATCTATGCTTGAGAACATGGGCTTTGGAGGCAGGTGGCTCTGCCTCCTCCTCACCCCGTGACCCCCTGGCAAGTGACAAACCTCACAGTGCCCCATGGTCCTCATTTGTAGAAGAGCCCCATCAAAAGGCTCGTTATGAGGATGAAATGGAATAATGCAGGGAAAGCACTTTGAATATTTCTGAGCAGAAAGGACCTTGGTCACACATTGTCATCAGCTGGGGAGCTTTAAAGCTCAGTGAGCTTGCCACCACTACAAGGCTGGGGCAATTGGGCTGGGCATTAGGGCCTTCTAAAGCTTCCCAGGTGATGGTAACCTGCACCAGGGTTGGGAACGACTGCCCTCAGCACAAAGGAAGCACCTAATAAGTGCGGGCTGTGATCGTTTCATCCTCTGACTTAGGTAGGGCTTCCTGACCTCACACCTGCTTCTGCTCTGGACCTGTGATCCCCTGACCCAGATCAAGTCCCCAGAGTCTGAGGGCTTCAACCTCAAGCACTCAGACCACAGTGCTGTTCTGGAAGGGCCTGCCTGGGCCATTAGATCCCTGCTCTTGGCAAATCCAACCATAGCCTGGGGCTGCTCGTTCTTGGCATTTAGCAACCCAAATGCCCAGTTCCAGGAAAGACAATTCTAGAGCACCTATTTTAGTGGGAGTGGGGGTAGAAGGAGGCAGTGCCTTTGGGCCTGAGGGGCCTAAATGCTCCTGGAACCCTCCTCGGGTTTGAGCAGCCTGGGCTGATTCCAGTGGGCCTCTGCCATTTGCCTTGGACAGCCAGTTCTGATGCTTATGGTCTCTCCACCAAGCCACACCATACCTGGGGGCTAGCTTCTAAAGTTAGTCCTACAGTTGTGAAACTGATTTTGGTAGAAATTACTTTTAATGGCCGCTCTTTGGCTGCATACCAGATGAAGTCATTGGCTTGTGTTTTAGTTTGCCAAAGGACTGCTGATGCAAAGTACCAGAAATGACTTGGCTTTTATAAAGGGTATCTAATTGGGGTAAAAGCTTACAGTTCTGAAGCTGTGAAAAGTCCAACTCAAGGCACCATAAGAGGTGCTTTCTCACCCAAGTCAGCTGCCAGATGTTGAAGCAAGAGGGTAGACAATCTCTGCCTGGTCTCTGCCATCCCTTTGGGCTGGCCTGTCTCCCTGAGCTCAGTTGAGGGCAACCAGTCACAGGACTTGTCTCTTATAGGGCCTCCTCTCTCAGTCTCGGGTGCTCCACGTCCCCCCCTGGGTTCATCAGACAAATGGCCCGTCTCTCCTAGGACCCTTGGCTGTTTGAGTCTCTCCTTTCTGTCACATTGCAAGATCAAAAATGGCAGAGCTCTCTTTTCTGGTGTGTATCCATTTATTCTTGGACCAAACAAGAGGGTGGAGACTCAACCTTGGCAGATTGCCCTTTGCAAGTGTTTTCCTTCAGGGTTTATCCATAAAATGAGTGTTTTATTATTTTTTAGACTTTTATTTGTTTTTAACTTTATTGACATATGTCATTCATAGATGAACATACATAAATGAGTGTATAATAAAAGTTGTGAACTTACAAAACAACATGCTTAACATCATACAGGAGTCATATACATCAACCCGCCACCAACACCTTGCATTGTTGTGAGACATATGTTATAAATTGTGGAAGAATATTGTCAAAATTTTACTACTAAATACAGTCCATATCTTAAATTTGGTATATTTCCCCCCCAACACACTCTATTATTTATATATATATACAAAGATACTTAGATTACACAAAATGTTACACAAAAACTATAAGGGATTCCCATATGCTCCACTCCCCACACTTCCCATCCTTCCCCACATTAACAATTTCTTTCATTAATGTGGTGTATTCATTGCAACTGATGAACACATATGGAGCATTGCCACTAGGCACTGGAGATACCCAGGTCCTATGGCCATGGCAGATATCTCTGGCATTTGGTACCATACTTTGGAGTTTGTGCTCCTGAGTGTGACAGAGTTGGACTCAGATGTGACTTATCTACATGAGCCTCTTCTGTCCCTTCTATTTGAACTTATAGTTGGTGCTGGACTTGGTAGGTGTATGTCCAAGAGACTTGAAACTTTGGACTGTTCATGTGCCAGCTGGCCCTGAGCCTCAGTGGAGTTGCAACACCTACTCTCCAGTTCATGGGACTCACCCAGGACAACTAATAACGAGGTGAGGATGGACAACCACCATATCAAGGAACTGAGAGAATCTACAACGACAAATAAGAGAGTCCCATCCTCAGCCATATGGGATCAAAGCCCCCTCTCAATTAGAGGTGGAGTGGGCATCACCTTCCCAAAATCCTCAGGATTGAGGAATAAAATATGGTGACTAGAGTGGACTTACTGGAATTCTACTATAGACTTATTGTGATTCTAGCAATGGCAGACGTTATATCATTGATGTGGAGACAGTGGCCACTGGAGGTGCTGAAGTCAGGGAGAGGGAAAAAGAGGTGTAATATGGGGGCATTTTTGGGACTTGGAATTGTCCTGGATGACATTGCAATGACAAATATAGGCAATTATATATCCTGCCATAACCTACAGAATTGAGTGAAAGAGTGTAAACTCCAATGTAAACTATAATCCATAAAATGAGTTTTGAGAATAGCTCCAGACCGAAGCATGGGGGCTTGTGTCTTTTCTTGAGAATGGTTACAAATATCCCCTCTTCTCTAGGAAACAGTGTCCTCAGGGCCGCAGCCACGGCACAACACTGTATGTCCTCAGCGAGCAATCCCCTGTCCCAGGTTGCATGACTTGAGGCTTACCCACGTACTCTGTGGGAGAGCCCCATGAACTGCCTTCTCTGCAGGGCAAGTACTGGGGCAGCGGGTCCCTCAGGCCATGGCCAGCACACGACGTGACTCTGCTCCCTCCACAACTGGGGCCAGGGATCTGAAGCAGGGGTGCCGGCCGCCTCCACGCCAAGCCAGGGAAGGTCAGCCAGGGTGCCAGGACATCAGACTGCTCTTGAGTACCCTTTATCTTGATTTGGCTGGTGCTCGTCCTGTAACTGTGCTCCTTTCATTGTTTTCTGGAGCTCTGAGAAAGATGTTTCTGCCAATTCTTGATGGTGGTTCTAAACTTCGGTGGGAACAAGGAGGCCTGAAGTATCTTACTTTGCTGTCTTGACTGGCCCTTTTGTTTTTCCCATTGAGAAATTTCCCTCCACAAAAACCTGAAGATGTTTATCATTACCACGACTCAATCTTATCTGAAAATCCTTCTTGCCTAAGATCCTTGGCCCGCTCCTTCTGCTCAGGGATAAAACCCTTAGCCAATCCGCAGGCCTGCGCAGCCCAGCTGCGGCCCCGAGCCCAACCCCGTGGCATCCATTCGCTCCACATCCCCAGGGTCCCTCTCTGGCCCTGCTGACCTTCACTCACTCACTCCTGACCACGCCGAGGGCTTTGCAAAGGCAGTCCCCCTGCCTCTGCTGTTCTCCCCGCACTGTTGTCTGGCCCAGGTAACTCCACACCTACCTCAGGCCTTAGCTCAACTATGGCCTGGGCAACCAGTGCCCGGACACCTGCTGCCCTCTTCTCCCATTACCTTTGCCACGCTGGTCTGATTACAACACATACCTCTTGTGTGTGGCACCTCTTGAAGCCCAACCGCACACTTGATATTGGAGTTTCTGGCTTCCTGAGAGTTCCATGATGGTCAAGAGTGTGGCATTGGAGCCAGAATGTCTCAACTTGGCTCCTCTGTCTCTTACTAACTTTCTTAACTTCCCACGTCTCTATTTCTTCACGGGGTTAATGATAGTTGCCTCATGGGATTGAAGTGGAAATTAAATGTGCTAACATGAAGGTGTACAACCGTGCCTGACCCGCCGTGAGTGGTCATTGCATAACCCCCAGTGCCAGGCCCTCTTAGGGGCTCAAGAGTATTTGTGAATGAATGAAAGAAACTGGGCCTCAGAAATGTCAAGGACATGCCCAGGGTGATGCAGCTCTAAGCCTGAGAGCCAGGCTCTGGGCCAGAGCTCTGCTGCCAGGGCCCGTGCTCTTACCTTCGTGCCGCCCTGCCTGCTCTCTTGTAGCTACTCTGTACCCTCTGGCTTCTGTGACTTACCTGGAGGAGATGCTGTATAGCAGGAGCTCTGAGCCTGCCAGGCAGAGCCAGCCCACCCCCTAAGAAGCTAGGCTGGAGTCCTTGGTTTCCTGCCTTCCAGAGAGAGCAGCCAGGCCTGCCCTGGGCCCTTCAGCTTCAAGGCCCAGCATGCAGTTCTTTGTCCAGATTTTCTGAGAATTCACATTCACGTTTTTCTTTGGTTCTTATCTTTTGAAAACATCTTCCTAAAACCAAAACCTCCTTTCTCATAAGGTCAAAGAGAGGGCTCATCAGTGATCCATGGATGTTCTGGGGTTAGGGGGAGGGAAAAAGAGGTGTAATAAGGGGGCGTTTTCTGGACTTGGGAATCATCCCGAATGACATTACAATGAATCATTCTGAATGACATTACAACGATAGAGCTGGCCATAAACTACAGAGTTGAATGGGAGAGAATGTAAACTATAATCCATGCTTAGTGGCAATGCTCTAAAATGTGCTTATCAGTTGCAATGAATGTACCACTCTGATGAAAGATGTTGCTAATGTGGGAAAATATGGGAGGTGTGGGGAGCAGGGCATATGGAAATCCCCTATATATTCTCTGTAACATTTATGTAATCGAGGTATTTTTTAAAAAATAAAAAAAGGGGGGGAAATGCAATATATATCAAAATTTAAATGCCCATAATTCTAATTCTAGAAATCTGTATTAGGAGCAGATGTAGTTCCAGGGATTGAGTGTCTGCTTCCCATTTATGAGGTCTTGGGTTTGATTCCTGGTAAGTCTTAAGAAACAAACAAATGAGAAAACAAAAAACAACAAAAAACTCCAACTGTCACTGGGGAGCCGATGCAGCTCAGTGGTTGAGCACCTGCTTCCCATGTACGAGGTCTTGGAGTCTGTCCCCGGTACCTCAGCAGGAGGCTGCTGGGTGAGTTCTAGAACAGCAAGGAGGCTGGTACAGCTGGAGCAGAGTAGGCCAGGTAGTATGTCATAGGTCAGAAAGTAGTTGGGGGACCTAGGACATGTAGGACTCTGCAAGTCTTGTAAGACTTTTTGGGGTTTCCTCTGTTCTAGAGGGTGAGCTGTTGAAGGGTGTCTTAGCTGAGAAATGAGGCAACCTGACCTGTGTCTTGGAATGGACCTCTCTGACTGCTGTGCTAGCTTACACTGCAGCGGGCAAGGTCAGAGGCAGGGACACTGTTTCAGACACTGTTGTGGCAATAAGCCAGATAAGAGACATTGTGACAATTGGGTAGTGGAAGTGGTGTTTTGGAATATATTTTGAAGGTGGATGTTTTCGTTTGCCAAAGGGCTGCCAATGCAAAGTACCAGAAGTGGGTTGGCTTTTATAGAAGGGGTTTATTCCAGTTCCAAGGCTGTGAGAAGTCCAAATCAGGGCATCCTTAGAGGTGCTTTCTCACCAAGTCAGCTACCACATGGCAAAGCAAGAGGGATGCTGATTACAGCTGTAGGCAAACCTGTACAGCTTGTTTCTTACCAGGCCTCCTCTCTCTCTCTGTCTCAGCTCTTGGAAATTCTTTGGGGCTTCCCTCTTTGCAGCTCTGCTGTTGGTGAAACCTCTTCCATCAGCAGTATCAGATATGGTGGCTTCCTTTTCTGTTTCTGTTTATATGAGACCTAGCAAGGGGCAGAGACTAAACCTGAGTCCCATCTCACTGATGTTGTCCAATCAAAAGCCCTAAAGTGACCTTCTCGAGTAATCTAATCAAAGGACCCTCAACCAAATTTAATGCAAAGGATATCATGCCCACAGGAATAGATTAGTTCAAAAGCATAATCTCTTTCTTTAGGATTCATAAAACAATCTGAAATTGCCACAGTGGAGATGGCAGGACTTGAAGATGCATGGGATTTAAGGTGTGAGAGGAGTCAAATATGAACCTCAGCGGTTGGCAGAATGGCACTGCTGAACTGAATCAGGGAAGAATGTGGGGGGGGGGGAGCAGGATATTTGGGGAAGGGTCAGGAGTGTGGTTTTGAATGCATGATACTTCACATACCTTTATGAAAGCCAAGTGGCAATGCTGAGTGGGCAGCTGGAGGTCAGGAGAGACCTGGCTGGACATGAAATGTGGGAGCCACTGGCCTGTAAAACAATGACACTGATGGAGATGACCTAGCCAGCAGGTGTAGGCAAAGCAGGAGACCTTGGACTGGGTTCCAGGCACTCAAGTGGTCGAGTTGATGAGGAGGACCAGCTAAAGAAGCTGGGAGGGAGGAGCCAGTGGGAGGAAGACCAGAAGTCCAGGTAAGAAAGTGACAAAGAGCCATCATTGCCTCCATCTTCCTCTCATCTCCTGGAAGGCACTTTTGTTTGAGGCATAAATGTGGGGTTCCTGAGGACCATTAGTAGAGGGTGATCTTCAGGGGTTACTAGGGGCAGCCAGGCTCCATTTGCCAAGCAGGCCCTTGGCACTGCTCATCTTGAGTCTTGGGTTCCCTTCTAGAAAATTGCCTTCTTATCGCCTCTATCAGCACATTGGTTCATTTTTCCCTCACTAAGCAAAAATCAAAATGAGAATTCAAAGGTGTAAGGACCATGCTTTGGACTTTGTTAAATTATATATAATTCTTATTGAGTAGGTATTCTCATACCCATTTTATAGATGGGGAACCTGAGGCTTAAAGAGATGAAATGACTTGTCCAAGGTCACAACTAGAAACTCAAATCTAATTTTCTTTTGCTCTGAAGTCCACTGTCCTTCTGCCACCATTCTTCCTCTCCTTCTCTTCTGCCTACTCATTAGTATGCATTGAGGGTTTAGAATGTGCCAGGCTGCACTAAGAGGTGAGAATGTGGAAACGGACAAGATGAAGGCCATCTCTGCTGTGTTATTGCCCACGTTTCCAACTACTTGATGAAAATGCCCCCTGGGATAACCCACTGCAAACCTACCAGGCGCCAAACAATCTGTCCTCTAGAGTCTCCTTTCCCTTCCCCATTCTAATCCATATCTTAGCAGGGAACCTAATCAATCATGAAACAGCTTCAAGGAAGACGTGTCAGGTGAGCATTGCATATGGTGCATTGTGAAAACCACACATCAGCGCATGGTGGGGGCCTGGCATTTGCCTGGGACTTGTCAGCCCCAAACATTTCCTTTTCTTGTTCTGCCAAAAAAACACCTGAGGAGGGAGGCTGGGAAAAGAGGTAGGAAGGTTGGTGGCCAGGGTGAGATGTGCTGGATTCCAGCGAGTCAAGTCAGCACTGGTGTGAGTATTCAGTTATCACCCCGAGCCAGGGCTGCCGGAGGGAAGAGGCCCTCCCTCTACTGAGATGGGGTTTTCCAAGGACAGACATTCCACTGCTGAGCAGCTGTGGAGGTGCCGACGTGCCATCCTTCAGCACCTCTTGCCTACCTCTCTCACCTTCAAGAGAATAACTTCTTAAGGATCACACGTGCCCCCTCACATACCCCTCCTCCACAGAGGAAAGTGGGTTCATCCCTTCATATCCCAGGAGGACCACATAGAGGAAAGATGCGGAACCAAGTCCATGGTGTCTTTATTTATTTTTTACTGTGTTTTTAAAATGTCCCCTCAGGATGTGCCTATGATGGGAGGTTGAGCACGAATGGAAGTGCTGGCTTCTGGAACTTTCTCTTTATTAGTACATGGAGGGGATGTGGATGTGGAAAGAACTGGTGGATCCTGTTCATGCTGAGGCTTTTTAAATCTAAAGACCATAAATGCCACTCTTCTCTCAAGTGAAGAAAATCCTGAGCTTCAGGGGCTGGAAGGGTTTGGAGACCTCTAGACATGACTTTCTCACTTATAGGCTCTGTGACGCAGGCAAGGCCTGAACTTCTCTGAGCCTCAGTTCCCTCACCTAGAAAAAAAGGACTGGATGATTAAGTGGGATAAGTAAATAAGAGAATGGGGATAAAGCCACTGGCACATAATAGGTGATGAGTAACGGTGGTTCCAATTGAGTTGAGAGTGTTTTCATAAGGAAAATTTTGACCTCTTTCCACAATCCTATCTTGTACTGTGGACTTTAAAAATCACTTTTGATGAACACCTACTATGTAAGTAATGGGGCACTAGGTGCCTTAGATACTTTGACCAAGGTCAGTCTGACAATATTGTCAGTCTGACAATAACCCTTAAAGCTTGGTTTCATTATCTCCATTTGCGAGATGAGCTACTTGGGGCTCAGAAAGGTTGAATAACTGGTCCAGAGACATTGGTTAGTAAGCAGCAGAGGTGAATCTCTAGCCCATGTCCACTTGCTTCCACAAGGTTGGAAAGCAACCCATACCCACCCCCCAACCCCAGTTCTGCCAGTAACCAAAGACCATGAACACAATAGAAAAACCAGCATCCTCCTGAGTTGGAAGGAATCTTCAGAAGGCTATGGATGAGTTCTCCAAAGGTTGTGCCAACCTAGACCAGGGGCTGTTGGGGTTATTATGAAATGAGCCCTGGATGACTTAATACTGTTTTTCTCTCTCAGGGCTCTGCTGAGTGGTGATGTGTGAGTGGGGGAGTGGGTATCTTGGTGGATTCTCAGGGCTGAGAATCTGTGTCAACCTTAAGAGAAAATGCCCTTCCCCTGTGGTTGGAAGGTGCTTGGGGACAGTCTGGGGTGTTGGTTCTGCTGTCCTGGAGATGGGGGTAAGATCCACAGACAGGCCTGTGACCCGATCCTCCTCTGATACCGGGGCCTTTGACATTTCTCAAACATGCCAAGTGTATCCTAGTTACTGGAGCATAAACACCGTGGGCGCAGGGCGTTTATTTGTCTTTTTTGTTTGCTACGATTTCCTATCCCTTGACCAGTGCCTGGCACATAATAGGAGCTTATGGTAGGGAATAAATACATAATTTAATTTTAGGGCATTTGCTCTGATGGTTTCACTGTTTGTTCTTATCCCACACAGTCAACCTGGTTCAATGCCTTTCTTCGTTGAGGTCTAGGCTCGAAAGTCACTTCCACAGAGGTCTCTTCTGACCACCAGACTCCATTACCTTTATTCCCTTCCCCTGATTTTATCTTCTCTATCTCCTGTTTATTTGTGGACTTATCGTCGCTTTCCCCACTGGTAAGCTCCATGAGGTAGAGCAGCCATCTCTTGTGCTGTGCTGTATGCCCAGCACCTAGAACAGGCAAGAATCAGTGCTCAATAAGTTATCTTTTGAATGAATGAATGACTGAATGAAAACATAAAGAGCTTGGCAAAGCACCTGGCACATAACAAGCATAGATAAATGCTAATTCTGATGATGATGATATCAAAATGTCACTCTGAAGCTGCGATTTTTGCCCCTGAGAACACCCAGTGCACATCCCATTAGGCTAGTGAGTGTAAGAGATGTCTTTCCACACCATCTGCCAGTCCTCCTTGCCACCTAGATAGATGCTAAGGAATAATGCTTTTGCAACTCCTGCTCTCCACGTTTCCCTCTTTTTGGAATTGTGACAAGGCATTGGAGACAGTTGATCCTCTCTCTCCAACTCTTTGATTCAAATGCTCTCGGATACTTCTCACTAAGGTGTCAATGACTAACAGCAGTCTCATCCCTGCATCCCACCCCCTTGTCCTCTCCCAGCATCCAGAACTCTGACATTTCTTTGCCCTCATACGTGTGGTCTTCTCGGCCTGAAGTGCCCTCATTCTATCCCATTTCTGACCTCAAGGACTCTGCACTCCTTTGAATCCCAGATCTTCTAAGTGTCTCTGCTCTGGCTTTCCACACTGCTTGCTGTCTTCCATTAGGGCCCTCATCACAGCCTGCGTTACTTCTCCAGACCTCCCCTTGTCCGAGGCCAGCAGTGAGCTCCTCAGGGACAGAAGCCCGCAGGTATAGGGTAGGAAACAGGCAACTCTGACTTGAGCCAGTAGGGGGCGACTGTCAAGCCTCTGTACTCTGCTGCCAGACCCCCAGGGTTCAAATCCCGGCTGAGCCTCTTAAGAGTTGTGAGACCTTGACAAGTGTCTTAATCACCCCCTGCTCCAAATTTCCCACCTTCGGAGTTGGCCTGGGAGGGTTGGGGAGGGGGGACAGGAAGAATGACACCTTCTCAGAGCATTTAAGTCATTCCTTAACCAGTTTTCCTCCTATCATGAGCCACAAGTTCATTGGGAACCAGACACAGAGAAATCAAACAATAGCTGAAAGTATGTCTGGAAAACGCCCAGAGCTTTATTATCTTTGTTAATTCAGCGGAAATGTGAACCACACTGAAAATGTCACTAGGGTAGTTCACTCAACGACCAGCCCTCACGGCTCGTCTACACAGAGCTGCAGGGATACAGAAACAGACGCCGAAGTAAACAGCCTCACATCCAAGGAAGTGGATCCAAAGCCACTTCCGAGACCTAGAACACAAACTACAAAACCTGCTTAAATATTCTGCCGCACTCTCACAGCACAGAAGTTCGTAGCCCTTGGGGGACAGGGAGCGCTCTGCAGCCCGCAGGGGTTTTTGCGGAATCCCATCTCCTAACAGGCCCCGCGGTCCTCGGACCGCATTAGCACGAGTTGTCCTGCAACATGGTGAAGATGAATTTGCAGAAGGCCAGCCAGGGCTCCCCGCAGTACTCCAGGGCTGCCCTCCTCTGAATCTCAATCTCGGGGTCTTTGACGCACTTGGGGCCTTGGGGGCTCACGGTCTGGGGGGTCCCTGGGCTGCTGGGCGTGCTCTCTTGGACCTCCTTTGTCTTCATGTCCCCCTGGCTGGGTTTCCTTTCTTTGATCAGAGTGGAGTTCAGCAGCTTGAGACCGGCTTCTGGAAACTTCTTTCTGCACACCCTGGCCGTCACGACACCCCTGGAGTCCTCACAGATGTTCTTCTGTCCCTTCAGGTGCCGGCCGATCTGTCTCCATACGGTGTTTGCTTTCTTCACTGACTGCAGGCACGAGTCCAGATGGCCGCTGAAGTGGCAGGAAAACTCCTTGTCCTTCTGGGTGCACTGGACGTGCAGGGTGGCGCTGCCCCCCTGGAGCTCAGTCACGGCCCACCTGCACTCGGCCAGGTCTGGGGTGGTAAACCTGCCCTGGGGCGGGCGCCGGTGTGCCCGGCCTCTCTGCCTCTTCTCGGGCTTGCCCGGAGCGTCCTTCTCCTTCCCGGCCTTCTCGCCCTCCACCAGGAGCACCTGAGCGGCCAGAAGGACGAGGGAGAGCAGGGCGAGGCGCTGGATCCTCATGGCTGCGCGTGGCGGGAACCTGTTTGACAAAACCAGGTGAGTCAGCACCTGGCCGCGGTCAGCTGCCCCCCCCACCCCCACCCCCCCATGGGGCTGCCAGCTTCATGCTGAGAGGAAGACGCTGCCTGGTGAGTGGTGTGCTCGGGAGGGGCGGAGGTGGGAAATTCACACTGCACGTATCTTTCCACAATTAAAAACTTAAACAAGGGTAACTAAAGAGACCATTACAATTAGGTGCAGTGTGATTCTGGACTGGGTCTAATAATGGAGGAGACAGGGCTCAAACCTGAAAAATTGGGATAGACATTGTAAGCTTTTATATCAATGTTAAATTTCTTGAACTTGAATAACTGTACTTAAGGAGGTTACAGAAGTGAGTGTCCTTGTTCTCAGGAAATGTGCATGGAAGTACTATATGTTCAAGGAGCATAATATATGTAATGTTTATATTACATTATATTATCAAATGTTTATAGAAAATCGATAGGGAAGTTGATAGATGGATAGATAAATGGAAGGGAGGGAGGAAGGAAGGAGGGAGGGAGGGAAGGAAGGAAGGAGGGAGGAAGGGAAGGAAGGAGGGAAGGGCAAATGTGGCAAAATATTAAAATTGGTGGATCTGAGTATCTGGACGGAGGTGAGGTGTTCTCTGTATGGGTATTGTATTATTTTTGCAACTGTCCTAGAAGTTTGAAGTTATTTAAAACTGAAAATTTAAAAGAATAAAAACAAAGAATGTCTCTGGCTCCTGGACTTAACTAGCCGAGCAGCCTATCTACTCCCATTTCTGCTTGACATAAGTTTGGAGTATCACAAAATTACTACGGGTCATTCACTCCTTCACTTACTCTCGCAGCTTCACTCACTCTTGCTCACTTGCTCACTCCTGCATTTGTTCATTCATTCACTCATTCATTTGCACATTCAACAAGCAGTTCCAGAGTACTTATTCTCTGCCAGGCACCCAAGGAGGTGCTGAACATACCAAGGTAAATTAGAAAGTCACGAGTCTTAAGGAGCTTAGAGGCAGCTATGGGGGAATTAAATAGCATTGGGCCAAGGAGCTTCTCCCTACTCAGTCCCCAACTGGTCTCGGTCTAGTCTCTCCCCCCCTTCGCATATCAGTTCCTTTATCTGGAAATTAAGGTGTTGGATGAAATAATTGCTGGACTTTCTCCCGGTTCCAATACTCTGGATTTCTGTCCCACAGTTCTACACAGACACACTATGAGAAAGATGTGGCGAGCGTCGTGGGAAAGCTTTCCAAGTGGCCCGGTGTGGGGAGCGTTGATTTTGACCAGAGAGCTTGGACTGCAAGTTCAAGAGCAAGGGCAATGTCTAATTGATTGCTGCAGCCCAGTGCATGGTCTGGCATCTAGAAAGCCTTCATCAAGACTAAGTCATTGAATAAATAGGATGAACTTAAATGCCAGACGAACCTGCACGTATTTTATCCGGTGTGCAATAAAAATCCCATTTCCGTTGGATACTCTGAGGTGCTAAGCATGGCCAGCACTTGAGTCCCACCCTGTTCAAGCCACACACAAGCCCCGGCAGGTGGCTTTTAACATCATCACCCCCAGCTTACGGACGTGACAATTAATGCTCCAGCAGGTGAATAAACCGCTCAAGCGCCCAGAGTGGGCAAGCGGCAAAGCTGGGACGGGAGCCAGGCGGCACCTCTCTGACTCCTTAACCATTTCTTGCCTTTCCTTTTTACTCCACCCTCTGGAAAACCTTGGCAGTGAGTAAGAAAAGCCACACCGGGTTGGGTTTGGCACCGTTTACAGTGATAAGAGAGTTCATACGACCGGTGCTCCATTTAAAAAGAAAATCCAAAATTTTGGCTGAAAGACCCACCTCGCGGGTCTGGCCCCCCTTAGCCATGAGGGAGAGGAAGACAGAGGCGAGGGGCTGAGTCCTGAGGCAGGTGCTCCCGTCAGACAGGTTCAGGGTCCAGGTGCAAGGCGCTGGCCGCCGGGGGGCATGGGCAGGGAGAGCGGGAAGCGAAGCTGCAAGACAGCGAGCTCCTACCTTGTCCAGAGCTCACAGGTGCAAGGTAGCCCCAGGTTCCAACAGCGTGCAGGCTGCTGCAGTCGGATCTGCGGCGAGGTGGGGCAGGCTACGTATTTAGGAGCTTGGGCAGGCCAGGCGGTTACGACACGCACGGCGCTGCCACACCCCTCCGGAGGGTGCCAGTGCCTCTAGGAAGTGTGTGGGTGCAACCCTGTGGCATGCGGCTCCATGCGGCATGGGGCCCTTCCCTGTTCTCCCACGTGTGGGACCAGGGCTCAGGTCAGCCCTGGAAAAGGCTGTGCTTGAAGGGGAGAGGACCCCAGCACCAGATCTGTGTGAGTGTGGGGGGGTGTGATCCGAAGAGTCATCCCCGCCAGAGCTGCCAAACACTGTGCTGCTCCCGGGACCCTACAGCTCTCCCTGGCTCCTCCTCCCAGCCACCTCATTGCACAGTGCTGTCCCTTTCCTCCTGTGGATGGCTGGGGAAGGGGGAGTTGGGAAATAGTGGACTGCTTAGGCAAGGCCACAGAGCCAGGGAGCGGGGGAGCTCAGAACCCAAGGCCAGGCTGTGCCCAGGGTCCGAGCTCATCCCCCCACCGCCACTCCCAATAAATAATTGGGAGGGAACGACCAATATCCGGGGCCGGCTCCGTCTGGGTAACCCGTTGACTGTGAGCCATCGGAGGTCACCCGCATGGGTGGAGGCGTTCATTCCCGAGAGGCTGATCCAGAGCCTGCAGGTGACTGTTCTCAGCCCAAGTCCCCAGGTGGGGACGCTGACGGCACCACCCCACAGGATTCCAAGGGTTCTGGTGGGAATTCCACAGGAGGTGGCCACGTCCCCAAATTCCAAGCCTCTTGCTATAGCGTCTGACGGCCTTGTCCTTTCCACCACCCCACTCAGGACCTGACGGCACAGAAGGTGAGATACAGCTGCCTTGTCCCACAAGGAAGCTACAGAGGCAGGTGGTCTGCTGCAAAACGAGAAATTCCACCGGCGCCTCGGGAGGCGGCCAGATTCCTTCTGGGGGAAGATTCTAGGTCAGAACACAAAGCCTGTTTATGAGGAAGCACGCGAAGAGCAGGATATTTTCTGAGAAGTGTCTCTGAGCTTTGGCAGACAGAGTGGGCACCCTTCTCCCATTGGCTTCTCAGGGACCTCGAGCCACCCACAGCTTCTGCCTGGATCTTTCTGTTCTGAAACAGGGAGGCAGAATGTTACACTGGGCTGTGCAGCCCTTTACCTGCTTGGCTCAGCTTGTTATTCCAATCTCTACACACATACACGGTCCCATCTGGCATACTAGACGGTGTGTGTGTATAGAGATTGGGATAACAATTTACCCACCATCTCCTGAATACTCTGCACATACCCACTTTTCTCCTGTTATATTCCCTTTTCCTCAAATGCCCTTCCAGCCCTGACTCATTCTCCCAGGCCCAGGCCCAGTGTCATCACCCCTCTACCTGTGCCCTTGGTCCCCCAGCCTGCCCTTTTGTCTGTGTCCGTGGAGCCCCAATGCTGTTCCACACCTTGGCACATTTAGGACATGGTGTACTTGTCTGGGGCACCAGGGCACACTGAAGAGGATGTGGAGCCCAGCCAAGGCTTTTCACAGCAGGTTCTGGCTGCCGCAGGCCCCGCTACCCTTCCCCCCAAATCCCCAGGGCTCAGCCGGTGCAGGTGCCTCGGGGGGGAGCCTGGACTCACAGCCGGGTCTCTCTGGTGATTCGCCTCCCCACGGGCACTTGAGTCTTTGCCAGATGGTTCTCAGATGTGCGTCGGCCTCTCCCCTAGACTGGGAGAAGACACAGCCCTCTGCACCCCATCCCACCCAGCTTTATTTCTAGGTTCCCATGACCCCCACCAGCGCCTGGCATTTAGGGGGTATTGTAGCTATGGTGACTTCAAGAATGAGTTGAGAAATCAACTCCAACTAGCTAAAAAAATAAATACATAAATAAAGGAAACAAACAACAAGACAAGACAAGAACACCATTTATTGGCTCATATAACTGACGAGTCCACAGAATGGGGCTGGTTCGGATCTACACGGATCCAAAGGTTCCCACACAGTTTCTCGCTCTGACTCACTCCTTCTCTCTGCCCTACACTGTCCACTGTCTTATTTCACTCTCAGACAGGCTCGTTTGACTTTCCACAGGAAAGCACGTGGCCCCTTACCCCCCCTAGCCCTCAAAAGGACTGGGACAGGAACACTGCCCATCCTGGAACACTCTGTCCACTGCTGGGAGCCCCGGTCCCACGGCTGGTGGCCCCCCCAGAAACACGTGGAGTGGAGGAGGCAAGTGCTCAACAGAGGGGGCTCTGTCTCCACGGCAGGAAAGCAGCACACCTAGACGTCAAGAGGTCCTCAGCAAGTGGGAGCTGGTTCAGCTGAGCTAGAGGAGAAGCTCGCAGCTCTTGGCTAGCTGGCGAACCTGCTGAGGCTGGGTTCAATTTAGATAATTAGGGAAGCCATTTCAAACTCATCGCCGCAGGATGATTCCTGAAAGATTTGTGAGGCTCAGTAAGAAAATCCGTTGCCCGGGAAAGAAGGTTTGTGACGGGACAAAGTGGAAAGTGAGAGGGGACACGCAGCAAGAGGCCTTGGATGCCAAGCTGAAGACTTCAGGCTTTGACCCACAGGTGAGGGATGACAAATAGGCGATGCACGCACGCTGTCACTTTGCACGCCCCACCCACGGCGGACGTTGCTAATCGACCATGCCGGACACCCCGGCTGAGCCTGGATTCAGCTCCAGAAGCCTTTCAAGCCAGTTCTCCAGAATGCCGCCAACTGTCGCTCAGGGTGCGGGGAAGGGACAACGTGTGTTTGCCGTTCCTTCTAGAGATGAGTGAAGAGGCTTTGGATATTTTTAAACAGGACAGTGAGCAAATGCACGTCTTGAAGCAGCCACAAGCTTTAAGCGAGAACCTGAAGATGTATCGGGAGTGGGGTTTACATTCGAGATTTTCTTCTTCACATTTTGTTTCAGATTTAAGTAACCCGGAGGACACTAATGGCAAGCAGCGCTTGTGGCGACAGCACTGTCTGCCTGGCAGTGGCCTGAGAAAGGCACTGTCTCTGGGCACCTAACCTCATGGGAGAGACAGGAAACCAGGAAGGCTGCAGTGACAGAGCTAACCTACCGGAGGTGCAAGGATTCTGAAATCTGAACACTGCCTACATGTCACCGAGGCTTTCTCTTTGTTGGGGACTTGAAGCAGACAAATACTAACAAAACTCATGTAGCCCTTCCAGCTAACTGGTGAGACTGGTTGTCCCCACTTTACAGCCGAAGAGCCTGAGATTTAAGAGATGGACTTTTCCCAGGACGATATTTTTCCCAGATGACGGTGATATTGATAATAATTCTCACGTACATAGGGCTTCTGCAGTCCAACACCATTCTAAGCACTTGTTTTATCTCACATCAGCTTCACAACAGCTCCGTTATCATCTTCTTTCTACAAATGCAGAAACAAAAGCACAGAAAGGTTAAGAAGCTTCCCAAGGAAACTCAGCCAGTAAGGGGCGAAGCAGGATTCAAACCCAGGATGCCAATCCTATAATACTGACTCTCCTCAGGAGAGCTGAGGCACGGCCTCAAAGTCCTGCCAATCCAGAGGGGGTGATGGGGGTCAACATGGCCTCTGGAAAACTTGGGGGAAGAGGCTGCTCAGGTCAACAAAGCAGATAATTGAAGCAATGACTTAGGACAGTGCTTTGCAAATGCTGACAGGAAGATTCCGATCCTTGAGTCAGGGATGGGACTGAGGGTCTGTTTCTAACAAACTCCCAGGAGAAGCCGGTGCTGCTGATCCACAGCCCATACTCTGAGTAGCAAAATCTTAGATGATCCGCGTTATAGAATAGGGGTGAGGTTTGGGCACCCAGTTTATCTCAATGGCTGCCACTATGGACGCTTTGCCTTCCAGGGGTCTTTACTGATGGACTGTGATCCGTGCAACCTCAAAACTCTATGCCCCAATGCCAAGTAACTGGCAGTGGGGCTGGCAAAGACTGCAAATGCTAAGGGGCCCCCGAGATCCCCGGACTGACGGTCTTGTTTTAAAGATGATGATACCGAAGGCTCGGAGATACAAAGAGATGCACCTAAGCTCACACAGAGCAGAGGCAGAGCAGGGACCAAAACTCAGGTCCTCTGAGCCATCCGCGGTCTTTGGTAGGACCTGAAGTAGGGACATGTCACCACCACTGCGTGCAGTTTCCCAAGAAGTACGTTCACCTCGTTATCCTGGCAGGACTGGCAGGAATCAAATCGGGGAGCAGTTGGGTTCTCGGTTATCAAGTGCCACCTGGTTTCAGCCCGGGCAGGAAGGGAAACACCTGCCTGTGGACCTACCTGAGCACAGTGGGCAGAAGCTGAGGGCAGCAGGAGGGGCCGGAGAGGCTCCATGCACAGTTAGTGCCGTGGAAAAAGGCGTGGGCTCTGGAGTAGAAAATTCTAGAGTTTCCGCTTCTTACCAGCTGTGTGAGTCTAGGAGAGGTACTTAAACCCCTGGAAACTCAGTTTCCTTATCTGTCAGTGAGGGAGAATTATACCTACCTCACCAGGTTGTACACAGCATGCTTAACAGAGTGCCTGGCTCACAAAGAGAGAGAAAGGAATGTTGGCGACTTCTGTTATTTTTATTAGAAATGAAGTGATTGTACCATACATTGATCAGTTCATGACAAAACTCTCCCTCTCTTTATCTTTTGCATTCCTCCCTCATCTTCTCATTCTTTTTTTTTCTCAATTTTAGAGTTGTTTTATGTTTAGCAAAGTTGCAAAGCTAATTTCCTGTATACTGTGCACCTCAGTCAGTTTCTCCTACTATTAACTCTTACCTGGCCATGGTACATTTGTCACAACTCATGAAGCAATATTGAAAGGCCATTTATCCATACTTAATTCCGACTTCCCGGGTATGGTTCAGGTCCCGCGTGACACTGAGTCACCCTGTCTCCTTAGTCTCCTCTAGGCTGGGAGAGTTTCCTCAGATTTCCCGTTTTTAATGACCTTGGCAGTTTTGGTGAGTACCGGTCAGGTATTTTGTAGAATGTCCTCCTATTAGAAGTCTGATGATTTCTTATGAGAAGCCTGGGTATTGTTCTTCTTTTTTTTTTTTTTTAGCAATTTTTTTTTTAAAAACAGATACATAGATTGTACAAAATGTTACATTAAAAAATATAAGAAGTTCCCATATACCCCACTCCCCACCCCCACCCCCCACTCCTCCCACATCAACAAGCTCTTTCATCATTGTGGCACATTCATTGCATTTGGTGAATACATTTTGGAGCACTGCTGCACCACATGGATTACAGTTTACATTGTAGTTTACACTCTCCCCCAGCCCTTTCAGTGGGTGATGGCAGGATATATAATGTCCAGCATCTGTCCCTGCAATATCATTTAGGACAACTCCAAGTCCCAAAAATGCCCCCACATCACACCTCTTCTTGCCTCTCCCTACCCTCAGCATCTCCCATGGCCACTATCACCACATCAGTGATACAGTTTCTTCCATTACAAGAATCACAATAGTTCTATAAGAGGATTAGGGTGTTGTTCTTTTGATCACATAATTTAAATAAAGGCAAGCAGGAAGCCTGCACACAATTGGTAACCATGGGTTACAGGCGGGTAATTGAATGCATATTTCACCCAGTCTGGTCTCTGGCTGATTTCAAGTTCAAAAGCTGATTCTACTCCAATTTTAAAGGGCTACTACCATCTAGTTCCTTGACTGGGAGGGCTGGTCCTCGGTGCAATCACCAGAGATAAGATCAGTGGGTGCAATTTGGTTCGGAGGTAAGCCTGGACTGTGCAAGGTTACCAGGTCCAATTTGGTAAAAAATTAATCCCTCCTTCAAGAGTCACCTCATGAAGAGACAGAAAATGCTGAGCTGTTGCATCAAAAGGATATTAACTTGGGAAGCGGATGTGGCTCAAGGGATAGAGCTTCCCCCTACCATATAGGAGGACCTGGGGCCTCCTTGTGAAAAAGAAGAAGAGAGAGCATGCCCACACGGCAAGCCTGTGCCTGCGCAAGTGCCCATGTGTCGAACCAGTGCCTGCGTGAGTGCCCATGTGGTGAGCCAGTGCCCGCATGAGTGCCCGCGAGAGTACACGTGTGGTGAGCCAGTGCCCCGTGCAAGTGAGTCACACGGCAAAATGATGACGCATCGAAAAAAAGAGACAAGGGGAAGTCAAGGTGAAGCGCAGCAGAAACCAGGAATTGAGGTGGCGCAATTGACAGGGAACCCCTCTTCCTATCAGAGGCCTCCAGGATTGAATCCCAGAGAATCCTGGAGGAAAGAAAACAAGAAGACAAAACAGGCAGCAAAAACAGCAGGGTGGGAGGAGGGGAAGGGGGGATTAAATAAATAAAGAAATCTTTTAAAAAAAACGATATTAATTTGCTGAGTCAAATAAAATGCATTAAAACATATTCTTTGATAGAAAATGGGGAAATATGACTAAATAAACATTGGCTAAAATCTAATTAGTCTGGCTCAAAGCATTCATTTTAGGCCTGCTCGATATTTGCATTCCAAATTAAGTGTTCATTAATCATAAGATTTCAGAATTCCTGTTCAGATGACACATTGTGCTACATTTTAACTTCATTAAGAAAAATAAGAGCCAGCAAAGAGTTGCTGGTACAGCTTTAGAGGTGAATGGAAATTAAAAACCTATTAATGTTTATTTACTATATTATATTAATTTACAAATATATTTAATATTTCTTATTAGGATAAGAAAGTGTTTCACACTGCATGGTATGGCACCCCATTTTGGTAGAAGCATAGTGCAATAACTGGCTCTGATTAGGAATTCATCTAAAAGATAATCCACAGTTTATGAGTTAGATTAAACCCAGTGAAATTGCAGTTTTTTAGTAGGTCCAAAGTGCGGAATATCAGTAATCTCTAACGGTTCAACCTAATAAAAAACAGGGTTTTTTTTTTCCCTCTTAAGTAATAGGGAGATTTAAATCCTTGTGTTTTCATTTAAAGAACACAAAAGGGTTTCTAGGTCTTTTATAATATGCTCTCCCACAAAGCAAGTTCATAGATCATCTCTAGGTTTTTTTTTAATATCTTTGTTTCCAAGGAATCAATCTTAAAATCTTTTTTTTTTTAAAGATTTATTTTTATTTATTTCTCTCCCCAAGTGACCGTTAAGCACGGCTCTTTCCCGTGGCAGGGCCAGCCCGGCCCAGCGCCCTAAAGGAGCAGGTGGTTGTGCGAGCACAAGCGAGGAATGGGGAATGAACTTCCCCAAATCTTTTCAAAATGAGAATGGGAGCTGTGGTTTTGGTAGGCAAAAAAGCAAAGGGGGAAGGTGAGAAGAAAAACAAGTGCTGCTCCCAGGGGTCTTGTGAGGAGGGTACGAGAGGTTTCTCAGTCCTGCCGTGTCTGGAACACGCCACGCTTGTTCTTGGTTTCAGCGGCTAATGCGTGCGCCTAGTGCAAGGCCTTCCTGGTCCTTCCTCAGCGACCGCTCAAGGAGATCAAGCCTTTTGTTTTCCTCTGAGAAAATCCTACAGGTTTCCTGGGTCCTAAGGAGCTCCTGACACCCTTCTGCCTGGTTTTGCTTTGAGACGTTATTATATTCCCATAAGCAAAACTGAGAAGGTCTGCTTAGTAGCCTTCACGGAACTAAGTAAACTTCTGAAATTAGGTGAATAGAAAAGCAGCTCAACTGGTTTTGGGGAAGGGTATTAGAAGATCCAGACCTGCCTAAATGAAGACATCTTAACAAGCAGGTTTTCTAGCTGTCACCCACAAAATGAGGCCCGCAGTGCTGATTCTGACCCACAAAGCCATTCTCTTCCTAACCCCAGCTAACTCCCTGCCCGCGTCCAGCCACCCTCCTTGCACATACGGGCCTTTGGCTCTAACTACATCTGACTGTCCACCCTTCTCTCCCAATGCCAGCCTGTTTCGGGACACTTTGCCTCTATCAAACTACTATCCTTGTCTAGAATTCCCTTCATCTCTTATCTACTTGGCAAATTCCCATCCCCACTCCCCCCGTTTCCCTGTTCCCACAGCTGAATTCAGCGCCCCTTCATCGGGGTTCCTCTAGCTTTTGAGGGACTCTGTTATTATTACAGGCACTCTGTCATCTCGTTGTGCTTTATTAACGTGCCTGCCACCTCATGATCTTGGGAAGGTACTTCACTAGGCTAGAGCTCAAGCATGAAGCCGAGCACCTAAGCAAGTAGTTACTGAATTGAAATGGATTTTGTGTTTCTCAAGGTTTGTCTGGTCATCATAAAGAAACAGAGCTCAAGTCAACATAAACAAAATTGGGAATTTATCGGAAGGCAAGAGTTGGGCTAGACCACACAGACACACAGAACTGGGGACTTGAACAT
Source organism: Dasypus novemcinctus (assembly GCF_030445035.2). NCBI lineage: Eukaryota > Metazoa > Chordata > Mammalia > Cingulata > Dasypodidae > Dasypus > Dasypus novemcinctus. The sequence continues at coordinate 193,503,547 of NC_080673.1, read as the reverse complement.
CACCAGGATGCTCTCTTCTCGTATCACATCTGTCTTCCTCTGCATGTCTGCTTTGATTTTTCAGTCTGATTTCCTCCCGTGTGGTTGAAGCCGTGGATGTAGCCTTTCTGAGCTAAGGGACTTCCCTTTTCTGTAAGTTGCAGTGTGAAAAAGTCCAGGGAGAGACCCTTTGATTGGTAGAGATTGTCCTGTTCCTATCACTGGATGCATCAACTAACCAAACAGAAGGATTCTGCGGGGAACAGCCTGCCCCCCCTGAACCACCCCCTCACCCCCCCCCCCCGACCCCGGATCTGGGGAAAGGAACAGCTGTGCTCAGAGAGCTGTGCAGGGAGCTGTTCCCAGAAGGGAGAGGCTCTGCTGGTTTTGTGCGTGGACTGGAAAAAAGTTGTGAATGAGGCAGATGAAGAGGCTTGGGGCGGGCAGTTAAGAATTCACTGTAGGCTTCAGTCAGACCAGTGGCTCCCAACTTTCCCAAAGATTAAGATCCTTTTAAAACATTAAAATACCGTGCAAACCTCCCCATCCTAGGGCGCGTCCTTCCAAAAAACCCCGATTGAGAAACAACACGATGATGAAAGCGTTCACAGCTACTGCTGGAGCTGTTACCAGGTCCAGTTTGTGTGGATAAGCTCATTTAATCCTGCGCCGTGCTTGTGAGATTGATGCTATTATTATCCCCTTTGCAGAGATGAGGAAATGAAAGTTCACTCAAGACCAGGTGCCTAGGGAGCTCTGCGGCTGGGGTTCAAAAACAAATAGCTCGGGCTCCAAAAAACCCACGCCCTTCCTTTAGACGGCCGTCATAAAGTGGCAAAGAGCAAGTGGGAATTTGGCAGTGCTTTTATACAGCTTGCATTCTCTTCCCCACAGTACTTTCTACTGCCAGGTGAAAACTGTTTACCTATTTACATTATTGAGTTAATGGTCTGGTGAATCCCTGCAACAAATCCCCTTCCATCCCTACATCTGCTCTCCTAACCGCCTCCTGGCTCCTGTCCAGGGTCCTTTAAGGCCCCCAGTTAGGAAATCCCTTCCAAAGGGAGGTGCCAAAATTCCACTCTGGGGCTGGCAGGGGGCAAAGGTCGAAGCAATCCAGCCCCATCCAGTTTATAGCCTCGGACTTTACACACCTTTTTTAAATATGGGAGAGTGAAGACCTGGAGAGTGACCTCGGGTCAGCCAGTGTGACAGCGGGAGGGAAAGAGAATCCCACCCTGGCTGGTTCACTAACATGCGCCCGCCCCCCACCCCGACTTCCTTTCAACCTCAAATGAGCTAAAAGCAGATCTTTTTAGATCAGCCAACTTCTTTCAGTTTTTTCTTCAAGCCACCACCTGAATGAATTCAGTGACTTTTTAAAAATTAAAAAAAAAATGCTCAGACTGAAACTTGTACTAAACAAGTTTTACAACAAATGGGGGCTGTCTGGTTTACAATTATGCTTTTCCCAGAATAATTGGGAGACTTGTGTTTCCCGTGTTCAGAAGCATTTGTGACTCCAGAGCACCATCCCGTGGCAGCCTTGTTCTGGAAGACTAGACTGGGCTATAGAGAGGATGTTTTTCCTTCCCCTTTGAATATTTCAAACTGTTCTTCCTTATTGGTAATCCTCCTTCACAGCTATATAGCCCAATATCACAATAGCTATTTATTATTACATTAGACCTTTACAGCACCTAAGAGAGCGGCAATTATTTTCCCTGGATTAAAGATGAGGAAGGTGAGTTAAGTGTCTTCCCTAAAGCCACACAACTTGTTTGTGGCAGATCCAGGAACTGCAATCTTCTACTCCAAGTCCAGGGTTCTTTCTTGCTTGAAGATAGGAAAATAGGAAAAGTGACATCCCAAACCTAAGCCTGAGAGCAGCTGAGCGCTGGGTTCTGGGATGAATCCCACAGAGAAAGCTGCACCGAGAAAATCCCGGATAAGACGTCAGCGCACAGCCTGCCCCGGCTTAGCCTGAAGAAGCCGAGAGGGGCTGAGAAGAGGGGAGATGGAAAGGGACGGGAGCTCAGAAGGTCCCTGGGAGATGGGGGGCAAAAGGGTGAACAAGTGAACAGCTGGCAAGCGTTGGCAAATAGCCTTTCCACAAACCTCGTCTTTTCCAACTCTAATTTTTAAGGTGTCAGTAAACACATAATGACTTTGGATGAACATAAAAAATAGGTTATTAAAGGAACAGCTGCAAGACCTTCCAGCTGCTTCCAGGATGGCATCAGGCTTGAGCCTTGCAGGCAGAAAAAAGTGGGCTTTGTGCTGATTTTTGGCTGCAGTGAAGGCGGGCCTCTCACACCTGGGTATAGTAATGATGAGACACACAGGAAGGGGCTTTTCTTGCTCACATTTTGCTGAGTAATTTTATTATGGCTTGACTCCAGCCGGGATTGAGGCATCTCTCGGAGATTTCTTAAACCCTTCCCACAGACGGAGGGACGGTTGAAAAGAAGGTCAATAATTGGCCCGGTGCCTCCCCAAATGCAATAAACTTTGCGTCTCTAAATGGAAGGTCAGGGATGTGTATCAGAGTCCACGTGGGCCCATGCCGCCAGTTTAAATTCATTAATTCAGTAAATCTGACAGGTATCTACTGAGTGGGTAAGCTGAGCCTGGAGAGGTTGTGCGTCACTTGAAGTAGCGAAGTAGATTAGTCAGGTTCTGCCAGTTGTGGCAACAAATGAATCCCCAAGCCTCAGGGCCTCAACCTACGAGACGTTTACTTCTGCCTCCCGTCAAGTCCAAGGTGATGTGTCTAATCCAGGGTGACTCAGGGATCAGTCCCTTCTACCCTGTAGCTCTGCAGAGCTGCTCTGTGGAGTCTGAAGGATGGGTAGAAAGGGTCTAAGCCCAAACCTAGGCTAGGCCGAGGTTTCTATTGGACCGAAAACCACGAGGTTTTGAATGGGGTGGCCCTGGATTCCTATTTCAGCCTGAACACCCAGGTGTGGCACCTCACTCGCCTCTCTAAGTTTCAGGTCCTTATTTTAAATTCAGGAATCAAACTACTTACTGCCTAGGGGTGCGGGTGGATTAGGTAAGGGAATGACTGAAAGGCACAGGACCTTCATCCTAAGCAGACTTATTAAGTGTGCCGTAGTAGATGCTTGGTGTATATATTTTTTTAAAAACTCACCTGCAGCAAGCCTCCCCTGCCCCCCACCTCCCTATGAGGGTCCTTGTCCTCTAACTTGGCCTCTTAGCTTCCATACACTAAACTCCTGGGAATGCAGACTGAGCCCAGGGCTCAGGGCACAGTAGGTGATAAACAAATATTTGTTAAGTGGATGAAATACATGTAGAAGCTGTGTTGTTAATTCCCATCCCAGGTTACACAGGAGAATTACCTGGGACTTAAAAAAATAACGCTGCTCTCTGAGATATACCCCAGAGATTCTGCTTTAATTAATCTAGGATGGTGTTTCTGAACCCTGGCTGCACATTAGAATCACCTGGAAAATTAAAAAATCCACATGCTCAGGCCACATCCCAGACTCCCTGGGAGTGGGACCCAGGCCTCCATAGGTTTACAAAATTCCCCCAGGTGATTCTGTTAGGTAGCCAGGGCTGGGCACCCCTGAGCTAGAGGGAGAGCCAATTCATACCCCCACCAACAGTGGATTATTAAATTGTTCTTAGATACAGCCAAAAACAAAATTAGGAGTGCATGACAATTGTGCAGATGCCAAAACAATTTTATTTTCTGTCATTTCTGACTTTGTCCATTTAATTTCTGTGTGTACAGGGTTGCTCTCTGTCAAGTCCACTTCCCTTTCTGGCTATTTACTTTTTGTTATTTGGCTAAGTTGCTATTGCCAGTGGGTAATTTCATTGCTAACTATAGAACCTAGCTCTATTTTTCATTAAGAAGGCAAGAGTCATACTTCTAAAATCATTCTTTTCCTGTTCACACAAATATCTGCTCTTTGCTGAACTTTCTCCAAACTACAAGATCAAGTTCCCATGCAATAGAATGTGGCAAAATTCATAGCTTGTTCATAAGCCTAAACTGGAAATTGACGAATGTGTTACACATTTGAATTTTCATAGAAGACTCAGACAAATGAAGGAAAACTTCTTTTGAGATGGGCACGCATCTCAATCTCGGGCCCATCGCACAGGCTCTGTGTAGCATCTGTGAACTCTGTAAGCTCCTGAAGGGAAGGTTCCATTTTCCGATATTCAAAGACGCTGCAGATCAAGAATTTGTGCAGTTGGAGCTGTTCAGAAATCTCCTTGGCCAACCTGAGGATATTGCATTGAAAACATCACAACACTGAAGGGGATCTTTCTCTGTCAGGGAGAAGTCAGCTCTAAAAAAGAAAAGAAAAAGAAAGAATGATGATGGAAAACTCTTAGTCATTTGTAGCTTACCTGCAGGATCCAGATATCTTTTTAAACTTTAATTCTCTGCATGTATCTGTACATAAACTATGTATCTGTTGATATAAATATGCATGGATGGGTGTCTGGGTGGATGCTCTCCAAATGTTAATATTTCTGGATGGTGGGATTTTGGGGGGCAGCTTTCTCCTTCTTTGTACTTTTTGTTGTGCTTGAATTATTCATTGATTGATTTAGGCACCGGGGCCAGGGATTGAAATTGGGACCTCATAAGTGGGAAGCCAGTGCTCAACCAATGAGCCACATCCGCTCCCATATGTTGTTTTTTTCATTTGTTTGCTTGTTGTTTGTTTGTTTTGGTTTGGTTTTTTCAGGAGGAACCGGGAACCAAACCCAGGACCTCCCATGTGGGAGGCAGGCACTCAGCCACTGAGCCACATCTGTGACTCTGAGTTTTTTTTTCTTTTTTTGTTTGTTTGCTTATTGTTTTTGTTTGTTTTTAGGAGGCGCCAGGAACTGAATCCAGGACCTCCCATGTGGGAAGCAGGGGCTCAACCGCTTGAGCCACATCCACTCTCCAGAATTATTTATTTTTAATGATCTTCATGTAGTATTTGCACAAAGACGAAAAAAAGAATCTGCTTTCAAAAGAAGAAAGAAATGGGGGAGTCTCGCCTCCACATTAAGAGCCTTCTGGCTCAAGTGCTCTCCTTCCTCCTCTGGGACAGATCCGGATGATTCCACAGGCAGGAATCCTCCAGTCCAGAGCAGCAAACACTAACCAACTCCAGGACAGCACAGCTTTCCCTGCTGTCCTGGCGCTTTCAGCAAAAGGCAAACCCGTTTTAAGGTTATTAGTTACAAACAAACATTTATCAGGACATCTGCTTTTTCTCTTCATTTTTCTTGCACAGATAATACATGAAACCTCAGAAAGTCTCTTTTTGACTCAATGTGCAGAGACAAGACTAGAATTCCATGTAAATTAGCTCTTTCCTGGTGTCTAAAGCTAATGGAAGGTGCTGCGTTTAAAGATCTAGATAAGGAATACATTTCGTTTTCACAAAAGAAAAAAGGCTGGTCTCTTCAAAGCAATATTCAGCGGGGATTAGAAATCTATTCTTATCAAGTTATTTTTTTCTCTGACACAATGAAGAAATCGATGATGACTTTGAAGACTGAACCGAACATTCCCCAGCCCCGGGGCTCTGCGAGAGGAATCGGAGGCCAAGAGGAGGGAAGGGAGGTCTCTGAGCTGACACACAGGTCAGCAGTCCATCTGGGGGTCCACCCCCCTTCTGCAGCGCCCCAGGGGACCTGCCTCCCTGTGCAGGCTCCAGGAGGCCCCTTCCCTCCACCTTCCACTTCAGGTGAGCTCTAAGAGGGGGGGCCCACGTCCTTCCTAGCCCAACCCCTGAACTGAACACCTGGGCACGGTGAGCAAGGTATGACGCCCACACATGGGACTGTGGCAGAACCCCAGCGCCCCCCGATGACCCCTCCCTGCCTCTCACCCCGGCCCCACAAAGCTGTTGGCTCAAGAGGGAATGTCTCCACCCCGCATCCCAAAGGCCGGGTTTCCAGCTGCCACTGTCATCTTGAGTTCGTCCCATCGGTGGGATCCTCAACCCCAGCTGCACATTGAAATCACTTGGGGGGGTTAAAAAAATTACACATGCCTGGGCCCCCACCCCAGACATGCTGATTGAATGGTCTGGGGTGTGGCCTGGACATCAGTATTTTTCAAAGCTTCCCCGGGGGTTCTGGCTGGCCCCCAGGCCTAGACCCTCTACTCTGCGATGGACACGGCACCCATGGGTGCGGAGAATCCGAGGCTGGAGTGGCAGCTGGAAAAACCGCCCAGCGCCCCTGCGTGCGTCTCAGAGCGGGGCAGAAGAGGTACCTGCCAGGGAGCCCTCAGCGTCACCCCCGGAAGAAGCTGATGATGGAGGCGTAGATGGCCTGGAGGCACTGCCAGAAGAGGGCCCTGGCCGTCGTCTCCGCCTCGTTACTTCCGGGCCCCGCTGCAGCCTGGATGGCCTTGGCGGCGGGGTGGCTGCGGAGCGGGCTCCCTTTCCCGGGCCTCGCCGATGCCGTCGCGGCGGGGAGCTGGCGGGGAGCGGGGCTGCCGCCCTCGAGGCTGGAGGCCACCTGCCTCAGGTGCGCCGCGGGCCCCGCCTCCAGGCACACGGCCGGCCTCAGCGCGGGGACACCCCGGCACGCGTGGCGGAGGCGGCCCAGCGCCTGCAGGGCTTGCTCCCAGTAGGCCCGGGGGTTGGCGGCGAAGGCCGGGCAGGCGCGCGGCTGCCCCCGGTACTCGCACCAGTACGCGCCGTCCTGGCGCCGGCACTGCACGCGGAGCCGCGCCTCCCCGGGGCCGCCGGTGCGCGCGGTGCACGCGTCCTCGCCTCGCGTCCGAAAGCGGAATTCCTGCCCGCCGCCTCCCGGCTGCCGCGTCGGAGCCGGGCCCGAGGTCCCCGGGCCCGACAGCGCCACCAGCAGGAGGCAGGGGACGAGCCACATGGTGACGGCCGGGAGCCCGCCTGCCGCCTGCGGAGCGTGGGAGGGGACGAGGCCTTTAAAGGCTGCCGCACAAAGGACCCTTTCTCTCCCAGGGCCCCGGGGGCGTTCCTGAGCTAAAGACAGACACACACCCTCGGACGGATGTGCGGCGTCGGGCGAGGGCGGCCAGGCCACAGGCCCTGCCTCCGGGCGCCTCGGGAGAGCGGGGGCGTCATAGCTCTGCTTGCCTTGCCCGCACCCCGTGGGGTTTTGGGTTTTGCGTTTTCCCAAAGGTAGGGCACTCCCTGGGTAACTGATGCTTGTGAAGGGACAGTCTTCCTTGTTAAAACAGAACTGGGGATTTGCCAAGTTGCGGCAGGGCAGCTCTGGAGAGGGAGGTTTATGGTTTGCGGCCTTGGGGTACGCCAGGTAACGTTTTGGGAGATGACCTCGCAAATGGAAGAGAGGCCCCGAGGGTTTTATTTTTAAAGCGTGTGACAGCGTGTGCCAGATACACAGGCCCTTGGAAAGAACCAGCCCTCAGAGCTATGAGTCCTCTGGAGCCTCTCAGGGCTGTCTCGCCAGGGCTGTATCCAGAGCCTGGACACACAGTAGGAGCGCAAGTTAAATATGAGGGATTGACTTGTGACATGGCCACGTGGAGGCATGGTGCCGTGCTGTCATATACTTTTGTTTTTTTAATGTTGTCTTGACGCAGCTCTGAGGCCCTGGCTACAGGACTGTCCGTTCCCTTTCTTGAGCAGCCAGTGGTCAAGTCCACACACCCCCACTCCCCTCATTGGGACTGGTGGAGGGCTGAATTGTTCTTTTGAGCTGTTTGGGTGGGTATGGACCCAGTGTTGTTAAGATCTCTTCAAGATGTTACTTCAGCTAAGATGTGGCTCGTCTGAATCAATAACTGAATTTAAACTGGATTACTGGAGTCCTTGATAAACAAAGCAAAAGTCAGACGGAGAAGCCAAACACTGGGAGTCAACTGAACCTGGAAGAGAAAGGAGAATGCCACCATGTACACAGCCATGTGACGGAAGAGCCGAGGGACCCTGGAGAATGCTCACCAGCCAGGAGCTACAGACGCCGGGAGTAAGCCACCCTTCCAGTCCCCGAAACTATGATCCAATAATTCCCATTGTTTCTACCAACCCATCGCAGGGTATTTGACTCAGCAGCCTGAAAATGAATACAGACTTTCACCCTCTAGGACCCCTGTGCACCCACCTGGGGCAGGTACCAAACAGAGGGAAAGCCTTAGCCCCAGAACCAGTGAAATTATTCAAGTTAGCCCACCCGCAGAGAACGTATAAAACCTAGCGAAGTCCACCACTCCTGCCATTCTCAAGTCCCCTCCCTTGGCTCCACCATGCTCTTATCCTGTCCTCAGGTGCCACCCCATGGCACCCTTTCTCTCCTTCAGAGCTGAAACAAAGTGTTCTGCTTTCATTGATCCCAGTGTCTTGGTGTTGTGTCCCACCACCCAAAGAATCTACAGTCATACCTAATATCATGGAACTATAAAAGACTCTCATAGCCTCCCATTCCATGTGAAAGGCCTGAGCCCTGGAAACTATCCATGGAGCTAGAACTAAAACCAGGCTGAACTTAGGTAGCCACCAAGCATTCAGTGCTATGCCCAGACTCCCCAGCCTGTGAGGCAGCAAGAGTGCCCAGCAGATGGTGCCAAACCTATGCTTGGCCAGACAAGTCAGTCATTTAGTTGGGTGAGGAAGGGGTAGAGGTCAGGTTCCCGAGGCAGGTGGCAAGGCCTTCAAGGGGATGAGCTCCTGGGACATGAGTTCTTTGATTTTCGGAACAGGCCAAGCCACGAAGCTTTTGCACTATCCCCAAGTATCGCGGAGCTGGCTCCTTCCTGCCACTTTCACAGAAGCCTCCCCTGACCACCTGGTTGAAAAGAGTTCCTTGATTACTCCACTACTTCCTCCAGTTTTATGTTTCTGGAAAGTATTGATGCTGTTATTCTTGTATTGCTGGTCCATCTTTTAGGAGGACGTGATCATATTTGAATGTTGAGATTTACCTGATTTTTATGTTGAGAAAGGATTGGGGTGGTGGGTGCATGCAAGCCTGTAGGCAGGTAAATTAGTTGGCAAGATGTTGCAGTAACCGAGCTAGCTGTGCTCAGCTGAGCTGCTGTAGCAAAAGATCCAGATTACAGTGCCTTAATGAGACCGAAGTTTCTTTCTCATGAACTGGTCAAGAGGCAAGAGGTCCAGGGCTACAGGCAGTTACTCCATCTTAACGTGTGACCTTCCAAGGTTTGTCTGGTTGCCGCCATTTCCAGCCAGTGGGAAAAATCCAGGGCAAGCAGCTTAGTCTTAGTCGATACTTCATGCATTGGCCCTCACCTGCCAACCACCTAAGCCCAGACACTTGGCCATAGCTAGCTGTGAGGGAGCCTAAGGCGAGAAGCCCCCACCTAGAGAGCCAGGAGCCCAGCCCAGACTCAGGGGCCGGCAGCCTTCGAGATAGAGGGGAGAAGCCGCAGTGACCCCGAGCCAGACGAAACCTGTATGAAGGCAGTGGGGGAGGGGGATGGAGAGGAAAACCTATACAGGTAACTGGTAACCTGCTGAGACCAGCTCATCAACAGATCTGCACAAAGGGAAGGCATCGCAGAACTGAAGAAATAAAAGGACAGAAAGAAAGACGCACGAGAGAAAATAAAGATGGGATCAGGGGACTCAACAGTTTCTGGAACTGAGAGCCTCGACCCTAGTTTCCACATCGTATATATTAGAAATTACAAGGCAGTAGTTACCTATGTTTATTTTCAAGGCTGCTTGTTTCTGTAGCACGGGCAATGCTAGGGAGCAGGCCATAACAAAGTTCAAATGTCTCCACACGAAAAGTTTTCGTGCTGACCAGGCAGCGTTCGTCTCGTCAAGGCTGGTGTTCCTAAGCCCACATTTCTTATCTGCATTATGGAAACGTTTCAACTTCAAGTCAGGTTCCCACATTCAAATTCAAGCTATTTTCCCATAGTAACCAAGTGGGCAGGAAGGGACAGAGAAGCACACCTGGTGGATTCCTCTGGCTCAAGCAAGAGAGCAAAGGTTGAACAATTCAAGGAACCAGAGGATCAGGAGCCAGCACGGTGGTGGTGGTGGTAGAGGAGGTGGTGGGCAGGAAAGGGTGGTGGGTACGTTTAAGGCAGAGCTCAGTAAGGATGGCCAGGGCCAGTCTGGCCCCCTGTTTTTGTAAACGTTTATTGGCAGGTAGCCACATCCCTTTATTTATTTACATATTGTCTACGGATGCTTTTGTGCTATGATGGCAGAGAGGAGTAGCTGGCAGAGTTCAATGGTGGCAACAGAGACCGTGAAATATTTACCAGCTGTTCTTCTACAGGAAAGGTTTGCTGACCTCCAGGTGCAGTTATTTCAGAGTGTCCATGGGACATCCGGGTAGAGTGCACAGTGGGCACAAGTTTCCTAGAGCTCCACTTAAGGTAGCGAGAGATAAAAAGCAATGAGAACAACGAGGGCAGGTGAAGCTGGGAGAGTCAGCTGTCCAAGGAAAAGGGGGAAGGTGGACCAGGAGCCCTTCAAAGGAGCGCGAGGGTGGGAGCCAGACAGTGGGCTGGAGAATGAATGGAGGCGAGAAAGTAGAGACAGAGTTGTGTCGGGAATTCTTTTGAGAAAATTATTTGTGAAGGGGAGGGGATAGAGAAAAGCATGAGGCCTTTAAGACTGTATAGTGCTACCTGTGTGTTTGACACAGGAGATACTGAGAAATAAATAGATCAAAGTTGCGAGTGTTAAGCAATGGTGAAGTAAATTCAGTTGGCTTGAATAATTTGAATTTTAAAATTGTGGGATATAAAAATTGTAAGGGAAGGGATGATTTCCACAAAAAGAATTATACAAAAATATAGTTCACTTTGTCCTAATTGCAAGGCTCCTTTATGTAGTTTGAAAAAACTCAACTTGCATACATATGTTTGGGAGTACGTCAGGTAAAGAATAGTCTGACTGTAATAGATATTCAAGTGTGTTGATTATCCCAGTTACTTGGATTGCTAATATACAGTGACTTCAGATTCTAAAAATTGAGGTATGACAGGAAGCAGATGTGGCTCAAGGGATAGGGCTCCCGTCTACCATATAGGAGCCCAGGGTTCAATTCCCAGGGCCTCCTGGTGAAGGTTAGCTGCCCCGAGCGGAGAGCTGGCACATGAGGAGTGCTGGCCCACATGGAGAGCTGGTGCAAGATGACGCAACAAAAAGACACAGAGGAGAGACAATAAGAGACACAGCAGACCAGGGAGCTGAGGTCGTGCAAGTGAATGAGTGCCTCTCTCCCACTCCGAAAGGTCCCAGGATCAGTTCCTGGTGCTGCCTAAAGAGAAGACAAGCAGACACAGAACACACAGCGAATGGACACAGAGAGTGTAAAACAACAGGGGGTGAGGGGTGGGGAATAAATAAAATCTTTTCAAAAAATTGAGGGCCATCCTTCTCCCGTCTTTGCCCTTGCACTTCGGGGATTGTTGCTGCTCCATTGGGGAGTGCGACAGTTTCCTGGAATGAGAACTCAGCACTCCCTCAGTTGTCCTGTGATACTCTACCCGCTATGCCAATATCCAGCAAACATCTGAACATATCTATATACCCTATATGCATGCCCTGGAGAACTCCCTCCTACCCATGCATCCCCCATCAATGACACCCCACATCAGTGCTCCTCCCCTGCCATAGCTGAACCTCTGTGATCCAAAACTTCTTAAAAAAATAAAGCCTAATATATTGCCAAATTCAATTAATAGGAAAATGCAATAGTAATGATGTTTAAAGATTAGAAATAGAATACACAATAATTTAGAGAAACTAAAATAAAGTAAAAAATACGGTATTACAAAAATGAAAAATATTTTTTTTTGACATTTTGCCTTTCATCACGGTAATAGGTGTTGCCCTGTTTGTACAGTGACAAGGCAATCTCTTCTATTTCCTTAGTGTCTATATTCTTATTATTATGTCTTCAGAAAAGTTTTAGGTCACAGTAAATCACATATAGAATATAGGGGACTCCCATATACCCAACATTGAACCCTGTTCCCCCTTCCCCAGCAATGATCTTTTTACATGTGGATGTTACATTTGCTGCAACTGACTGATGTATAGATATTGAAACATAGCTACTCACCATGTTCCATTATGGTTTACTTTTGGTTTATATTTTAGACTGTATACTTTTATAAATTTTTGGTTACATTATGATTTACATTATGGTTTACATTTTATTTAGACTATACACCTTTATAAATTTTGATGATATTTAACATAGCCGGTATCCATCATTGCAGGATCATGCAGAACACTTCCACTGTCCCCCAGTTACTCCCTCTTCCAACTATTTTATTCCTCTCTTCCCCCCAGTGACAACAAAGCTTCACTGCTTGGAGGACCAGATTCACAGATACTTTCCACAATGCTGAGGGCTTGACACACTAGTCTGTCCTCCCCCATTGGAAACCACGCATGCTCTTGAGAGACACTTTCCCCTCTGTTTGAGAACATCAGGCCTCCCCAGGATGGGGTATAACACTTTCCCACTCATTGTATAGGTCTCCACCCACTGATATAACACACTACAAGATGAGCACTCACACACTCCCTAGAAGCCTGCCCCAGGTGCACCCTGTGCCAGTTGACCCTCGTCAAACACCAGTAACTTTTCCTTATTATATTTTCTAAAGAGTTTCCTCAACATTATAGTTTCAACCACATACCCAACAATCTCCCATGTTCACTTGCTACCCCCAAATCCTTGGCCCAACTGACCCATCCTCCCAACCTAGGCACCCTTCAAGCCTGCAAAGCCCAACCTAATAGTATCCCTACGCCCGTCTTATCCCTTCACAGTAGATACACCCCCAGGTATGGGTGTTCCCGAGGGCTGCGGTGACACCCAGGTCCTACGGTCATGACAGATGGCTCTGGAGTTCAGTGCCTTGCCAGTGGGCCCACTTTGGAATTTGTGCTCCTGAGTGTGATGGAGTTGGACTCAGATGTGACTTCTCTATGCATGACTCCTTTTATCACTTTAAACTGTGGCTGGCTTTGGGGTGGTATATGCTCAGGAGACTTGAATCTCTAGACTGTCCATGTGCCAGCTGGGCCCTGAGTCTCAGCAGAGTTGCAACATCTACTCTCCAGTTCATTGGACTTACCCAGGTCAGCTAACAAGGAGGTGAGGATGGTCAACCACCATACCAGAGAACCAAGAGATTACAGCTGCAAGCAGGAGAATTCCACCCATCAGCCATGTGGGATCGAAGGCCCCTCTTGATATAGAGGTGAGTGGACATCACTCCTCAGGACGGAGGAATAAAATATGGATTAGAGTGGACTTACTGGTATTCTACTAGAGAATTATTGTGACTCTAGCAATGGAAGAAATTGTATCACTGATGTGGAGACAGTGGCCATAGGAGTGCTGAAGGCAAGGAGAGGGAAAAAGAGGTATGATACAGGGACATTTTTGGGACTTTGGCATTGTCCTGAATGATTGCAGGGAACAGAGGCAGGACATTATATATCCTGCCATAATCCACTGAACAGACTGGGAGAGAATGTAAATTACAACATAAACTATAATCCAGGGTGTGTAGCAATGCTCCAAAATTTATTCATCAAATGCAATGAATGTACCACACTAATGAAAGAAGTGGTGGATGTGGGAAGAGTGGGGGTTGTGGGGAGTGGAGTATATGGAAACCTCTTATATTTTTTTGTAACATTTTGTGTGATTTTTGTGTCTTTAAAAAAATTTTTTTAATTGAGGTATGAGGTGTTTTTTTTTTGGACAGGATCAGGTGGGGTCAACAGCCTTCTCTGAGGAAGGAGGACACAGGCACTGATCTTTGTATTACTTCCATATTTTGGACAGTTTAATGATGGTGAGGACATGGATTAAGTGCTTAACATAAGCCTAAATGTCATCATTTAAAATTTAACATTCCCTGGTCTGCTCTGAGAAGCAAAGCACAGACTCTGGTTTACCAATTCTTTTTTATTGAAATGAATCAGGAATAATTAGCTCATGAAAAGAGCTGCTGAAAAACTTACATTTTGAATTTCATTACATAAATGCTAAATTTTGTTTGATAAGTTTTTCATTTGTGATCACTTTTGATAATGACAAATATAAAAGTCTCAAAGTAAATGAGACTTGTTTTCTGCTTTCACATATTTTTAAGGACCAAATTCAAAGGATTTATTTATGTTGGATACCAAATCTCAGACTCATGGCGAGATCCTCTCATATTTCATTTTAGAATCCTCACAGATAATCTGATGACAGCTGTTACCAAATTATCCAGCAGCACTCCAATTAATGCTTAAGTTTATTAATCAGAAAACTCCCATTAAGCATACACTGTACTTGGCATCTGTTAAGATAACTCCACTTTCTGATGAACAGCATTTTTTTTTCCCCAGTTTTCCTTCCCTCCATTTTCAATTTGCTAGATGGAATGAAGGTTTCTCTGTGATCCAAAGCGAACATGACCAATCTTTGAAAAAGTGGGCAGAAAAGCACCAGAGAGAAAGGATATGTATGTTGTAGGTCTCACATTTTTAGTGAAAATGGATTATTTTCAACAGCACAACTAAGCAACACTGACATGATGGTAAGCTCATTTCGGGCGTAAAATCATACAATACTCATTTGTTTAAAACACTCTGACTGGGGTAACAGAAGGTCTATACAAATTTCCTACACACAAAATGCATCTTTCCTGTAAACTAGCATATATTTAGCACATTCTTCATATGACACTAGGTTAAATCCAGCCATCACTTTTGAATAGCTGACACAGAAAAGCATCCAGTGGAAACAAACACACCCTATATTACAGGGTTGAAATAGAAACCTGGTGTAAAAAAATAAACAAACAAAAAAAATAAACAGGGAGAAATTATCCTGGAGTAGTGATGGAGACATGACCTATAAGTGGAATTGTGCTTGTTCCCAGCCAAGCACTACCCAGGTGAGTGGCCTCATCTCCAGAGGTGTCTCCTTGGGGCGCATACAAATCATGAGGTCGGCCACGGGGTTCTTCCTGGACTGGGAAGTGCTTGGAGACCCAGGAGTTATCAACAGTCTGTGATCCTGTCCGCTTTGAGTGTCTTGATGCTGCAACAAAGAAGGCCACACAGCATGTTAGAAACTGGCTTTGAATCACTAAAACAAACTATTAAGGAGAAAACCAGGAATGCAGAATCCTAAAATGGCCCCCACAGGAGACCAGGAGCCAACCACTGCACAACAGGTAAATTTGTTCAAGAGGCGGCTTTCTGCCTGCAGCCTCACTTGTGTCGTCTCATAATTTCAGTTTCTGAAATAGCTTCTTTCATTACAGAAATACTCGCTCATCACAAAAAGAAAATTAAGTATAGAAATGCAAAAAAACTTTCAAGTACATAATACTCAAGATACATAGTTGGTACCTAGATTTTCAGATCTTATTTTTTACTCTTTTTAAGTTAAAAAAAAGTCCTATTTTTTACTATACACATATATAGTCAATGTGTATATATATGTATATATTACACATAGTGGTTGTATATATATTAACACATAGTATTGTATATATATATATATTAAATATATACTGTATGTGTGTGTATATATATAATTATACTGTATAACCTAAAATTTCCACTTACTATGTTGGGTTTAGCTATGTCAATTGTATGGTTTTAGTGTTCTAAAAACAAAAAACTTGTTACTCCTATGGTTATACAGAAGTATTAAACTTACCTCAAACAATTTCATCAGCAGCTATCAATAGCCCATAGTGCTATTAAAAAAAAAAAAAAGAAAAGAGAAAACCACGTGAGCCTCCAAAGCAGAGCGGTGGGTGAGATCACAGACTGTGTGCCAAGCAGCAGCCCCGGGACCAACGGGAACACAGACCACAGACCACAGCTCAGCATGTTTATCAGGAGGAATACTTCAGATAAACAAAAGGCTGGGTTCTTCTAGCTTTCCTTTCTATTGCTTCAGAAAAGGACAGAGAAACCATGGAAAGTAGAACAGTGACTATTTGCAATCTGGGGTTAAAGGGACAAGAGCACGCGGACCAGGTGTAGAAGACACCAAACTAGCACCAACTGGCCAACAGCAGCGCTCTGCCCCTGACGGCTAACCCACCGGCATTTTTAAAGCTCTGCCTCTGGGACCCCAAGACAGAAGCAATGGAAGTTCTGCAGGAACCTTGTTACAACTGGATCCACAGATGCCAGAGGCAAGGGTGTGCATTTCCTCCTGAGTGCCCCGCTGGATCAGCAATCAGGTGGTGGCACTACTGTCACCTGAAATTATTTCCTGCTCAGGGCCTTGACAATGAAAAAGGTCCAGGCAAGGGCGAGGTGAGTGAACTGTCAGGAAGGTCTGCGGTGTGGACGCTGCTGAGAACCACATGAAACTGGGGTGGGGGGGGTGGAGTACTCAGAGAGCACCCTAAGCATCCACTGGGCCAAGGCGCTCCTTCCTAGGCTCCGAAGTGCTTTACGTTAAGAACTGTACACGCCTGACCGTGTGGGTCTCTTCTGTGCTCCTGTCTATGTTCTCAGTAAAGAAGCAAGCTCTTTATTGAAGGGGCTCCAGGGTTCCATGGGAAAGAGAATTCTGGGGTGCTGAGTTGGGCTAGCACTGCCTCCTGTTACCACCCACAGCGCTTGGCTCAGGGGCTGCTGACTTTTGCGGTGGTCATTTTCAAGGCGCCCATGCACTGGGGTGCCTGGTGGCTCCATAACATGTGGCCCACTGACTTGCTTTCTCAGGCAGGGGAATGCCTGGACACTGGGCATGCTCACCGGACCACTGGTGCTTCTCCTCCCACCTAGCTGCGCCTTCCCCACGGATCTCCAGGCAGGAGTCACCACCCCTTCCGGGCAAAGAGGTTGCTCAGGGGTGGGAAGGAGGTAAAATGACCCAATTTGTGCAATTAAAAATAATCCTGGGGAAGCGGACGTGGCTCAAGTAATAGAGCTTCCGCCTACCATATGGGAGGGCCTGGGTTCAATCCCTGGGGCCTCCTGGGGAAAAAGAAGAGAGTGCCTGTGCAGTGAGCCAGTGCCTGCATGAGTGCCTGCGTGGTGAGCTAGTGCCTGCATGAGTGCCCACGTGGTGACCCAGTGCCCGCACAAGTGAGTCACGCAGCAAGATGATGATGCATCAAAAGAGAGACAAGGGGAGAGTCAAGGTGAAGCGCAGCAGAACCCAGGAACTGAGGTGGCGCAACTGACAGGGAACCTCTCTCCATATCAGAGGTCTCTAGGATCAAATCCTGGTGAATCCTATAGGAGAGAAAATGAGAAGAGAAGACAACACAGACAGCAAAAAACAGCAGGGCAGGAGGTGGGGAAGGGGGGAACATAAGTAAATAAATAAATTAAAAAAAAAAAAATCCTGGATGCTACTGGTGTGAAGGTCCAAATTCCTTCAGACCATGAGGATGTGGCGGCCAACACAATAAAGTAACGGAAGCCAATCCGTGCCACGGGGGACAGCCCTCTGCCCAGAGGAGAGGTCACAGGCTCATCATGGCACTCGCAGACTGAGTTTGGATTCAGTCGCCAGATCTCTCCTAATACAGGGCTCTGGGCAGCCAGGACAAGCAGGCAGGAGGCGGCACAGGAAGTGGAAGCTCTCTGCACTGATGCACTACAGGCTGTGCTAAAAAAGAAAGGCCCTGGCTCCTAAGACCTGAAGCTGTCTTAGGAAGGGCTCCGAGGATACCTACAGACCCACGTGGCCAGATCCGAGTCTTCTTTGAGGGTCTCGTGGAATAGAAATGTGTCCTAACATCCCTAGAGCTCCTGAGACTTAGTGTCCTTGGTTTACTGGCTCTAGGAAAATTACTGAGGATATCCAGGAAATCTACCAAGGTTCCCATTGGAGAGTAAGATATTCAGGTAGGAAAATGAATCCTGATTTAACTGGTAGGATGAAAGATGCTGCAGAGGAACTTACATAGGCTCCCAGCCAGTCTTTGGTATTTTTCTCTTACTGAAGCCAAGAGTTCCTCAACGTGCTCTTGCAACTATACTATAGAATAGCAACCCAGAGATGAATGGTTTCAACAAGCAGAAGGAACTCAAATTTACTTTGGCCCATTCATACCCTAGCTCTACCTTCACAGAGGTGTGGAGTGGTATGTTCCTCAAAAGGACACAGGCTTCAAATATGTAAGGTAGAATTACTATGGCTGTACAATACAACTGGGACGTTTCATCTCTTTTTGCATTTCGACGTTAATGAGCCAGAATGAGCTGTTCATTAGCAAGGGTGAAGAGCAGCATTTATTTCTCAACAGACTGCAATTATGAATTTAATTTCCATGTTTGCCATCATTATCATTTCCTCCTCCTGTACAGAAATTACTTAAATCCAAGAGTTGCCAAATTTCATCCTGTCCAAGTTAGGTGAGTGAACTGACCAGTAACAAGAACCACAGCAAGTTTCTTAAGCCTAGAGAACTGAGTATTTTCCTCTAGAAAACAGGGCCTCCCTGAGCCTGTGTGAGTAGTCACTGCCTCTCGTCTATGCTAGCAATGGAAATTTGCTTCTCAGCGAAGGGGCTCTGGGGCTTTGTGGGAAAGGGCACGAGCAGGAGCATGGCAAGGTGGACAATGTCAGGCTTCTGCCGACTTCCACAGCACTCAGCTCCGAGGCTGAGAATTAGGGAAAGTCTAGCAGGCTTTGATGAGCATTTCTAGATAATCAAGGGTCCCTGGCGTCTCAGACACCATCTCTCAAATTGACACGTCCCTTTCACCTGCAGAGGGATTTTGTGGATGGAACACGCACTTCCAGGTCTACCAGTTGTCTCTTTCTCAGTATAGTGCTGTATTTTCTAGATTTCCCTTCTGTGTGGGATTTGTAGCCAGTAGGGAGGAAGGTGGCTAGCAGGTAGCCTCCAGCTATCAGATCCTTCAACATCTGGCTCAACTGCAGAGAGCTGCTCTGCCTGAGGTCTTGTCCTTCTTGGGAAGCCCATATTCAGTGACAGAGGAAGGCGGGGGAATAAAGATCCAGCCAGTTTGGCCCAATGTGTGATGCCCTTGAAAGGCAGGTCTTGCTTCAGAGTTCAACAGGCAGGCCTACATCAATTTCTCTCTCTGCCCAATCCTGCTTTCTTCCCCTTCCCTTCATAAGTGTGGATCCTAATAAACAGCTTGTACCCCGAACTCTACCTCGGTGCTGCTTCCAGAAAACCCAACCTTTGGCACCTGCCCAGGCTTGCCTCTCTCCCTTGAGTTCTCCATGCAGCACTCACCAACACGTCCTGGAAAGGAGTGCTTTTGAGGCTTCACAACAAAGAGGTGAGCAGCATGTACCAATTCTACAAGCACAAAAAATTCTAGAAGATCTGATGTTAGGGGAACATGTATAACTGAGAACAAATCTCATTTGACTTTGAGAATTTCTGTCCATAAATAGAAATACTTTCCAAGCATCTAATACCATAAGAAGATAAGTATGTGAAGCATTCCACAGCATGTTCTCTTCTCCCCAGTGCAAACATCCCTAACTGGTACTTGTCTTGGATGGACCTTCAAATCTTTTACAACAAAGCATTCTACAAACCAAGTCTAGCATATTGGAAGTAGCAAATTGAGTTGATTTGCCATCTCAGAACTAAACTGTCCCTGTTTTTTGTTATCATCATTTCCCTCCTCCTAAATGGCAGATAAGATCAAGAGTTCTTAAGTTTCTATAATATTCAACTTAAAATTGGGTAAACCCATCATCCTTCTCAAAGGGCAATTTTTAAAATCTTTCCAGTTCTGTTCCTCTTGAAACCTGATGAAGGTTAACTGTGTTATTAAGCAACAATGCAGGAGATGAACATGGCCCCTGCCTGGTGAAATGCATCTGGGCGGGGAGGCCCTATATAAACACCTGGTGGGAAGTTGCAGGTTTGGCTCCCCTGAATGCAGTGACTCTTTTACCGGGATGTGTCCCTGTGGGGACCCTGGAAGCTCACCTGTGGAGGCTGCTACCAGAGATACTGGCTCCCACGTGGGGCAGCGGGCTAAAACAAGGTGGAGCTCCCTACCCAACACAGTAGACTCCCTTCTTTGCACATGAGATACCACTTCGGGGAGGGGGTCAAGAACACTGCCTCCAGGACAGCAGTGGGGGCAGCTGCAGACACCAGGCCTGCTGAAGAGGGACGCCGACACGGCCCTGTGGGCAGCCCCTGCTTCCTGGGCCCACCTCTTCTTGGCAGGCAGGTAGACGGGTGGGTCTCAATTTTTAGTTGAGCCTCAGAAGAGGTTCCCAGGCAGGTAATGCTGTGACCTGATAAATATCCAGAACCACAGAAAGCTTCTTAATTCTAGGGAATATGAATTTATAAAGATTTTGGAGGAATGGTTGAGGTTCTTTTTCTGGCTGATTATAGTTAATTTATTAGAAGGAAGGAAGGAAAGAGGGAAAGAAGGAAGGAAGGAGGGAAAAGTTTTATAGACTGTAACTGTTTAGAGTTTATTTGGTGCCAAGAAATGCCAAGTGGGAGGTACGCATAAATTTAATCCTTAGTGATCTAGAGTCATATATAGCATTTTAAGATGACACCAAATTTTAGTTACTGAGCAATTCTGCTATTAAGACCGCCACTGAATACTAAATGTATGACATCATCGAATGCTACAAAGGGCACCACTGAAGACTAAACATGAAGAGAGTGTCATGCAGAGGACAGCGAGTAGCATTAACAGCATGCAGAAAATTCAGGCTGAGCCACGGAAGACCCGACGTCTAACACAGGGAAGGCATGCATGTTCAGACTTTTGCTTTACCTTGTCATAACAGGATTGTGAATACCATATAAATGATCTTTATGATAACCATTATTACCATATTCCATACTGTAACAAAAATAAATAGACCAAAAAGACTGTGTTATCTCTCAGATGAAGCATTTACATCATGGATTACAAAGACAAGGTAATGATCATGAAAAGTTTGGGACAATATATTAACTCTACACAGAAGGTAAATGGGTGTATTTTTACATTCCGCTACCCTTAAAAAGCCAAATACCCAAATAACTACTTTGTATATTAAGTAATTTAAGATATAAAATGTCCATTAATTCAATACCTATTTCCCAAGCACCTTCTATGTGCCAGAACTCTTTTTAAGAGGCTTCCAGATTGACGTTTATCCGGGCATATATATTGTTATATAATTTCAAGATACTATTGATTTAAAATGCCCATGATATAATAATAAAAACCTCCCAAGTCCCCTCTTATGAATATGGTTTAAAAAAAAAAGGCTTACTTTTTCATGGGTACAGTTTCAACACTATAAAATACAAAAAAAGGGAAATACGATTATTTTTTTATTACTATTAAAATGCAACAGCTGCATTCCCCGCCTTCTAATTCTAATATGGATGCACAATGCGGTGCAAATTCAGGAGAGACCCATGCTGAGAAGGAAATGAATGAAATAAAAATAAAGCACACAAGTTCACCAGACACAGAGTGAAGGGAAAACTAGAGAGCCAAAATGAACACTAGTAAAAACAGTTATTATAAAGTAAAACACCAAGTCTCCAATGAGATGGAGGAACTGCAAACAAGAAGCAGAAAGCGTGGTTAAGGAAACAGAATATTAAGCAAGAGGACAAAAATAACCAAACCAAGCATTACCAAGTCCATAGATACAAAATACTTGAGTAGGGATAACTTGCTAATTTTTTTTTTTTTTTAAACTCAGGTATAAATGCATCAGAGCTCATCTTTAGCAGCTCTCTCTTGGAAGGTAGCACCACTGAGCGACCATCTCCCGTTGGCTGGAAATCTCATACTTACTCATCATACACATCCTCTGAATCCATTCGACGAAAGTATTTGGCCAGTTTTACTGCAAAAATGACAGCCGGAAGTAAAAATAGCGTAGAGTTTCCTACGCCAAACCAAAACAAATTCTAGGAAAAAAAAATATTAGGACAATTAATGCTTGAGGATGGGAAATGGAACACAACAGTTACTTTGAGAAGAAAATTTTTATTGAGTTTTCATTTTGTTCTTTGAAGCCATTTCTGAACTTAATGTGGTCCGGCCTCCGTGTGAAGTGCTACCTGTTATGGTAATTCATTTCAGCTTTCTAAAACCTTGTAGGCCCCATTATCGTATTGATTTCACAAATGAGGAACAGAACCGGCGTGTGGTAGAGCCAGGACTGGAACCTAGGGTACTCCAAAGTCAACTTCTAACCGCCTCACTCTATAGCCTCCCTTTGCTGCCCTGCCTATTCACCAGTAAGAGCGTGGATGGCCAGCAGACGCAAGTTCAAATGCCTTTCAGGAGCAGTTTGACATGAAGATGAGTGATTAACCTTTTGGGCCTTGCTTCTGTATCCGAACAGTGATCAGACGGGGGTCGGGAGCCGGGGGCTGGTTGCAGGGAGACCAATTCAGAATCTAACTTAGGATTCCCATCGTGAAGACCCCCATTAAAGCCAGGGGCTGCCAAGCATCAGGACACAATGGGTACAAAGATAGAGAGGGGGGAAGCAGCCCTGAAGGGGCAAGTGGATGGGATCGTTTCCATCAGGGCATGAAAGTCCATCTAGGAGATGGAGGGGCATGTGGACCAGCGAGATGGAAGGATACAGCAATACGGACAGACTGAGAGACAGACAGCTAGGTCATTTCCTTCTTTCACTGAACAGCAATACTCTGTGCCAGGCACCAGACAACAGGGACACAACAGTGAACAGGCAGGCCCTGCATGCAGGAGCTCAGGGTCTAGTGGGGGGAGACAGGTCTTCAAGAAAAATACCATGCACGCCACGCGCTAGGCTTCAAATTGCAGAGTTCCCCAGGAATGCAGAACAGGGAGCCCAGTCTAGTTTGGAGGGTCAAAAAAGGCTGAACTTGTTTCTGAATGGAACAGCCATTCCATTCAGCGAACACTGACTTAGTGTGCCCGGAGTGGGCCCTAAGGAGTGCAATCTCCATCCGAACAACCCCATTAGGTTGATGAGGCTTAGAGAAGCTCAATCATTTGTTCAAAGCCACAGAGTTCAGAAAATGGCAGATGAGGAATTTGAATTCAGAGTTTATGTCCTCAACCATTATGATACAGGACCTAGAGGAGCTAGCAGGGAAGGTGTGGAAGGAGAGGAGAAGAGCGAAAGAGAGAAAAAGAAAAGAACACAAGTGTTCATTACCAATCCAGGCAGCAGGAATGGCACATGCAAAGGCCCTGAGGTAGGGGGATAGAGATGTATTTGAAGACCTGAAAGAAAACAATTGTGGCTGAACCATAGGAGGAAAGGTGGTAGCCAGCCTAACATGAGGTCTGGATGGGCAAGGGCGTGATGCCACGGGGCCCAATACACCGCACTGAGGGTCCAGAACTTTTTTGTAAAAGCACCAGGAATTCACTACAGGGCTTTACGAGGGGAGGGAGAGAATCAGCCTGTGGAGAGAATAAGTGTATATCAAGGAGTAAATAGGGCTGAGGAATAAACTTGATACACTGTAGTTTATCATCCCAACTATCACATCTCAAAGGGCTTTTACATCAGAAATTGAATTGTTTGATGTAGCTTTGAGATTGTATATGTCATTTGACTAAATGTCCTTCTGAATATTGGCAGTCCTCATACTTTCTAATTATTCTGGACACTTTTCTTCATGAGGGTCTCCTAATTTCTATAAATACAATTCCAGTAAGAAAAAGATATGCAAATAGGACCTTGACTCTTCTAGTCTATTGGGTATTGTAGCAGTTTGACAGTTATGAATTCCAAAAATAGATATTGGATTATGTTTGCAATCTGGTCTGTACCTGTGCGTGACTGAGTTATGAGTAGGGCTTTGACTGGGCCACGTCATTAGGGCAGTGAGTCCCTGCCCCTTGGAGGGCGGGGACTCACAGATAAAAGACATGGCAAAGGACAGAGTTGAGGGTTCTTAATGTGGAGTTTTGATGTTGGAGTTTGATGCTGAAGTTGGAGCCCCAGGGAGAGAGACAGAGCTGTTCACCTGATAGTCTACAGATGACCTGTGGAGAGAGGCAAAGCCTAGAGAGCCTCATAGTCTACAGCTGACCTTGTGGAGAAAACAGAGGTGCTGAGCCCAGAGGAACGCAGGAAGCCCGAACCCTCGCGGACATCAGCAGCAATCTTGCTCCAACCCGTGAAAATAGACTTTACTGAGGGAAGTGACTTATGCTTTATGGCCTGGTATCTGTAAGCTCCTACCCCAAATAAATACCCTTTTTAAAAACCAACCAATTTCTGGTATTTTGCTTCAGCACCCCTTTGGCTGACTAATACAGGTATCATAATACATTCACCTAAATTTTAGAGTTTGGGGTATAGATTCTAAAACCATAACAGATCCAAGTAGAAAACTACTGCACATACTGCAATATGGAGGAAAAAAAATCAAAGATGATGGATTTATTGTGTCACTTTATTTCAAAAGATAAAACTCTTACCATAGGTTCGACAAGGCTGTGACATAGAAAGATATCAAAAACAGAATCTAAAGCCATGGACACGGGTTTGCAGGAGGCAATATTCAGTGTGATCTATGGGATAAGAAACACAGGCAAACTTTAACTGAGATCCACCCACAAAAACCCACCAGATGTAGGCATGCATTACCTTTGTCCTGTTTCCCCCCAAAAGGGATTTCTAGGTCTCCTAGAGTGTGGAGCTGGCAGGTGATTTCAATGGCTAAACTCTGAGGCAGGACCCCTGTTCTTCCAAACCTGTTTCCTCATTTGCTGTTTCGAATAAGACTTGTGCTGCAGGACTGCTGGGAGAGGGATAAAGTCTCCGTGCCCGGTACAGCAGCCCAAATTTCATACCTGCCTCCTCTGTCATTTGACAAAGGAAGCAGGAAGAAAATGGAGGGTTCATGACTTTGTAAGTGGACATTTTAGAACATGAGCCAGCTCACTTTTTCTATAAAGGGCTGAAGAACTACTGTTTTAGCACTTTCAGGCCTGACTGAGACACATCTGTCATAACAACTCTGTCGTTGTACTGTGAAAGCAACCCTCAGCGATCTAAAACAAACAACTGTGGCCATGTTCCAATTTAAACCTTTATTTACAGAAAGGTTATACTTGCCAACCCTGTTTTAGAAGACAGTACACAAGGTACTCATTCACGTGGCGAGAATAAACATGTTTAATGAACCAAGAACAGATGTTCCAATCCCACTCATGACCTAAGGAAGTTCTCTTCATCCAAAATTTTTTTGTGTGCATGTACAATAAACTAGGTGCCACCTTTTATTTTTTGCAAGGGGTAATCTTAGTTCTTTTCCTTTTTTGTTGGCTCTACCTTCCTCTTTTTCCTCCATCTACCCCATGTTAAGGACTTCATGTTTCTCCAGTTCAAACAATCATATATCTTATAGGCTTTTTCACTGTGAGTATTCCCAAGAGTGTGTGTGTAGGGTTCATATGTTGTATATTTTTTCCGCATCTTGCTTTTCTCTCAGGTCACCAGGTACCACTCTGATTCACTTTTTTCAAGGGTACCTAATAATTTCTGGTAATTCGCCCATTCCTGACCAGATACACTTTGGTTCCAGGGCATTTGTCTCATATTCCGGAGGTAGCTATGCCCAAACGTGGCCCTCGGTCTAGCGACGAGACGCACAGTGATGATCGTGGAGGGATGCACCTGTTTCCCCCATCACCCTCACCTGTGTGCACCCTCCGCGCTAGCACTGGGAAGATCTGAGGGCCTCAGCTAGGGGGCGTCAGCAGACCTCAGCCAGCTGGGCCTTGCAGGATAACCAGGGGCATGGCCCAGAGGGCGGGGACCTGAGGCCGGGGCGGCGGGGGGAGGACATGATACGCAGAGGGAAACACACAGGGAGCGTTTTGGAGAGTCCGCAGCTTGGTGTGGCTGGACTACGGGTGGGGCACAAAGGATGGAGGAGCTGGCCAGGCAGTTTGGGCTCACATAGGGCCAGGGGTAGGACCAGAGAAGCTCCTGGCTGCTCGGGGGTGGCCTACATCTTCCTGTATCACTGCACTCCTCAAAGACCACTTTGGCCAGCGGGACCAGGTCAAGCAACTCAGCTGCAAGCATCCCCCCAAATGGGATGTTATTTGGAGGGGAGCCAGGCCAGAGTCCAAGCTGGGAAAAGGCATTTTCTGAGACAGCACATTCTGCTCGATACACTGGGCAATGGGTACAATGTTCTGTGTTAAAACTACTGGAAACCTCACTCTGCTCCGAAGTCTTTCTGTTCTGCCACAGTGGATCCTAAGACATGCCCCCCTTATGTTAATAAAAGATAAGCTACTTACAGAGTCTTTGACCCACTGGGTATAATGTTCAAAGTATCCTATGATTGTATTCCCATACATCATACTTTCCTGGAAAGAAATCAACCATTAGTGAAGCCAATGAAGCTACTGTAGCCTACCTGTCCAATCATGTGGTTATGATCACATACCCACTTGTTTTAAAAAAGGGAACTCACCTCGAAAATAACAGAGGAAGCATTCTCTTTGATGAACTCTTGAGCAGCGTCCAAGGAGAAAATGATCTTGGTCACTTTCACCTAGAAAATATGGCACTGTATCACATAAGGGATTAATTAGACCATTTGCATACAGATATGAGTTCTGTTAACCTGGGCCCACGCCTTCACCTTAAGAAGGCAGCAGAACAAGGCCCAGCCCTTGGAAAGGAAGGGAAAGCGATGAGCACACACCAAGCATTTACTTTGTGCCAGGCACTGAGCTAGGTCCTATAATTGACTTGCCTTGTTGAGTCCTCACAACAAGGTGTGGGAGGGTGCTATTGCGTCCCTTCACAGATGAGGTCACTGAGCCCTGCTCAAGGTCACCATGCTGGGAATCCTAAGAGCTGGGACCCGCACCTTGGTCTGCTGCTCTGTGCCAATTAGAAAAAGCAGCTCTTCCTGCCTAGACCCCTGGGCACACAGCTTGGCCAGGGGACCTATGGCTATTTCTGCCCCCATCAACCCTCGGTTGGGGCCCCCCATGAAGGGCGCTGCACAACGGCATGCTGTGGCCCCAAACATCAAGGTATGCAGGGGCGCAGAGGGTCTGTGCGCAGTCACCAGCCTGCTCCAGGTTCCCTTGGCAAGGGGCACACACTTGTGACAATGTCAACTATGATGAGAGGTGCAGGGATGGCCCTGGAGCAGGAAAAGCCTACCTGAGCTGTGAACTTATTCTCACTGAGAAAAGCAAAGCGGGGAACACTTAGTTTGCTATTGGGAGCTTTCTCGTATGGGAGGCAGCCACTCAACTGCTTGTGCTGCATCCGCTCCCCCCTTTTGTTATTTAATAAAGAAATATTTTCTGAGTTGTCTGCAGGCCTTGTGCATACAAGCCGAATACAACACAGCCTTGGAGCTCGGCTTCTGTTGGGGGGGAGTGCCGGCAGCACTGGGGGAGCCCCTGCAGTTGGCTGTATGAGTTATTCATTATTACTGAAACCCAGTAGGTGGAGGAAACTTCCCCATCCCGCTGATGAAGGGCCTAGCATGGTTCTTGCTTTGACCAGTGGAAGGAAGGGAAATGAGCAGTGGCTTCAAGGGAC
This sequence comes from Dasypus novemcinctus, assembly GCF_030445035.2. NCBI lineage: Eukaryota > Metazoa > Chordata > Mammalia > Cingulata > Dasypodidae > Dasypus > Dasypus novemcinctus. The sequence goes on along the minus strand of NC_080673.1, from coordinate 193,476,082 downwards.
AAGGTGCATTTTCATTCATCCTCTGAACTCCTACCCTCAACCATGAGGACAGGAGGTGACCCAGATGGGAGCTGCTCCTTCAGCCTGGGTTGCCTCATGGGAAGGTATGTGGAGAAGCCTGGGGCCAACCCAGTAGCAAGACTGAACATTAGCGGTTGTAAGGAGCTGAGATTTGGGGGGGCTGTTTGTTGCACAGCATTATCTCAGCAAAAGTTGACTAATGTACTTCTAAGTTTGCACTCCCCACGTGAGAAAATAGATTTTGTCTATGTATCTGAGAACATGCTAAGAGGTTTGCAATATAGAAATAAATGAGAAAGGAGATGATAAGAAAACCCAGTTTGGAATTTAAAATTGGTGGATAAGTAAAGATTTTCTTCACTTAAGTACCTATAAAAACCAACATTTCAAAAATTCTGTTGTGTGGTATTTTATAACAAAATCCATGACCAAAAAAACATAAATCCTTACCACCAATCCATCACTTGTGTGTTGAAGTGCCTTGACGCTTTGGTATAAAGTGCTCTGGGGAATAAACATAGATAATAGGTTCCAAATTATTACAGAGAGTAGCAAGATCACTCACCTTGTGTCCTCCCCTCCACCCAAGTCAGTCATCATATCTGACTTTAAATGAAAAGGCTTCATTCTTGAAAAAACAACAGACCTCCAGTAACAATGTGTGCCTTGCATGCCTCTGGCATGAGAAAACTGAAAGAAATTCAGTATACATGTTCTAAAGCTTCAAAGGGTAATAAATACATCATGTACAAGGAATCCAAGAAATCCCTTTGATTTAGGTTTCATTCAAGTAGAAGGAATTATTTAAGTTTATTAAAGCCCGCCCAGCAACAGCAGTTTACCAGCATGGTTTAGATCAGAGGCTAGCAAACTAACAAACTTTATCTGTAAAGGGCCAAAGAGTAAATATGTCAGGTTTTATGAGCCATACTCCATCCCAACTGCTCAACGCTGTCTTGGCCCAAAGCAGCCATGGCCCATTTGTTTACATCCAAGGAGCCAAATGTAAACAAATGAATGTAGACATGATCCAGTAAAACTTAATTTACAAAAGCTGGCAGCAGGCTGGACTTGGTGCACCTGCTGAAATTTGTGGGGTCATAGTTCCTTGGACTGCAGGTCATAGGTAAAAGCCCACTTGCCTATTTATAGACTGGTTGCCCTATTGCTAAAAAGGCCAAGGAATCCTGTCTACCTGAAGGAGAGCATTTAAGGACAATGTGAAACCAATGTAAAATGTTAACAAATCTGTTAGGCATAAACCAGTGTAGCTTTAGTTCAGATAAGCACAGCACAAAATGACGGAAATTCGATGGCAGGAATTTGTGAATGTTCTAATGAATTAGAAAGTCAGGAGAGTAAAGAGGGAAGTGAAAACTAGTTCCTGAAGGTTCTGAAGTTGGAGTCAAGTAGACTCACATACTTCTCCAAGCCCAAGCAAGCTGATCAGTAACCCAGTTCCATCCAGGCCTGCCCTTGGCAATGGCCACCACCACCCACACATGAATATACTGACAATTCCTCCCACTTACTGAGCCCTTCTGAGAGGCCATGAAACAGGCCACCGCAAGCCAAGCATCATTCCCACCATTTTAGGTGTGGAACCAAGAAGCTACAGTTCTTTAGAAAGGCAGCAGCAGGATTTGAAAGCAGGTGTATCTGATTCCAAAGCCCATGGTCTTTCCCAGCTACAAAGAGCCTTTATTTCATTAAGGAAAGAAGCGAGAAGGCTGCAAAACAAAGAGGAAAGGGCCAGACAGAAGACAGGATGGGAGAAGAGAACGGAAGCAGTGGCCATGGAAACAATGAGCTGAGCCAAACAGAAGCATAAAGAAGAGTACTTACCCTCGCGATCACGTATTTCTTGACAAAGTTTGGAGAAAAAGAATTTGAGAGTAAGAGTGAGTCCAAAAGCAAGACACCAGCACTTTAGCTAAAGACATGCCTTAGGAGAGCTTTTTAACAGCACTGGAAATTCGAGCAAGAAGCATTAGGTAACTACGGATTTATCTGAAAGGCTCACACTCAAATGGAAAAAGAAAAAGAAATAAGTGGAAAAGGACTGGTGGAATTTCTGTTTTGTTGCCTTAATATTTTATAACTTTAAAGTACAGCTGCTGAACTCTCTTTCTAAAACAGCTCAATTTCTCAGGCTGAGGCCAATCTGATTTGATCTGTTTGAGCTGAGAACACATCAACAGGTTCAAAGAAAGCCAATTCCATGAAACAAATGGATTTTGTGCAAAAGGGAAATTGTTACCATTGATTTTTCCAAAGGGATGACTTGCTGCTGGTGGATCGTTCTAACATTCTTTGCCTGTGTTTTCAGGGACTCTTTAAAATTTCCTTCAGGCTACAAAGAGAATCAAAGAAACGGAGATCAACACCAGCTTTCCAGGCTCAGGGCATGATCTGTAACCACAGGAGCTCTGGTAAGCAGTGACACAAGCATAACTCACACTCAGTAGGTTTCAGAGGCTGCAGTCTCTCTCAACCTCACTATAATTTAGCTAGTATTTGTCCCCCCATTTCACAGATGAGAGAACCAAGGCTCCATTGAGACAGGTTTATTTAACCCACACTTAACTGTATGCTTTACAAATACTAAAGTATCCGATAAAGTGGGCACAACTATTGCCCCCATTCTACAGATGAGGAAACTAAGGCACAAAGGGGTGAACATCTTGCCAAGGTGCTAGAGTTTGGAAGAGGCTGAGTCAGGGTTTAAACCCGGGTCTTATTCCAGAGCTCAGGCTCCTTGTCCCCATGCTCTGCTGCTTCGTGCAAGGGGCCAGTTAAGGCAGTTTTTCGTCAACCAGCAGAGGAGGTGACGAAGGGGGAAGCTCATGGGACTTGATGATTTCTCTGCCATCCTTTCTCCACTCACTCCTGAAACTCAAACCACCAAATGAAATCTCTCTTCCATGCCGCCCATTTCCATTCCCTACACTGCAAGAAAAAAGACAAGTGTGCGTACGTGTGGTGGGAGGTGGGGGCGTGGAGAGGTTAACAGGGTGAGAGTAGACCCAGTGCCAAGGCACTTAGGGCCCGGCACTCGGAAACTGCCCTGGAATCACTCCTAGGTCCCCGAGTTTGGGCCCCACTCAGTGGCTGCTGGCCAGGGGCATTTCTCCACAAGGTTTGGGTGCTATAAGGAGCTATCAGTGGCCTCCCCAGGAAGGGTACTGGGTCCTGATAGCGACGATCATTACCGCATGGAACTGGACTCTTTGAACTCACCAAATCGCTTGCTGATGCTTCTAGATTATCAGCAAATGATAACAGATTCCCTTTTGTGGGAGGTTTACTTGCCTATGAAAAAGGTGAAAAATATGTGCAATGAATATCAGTGCTTTTTTAAACCTTAGGAAACATCTAATAGGTGATGGCTTGAGCGTGGGTCTGTAACCACAAGGGAAGAGCTTCGTACATCTGCACTCCCATCCTACAGGGGAAGACATACACCTCAGAGGCTCAGGTTCCTCCAAAAGCTCCAGCGTGAACACACCGGTCGTACCTCAGTCAAGTAAGCTGCGTAATCTATGCTGTCTATTCCCGAAGCACTGAAATCCTTCAGGTTTTTTTTCCCTGCTTCATCTAGCAGAACTACATTGTCAAGACTGACGTTCAGATACTCAAACTCGTGCTGTATTTCTTGGATGTGCTGCATGATAAAAAAAGAAAAGTTACAAGTAACCCCATTATCCTCTAAGACTTTCACATCCTTAAGGCTGTAAAAGAGCAATAAAAATACAGAGGACGCCCAAAAATGAAGCCCGTGCCCTAGAATGGCGTTTCTGGCCTCTTCGCTCCCCTTCCGCTCCTTCTCCCTGTCCTGGCCTCCTTCCTTAGGCCCCATGCTAGGCACCAGGCAAAGCAAAATGCTGTTCCATCTCCATCCTCAAATACCTCAAGGGGGGAAAGGCTGAGCTATAACAGAGGAGCATGGACTGGCAGTGGATGCCAAGGGGGCCAGAGAGGTGGCGGGGGCAAAGGGGTTCTGAGCCAAGCTTTTAGACAATTGAGTGGCTGAAAGGGGCAGAGGAGGCCGGCATTCCAGGGGAAGGGGACAGGAAGTGCTGGACTTGGGAGGCCCAAAGATGTGGCAGGCAGCATCTGGGGAATGGTGGCGCTCCTTGGGCTGAAGATCAGGGCTCGGATGGATGATCCTCACGGCCAGTTGTTTCAGTCAGCTTGGAGGGTGCAGGGCGGGTCTTCCCAACCTCTACTCATCAAGACACAGAGTTACCTGGAGAGCATCTATTTACGGTTTAGTTCAAAGATAGATGTTATTGGTATGCAAATACAAGGAGTATTTGGAGAAGATAATGAACAAAAACTTCGTGTACAGCTTTCAAATAAACCTCCTCACAGTAAGAAACTGGTCAGGACATCTTGGCCTCTCGGGGGCCCTGGAAGCTTTTCTTGACTCCTTGGTGGGCGAACTGTGAGGTTTGGGGAGTAACCTCCTCCCATGGTATCCGGGCACATTCTGGAAGCCCAAGAGGAAGAGAGTTCTTTAGATTCTCTCATGCACTGAGGTCCGAGAAGGTCAAAAGAGGCCTCTGGGCAGGGAGAGTGGGGTACGGTCTAGGCTGGCAGTGCCCCAGGCCTGGGCAACTGAGTATCTGGCTACTGCTCCTTCTGGCCCACGAGCTTGGCAAGGGCCTTTCTGTGGAGTCTTAGGACTAAGACTCGGGTGCAGGCTTGGGCAGAGGAGAAGAGAAGGGCCGTTCCTTCCATCTGCCTCTTGCCGAGGGCCAGCAGAGCTCCTCGGAGCCCACTGGGCTGACGCTGAAGGCATGTGGACAGGAGGACCATAGTTTGCAGTCCCAAGTCCCTCTTCAGGGACCCCTCAGCAACGGGCGGCCGGTCTTGGTGAGTGTTTGGGTGTTCTCTAGCCCCTGGCTCAAACCATATCTCATTTTCCCCCACCACCTGCTACAGGGGAGCCAAAAGGCGAAAGTGGTGGGGTTACCTGGGACTGGAACTGCAGGTGCAAGCAAATGAAGGGAGGCAAGCCCAAGACAGTTTTTCCCGAGGGCAAAATGAACCGGGTGTGCACAGCCGACTGGACTCGCACTGCATTCAGATTGGAGTGCAGGTAAGTAAGCCCCTCTGGGGCATAAGGAAGGCTTGGGACTTAATATCTCTCCCTAAGACAGACCCCACAGCCCCATCTCTTTGGGATACAAGGAGGAGGGGTTGTTCCTCTAAGAACATCTGTACTCAGAGAAATAAAACCTTTTCCTGTGAAATATTAGCTGTGAGGCATCTTGAGAAGAATCTTGCATATCTACTAGAAAAACTCAAGCTGCAAGAAAGAATTGGTTGGAGGTGATGAAAATATTTTGGAACAAGATAGTGGTAATAGGTGCACTACGCTGTACTAAATCCCACTGCCTAGTACATTTTAAAATGATTCATTTTGTTATGAGAGTTTCACCCCCCCAAAAAAAGACCCCCAAACCAAAGACAAATGAATTTAGTAAAAAAATGTCAGTTTGAGACTGTTCTAATTACTCACATCTTTAATGTTGAGATATTTACTGATGTTGAAGCGGTTCTCGAGCTGAAGTGAGGTATACATGCTTTTATTTTCATTGCAATCACTATGGGAAGAAGACAGAGCAATCAGGACCCAAAAGAGCAGTTACGGCTATCTCTGCTCACTGCTGGGGATGAAGAGAGGTTAACTGGGTTCACGATTGATTACCAATGCCTGTCGTGAGCACGGGAAGGCAGATACGTGTGCCACATATTTGCCACCTCTGCTGGAGGCAATGGGGACCCACTGAAACTTAGGCAGGAAGGGTCGAAGGTGGTATGGGGTTGCATCGCATTCCTGGATGTTTGGAAGGTGGAAGGGAGTGGAACGAGGTGGGAGGCACAGAGGCCAGTTGGAAGCTGCTGTGATAATGATGGCAACAATGAACCAGGGGGGTGGCCGCGGGGGCAGAAGAGGAGGAGACGATTTAAGAAATATTTAGAAGGTAAAACCTACACATACCATTTATAATATTGCTTTTGGATAAAAATTCATTCCAAGTCTTGTCTCAGGGCTCCAGAAAGCCAGTTTTCAATGCCACAGGTTGAAGGCTGGAAGCAAGGACTTTTCTACATCCCTTTACTTTGCACCTGGCCCGAAGGCCAGAGCAGGTTTTTTCCAAAGCTCTTGAGAACAGTCTCCTGCTTCCTTACTCCCTGCCCTTGCTGCCGCTGGTTGCTTAGTCCGGTACCTTTCTCCTCCCCTTTGCTGGTCAATCCCTACTCTGCTATTAAGGTCAGCTCAGGTACCGCTTCTTCCAGGAAGCCCTTCCTAAATCCTCCATCTCCAAGCTGCACGGGGTGCCCTCCCCAGGGCTTCTATAACAGTCTCAGCAAATTTTTATTACTTACAAGTGACATCTTATTTGATAAACACTTGTTCATGGATTGTCCTTACTAGATTTTCCATGACAGCAGGTCTAATTCAATTTTCTACACTATCTCAGGTATTAATCAGGTACTTAGTTTCCTCAAATAATAACAAAAGCAGTTATTCATAGAGTACTTATCGTGAGGGTGTTGTGAATGATAAGTGAGTTTGCACAGGTAAAGTGTTTAGTTCAATCCTGCCACATAGGATTAGTAAAAGTGATCATTATTACTATTTAGAATGGCATTTGTTGAATAATATAAACAAACAGCAATGGCATAGCTATATTTTTAAAAACTAATTTCTGTGGGTAAGCTAGAGGAATAAATTGCCATTTATTCATGAGGGCATGTGTATTTGAAAATGTTGTGGAAAATGCAAAAATAAAATGATAATGCCAGAAAGTATATTTCATGATTCCCAGGCTACTGAAGAAGTCAGAGTCAAATGTTGATGAATACTATTAATTACATAATAACATCAGTTCTATGGTTAATATTTACTTAAAACTCAATACAGCAAACTCCAGGAGGCTACTAAGAAAACCAAGAATAGTGGTTCAGTGTAGGGGACAGGAGACAGCCTATCAGGTGGGATTTGTCTCTGTTCACCTCTTGGACTTTCTGCTCTCAATGTGAGCCACTGTCACCTTCTGTATCTTAACATATTGTGCTAGGCACACATCCCCTAGCTGTCCATGGGTAGAAATAAAAGGGTGATCAGTGTTTTAAAAGCTCCTTGTGATTTCGTATCAAGTAACCTTAAAGTGACCTCTTTCCCCATAGCTCAGGGCAGACAACTGTCTGATCTCAAGAGACACCTAGACCATCGACTATCAGACCTGGAGGGCCATCTGACTATCTGGTCAAAGTACATGATGCAAAATAAGCCAAGAGTTACCTCAATTTGGGAGGAAAGAAGTGTTATACATGTTTGGGAGGCTGCTCCAAAAGCTGAACCAAAGGGCAAGGAAAAAACAAACGTTTCAGTGGGAGAAGTATAAACAATGGGGAGACAGTAAGTTTCTTCCCACCACGGAATCAGGGCCAGGTCCAAGCTCATTTCCTGTTTTGGTAAATGACTCAGAGCACGGCAGGCTCAGGAGAAAACTAACTCCCCCGGTTTACAGAGACCACGAAGCTCTTTCATACACAGAATGTGCCTGTCTGGCTGTTGAACCTCAAAACTGACCTACTTCATGGAGATGAAGAGGCTCCATAGTGGGGAGAGAAAGCGGTCTGGGCAATGGGAAGAAAGCCTCATGGGGATTGAGAGGAAAAGACTCAAGCATGTCAGCCTGTAAGGGGACGTGCTGGGAAGGAAGAGGAGAGCATGTGCTCCATGACCTCAGCAAGTTGGGGCATCACTACCAAAGAGAGGGCTTCTCCCCTCTTGGGAAGTGCAAGGAGGCAAAACATAGAAACGGGAAAAAAAGGGTTTTCGTTATATAGGAGAATAATCTGCATATCAGGAATGCAGCAGAAAGGACCTTGACATTTCAGAGAGTTTAATAAGGTTTAGAAAATCCTGCTATTAGCTAACATTTCCGGGATATTAGCGCAGGGGGGAAGTAACCTGCTGCCAATATTCTCACACATTGGAGACAGAAAACACCCATGCAAATGAACAATCGTAAGAAGAGGTATTATGTTTTCAAGTTCTTATTACGAGTCAGGCACTGTTCTCATTTTATTCTCTTACTTCACCTTCCCAACGGCCACCGAGTTAGAGCACAATGATCAACCATTCCTACTGATGAAGAGGAAGCCAAACTGCCCAGGGCCCAGGGTCCCAGCGGGGAGCAGAGCGGGAGCCCAGGCAGCCTGATGCACAGGCCATCCCTCTAACCGCATCCCTCTGGCTCTTCCATTCACTGAATTCCTGTGATCTGGCTCTTACTTGGGGTTGCTGACTCTTGAACTTTCACAGGCCTGCCCCGCTCATCTACCTTAGGGTCAACTTAGCCAGTGAGCACCAGGGATTCCCGGAGAGAGGGCCCTCTAGACGTCACCGTAACAGGGCCTGAAAGGCGCACCTTTCTGGTCAAGACCCGAGAATCTCTTAATTCTGAAACTGGAGAGTCTCATCATTAGGTTAAAAATAGGAAGGCAAAATTCTTATTGTGGGAAAAGAACATTCTCCAGTAGCACAAACACCTCATGCAATTCTTGATACCTGTAGACTTGTTCAAACGTGAGTTTAATACTCGGTTCCTCAAATATCAGGCCAGAGAGATAGTATTGCCACTTCTCATTTAGTAAATAAGGTGTGTCCAAAATCTGGAACAAATACAAAGCGTTTTTAAAAAGGACAGTTTTATACTAACATATGCATATTTTTTATTATTTTTCACATCATGATGTTTTTCACTGCTTCCCAACCTAAAAGTAAAAAACACAACTGTGGTTGGAACAATCAATCAATCTCTGGGCAGCATCAATAGGAATGGCAGATAATACTTTTTTTTTTTTTTTTTTTAAAGAATACAGCTTTTAGTAAAACAAATACAGTAGAAATGGATGGTAGAGGAATAGACAATATGATTCAGAATGGCTGATATAAAGCCATGAAACAGGTGTTCCAGCTCTTTACCAATTCACTCTGGACAAAATGAATGAAAACTCACTCTGCCCTCTGAGTTTGAGACCATATATATCTAAGAAGGTGGAATTACTGCATGACTGTCTCTGTGTCTGAGAAGTGTAAATGGTTTCAAAATATATTCTTCTTTACAAGAATTACTTTTTAAAAATTCAACATAGTACGGAAGATAATGAAGTCTGGCCTTATGTATTACAATTGTATTTTACCAAGAGGCCGAAAGGAGATAATTTGACAAACTGATGCTCTCAATTTAACTTCCCTCCACCAACTGAATAACTAAAATATCACGAGAACAACTGGTTACTTTCACAGTCATTTACCTGATTTCAGAAGACAGTTGGGTTGGGTAGATTACAAAAATACATACAATGAAACAGGAAATTAGAAATATATCGTAAAAATCAGAATCTAGAGAAAAGCATTGGAAAGTAAAGTTAGAAGAGAGACACACAAAAAACTTTCTTCTTAATGTCCACTGATCTTCTACCATGCATGGTGCTTGTTTTTAGAGGGAGAAAGTGCAGCATGAATTGAATGCCCCATCAGAAATCCACCAAGGACAACCCCTACCAGGGGGCATGAACTTTACCAGCTTCAATTTTAGGAACCCAAACCATTTGTGGGCACCTTTGTCATTTGGGAACCTCAGTGTCAGAAGCTTCCTGGGTGTGTGGGAGGACCTGGGAATATATCTTCTGATGTTCTCAACCGCATTTCCCATTGGAAAGAATTTTATCCTCCCCAAACATTACAATTCACATTGGTAAACAGGTACTTACTTCACCTGCAGTCAGAAAATAAGAACACATATCAAGAATCTGAACTTACCAAATTAAAAAGAAACTGCGAATCTGTCTTTGCACTGCTTTGAAGAAACCCACAAGATATGGTGAAATCAAAGTTTCCATTCAAGCCCTTCCACAATGGGCACAAAAATCCTATTTACCTGGAATAATTTCCTGTTTCTGTAAGGCTCACAGACCAATTTTTCAACATTTCCACCAACGACAAAAGTGAGAATCACGATGATCATCAATATCCAGCAAAAGAGGAAACTCACTCCAACGCCGCTGGGAAAAAATATAAAATGAATAGTTCTACCAGGAATGAGTCACTATTCCCTACTAGTATTTAATAATTCTACCTATTCAATGCATGAAACGAAGCTGGAGTCGGTAGCTCTCAGCAAGTCAGACAGGTGAGCTCCACCATGAGTGGGCACGGAGAGCTTGGAGCCCTTCCAGCCTGTGCCCTTCTGCCCTCATCCACCTGCAGCCCCAGGCAGCAGGGCAGAGGAAGAGCCCTAGAGACTTAGCAGAGGGAAGTGATGCTTTCCACAGAGGACAGAGCTGGTGGGAAGGTTCTCGGGCTGGGAATGGACGCTTCAGAGTCTGCAGGAGCATCATGTGGCTCCTCGTCCAGAGACAGGGTGGAGAGGGGCATCGACGGCAGCGCCAGAGGCTCCCGGGACAGGAAGCACTGCGAGTCCCTTCAAGCATAGGAGGAACACTGCCCAGTTTCTCTCTGAGCAGAACCTGTCCCGGCATAGAGTGAAGGAAGAATGGGTTGGAGGGGTGCCAGATGGGTCGGCAGGCCACTCAGGAGGTTGCCATCAGGACTGGGTGAAGAAGGGTGGCCTGGTGAGGCTGGTGGCGAAGGTGGTGGAGAAGGCAGTGGACAGAGAATATACCTCCGAAGGCAGAGCGGCAGGGTTGCATGACATGCGCAGGAGAGGAAGCAGTCCCAGCATGATGCCAGGGCTTGTCAGTAAGGACACTGAAGCTCCGGAAGGGAAAAGAAGATGGGCTCTTGTTCATTTGGGCAGCGAGACATTGCAGTGAAGATGCTCTGTAGGAGTCATATAGGTTTAGAGTTCGGATAGCTGGGCTAAAGACATCCATGAGGGAGTCAACCTCTTATAAACAGTAATTTCAAATATGGGCATAGAGCAAACTGAGGGGACAAAAGTGCTAGGATTGAGCCTGGAGGACTTCAACTTTCAAAGGACAGGAGGTAGAAGAAGGGCCAGCAAAGAGTTAGAGAAGGGGGGGGCGGGGAGTTTCCAGAAGGAGGGAGTGGTCAACCAATGCAAACACTGCGGGGAGGGCCCATTAGAGACCGACTAAAAGAAGCCCCCTATATGTAGAGATGCAGAGGGAATGGTCACCTGAAAGAAGTGGATGGGTGGGGAAGGACAGCAAGTTGGGGTGGACTGCAGAGTAAGCAGGAGAGGAGGAAATGGAGGTGGCAAACACAGATTACACTTTTGAGTTGTTTGATGTGCTGGGGAGGTTAGAGGGAAGATGTGGTATTGTGAGAGGTTTTCTGTTTTCAGTGTTAAACAAGGGAGAGCATGGAACATTTTAAATGTGGGAACAAAGTCCAGGAGAGGTAATGAGAATGAGACATGGGAGAGAGATGATGATTACAGCCTTGAAAATTGTGGGAAGGAATGGGACTGAGAACACAGCTGGTGGGAGGAATCTTTCTCCTTTAGCCTTGCAGAGAAGGGACAAACATGTGCCTAGGCAGGGGCAGTTGGAGGTTTGCTGGTGGGAAGTTGTATAGTGGCTTTTATTTTCTCTGTGAAGAAGGAGGTAAAGCCATCCACAGAGAGAAGAAGAAGTAGAGGAAGATAGGAGGGAAGAAGAGAGAAAGAGAAAGTGAGAGTGAGAGCAAGAGCAAGGAACCTGCCAGACTGTTCCTGATCCCTTCAACTTGGAGATCATGAATTTATACAGATATCAATGTGCCCTGTGATGGAACTTTTCTCTAGCCATGCTCAGCTGCCCAGGTCTCTAAACTCCCAGAAGGCATAGGATCAGAACAGAGCTGGGAATTTCTGCCTTCCCCCTTCCAGATCTTCCCATAGTGGACATTCTCAATTAGGCAGTGTCACCATTTGGAAAGAGCAGGTGGTGTTTCAGTTGCAGCAGAATTAAATCTACTCTATCTGGTTTCTACAAGCAAGTCAACAGTTTTAAAGAAGAAATTACATTCTTCTAATTATTCAGATAAGCCTGACTACACTTATATCATTTCTCCACTTTGTAATTATCCAGTGGTTTTAGCAGATGTCTCAAGATCTGGAGAATCCAGTCATGTACACCAAGGCAGGCCATGGCTGAGCAGTGTTCACCAATAAAGAAGTTATAGCCATTCAAAGTCTCCAAACCATCCGAATTCTGAGATCTTGAGTTACCAGCTTTATCCCTACTGCTGAAATAAATCTTATTGCCTCCAAGACATAGCTTTCCTTGTGATTTGCTGGAGACGTGGGTATTACAAAGAAACTGAAGCAGCTTTAGCCTTCTTAGATTTATTCAGATCTTCCTGTTGTCATTTTTTTATTTGAACCTAGATATAACATTCTTGGTTCATCCCTAAAAAAAATACGAGCAGTACTATATGAATGGTGTACCTACAGTTTCAGAGAAATTTACTCCTTTCAAGCAGTTAAAAAATAAGAATATATAAATTCACCATTAAAATACCCAGCAAAACAACCAAGTATCAAGACTGTTAAATTCTTAACCTTAAACAAATTTTCTACCTGTATCAGTGTACGTTTATACTAAAAGGTCACGCAAATATACGTTTTCTTGCTGGTTTAATTTCTTATATTCCGTTACGTGAGCAAATAAGCTTCGACACATGGGGAGTGCTCTGTCCCTTCCTGGCAGACCTAAGATCTTTAGCTGCAAGGAATTGTTTGAGACCTGTGTGCTCTGCATTAGTGCTAATGGGGCCTGAACTATTCAGGAGCCTAAAGATTTTAGAGAAAGGACTTGGAAGTCCCTGTTCATAAGAAGTCTGATTAATTATTAAAGTAACCCAATGTCTCAAAAAACAAAATGCATGCACGCTACCTGCTTCCAGCTTCTCCCAGCCCAGAACTAGAGACATAAGTAGGTCGGTAAGACAAAGCAGCACATCCTATGGGGCTCACCTTTGGCAACCTTCCTACAGAGGTATTCTCTACCTGCCCCTGCTACCCCGAGGGTAGAGAGCTGGAATAGCCCTAAGCCAAATCTTTACCATCACCCTTGAACCCCATCGCACTCCGTAAAGCTGACTAGCAGATGAGCTTCCTCTCTGCAGGCATTGAGAGCTTTTAAACCTGGGTCCCAGTTTCCATATCTGGCTCCATCTCCAGTCATACCCAGCACATGTCCCCTAGGCTTTGTCACATCCTGCTAAAGTTTGTGTGTGTGTGCTTTTCTTTTAAATATGACTTTGGATTTGAATGCCTCTGAACCAGTGGTGACTGTCCCGGTCTACCATGGACTCACCACTTCCTGGCACCTCACACCTGCTGTTAATTGAGGTCACCTGTCTGAGTGTCAAGGCTGCTGGGTTGGCAACCTCCGTTCTCAATTAAGATTTTCAAGTTTCAAAGTTGAAAAGGCTAATGATACTACTGAGCACAATATGCAGCACAAGGTAGGTCTTCAGCAAGTTCCTGGTAGATAAATGAATGAATTTAGAGAAGAAACCATGGAAATCAAGAAAGCCTGCTTGGAAAAGAATTTCCAAGACAGCTGCTTTCAAGAATAGCTTACAATATGTAGACCTTACATTTACACTTGTTGATCAAAGCGGAATCAATTTAGAATTTCTTTTTACTTTCCACACTTGACAAAAGCACCCAAATTAAGGAAAATGCATTCAGGCCAAGATGCAGACTGACCTCTGTGGAACCCGGAGTGCTGAGCCGTGAGGACACAGGTTCCACAGGACCCCTAGAGTCTGAGAGTACTCACGCCATGAGGAAGATGCCTCCGGTGTTGGAGAGACAGCCTCGGCTGGTTGGAGTGGCTCGCTTGTCAAAGCCACAGACACCACAGGATAACCCCAGGTAATAAAAGATCACAATGAAGCTCAGCAAACAGGAGACAACCAAGCCACCCAGCAACCTGGGGAGGCAAGCAAACCATGGGTGACGTCATCAGAACAGAAAAGCTGAGAATGGTGGAGCCATACCAGCCCATCGAATATCAGATTCCTCTCTTAGCTCCTCAGAGGGTGATCCTTCTGAGCCTGAGTCTCCCAATCCAACCAGTAGAGAAACCTTTATTTCCATGTGAGCTCTGAACCACTTTCTCCCTTGATGCTCATGGGTTTATTACTTCCTTCCCTTGCCCTTACTTCCAAACTATTGAGTGGGGCTCAAGAGCAGTGCCTACTCAACTTCTCCAAGGCTAATGAATGGCCTCTCAAGACTCCTAAGTTCTTTCAAGGTTCCCAAACTGTATGCGATTTTGATAAGAAAGAAATATCAGGCTCTATTTTTATTTTCCCTAAAATATTTTGGGGGTACAGTGTTCTTTATGGAACCAGACTCACTCTATGTGGCAGATGCATTTAACATTTAAAATTTTATGAGCATTCTCAATCAAATGCCCAGTAGAAAGCAAATCTCCATTTTGGAATGGTTCTGTGAGCCTGGCAAGACAAGTTTTTGGATAATGTATCCTCAGTTTGGTCTGACTGGAATTCCCAGAATGTACAAGCTTTCCCAGCAGTTGAGGTGCATTCAAGGAGAGAAATGCTTCCCAATATTTGAAAACATTGAAAAACAAAGAATTTAATTTTGCTCAGTACCTCTTGACAAAAAGTCACCACTAAAGGCTTTTATTCAATTAAAAGCAACCTTTTTACATTATAATAATGGCAACCAGCATCCATTTTGTAAAGATCTGTTCCAAATACTGGGGATACAAAATTAAATAAGACATGGAGCCTGGCCTCAGAAGGCTTTTAGAGTTAATGAAATCTTTATCCGCTCAGTTAAATTAAAAAAAAATAAGGTCATTGTCTGGGGACAGGGGGAGTAGGTGGGCTGTGGCAGACATGTAAATAATTTATCACTCTCTCTTATTTCTGAACCTCTGATCTCTATTGAGGCTGTGAGGTCGTTGAGAAAGGGTCTGTCTTTATCCAAATACCCGCTAGGGTGGTCAAGCTGTAGAAGCAATGTGGCATGACAGGAGTCCCTTGAGGTTTGCTGATTACAGGGCAGTGATTCAGAGCATGGTCAGATGGGGGCTGAAAACTCATTTCTGCCATGTTCTAGCTGAGTTTACGTCAGTCACTCAACTTCTCTAAGCTTTCATTTCCTTGGCTATGAAAGAGGGTTATAAATGGTATTCAACCCAAGGGATTTTTGTTTTGAGTATCAAATGCCATGCCACATGCAAAGCACTTGGTGGGCACTCTTAACCTGTTCCATGAATGTTAGCAAGTCATGTTGCTTTTGTGTAATAAAGTATCCAAACAGGAATGGAAGTCTCCAGATCCTCCATGGGTTTGGTAGTAAGACCATTCCAATAGTAGGCCGTGGGGCTGTGCCCTTCAGAGAGGAGCACACATCTTACTTCTCACATGACCCTCTCAGTTTCTCAAGCCCCGGGGTGCTCCCTTCACCAGCACTCTATCTGAGTCCTCTGCCTTCATCACTGCAGCTACCCCTCCTCCTCCACTCCCCATTGGCATTCCTAAAGGGGCCAAACAACAGCTGGGCACAACTGCCACTGAACTGAGCTCTTAGGGCAGGGCTTCTTAACCAGGGGTCCATGGAGGAATTTCAGGGGATCCGTGAGCTTGAACTGAAAATCCAAAAAACCATTGTTGGGTCATGTTGGTGAGGGTGTGATACATTTATTAAATAATATATGTACAGTGTGGACTTAGTAAGGGTCCATGGTTTTCACCTGAGTGGCAAAGGGGTCCATGGAAAAAAAAGGTTAAGAACCCCTGTCTTAGGGCAATTTAGTGGTTTCAAGGCATAGCTAAGAAGGGGATTTGCTTTGGGTAAGAACCAATCTCCCATGTATTTATTTTATAAATTGAAGAAAAGAATATTTTACAAAACCTCTTCTTAAGTGCTTCTAAGGTTTATTAAAATCATGTTACATGCCTGGTTTGATAATTATAAGGAAGATTCTAGAAGTCACTAATAACATCAAATGCAAATTATTGAATATTTGGCTCAGCAATTGCTAGTCTTTAGCTTGTTAAATGAATATAACTTAGGGTTAAAACATATAAAAAAACAAAAACAAGAAAATAACCAAAAAACCAAACCAAAACACAACAAAAAACCAAAATCTTTATGCAATTTGTTCTCCTAAGGTGATCCTGGTGATAACATCAAGTCTTACCCTGCTCCATCCCCAAGGCTGCACTCACCCGTACGATTCAAACTCTTGAAATATGGGTAAATAGTGGTTGACATAATTTTCAGTCTCATTAATATAACCATTGAAACTCGAGAAAGCATCCTGAATGGAGCCCTGGTCGGTCACATCTGAGATACTTGAACCAATGGAATCCAAGATTCTTTTGACATCTGAAAACAAAGAAACCTCCATTATGGGTTTTCAAACAGAGAAAAAACAAAACCACACTGAAAAGCTGGAACCACTTGTAGCTTTTCCCATGCTATGTATGTGTTCAATATGACAAAGCTCTACAATAAGCATCAATGCAGCCAAGATCATCAAAAGGCAAGTACTTTCTTGGAGTAATGTAAATGCTCTAAAATTGATTGTGGTGATGAATGCACAACTCTGTGATTATGCCAAGAGCCAATGAATGTATACTTTAGATGGACTGTATGGTGTATGAATATATCTCACTAAAATTTCTTTGAAAATAAAAAAGGCAAAGGCAGTTACTGAACAACACAGCAAGATGTAAGCACTGACTTAATGATACCCTGCTAAAGTCAAGCCAGAGTTTTCTTCCTCTACTTCACTGAAAACATGGGCCAGGTCATTAAAATGGATGCTGTGTCTCCCCCACATGTCAGGCCTTTTATGAATGTCAACCATTTATTCTGCTGAGAAAGATATACTTGTTCCCATTTACTAATAGTGACCCAAAAGCTCATAGAGGTTAAATGACTTGCCCATAAATCTTGTTTTTTAAGAAAGCACTGTTAGGTGACTTTGGCAAAATAATTTAATAATAATAATGATGATAACACCACCATCTAAGAATTGGTATTCAGGACAACTAAGGCTTTAGGATCTTTTTTTTTTTTGAAGAAGAAGAAGTGACCCCAGGTGAGATTGTTGTTAAAATGTTACTCAACTCAGGCAAATGGAGACTCACTAGAGAAGTACCACCCTGCCTCAGATGCAAAAAGTCAGTATTCCTGGTGGCCATAAGAGTTTCTATTCATATCTGCCCAATTTCCCAGGGAAGAGACATGTTCAAAGAAACACCAGCTTTGTGGAAAATGCCTGTCCGCTGTGTCAGGTTCTAGCATCACAGCTACCCAGGGCATGGGAGTGTGCCCCAGTACAGCGCTCACATGAGATGTGCAGTTGGCCTAATCCACAGCGATTCCCGGTGCAAGCCCACTGAGGACATACTCATCAGGGGAAAGGTCACTGATGCTGAATGGGAGAGATAAATTCTCAAAATACGAAACCAGGACTCCTGGTGAGCCTCAGGTAAATGGTAGCTCGGTCCAGCCATCATCACATAAAAATGGTGGGGACCTTTATAAGTGCATTTTGCACATAGATATGCAATCTGGACATCAAAGGCAATGGAGAGGAGCAACAGAGCACTGAGTGTTTGGATGTGGCCCAGAAGAACAACATTCCTCTTCCACGGCGGCTCACGGCCTCCTTGAAAGAGCTCGTGTGCCAAAATACCCGAGGATCCTTGACCAAGATGACTCAGTGGGCCTCTTTTTAAACTCCAGGATTTTGAGAGGTATGAGTGGTAGACTGCCCACCTCCTGCACAGTGCCCTAAACCCGTCACGGGGGCCCCATCCCCGTGGGCTGTCTTGCCCTTGCATACCACACAGCTCCTGGGCCGTGCCAGCTCTGGTGACTCTGCACATGGCTGGGCCCTCTCTCAGAAAACCCTGTCTTGAAGCCTCAGCTCAGATGTCACTTGCTCTGGGAAGCCTCCCGGACCCTCTCCCCACTTTGGTTCCCTTGCCAGTACCACGTCACTTTAACAGACCGCGGTAAGCTGTGTTGATGCACGCTGAGCAAAAGGGCAGGCGGGCATCGTGCCTTTGCTCAGCTCGCGTCCCCAGCGTCTACCAGGGCCAGGCATGCAGCAGGCACTCAGTCAATGTGTGCAGCATAGGGCCGATTAAGAAAACGCTGGAGCTGAGGCTTTGGCTTGGGAAGGACATGAAAATAAACAGCTGCTGTGTAGCCTGATGGAGTGGGACTCATCCTGACCTGGGAAAACTCTGGCTTGTTTTTAGGCACTGAGACCGTGCACAGCAGGCCCCGTTCACGCATGCCAGACTTACAAGGAAGGGCTGTGCATATTGGCAGAAGAGGTCCAGAGACGGGGAACAAAAATTAAACAGAGATTAGTAAGCAGGTGGTTATTATCAGACATAGAGCATGCATTAGCCTTCAGGTGTTAGCATAGGAAAGCAGAATCTTCATCTTTAAAACCTTAATGTTTTAAAATACACTCTTACATTGGAAACCCACAAAATATCAAAAGCACTATGTCATAGTGCTTTCATTTTAGGCAAAGTTTTAATGGTTTGAAAGAACACCAATCATCAAATTATCTTTGTAACTCAGTATTTTAAAAATGACTTGGTCAGGAGGTAAAAAGAAGCACTGAGATGATGATTGGGAAAAAAAGAGAAGATAGCTTTACATGGCTTCAGAAATTTCTTCTCCAAGCCAATAAACCATGTGTATTCCCATTCTTACACATAGATAAGAACTTTTTATCCTGCAGAAATTCTCTCTAGGATACCTTCCCTCTAAATACCATAACCTAATACAGCGTCGTTCAATCATTTAAGACCTGGAGAATTCTCTCAACATTGACTCTGCCTGGGTAAAATTGTAAACCACCTAATTAGCTGAAAATACCACTATATCAGCATCAAAGGATAGATGAAAAATTTCCCAAAAAGACAAAATAAAAACTTATACACATTTCTCCCTAAAAATAAACATCAAATTTAAGTTCTTTTAGAAAACACAGTGAGCTATAGGTTTCTCCCCAAGGAAAATAATCTGAAAGTGTCCTTTTCAACGATGGCACCATAAGCTCTGTAGCCACACACACCATGGGCTCAGCATCGGGCATCGCCCTCCACAACATAGCGCCTGGCTGGCAGGATGACAGCAATGGGATTAAAATAATAGAATTTCTTAAAATCTACGTCACTAGCTAAAGGTGAAACAATTGAGACACTCTCATCATTTACTTTCAAGGTTTTAGTGAGAGGATATTTTTAGGAGAAAAAGAACATTTCCAACCATACAATATTTTTGGCCATACAGTTTTTAACAAATAGATCTACAATTACTTCAAATTATGATGCTCACCTGCTATGGTGTCCTTGGTTTGGTTTTGCACTATGTCAGGTATATCGTTAACGGATCTGTAGCCCTAAAAAATATTTTTTTTAAAAAATTGATATATACAGTAAGATGACCAGTTAACTAATGCTCATTTTTCATCTTAGAAAGGAGTAGAGACAAAATAAAAATATAATGTTCATAATAAGGCTGAAATGATTATAGACTCTCGAGAGAAGATTTTTCTTAAATTACCCTAACTACTGATTATGTGTTCTTATAGGGTATCCCAATACTTTTAAGACTTTAACATAGGTACTCATACAGGTGCTAGGAATTATGATATATAGATAGACCTATACCAATGGTTCTCAGCTGGGGGAGATTTTGCCCTCACTGGACATTTAGCAATGACAGGAGACATTTTAGTTATCACAATTGTGGGAAGTAACCCTTGTCAATACTAATAAATATCCTATAACACACAGGACTGCCCCCACAATAAAGAAATACCTGGCCCAAAGTATCGAATGTGCATAATTAAGAAACTCTGATCTGTACAATAAATCATGTGCAGTGATGTTTCTGAAAATAGGATGTTATTTTCCAAAACAAGTACAAAATGAAATTGGAGACTTAGTGTCACAGAAAAAAAATTTGCACCAACACACAGCATACAGAGAAAACAAATAGTGAGGCTAAAACAAAAAGAAAAACAGCCATCCCAAACTATGTCACTTTGGGGCTAAATTCATGAGAAGGAAATACCATTACTTCCAGGTAACTAAACCACACACCCAGCCTTTGCTCCAGAAAGGGATTAGTTTATGTTTCTTAACTGCCTGCTGGTATATTTAAGTCCTCTGCTGGGGACCACTGTAGGGCTTACATCTCGGTAAGATTTTGGGTGCCACCCAGTTTCCCCTTCAGCCTAGCAGCATCAGATGCCACAAAAAGAACAGCTATGACTTCTGTTTCCTCAAAGGTGACTGAAGCTCCCCAGCACAGTGGGGACCCCTCTACGTTTACCTGTATTTGGACGTCTGAGGTCACCTGTCATAGGGAGGTTTATGGCTGGAAGGGGCCTTACAAATCTTCTGGTTCAATTTGTTCATTTAACAGATGAGGCCACACCAGAGCGCAAAGTCCAAAGGTTCCCTATAACTTGTTTAAGAGGCCATTTACTTAGTCAGTGTACACTAGTGAGTGTTTAACAGCTTTGTGACGATGTTCTTATCCCCACACCACAAGACAGAATCAAGAATAAAACTATCCCCTCTCTTTTCTACAGGCCCAACACACTCTCATTTGAATCATAACCGATGAAGAAATATTTAGAACTACTTATCATGACTCAGTATCTATCAGTAGAACCAACAGCAACCATCAGGAGGCCCTGGTGAACTGCGGTATCTTGATTGCCGTGGCCTCTGCCTTTTTGGAGTTCTTGGTACAGTAGGGAAGGAGGCCATTAAAGAACGAAGGGCTGTTAGGAGGGATTGAAAAGGAATATCCACAGAGCTAAAAGAACGTGTTTAAAAGGGGTTTGGGCCAGCTGAGGTGTTTAGGAAAGGTCTCATTCATAAAATGAGGTATGAAGCTTAAGGAACTAAGTTACATTAAGAAGAGGGAAAAAGCAGAGGGAAAAGGAAGAGGCAGAGGGCATGGCCTGTGAAACGCACGGCAGCGGGGAGAAACTATAAGAAAACCTGCACGGCGACACGCGTGTGGGATCCAGCCCCATGCTCACCACCATCCGAGCCCCAGGAAGGAAGAGCTCATGCCGTTCCTTTTATCTTCCATGGTCCTAGCGTGGTGCTTTGCACAGAGTAGGTGTTTAGAAAAATGTCTTGAATTGGAACCATGAACAAAATTACTAGAAGATAAGTGCTACCACCCTTCTTAAAAGCTCCTCTCCAGAATTTTGCCACTTTTTTGCTGTTTCCTATTTTCTTAGGTACATGCCTACTACCTTTTTAAGTGAAGCAAAATAAGCTACTGTGTTTTTTCTTTCCCCCAAAAAACATACCTCTTCAACGAGGCCGGCCAAATCTGTTTTGAGAACTTCATTAACACTTTCAAGTTGATCATTCATAGATGGGAGCTGAAAATTTATTAAACGAAATAGAAAGCAAGGTGGTTACCCTCCAAAATGACTCTTCATAAAGAAAGGAATCATCTTCTATCGAAGTCCCAAAAACTCTATATTATAGCGTACTATCTCGATTTATTTTGAAGGATAGAGTATTGTTTGGCGAAAAACCATTTATCCCCAAAGACTTCCACAAGCACTAGTTTTTAGATGTTTGATGATCTCATGAAGGAATCAGCTAAAAATGAGGCAATTGAATATGTGTGACCTCACAATTTCAAGAACTGGATATAATTGTAAACAACCTCTCTAAAGCTACTTTTAAAAGTAATACAAAATAAAGAAAAAGAAGGGGAAAAAAAGTAATACAAGTCAGATGTTATACTGGGGAGTGGTTTAAAATAAAGTTTTCATTTACAGCATTATACATGGATTTAAAGTATGCTATCTTTTACCAATATGGATAAATATCATGTGCCTCTGACACGAGGTACCAAGACAGACTCAATAACAGGTCTATGATATATCTCTGACAAATATGCATAACCTTAATCTAATAATGAGGGAACATCAGTTAAACCCAGGTTGAAGGTCATTTATAAAATAAAAGGCCTGTGGTATTCAAAAAGTGCAATGTCACAAAAATGACCAAGTAATCATTCTAGATTAAAAGGGACTTAAGAAATAAGACCACTAAGGGCAATGTGAGATCCTAGGTTGGATATTAGAAAAATTGGCTAAATTTGAATCTGAGCTGCCCAAGAGATAGTAATATTGGGTTGGTGCTATATGCCCTCACTTTGATAATTGTATAATATTATCTAAGGTTTTAGGAGGTTCACTGAAATATTTAAGGGTAGAGCATGTTGCTAGTAACTTACTCCCAAGTGGTTGAGAAAAGAACAAAGTGTATATTATTGTATGCATATAGACACAAAATAATATGGATAGATAAAATAATAAAGTAAATGGGACAAAATATTGGCAATTGGTGAATCTCAGTTTTGTTGTACTAATCTTGTAATTTTTGTCATGGTTGAAAGTGCATAATGTTACTCCTAAAAGGACTCTACCCCAAACACTTAAATGCAAGTGTAGAGCCCATGCTTTAAAATATTGTTTGATGACATAGGTGCAGACATAGGTGCTGAATGTGACATGTTTGAGTAAAATTGTTTCATGGAAGGTAAAAGTGAGGAAAAAAGGAAATCTATATTAAAGTATTATTTTACATAAAATGAAATAATATGTACATATAGCTAAATTAATAAATTATATTAATATGTAAGTAGGCGTGATTATTTTCTCTACAACTCTAGAAGTTTATGTATCTAAGTTACCCCAAATTCTTATTTATTTATTTATTTATTTATTTATTTATTTATTTTTTTAGAGATACCAGAGATCGAACCTGGAACTTTGTACATGGGAAGCAGGCACTCAACATGAGCTACATCCACTTCCCAGATTTTTCTTTCTTTTCTCAAAGAAAAGATTTTATTTTAATCTGTTCTTTGAGAAAATGGGGAATTGCCTAATACTTGGGGCATAGTTGGTTAATATACTAGGCACATCATATATTGGCTGTATTAATTTTAAAGGTCTCTATAAATGCTTTCTACTTACTTTTTCTTTCAAAGGCTGAATTCATGCTGACATTATACTTTTCACCTAATTGCAGAGAACTCCCAGGAAGGGGTTTCACCATTGCTCCTTTCTTTCCTGCCACAGCCATTCTCATGCAGATGCCAAATGACCCAGGGAGGCCGACAGGGCCGTGTTGTGACAGGTCCACCCCTACTTCGCCCTGGATCTGCCCCGAGCTGCTGCCCGCTCAGGGGCTCCTCACCTGGTCGAAGTCGGTGTTGTCATCTAGCTGGTCCAGAGATCTCCTGATGTTGTCACAAGACGCGGTCGCTGGCGGTGTGGAGCACATGGGGTCGTTGTTGAGCGAGGTCTCCAGGTCAGTCTTGACCTTACTCAGGCTGGCGCCCAGCTGTGAGGTTCCATTTTTCAGCTCCTTCAAGGAGCTGTTCACGTTCTCCAGGGCCTCTTTGGTCTCTATGATTGCTGTAGGAACACAACACAAGTCAGAACAAGTGCACCCCAGGCTGGCAATGGCAGAAAGCCCTTCTCCTCTGCGAAAGCAGCCTGCAGGAACTTGAGGTGAACCTGTGAAGGACCCTGGAAGGCAACCGGAGGGTCGCTGCCATGGCACACAGGGACGTCCCGGGCTCCTCTGCAGAAGCCCACCAACTCAGCACTCCCTCTTGGGGTCTCTTTCAAATAAGGGGGGGTTGAGTACTGACAGTAGTAGGGCAGTGATGGGGCCACCTGAGCTAGCATCGGAGCAGAAGCGGCCGGAGAAGGGGTCACTACATGGCACTGCCCCACCATGACGAGGGCAGTCTGGACAAGCTGAGGTCTTCAAGTCCAAGCAGTTTTCATCAGCATAAAAATTCATCACGCGCAGATATATTTTAGCTAAGAATATCCGAAGAGGCGGAATTAACTGTAGGGGCATGGTTAGTGCATGGTGCTGGTCCCAGTTCGGTGACTTACTGTGGAACCAGAAGCAGACTCCTGGACCTCTCTGCACCGATTTCCTCATCTTAAAATGACGACACAAAATGTGGGATGGAACTGACCAGACTGAAACTCAACGGTAGTGAGTCTGTGTGTTTTATTAGCACATAGCTTTCCCCCCACCCCACCTTTTATTTAGAAAAAAAAAGAAATGCTGTGGTAACATATACAACATGAAATTTCCCATATTAACCACTTTCAAGTATATAGTTCAGCCGTGTGAATTACCTTCATGATGTTGTACCATCCTTGACCAGAAATCTCCCATCACCTCAAACTGAAAAGCTCTAGCAAATAAGAGTTAACTCCCCATTCCCCAGGGCCCCAACCTCAGTCTCAGGTCATTCTAAATTCTAACTCCATGAAGCTGCATATTCTAATGAGTTTATATAAGCTAGCACACATTCTTGTCCTTAGAAATACCCACTTGTTTGCTCTCTGGACTTCTCCAGGAGACAAAGATCTATATTCTTCACTAGAAAGGTAGTGTACTACAACTCTTTTTTTCCCCTCTATCATCTTATCTGTAAAAAAGTCACAGCAGTAAGAGGTGTGAAATTGAAATTAGAAGGCATCTACTCCTCTTCCAAGCAAATACCTCTTCCTATCCTGACCTTTGTCCTGTGGTTCATAAAACAGCAGAGTGTCAAGCCACAACTGGGTTTGGCCAGGAAAAGGGTGAATGCTCTTAAAAACTGGTTTCTCCACCCCTCAATGGCAACCACATAAAACTTGGGCTAAAACTATATATGTATGTATACAAATACATATACATGTAGATCATATGTGCATGTATGTTTGTGTGTGTGCCTGCATTTTTGTAATGCTGCCCTGTCATGGAATCTTGACAAAAGTAGCTTGAGGGCTCATCCCATCTCCACTGTTACCTTGTTATAGCACCTTTGGTAAACTCCTTCACCCTTTGGGACCTCAGTTTCCTCATCCGTAAATTAGGAAACGTGTTGGGTCATCTCATTTCTCTGAGAGTCTAGGCTGTAGCCTAACAAGTTGGCAGGTGCCGAGGTCTTAACCCGGTCTGATGAGGTAACATACTGACTAGTTATGTTAACCAGACCAGATTAGTAAACAACAATCCATGCCATCCAAGATAATGCCAGAACCAAGCTCTAAGTGATTTACGCAGAGACCTGGGAAGGCCTTCAAGACTGGACTGGAGGACGCTTGGCCCAAAGCTCTATCACCTTATCTGAACAGAAAATCTTAAAATTTGTTTCAAACGCACTTTTACCTTGACTTTTGGTCCAGTCATATCTTAGCAATATTTAGGTGTCTCCCCTACATGCCTACCAGGATTGTGAGCCAAGCATGAGGCCTGGGGCCTGGCTCATGTCAGAGGTTCAGTAAACGTCCATGATGGCCGGTAGTGACAGCAGCACAACATGGTGACCATAATGAAAACTGCTGAGTGGTACACACTCAGGGGTTAAAACAGGAAATTGAGTTATATATATGTTACCACAATAAATTTTTTAAAAACTGAAAAATAGTATAAATACCATAGCAAAGCAAGAAACAAAGAACACGGCTGCAATTATAAACACACAACTGAATGTAAGAGGTGTGTCAGAATGGCCCTCACAGCCCACCCTGCACACCTCTCCTAACGTTGTGTGATTTAACTGTGACAGTCCTCTCTGCTTTGAACTCGAGGTAAGTTATTTTAAGGTCACACCAACAAACTAACAGCAGTAGCAGCAAAGAATGATGAATACTAAAATAAATTAGCAACCCAGGAAATGTGTGTGCATTGAGGCAGGGTCCACAGATATTTCTGGATTATGGGTAGTATCCTCTATTATGTCCCAGGACGGACTCAGAAGTGATAAATATATATCTTCTGTAGGCTTCAAAGCACTTCATGCCTATAAAATATTTACTAGGTTGCAGCTCTGGGAGTCATCCCAAGCCTACCAAGATCACATATATTATGTTTCTGAAGTAAGTGGGAAGCTATTTCTGTTTCTCAATTTTAGTTAATTAACATTTTGCCAGTCTGTGGCATATTTCCTTTATAGGTCCTGACCTGCAGCTCAATTATGATTTGAACAAAGGAATTTGTGCGTTTCTACTTTCTCCAAAGGCCATGTAAGGTGGTAAAGAATTCTTAGCAAAAAATTTGCTGAAGCAGTTTTGCAAGCAAGTTCTAAAAAGCTCTGGCAACACAAAGGGTAAGTGTTAACTTACTTAGACTGACTTAAAAAAAAAAAAAAGAACTGAAGAGAAAAATAAAATATGCTGTCTTTTATCCAAAAAGATTTATAATTCAAACATTAGAAATTGTCAGAGCTTTAGACAAAAAATAAAGGTACATGCCACCCACGTTTCATCATCCATATATTTGTGCACCTCTAGAGAACAGATACAGAATGGTGGAGCTGGAAGAGATCTCAGAAGACAATATTCCAAATACACAGACTCATGCGGGAACCACAGCACAAGGATCCCTGGGATTCCTCCATGTTCACCCAGTATTTGAACCTGTTTTCCTAATTCTGCCTCCAAAGTCACACCGTGCTTCTTTCCCAAAGACGATCCAGCAGCACCCTACATCTTAATATCCCCACGTGTACCCAAATACCATCTAGTAAGGTCCAGGTAACTCAGGCTTTACGATCAGAGCAGGGTCTGAACCCCAGCTCCACCACTTAGCAGCTACCCAGTCTTGTACAACTTACATTACCCCTGAGCCTTACTGTCTTAAAGTAGTAAATAGAGGTGACCAGGTCCACCCCACTGGGTTGTCATGAAGATGAACTAATATGAAGCTGGAAACGTACCCAGTACCTAGCACTGGCATGCAGCACATCAGCACCCAGGGGCTTTCTACAAATTACTCCGTGGACTTTGCTGGTTGACAGGTCATTTTGCCCCTCTCCCATGACTTGTGCTTGGATAACAGGATCCCTTGCCAGCTTCAGGGGTGGGCCCTGATTGTACTCAGCCAACCCATTTGCCCCCTGCCTTTGCACTGGTTCAGAGACGGGTGTGGGACCTCAGACGGTCCAATCCGAGGGAAATCCAAGGCGTGTCCTGCTGACTGAGGAGGGAGGAGACTGGCACCGACCTCTGTGACCACCATGAGAATGCTGCTGACATCAGAGAGCCTAGATGGAAGGGTCCTGCCACCAGCTCAGGCCTCACCGGAAGCTAGCCTTCAGGTACATGAGCCAATCATCAATTTAATCGTGAACACCACTTCGCAACAGGTTTTCTGTATGTAGCAGGGATGTGGCAAAAGATTTTGTTGTAAAAGTCACAAAGCCAGCCCAATCACTGTTAATCCATCGGTGAAGCAATGCAGAGATGGAGGAAGAATGAAGGCTCAGCGTATTTCCACGGCTTTCCGACACGAGTGACGCGCTCTTGAGGTGAAGGCACGAGCAGCCATCACGCCCCCTCACCCCTTTGCACAGTTCTGTTCACGCCAGCTGAGTAAACTTTCCTGCTAAGACATATGAGGGGTGGCAGGCTGGGGGAGCGGGAAGGGGGGACAGCAATGAAAGGAAGTTTCTCTGGGGGCAAAAGTCCTGGCTTCATTTTCATTACCACAGGAAAGGAATCCAAGGAGAAATGTTCCAAGAGTGAGGAACAAAATAATCACCCGAGACTATTCGACTCTAATGACAATCCAGAACTCCTCTAATTTTGGTGTCACTGGGCACCTTGAGAAACCTGACCTACTTGAGATTAAATCGGTTGATCCGCATCTGGAATCTGTGGCTAGAATTCGAGGGGATCTGTGAATGTGGAAAGGAAAATAAACAAAACCATCTATTTATTTCCATAATGTCTACTTAAAATGTAACCTTTCCTGGAGCGGATATAGTTCAAGTGGTTGAGGGCCTGCTTCCTATGTATGAGGTCCTGGGTTCAAAACCCAGTACCTCCTAAAAACAAGACAAATGAAAAAAACAACTCTTACTGGGGAGTGGATGTAGCTCAGAGGTTGAGCGCCTGCTTCCCTTCCCATGTACAAGGTCCTAGGTTCAAAGCCTAGTACCATATTAAAAAAAAAGGAAATGTAACCTTTTTCCTTCTATTGTGAAAGTAGACATTGAACCACAGCAGTCTTAGAAGTATCTCAGTCACCAAAGAAGACACAAATATGTCCTTATCATATTCAGTAGTTACCAATACCTGGAAATATCGTTTATGCTCATCACAGCTTTGAAATTTGGGTTTTATCAGGCTATCCATTAGATGCTATTAGTTAATGGGCTTAATAAAGAAACACGTTACTATATCACAATTTTTAAAAATATTTGCTTAACTATATTCCAATACAATTAGTCTCCTTTGTGACCCTATGGCTTTTATGCACTTAAAAGCATTCTGAGGAAAGGTCCCCAGAGTTCGCAAGTCTACTGTACAGAAAGGCTGAAGGCCTCTGATTTAAGTCTCCATTGGGGATTAGTCCTACGGGCAGTTTTCCTTAAGGAGTACGGAAAACATCCTTCTGCTTCTTGGCACAGATGTGGACCTCATTTGGGCCACCACACTGAGAGACATTAAAAAGCTCCGCTCTCTCCTCTCCTTGGCACAATCAGTTTCCTCCATCTCAAATGCCTGATCCCTGCTCCTCTATCTGGAAAAACTCACTTGACTTCGAGACTCACTCAAACACCATGCCCCATACGACCAGCCCTTGGGGTGGGGGGCTTGGGCCCTCATCCTGCTGGGCCACTTCCAAAGTGCATGGCCTTGGGCTGGTCTCTTTTCCTCACAGAACCCCAGTTTTCTTATCTGTGGGGATGTAGACTGTACCTACCTGAAGGGGTCGACATGAAGATTAAATGAGTTAGTACCTAGAACTCGCTTAATTAGAGTAGCTCCTTGGCCAAAAGTGAGTTCCTCAAAACCTGAGCGAACGTCCTTTCCACACCCTCCTGTCGTGGCCTGAATCAGCCGCCCCTAAAGACGCACTGCCGTACTGAGCCCCGGTCCTGTGGCTGGGATCTGATTTGAACTAGGGCCTCTGCAGATGTCATCGGCTTAAGATGGGGCCACACTTCACGACTGGGCTGGCCTCATCGCTGGTGTCCTCCTGAGGAGAGGGGGATTAGGAGAGAGACAGGACGAAGACGACCTGTGAAAGGGGAGGCAGAGGTGGAACCCCATGGCACCAGAAGCTGCAAGGGCCAAGGAAGCCTTCCCTGGAGCCTGCAGGGGTAGCGTGGCCCTGCTGGCAATTTCAGAGAGAGAACTAGCCTCTAGCACTGTGAGAGAAGGAAGTTCTGTGGCTTTAAGCCACCTGTCTGTGGTCACACGCCCGAGGAAGCTGAGACACCTCCCCAAGGACACTCAAGGTCAGCCGTTCATTCCTGTCACCTTGCCTTCTCAGCAGGGGCTCTAACTGGTCACAGTCCACGTGTCTCTGGGGCAAGGTTGGGAGCCTCAGGTGTGGACGGCTGAGACCCCAGTGGCTGGTCCGGGCCCCAGTGCTGGGCTTCAGCGTTCAAGAGAGAGTCCTTCCCCATGTGCAGCTGGCCCATGCGCAGTGCTGATGCACGCAAGGAGTGCTGTGCCACGCAGGAGTGTCCCCCGTGTAGGGGAGCCCCACGTGCAAGGAGTGCGCCCCGTAAGGAGAGCCACCCAGTGTGAAGGAAAGTGCAGCCTGTCCAAGAATGGTGCCACACACACAGAGAGCTTACACAACAAGATGATGCAACAAAAAGAAACACAGATTCACTGATAAAGATAGAAGCGGTCACAGAAGAACAGACAGTGAATGGACACAGAGAGCAGACAACTTGGCGGGGAGGGGAAGGGAGAGGAATGAATAAATAATAAATCTTTAAAAGAGAGAGAGTCCTGGGTCTGGAGTTTGCTCCACCTGAGCACCCTGACATGCCGCCCGGCTCCTGCTGCCTACACCACCGCAAGTCCTCCTTGCCCCCAGCAGATGTCCCATGAACCACTGCGGATGTCAGGAAGGAGCAGGTGGCAATTTGAGGGCATTTAACTAGGGGACTTGACCCAGTCTGGGGGCTTCTAAAGACCCACATGAGGGGAGGGCATAGGACATAAGCTTGGGTCCTTCCCAGATCATTCCAGCCAGAATACTGAGGGAGGTTACTTTTTCAAAGCTCCCCAGGTGACTCTGAAAGGCAGACAGGATTGTGAACCACTGATCTAAGGCAATGGTTCTCAGGGGTGGGCCCCGGGCCAGCAGCATCAGTACCACCTGGGAGCGTGTTAGACACATACCCTCAGGTCCACTCAGACCTCCTGAATCAGAAACTCGGGGGGTAGGGTCGGCAGTCTGTGTTGACAAGCCCTCCAGGAGTCTGAGGCATGCTCTGTGGTGGACCCCGGTCTCCCGCAGCCATCATGCAATTCCATTCCTCAACCAGAGGCTGCTTTAGTGTAGGCTGACAGGACCTCGCGAGGTCAAGTCTGCTGCCACTTCTGGGCACTGCCATACACTTGGACATAAAGAGACAATGCCCTTCCTTCAAGTGACAGGCACGCAGGTCCACACACCTGGAGCTACCACAGCCATCTGGACCACGCTGGTGTGCCAGGGACGGCAGCGGGAAGGCGAAAGCACGGGGCTCCGTGCCCATGCTGTTGAGTCCCTGCATTAGCTAAGCGTGGAAATGCCTTACCCCCAGCCACATCGTCACGTGTGAGAATACACTTTCGAGCGCTTAAGCCACTTCAAGAGTCTTGGCATTGTGATCACAGCAATGGAATCTTCAAATGGCCTCTAGTTATCTTAGGAAAATTGTCTCCAAAATTCCCAAAACAAAGGAAAACAATTTTACTCTAATTTAAATAGCTAGGTAGGTAGATGTAGATAGAAATAATCAGAGAGGACACTGAGGGCAACTAAAACAAATCATTCAGGCACATAAATTACTAAAGACATTAGAAATAAAAGATCAGGGAAGTGGATGTGGCTCAGGCAACTGGCTCCTGCCTACCACAAAGGAGGTCACTAGTTCAGATTCCACTGCCTCCTAAAGAAGACAGAGAGCTGGCGCGACAGGCAGGCATGGCAAGCTGACACAACAAGAGACACAAGAAGAAAAAACATAACAAGAGATGCAACAAAGCAGGGAATGGAAGTGGCTCAAGCGATTTGGCACCTCCTCCTAACATCAGAGGTCCTGGGTTTGGCTCCC
This sequence comes from Dasypus novemcinctus, assembly GCF_030445035.2. Taxonomy (NCBI): domain Eukaryota; kingdom Metazoa; phylum Chordata; class Mammalia; order Cingulata; family Dasypodidae; genus Dasypus; species Dasypus novemcinctus. Next base: position 193,444,904 of record NC_080673.1, on the reverse strand, counting down.
GGTGTCTCCTAAAGAAACAAGGAAGACGAACAGAGTCAGCGAGTGCCAAACAACAAGGGGGTGGGGAGAAATAAAATAAAATAAATCTCTAAAAAAAAAAAAAAGGCAAAAGGTCAGGGAGCTTGTAGATTTGAAAGGAGTTGCCTAAAAACCAAGGACAGAATAAATATGAAAGAATACGGTCTATTTTCTCCCTTAGAGCCAGTGAAGTCATAGGGCTCTAAACGTAGAAAATGGCTCTAACTGACATAGGCAGTTTGGATGTCCACTCACTTGTTCCAGGCTGGCACGGTGCCAGGTAGAAGGAATGAAGAGTGACCAAAATCAATAGCTCCTGCCCTTCAAGAGCTGAGTAAGGGAGCCCATGCTGTAAATGCTAGACACAAGAAGTACACAGAGCAGGAATTAGGAGGTTTTCACACTTCATTTCTAGAAGGGAGGAAAACCAACGCCAACTCACCAGGTAAGAAAAGGTGGGGAAGGGTCTTCGGTATCTCAGGCAGAGGACGCACATGCAGGGGGCAGGAAAGAGAATGATGCCTTCAGGGCCTGCCATAGAAGGAAGACTCAGAGGGCCCTGGATGGAAGGTGGGGAGCTGGTGGCGGGAGGTTTGAAACAGGAAATGAGGCTGGAATGGGATGCAGGGCCAGGTCTAGAAGGCAGGGAAGGAGGGAGGAAAATGGTGTCTAGGACAGAAGTCAGGAGACATGGGGCTCTGCAGTGCCATCCCTTCTCCAGGCCTCACACGCCTCGCCTGGAAAGGAAATTGGTGATGGGAACAGATGTCCGGAGACATCTAAGCCTCAACAGTGGGGGGCACACATTTAGGCTGTAGCAGGATCCTCTGAAAGTCAAAGAGAAGGGAGGGGAAGGACCTTTCAACAGGCTAATCTTAACACCCTCACTTGTTCTGCCCATCACCCTGTTTTCGGTACATTTATCCCTGGAAGGAGGGAAAAATGATGCCAAAAGGAACAGACATGATTTTCTGACTTCCACACAATTCCCTCTCTTTGGGTCTGTTTTCTCAGGAATACTAGCTGATCAAGAAAAAGTCAAATTGGTGAAATGACAAATGCTTGATGTCCTCTCCACCAAGTACTTAGCACACACATTTTCTCAACATTTGGTAGGGTCTGGGAGATCTTTTTCATTATAGCTGAATCTGTATTTCATTAAAATCAAAATACCTGTTCATTTAGAACACTGTCTGTGATTGGCTTAAGATCTACATGGATATTCCTAGTTTCTAAAAAAGGGAAGGGGGCGGGGAAGACCTCAATAGACCTCTTTATGCTACTCATCTGCTATAGCTGGGGCCAATAAAATTTTTCTATAAAGGGCCAGATCATAAATATTTTAAGCCTTTCTGGGCCATCCAGTCTCCATTAGAACTACCCAACTTTACCATTACAGTAAGAAAGCAGCCACAGAAGATATTAAACTAATGAGTATGGCTATATCCCCATAACACTTTATTCATGAAAACAGGCTGCAGGCCCCGATGCAATTCTACTAGTATTACTCTAAGTCACTTTTTAGATGATCAGTACAATGGTGTGACAGCAGCTTTACAAAACAACAAAACTACTGTAACAGTATCTCTACCTGGCCTGTCTGCACAGCCACAGGCTACGGCTCTCGCCCCAGCAAACTCTTGGGGGAAAACAAGGAGAGGGCAGGTGAAATCACAAAGCCTGGGGACTTCCAGGCGGGAACACACTCTCAGTCATTTCTGTCACTGGGCTTACCTGCTGCCATGGCCTTGATGTCGTCCAGCACAGGAATTGCTTTAGGTTCTATTTGTTTAAGAATCCCACCTCCTAGCAATGGTTTAATATCTAAATTCAAAGACACAAAAGACACAGAGAGGGCAGGTTCCATTTATTTCTCCACCTCTTACCACACATTCATCTCACACTATACGATTTCACTGCCTGAAAATCCATTTTTAGTCTCTCCTGCCACGAAATCCCATTTATCAGTGGAGACCCAGTTTAAGTGTTGGCTCCTGTGTGGAGATATCTCCACATTCTTCCAAGTCCTCACGCCAGCCGGCTGTCTCCCAGTGAACAATTAATCACCACAGACTCGGTACTTATTTGTACTGGGAACACAGTTGTTCACCATCTTGAGCCGTAACTGCTGGGTCCCTAATCTCTTCAGTGCCACAGAGTTTCTCAGTCGTGGAACTACTGGTATTCTGGCAGGACAGTTCTTTGTTGGGGGCAGGGGCAGTTGTTATAGGATGTTTAGAGCATCCCTTCCCTCCACCCACTATATGTCAGTAACACTCTCGGTTGTGGCAACCAAAACACATCTCCAGACTTTGCCCCTTGTCCCAACACTCACTGGTTTCTCTGAGGCGTGCCATTTCTGTCTTCGACAGCGGGAGACACACATTTCCCCTCACATGGGGAATAAAGAACAAGTGCTTGGGACTCACCAGGAAGCAAAAGCATTCTTACAAAGAATGCTGGATTTTAATCCCTGAGCAACAATTGCAAATTGTCAACGATTCCATGGAATTATTTTAATCTGCTTTCTCCCCCTCGGTTTCATAAGTAAACTGTAGGAAAAGCATACTTCCTTTCTCAGTCCGTGTTTTATGGAAGATGGCTACAGCATCATTTAAGCAAAACAAGCAAATTAAGAATCACACCCAAGGAGGTAACTTTATTTTACTCACTGTTCAGGTCTGAGAATGCCTTTTCCTTAGTGGTGTTATACTGCCCCAATACATATTTGATTTGCTAAAAAATAAAAGTAAAAAGAAATGATCCAAAGTCACAATAAAAACAGATTTAACATCCCATAAGTCAGTGGACTGGCTGGACCCCTGTCTCTCTACGTGACCTCTCATCTTCCGAGCACTTGGCCAGGGTGCATTCTCATGTTGGCGCCAGGGTTCCAGGCAGCAAGAGAGGGGAGAGGAGGCATGGATGTCGCACGGCCTCCGAGGAAGTCTGAGCTCAAACTAGCACGAGGTCACCTCTGCTGCTTCTATGGGTCAAAACAAGCCACGGGGACAGCTCAGACCCAAGAGGTTAAGAACCACACCTCCCCTGGGTGGGAGGCACCACAAAGTCTCCGTGGCCATTTGCACTCTCCCACGCGGGCCCCGGTTTAGTCAGTGGCTGTTAACCGGCCTCCAAAGGGGCTGCTTACCCTCCTGGCTACTCTGAATGGCTGGCCTGTTTCCCACACTCTCTCCAACACAGGATGTTATTTTTAAATAACCACTACCACTCTTCTCAGTGAGCTGGGCATCTCTTTTTGCATTTTCATTTATCCAATCACTAGAGAAAGGTTTAACATATTTTTATGTTTTGTGGCCAGTAGTATTTCTTCTGTAAATCATATACTCACATCTCACTTTTTTAAAATTTTGCTAGAGTTCTTCGTGTATTTTGAATCAGAGAAGTTTTCCTCAAATTCAGAGCAATTTACTACCCTTCTAAGAGTACAAAATTCCAAATATCCACCAGCTGTGATTGTTATCTATTTAATTTTTGCCAATTTTTTAAAGGGAAAAATGTCTTTGGTGTCTTCAAAATGGCAGATAAACATATAAATATTTATTCACAGATTGGGAAAATGAAACATTTCTCTCAGTGAACAGGCTATAAAACTATGGTAAAATTAACTTCTTCTGTCTCAATATTAAAAGCGAGAATGCAACTATGAACTAAAGTAGACATCTTATTATTCTTGTAACAAAAGAGCCTGTAACACTGATATAAAGATAGTGATCACCAGAGGTTCTGAGGGGAGGGAGAGGGAAGAATAGATGCAACAAGGGGGCATCTTGGGAATATTGGAATTTTCCTGCATGACATCGTCATGACAGAGACAGGCCATTATATATTTTGCCAAAACCTATAAAATTGTGCAGGGCAAACCATAATGTAAACTATAGACCATGGTTAATATCAATATTCTAATATGTAACAACTGTAGCACATTTATGAAAAATGTTGTTAATGGGGAAAAGTGTGGGAGTGGAAGGTGTGGGGTATATATGGGAATCCCCTGTATTTTCAATGTAATATTTATGTAGTCTCAAGTTTCTTTAAAAACAAAATTTAAAAATTATGTATTTAAAAAAAAAAAGCCTGCATTTTTTTTCTCATTTATTCCAACCACTTTATAAAAATCTATTAGTGTAATCTTTAGTGTTTTACTATTTCTTAGAGTATAACCAACTTGGAAGGACAAAGCCCTATGGGAGGAGCCTAAGGATTCTGGCAGACTCCATGTTTGTACCATGAAATCTGCACCATGTATGTGGGATCGTCCCTGCCCAGACATTTTTTCTTTTAACGTTCTGAATAGGTGATAAGTTGACTCAGTTCCAGGATACATTAAAAGGGTGTCCTCCCATCACTGCCTTCCAGCCACCCAGTTCCCTTCCCCCAAGATAATCTCTGTATGTGTGTGTATGCATCCTTCTCAAGGAATTTTATACACATATAAACGTATTAGAATGGGTATTTATAAAGCAGAAAGGTTGTCAGAATTTTCATTACAAGAGTAACCTCATGCAAACAATGGGGAGTTAACTAGATTGTTAAAAAGAAAGGATAATGGCACAGCACCCAAAGATTTTCCTTTCAAAGAAATCATGAGACAAATCCTTAATATTAAGTAGTTTTTACAATATTTACTATTTTATTGGGTTATATCTTTAGTAAAATAAAAACACCATTTCTGATGTTCTGACGTTTGAACTCTTTTGAAAATCACATGCTGGGCCTTTATTGCTTCATCTATAAAATTAAAAGATAATACTAGTCTAGGGTGACCCACTGGGGTTCCAGAAGGTCCAAACGAGGAACTCGGAGAAGGCAGCAATGCAGAGCATCAAGGGGCACTGGGACTGTAGCTCTTACCACTGGAGTTTCACTCAGCAGAGTCCGCAGGTCTTTCAGATTGCTGTCTGCCAGTGTCGGAACCATCTTGGCCTGGGTCTTCAGGTGGTACACTGCCAGAAAACTAAAGAGGATGCCAATGCTGCAGAAGAGGAAAAGAAGAGCGTTTACTCTGCCATGCCCGCTCCTCAGTCACCCGGTGGACCTTCCTGAGCAGAGACTGCAGAGGGACCTGATCCTCTTCTCCCCACCTGCTGTCTTCTGCACCTTCCCCTAAGACCTCACCAGTGACCACAACCAAAGTGTGGGTCGTGAACCCTCTCGGAGAAGACAAATATCCACGTAGGATGAGTTGTCATATCAAATGTGAATCATACGAATGAAGTGCTCACAACAGATTGTGGATGAAACAGAAATTACCAAGGTCTTAAGGCTGTGTCCCATTCCTGTACAACTGTAAATACATGTACACAACCTTATGTGCACACACAATGACATCAAACATGCTCCCTCACCGAAGATGACTGTAAAGAAACACACCATAATGAGTGTTTGGGCTTTCCAATGTTTTAGGTTTCTCTAATTATCTTTGTTTCTATGTTGTCCAGGCTGAGAACAAACATGAGTAACTTTAGCATGAAAATGCTGAGAAGCCACACACAAAAAAGCATATATAATCTATTATTCTATTTATATAAAATACAAAACCAAGGAAAACAATGGTGTTAAAAGCCAGTGGATATACTTGGGGGAGGGGTGGCAATGGCAGAGTGTTCTGTTGCTCGATCAGTGCCTTGACATTGTAGACATTCATACATACGTGCTTATGACATGGACACTTTTCTCTAAGTACAGGATACTTCAATAAAAAAGTTTCAAAAGTGTGATCTGAAAGACACTATGCATGACAGGCTGCTTGACATAATAAAAAACAATGTTTTGAGCCATCTCAAATGTCTGTACCTAACCATTCTTCATGTTTACTATCGATTAATATCCCTTGATTTTAATTAACTTGACCAATCATCTTGGCCTTTGCATCAAAGCCTTCACAAATTAAAATGTTTAACTTAAAATTGTTACTTGCCAAGGTCCTAGTGGATTTAACCACTAGATGGCAGCAAGGAATTACGTTAAATGCCTATAACAACCCGCTGCCTATTTAACTACAGGAATTAACCAGCATCCCGGTTTAGCATTCAAAATCCCATTGTGCCCTCACTAAATCCTTCAAGTCAGGGGAAACAGGACAGACAAGTCACCCTACTTATAGAGGTGCTGTATTCCAAGAAGCATCATTGCTGATTTCACTTACAACGCATGTTCCCACAGCCATATTACATATGTGCATTAGATTTCCCCTAACAAATTCAAAAAAGCCTAGAACTACTGAGCAATAAATAGTTCTTATGGTTAACAAGTTGTGATGGAAGGAGTACTAGACTAGGAACACAAGATTTGGGCTGCAGTCCCACTACTGCCACCAACTCACACTGGGTATACTTGAGAAAGTCAATTTGTTTCTCTGTGGTTCAGTATCTGAAAACTGAAATTCAGATTAGAGTAGGGTTGCTCAAGTTGCAAAACAGAGGCATACAGGATGTTCACAAATGCTCCAAGTTTTTTTTTTCCCTCAAATTCTGGCAATGATCTTAAAAGAATGAGTATTAACTCTAGGAATGATCTCTTTATAATCCAGTATTGGCGCGCAGCATCAGCCCTAGGTCTGTGTTGGACATTAATGAGTCAGGCATTACACTACATCAATAATACTTTTTTTACCTGATGCACACATTCCTAGTATAGGCCAAACGACCCCTAAAGTATGACTTTGAAGTAGTGTGAACAGGAAAACAAAACAGGAAGTTCTAGCAATACACCAAGAACTTTACTTACCATGTCAAATTAAAAATATTCTATACCGTGAGTTGGGATCACCATTGGACTATACTTCTACAGTATGCTTAAATTATTTTAGTCATTCATCATGCACCAGATTCATTTTGTCATATAAGAAGTCAAAATGAATGTGGAAAATAAACTGTAAGTCCATGTCAATTGCTCACTCCCTTGGCCTTTGTTGACTTCCCCCTACCCGTCACCCCCCCATTCCCCAGCCCCAGATAGGAAGAAGCACCTCGATTTGAATACCCAGAGGGCCCTCCCAGAAATTCTAGTAGAGTATTTCTTGTTTCATAATCTATTTTGTCTCTAATATAGCTCTATGCTTGATTTCCCCTCCAAGACTCTAATTCTTGAGGCCACTCAAACTGCTTCCTTTTCCATTTTGTATAATGCAAGGTCTCTTGACCACAGTGCATGGACAATGAACGTGGGTTCAAGGACTGGCCTTGGATTTCACTTGGTCCACGTACAAGACTAGCCTTAGATTTGGGTTGTCCAAGTTGGAAACTATCTTTGCTTCTTTATACAATAAATGCCTTTACTTCATGCTACATTAAGATCAATCAGCAAAGTGATTTTCAAAACAACATTTCAGTACAACAATGAATTTTAATGCAATACATATATAAAAATGACATTCTGCTATTCAATAATGCATCTAATTAAAATTAAAGTGTTGATAATAGTTTGTTAAAGTGTACAAACTATTTTGGAGTAGAATTTGGTAACTTTCAAAGTGGGCTTTCAGACCCATAGTATTTTGTGAATTTTATATTTAAATTAATGATGGCTAAGTTCAAGGGGCTTCACAGGCTGTCAGAAAGCATGGGCGGACAACATGTGTGGCAGAGGGGTTATAGAACTGGAAGATCAAAGGGGTAACTGGAGGCTTCTGGGTTTCTGTCAAGTGACATCATGATGGAATGCAGCCAGTATTGCCAACTCTTCCAATTATTAATAAAAACCCAGAAATGTGGATTCTTATGTAATATCCCTAATTTTTAAATATTAACAACTTATTTTTAAAAAACTTCAAATACTATGCAGACCAATTTATGGTTTCCATTTGCAATCTTCAGTTTAAACCTTCTATTTAAAGGCATCAGAGAATAAATTAGTTTCAGTGATACTTTTGGGAAATAAAACTGTTGTGCTTGTTGATTTAGAGAGATTCTTTACTGTTTAATGTATTTTTTTTTAAGGAGAAAAAAAAATTAATGTTTTGGCTTTGTTTTTTAACAAATACCAGCCAACTGTTAGGTAAATTTCCATTAGTATCCTCATATCATAATACCAAAAGAGAATAAAATTCTACCATCAGTTTTCTGGCATTTGACATAAATGCCTTTAAGCTATCAAGCGCATGCGCTTTTATGCAGTACAACTAAATATCTTGCAATTTTTAACAGAAGATAGGGATTTTTAAAAATTTTATGGCCTACTATAGCTTTATATCATCTTTATTTTATTACGGATAAGCCCATCTCCCACATATATATTTAAAAGCAAATATATTTAAAAAGTAAAGCTAAATCCTTTAAAATTTGTAACATTCTTCCTCCTACCAAGTCTGACAATGAAATTTGCAAATGAAAGTCAAATAAAGGCTTTCAGTTCGTAAATGACCTCTTCTATTTTAAAAGATTGTTTTAAAATTTTAATTTTAAATAACTAGCCCTCTCAGTCATATAAAGTTTCATGATTTTCAGGCATGCTATAGTTCCATAGCAATAGGAACTGACCATCATATCCTAATAAAAAATGAACTTTGAAAATATCCCATCTTCTAGAAAATGACTGGGATCCATTTTGACCATGATAATCTTTAGTCAAGCTGACTTATCGTACTCAGGGACTCAGAAATACACTGGAGAACTTAAGACAGTGACTTCTTTTTGTCTATAACTTTTCTTGAAATTCTGAAATATGCAGTGATGATAAGAGTAAAGGAAAGAAAGGAGAGGAAACTTGGCTTTTTCTGGAGCAAGACACATCTGCTGAAACGGTCTACAGGGAGAGGTGGAAATTCAATCTTCTGCTGATAGTAAAACAAACTGCATAAACATATGTCAACATCTATGGAATTTTAACATTCCACAGCTGCCTTTGGAAAAGCTCAAACAGAGAAAGAACGTGATCACGCATATTCCCAAAAAGGGAGGCTGGGTGGGGGAACTTTTTCCCTAACACCTATACATTTCTCAATTTTTAAAAAATTACTTTTTAATAAAAAAGGATAGATGAAAAGTTAAGAGTACTCAAGACTAATTTAAAAACCTGCTTTAATAGTAACACTTAGGATCGGAGCTGCAAAAAAGAATAAATATCTAGTCATTGAGCCCAACAAAAGGCAAACAAACTGCTCAAGGTTTCTGAAATGGTTACTTTTTTTTTTTTTATCACCAAGATGATTTATCAATAGCATCCAGCCCATGCGAAGGTAGAGGTAAGTCAGAACAGAACTCCACTATCACCTCCTTTTTTTTTCTCTTTACTGCTTTCTGATTTTATAGAGATCCTTTCCTCTCTCTCCTGTTTATCTAACTTCTGATTTTGTTGAAATACTTCCTTTTCCCTGCTGTCGAATTTTAATAAGAGAAATCTTCCACTCTCTCCTGGTCTTTCATCTTCTTAGCTAACTTTGAATACTTGTAACCACGTATAGTTATTATTCATCTTAAGATTTCTGAGCTTCTTGCAAACCAACAGGGGTTTCAAAAGGAAAACAACAAATTTCAAGGTAAGGAAGTTTAAACTTCTAGTCTGAATTTAAAGTAATAAACAAAATAAAACTTCATATACTACTCTCATTTAGACAGATTTATAACCCATATATAAAGTCAAGGTATTTTTAAAAATCAAACTAGATTTAAATTCGTTACAGCCTCAAAACAATTGATAGACTTTGGTTTAATTTAACTGAAATCTAAAACTGTGAATTCAAATTCATAAGTTTTACTTGGGTAGGAAAAGAAAAATATCTAAGAGACCATAGAATCACAGCATGTATTTTTTTTTTTTTAAATATTCTAAATTAAAATATACTTAGAAGGAAAAACTTATCTAAATTTGTTTGATGGCTCTGAGTTTTCAAGGATAAAAAATAATTAACCCTGGCATTCTTTTTTTATAAATGGAAGTCAAGTTTATTTTTGACTTTCTAACTTTATTTATATATTTTAATATTTTAAACATAATGTAAATAATCCAATCAGTTCCGAGTGACCTATAATACATGTAACACAATTAACTACCTACATGTGGCACAAATAAAAGACCAATTTCAAAAGAGAAGCCCAATATAGAATATATGGTTCATTCAAAAAAGCAAAAGCAAAAGCCTTATACACATATGTATGAAACATTCAGGTGAGTGAATAACTACATGCTATAAAGAATTTTCCTGAAATTACATCATAAGTATTTATACCAAATGAAAACTATTTACTTATTAGGAGCCCTAAGGGCAAGTATTTACGGATACCACTTTCTCATCCGAGCCTCATCTTTGATGTCTGGTATGTATGGACAGCAAGAAGCACAGATGTCCAAGTGCTTGGATGAATAAAGTATGTAAGTCCCAGGCTTACAGGAAATGCACAGGGTTCCCTGCTGGGGCTGAAAGGTATTTGGGCTGAAACTGATATTTTTCTGGTAGCTGGGGAGGAGGTAACTACCCCACAGCGAGAGGGTCTGTACATTTCTGCGTACTTCAAACAAAGCAGAGAGAGAGGCAGGGACATCTGGAATTGCCATAGACCAGATTCTAAACTGCCTTTCAGAAGCCACTGTAAAGAAATGGTCAGATTCAAATTATTGACTAAAAGGGAGAAAGGGAGAGGGGGAGAGAAGGAGAAAGAGAGCTGCCCACAGCCTGAGCTCACAGAGAGAACCCAGAGAGACGCTCCCTGGCCCACTTGCATTGGGATCCCATTTTCACATACATTGTTAAAGTTGGTTATTCCACTTTTTTCAGTAAAAGTATGTCTTTCTTCAAACAGCCAATGATGCGGAGTAAGTGGCCATGCATTTGGCTTTTGTGCGGATTTTTTTTCAAGTTAAATTTTTATTTGATTAATTCATTAGGTAATCCATTAGCCTGGGACATAATTCAAAAGAGACAAAAAGTCTCTATCAGGAAGATGTTGAGTTCCCGGCCCTCTCACACCCCTCAACTTCCTTCTAGAGGTTACCACTGTTGCCAGTTTCTTGCCAATTCTTCCACATATGCTCTATGCAAATATAAGCATGTTTATTTCCCTCCTTTTTTGTTTTTATGGTAGTTATCGTGGTCTGCACATGGTCTGCCACCTGCCTTTTTCACTTCCTAAATCTTGAGGGCGGCTTCATAGGAGCATGCCTGAAAGCTGCCCAGCTCTTTCCAATGGGTGTATCACATTGTATGGTCACTCCAAACCACACACCTTATCAGGCCCCTACTGGTGGACATTTGAGTTTTTTCAATCTTTTGCTATGGGGCTGTACTGGAAATCCTACAAGGGGGAAGGCATTTTAGAACGCAATGGACAGTAAGGACTGATTACAACAAATTGAAGTGATGCCACCAGAAATCAAGGCACAAACTTGTTTTTGACAGTGACTGTCAAACTTCTGTTTTTTCAAATCAGTAGAACTTCTTTTTTTCAAGTATTAACATAACACAGAACCTCAATATTAAAAAAACACAGCTTCTCTGGTTTGGGAAGAGGAGTAGGCAACAGGCATTGGAGATCCAGCTTTCTCTCCCTAACCTAAGCCTTCTAAAAAGTAATTAGAAATAAGTAAGTAAATGAATAAACAAAACCCGGATCCATTGCTTTTTTAAAATTTTATCCCTCCCCCCGCCTTGCGACATTTTGCTTGCTGTCTGGTCTCTGTGTCCATTTGCTGTGTATTCCTCTGTGTCTGTATTTATTTTTATTTATTGCCCCCGTACTCCCCCGCCCCCGCTTGAGGCTTGCTTGCTCTCTGCTTTCTGTGTCCATTTGCTGCACGCTCTTCTGTGTTTTTTGCATGTGTCCCTTGCTGTTGCATCACTTTGCTGAGTCAGCCCTCCGCGGTGCTTGCGGGTTGGCGGCACTCCATGGCGCCCGGGCCCACGGCTCTCCACAATGTGCAGGTGAGCCTGCCTTCACAAGGAGGCCCCAGGACACGAACATAGGGCCTTCCATATGGTAGACGTGAGCCCGACTGATTGAGCCACAGCTCTTTCCCCCATTGCTTTTTAATTATTCTTTGCCCATGTTATAATATTTGCATCCCATACAGAGCTGTAACATATTAGAAATTGAACATGCTCTGGGGGAGGCAAGATGGTAGAAATGATGTCTTTCAAACGCCAGCACCTTTTTCACCGAGTATGTACTATGATTTACTTGTTTAGTTTTCTTTCACTCTCAGACATTATATTAAATTTACCTTAAAGAAAAGTGCATTACCACTACATAAATGGAAAAGCACTATCATTTTCCATAGGTAAAAGCTACACAGTAAAACTCGGTAACTACTAGAATTAAAACATGTTCACTGGATACCACTGAAAATCATACAAGAGTCCTTCCAGAGCTCAGTATACCATACGTTGGAAAACATGGTTTTCTGGAAGTTAAAAGCAAAAACAAAAACGTCCAACAAAACAACCAGAAATAAAAACAAACAAAAAATAAAACATGAGATTCTTGGGTTCTAGATCTCACTGGCTGGCTCTTACACAAATTCCAGACTTCTGGGTCTCTTTCTTCTGCTTTCAAATATAAGAATGGGCTTCTGGGACCTTCCATCTCTCTGAAAATGTTCACATCATTGTGCTTTATCACAGATGAGGAGATGTTAATACCCTAAGCAAATAATTAGCTGTTTAAAGACAGGTGCAGAGTTGGCCACTTCTGGACACCAAGGAAGCTCTTGTTGAGCTGAACTGAAATGGATACACTTAAAGGGCTTTCTTCTCAGGTTTGCAGCAGGATCTTCAACTGATAATCCTTACTTGTGCTTAAATTCCCAAGTATCATGTACTTAGCAAAGGGTGAAAAATCTTATTCTCACTGCTACCAAGCAAGCAAATGCGGTGCTTGGATGAAATATATGGAGGATGCTGTCAGTACCCTTGTCTGTATTTCCTTCAGGGTCAGCATGATGCACATAGTAGGTGCTTTATGCCTGTTGCTAAATAAAATGCTGGTTGAGTGAATGAGGAAATGGGCAGCAAGGACCAGGTGTTACACCAAGGGGACCAACACCACGGTACACATTCCTCAGCCAAGGAATCCGATTTGGACTCAACAAAACATCATTGTCCTAAAAGCAGTGTCTTTCTGATCTGCTGGTCAACTGGAAGAGCTGTAAGACCTGCAACAGAAACAGCTTAAACCAGGCTTCGAGAGAGGGGAGTGTCATAACAGCAAATTCAAGAAATCCAGTTTTATTATTAGAAAGTTAATTCCATTCTACATTTTTCTCAAGTTTCCAAATTCAGGGACTACACCATTCTTGAATATTCCTTTGGACCCACAAATCAAACAGCAAATACTGCTCTGCGTTCCTGCATGTCTCCCTCCTCCAAGCAGCTACGCAAGAGGATAGCTTATCAGTTAAGTTGGCGCAACTTAATTACAATGCTAACTTCTGGCTGTAGTGAAATCTGGTGAACCATCTTAGACAAGTGGTTTTGTTCTTTTGTTTTCACTTTTCTTTTGTTTTTTACTATTTGGTTTTGTGTTAAACTCATGGGCATAACAGTTAAAATGTGAGGCATTCCTCATTGACCTGAAACACAACCAGGTCTTGTCCAAGATTCTACTTGCCTTATTAATACACAAATCACCAAGAGGGAAACTGTAAAACATTTCTTCAGGAAGAGTCCATTTTTCTTCTGTCGCTGGTGCATTTCTCCGCCACAGTTGTTACAGCAACGACACAGACAAAAGCAACATCCCACCAGAGGCATCAGAATAACAAAGAGCAATCCCAGGACAGCACAAATAAGAAGCCCTAATTCATAGTAGACAACCTGCAAAGCAAACAGAGGAGACAGCAGATATTATAACAGAAAATGACAGGCAGAATGTTCCACAGTGCACATTTCCTTTTTTTACCTGCTTACCGTCATGAGTTGTATCTTAATGTGTGTGTGTGTTTGTGTGTGTATAGTTTTTATTTGCCATTTTGCAATTCCTTCTTGAAGCAGAAGGAAGCAGCAAATTGAGATATCAGAATATGGGACTAAGAGGTTACTCCCTTTCTTCAACCTAAAGAAAATGACCAAGTTACAAACGATTTCATTTCAATACAGGTACGTGCCTGTATTTTACTTGTTTTTATGTGTTTAATACCTTTTGGTACAGGTGTTTACATAATGAATAATTCACCTATAGGGTGCTTTTCACCGGAAAGAGACCAGTAGGGATTATTTTGGATTCAAAGCAGTTTAGAGCGAATCAATTAGTATGACAAAGCCATAATTACAAAAGAATCTGCAATATGCCTAAATGTAGAAAAAGGTTCAGACACAGAGTTAGACATTTAAGCACAGGTCACTCATTCAGCTCCCATCCATGAACTGGAAAAGATAACATGTACCTCATAAAGTCACTGTGAGGATTAGAGATAATGTACGACCAGTCGCATCCAAAGAAAGTACCAGGCACATAGGAGACACTTAATAAACAGCACATCTCACACCATGCCTGTGAGGTCTTATTCCCAGGAAAGTGCTGGGCTCAGCAGCCCAGGGCTGAGCCAACTCCTACATTCTTAGGAGCCAGCACAACTTCTGGATACCATCATGTGACTAAACCATCTTTTCCTATTCCCTGCTGGCTTTATTCAAGGGATAAATGCAAGTTAATGCAACTGGATGATGAAACTTGATCTCATTTCAATTCCTGCATTTCTTTAAAGTAAGGAATTTATTTTTAAAATGGCTGAAAAGTAGAGGTTGGCAGTTTGCAACTAATGGACAAGCCAGATGAGCGCTGGATTCTGAAGCCAAGCTGAGCAAAATCAGACAAAGCACACGTTTTGGTCTTAGAGGCAGGTCTGATGTCTTGGAAGAGGTAACTGAAATTGGAGTCAGAAGACCTGCTTTCAAAGCCTGCAGGGAGCTTCTTGTTCCCTAAACTGGAAAATGTTATATTAGTATTAGCCTCATAAGAATATCGTGAGGAATAGTTAATTAAATGATTTATGTGAAGAAACTAGCTAAGTAAAAGCTAGCACACAGTAAATATTCACTAAATAATAGCTAAATCTATGAGCAAATGCTTAACAGTATATTAAGTCAGGTACATGTGGTACTCAAATATTACTTTTGATATTAAGATTAAAGTGCTTAAAAAATAAAATTAAAAAACTGGCTGAGCTGCCATTCATCCAGTTCAGGTTCCTGCTTAAACTGCTTAAACTAACCCACCTCCCAAATGTCCATGAAGAATCATTTCTGGCTGGCCATTTTTAACCCTCCCTGAGGACAAACATCATTCCAGATACTCTGAACTCTTACTTAGATATTATCACTTCTCAGAAAATAATCTAAATTATTCAATATTTTAAAGAGAATTTAAATCCTTGCTGAACCCCAGGTGGCCCTGAGCCCAAAACTAGGAAAGTATACTTAAATGGTTTAACATTTAACCATTTAATATCACTTTAGCTCCTAGACAAAGATTAAAATGTACACACACTCTTTCCAATGTTAGTGACTAAATACCAGGTAAGACAGTAACAGGAAGAAGAGACATCATTTCCAGAATTCTTCTGGGCTGACATCTAGCCAAAGTCTAGCTGTCCCTAAATTATTTTCCTGGTACACAAAGAACTCTGTATTGCTTTGGAGATTATGGTGAAGATAAGATCAAAATTTAAATTTACAGAAAAGTGTGACTATTCATAGGTGAGAATTTAAAACAAAAAAGGAAGATTAAAGATGATGGCAGACAAAAATGCAATGAATAATATAAAAAACCATCACAGGGAAGACGACAGTGAAGAACAGAAAGTTCTAGCAAAACTATTGCTATTCACTAGTTTAAGACAAAGAGCAATGTGAAACAGTAAGAGACAAAGGAATTTACCTTCAGGGTCAAGACTACACTTTCTGGCTGTGGGAGGCAAGGCAGTTGAGGAGTTTGGGTAGCGCAGAGGCAGCATGCATCAAGAAAAGAGAAAAAGGCCTGTGAGTAACTACAACTGAAAATGTTCATATCCCACAAGAAGAAAGTCAAGTGATAGTAACAAGAGGAGAGATACAAGGAAGGAACAGAAAACCTGAATGTTTAATTAGAGAGAAACAGTGGTTTGGGTATGGTCTAGTTTTAGAATTTACATTTGAATTTATATTCGGATTTCTTTTCATTCTTAATCAGTACACAAACCAGTTATGGATATGGGAATTAGAAGGAACGTTACAAATACTCAACATTAACCATGTCATCCATAAAATGGAGAATCAGGCACTACCTAGAATCCCAGAGCCCAAAACAAAATCTTCCCAAGTGTCCTTTCTAACACAAAACTCTATTGGAGTCATTCTCTTCCTTAATAGTTAGTGTTCAGTGGATTCCCACCATTTTAATCCATACATCTTGATGTGGTCCTATATCATGTCCTCCAAGCTTCATTCCTCCACTCTTGTAGACCATTCTGAATGTTTTTGTGTGCCCAGAGTGCTTTATGTTCTCTCCCCACTCCCCAAAGCTGCCTCTTTGCCTAGAACATTATTCCCATCACTCTTCACCTGACTAAACTCAAGTCTAAGTTTGGACAGCACTTCTCCAGGAAGCTCGTCTTAATTTAAAAAAAAAAAAAAAAAGTGGTGTACACCCATCTCTAGGGAGCTCCAAAGAACGGAAACCCATACTTGCCCCTGCTAGCACTCAGCCCCCTTAGAGTAACTGCCTCCCCTGGGAACATTTCCTGAAACACTGTAAGTGCCAGGCAGACAAGAAACCAGGGCTGTCACCATTCACCCCCAAGAAACCAGTACGGGGCTTGGCATGCCACAGGTGCCCAGTCAGAGTCAGATAACCTAATGACCTGAACGAGTGGGAACACCTCTCTTGGACCAATGGTTCCTAAACTGTGGTCCAGAGATGGGGGCTGGTTAGTGATAAGGACAGACCAACCAGCAGTGAAGGGAGGAAAAAAAAGACGCAATGAAATTTCCCATTGAGCTAGATTTGCTCACATTAGAACATGGTCCTTTTTGGCAGGGGAGGGGAGTTAGGTCATGGGTACAAAGGGGAACAAAGCCATTTTGATGGTTGATTTTAAAGGTCCTTATATGGCAAAATAAAATTAGTGGATTCTGTATTATTCCCCAGAGTACTTTTCTGAAAATTTTCTGGTCCAGGAAATCCAAAAGTCCAGAAACTACTGCCTGAGATGGCAGACACTCTATGATGGCAAAGAACGATGTTTGCGACACTAATGACTTTTAAACTGCTGGTGAGGCAATTCTCATACACAAACTTGAATGGCCCCTGGGCTTCCTTCTTGGGCAGGGGCCCGCAGGCCTGTGGTCACCAAGGGCCCAGGTTTCCGAGCTCGCCCACCATAAGCATCTCTCAGGGTGTGTTAAAAACGCTGATTTCCAGGCCCAGGCCCTAGAGCCTGAGAGTCAGGAGATCTGGACTGTCTTTAAAGGAGGCCCGTGTGACAGGTGCGATCAGGGAAGTTTGGGCAACATGCCCTTGGTTACCCGGGCTGGTCATTCCAGCCTGTGGCCACATAGAACCTCCTGTAACTACACCGATCAGCTGATCCTTCTGTGCTTCATTCTTCCCACTCAAGCGTCAGCGGGGCTGCTACGCCTGCTGGGGCAACAACACACGCTCCAACAGCACTCGGGACATTTTTTCCTTTCCTGGCTGGTTGCCACCCAGGTACTAGAAGTTCATTATCCGTGCAGTGCGGCAGTTTGAATCCTGGCTCTGTCACCTAATGCCTGTGATTCTCCACACTTGACTGCCCCCTACGATCCCCCCACGGAGTTTTTAGAACACACCCACACCCAGCTCCACCTGAATCTCTGGGCACAGGCCACGGCCTGGAGGCCGAGGCTAGTCTGTGCCTCCTTCACCTTCCCGATGCGGCTCTCAAGGATGCCTTGTTGTGACACCAAACACGGCATATGCAGTATTCTTTTCTAAGGGCTTTGCTTGTATCATTTAATGTGTACGATGGGAGTTAATACCAATGAAGCACTGAGACTGGTGCCTGCAGAGTGATGCCCTAGGCACGTCAGTATTAACTACTCTTAGCCCTGAGCTCCCGTGAGCCAAGGCCAGGGACTCTCAGGCATGCACTCTATCACGCTGGCATTCACCTAAATGCTTTCTGCTACCCTCAGAATGTACTCTGCACGCGGCGAAAGGTGCAAACGGGCAGCGTGTTGTCTCCCTCTGCGAGAGGAGGAAATGAGCAACTAGTTCACTTACCTTGCGCAGACAGGGAGGGCGAGATCCGGCCATCGCAAAGCCCCTTGTAATGAAGAGCTGGCATTCACGGGGCAAATCGAGTTAGCATTTGTCAGGGCATTACAGGCAGCAGGGAGGGGCCCTGCAAGCCTGCACCTGCCCCCAGGGGTAGTTTCCAGGATGGGAAGGGAAGCAACTGAAAAATGAAATGAGGACCGTGGCAACCAGCTCAACTCAGAGGAGAGACAACCAGGAGGTAAGAGTGAAGCTAAACCATTAATTCAGGAAGTTATCACAAGGAAATTCCAATTCCTCCTAGCAGTGATTTGCAGAGTGAAACGAAGGCAAGGGTTGCTGGAACTCTCCCCTGGGAAGGGTTCTAGAGGTGTGGGTGACATCCACGGGTCATCTGTGGGAAGACATCCTAAGTTATCTGCCTAATTGCCCCTAACTATTCATCCTGTGGAGATAAGAAGTATGTCCTTTCATTTAACTGGGCAGCCACTACTTGACCAGCACTAAGCTGAGAGCATTTCCCTATAGAATCCCCAGATGAGCACCTGAGGTGGGTCGTGCAATGTCGTGCAAGGGTGGAGAATCTGGGAGTGGCTGGCCCAATGACTCTGGACCTTTTGCACAGGGCTTGTCCCACAGTAGCATGCAGTCAATGGTTGCTGAATGTCTCCTGTGAAGACTAAACAAGTTAATATTGGTACGATGTGGGTACATGTCATATGCTATAGAAGCACTAGAGCTCTCATTCCTCTACTAGGAAACTATGTTTACTAGAATAGTTTCCTGGATCTCTGTAAGCTTCATCTGTCAGTCCTCATGTTTTCTCATAGGTCTGTAACTCCACGTCTTAATTCTTTCCTGATGGCCCCAACCCTCACCTAAGTGCATCACTGTCCCTGTTCTAGAATCTGTCAAGTGTTCTCTGAAATCAATGGTGAAAGAGTCATGCTCAGATAGACCTATTCGCAGACCACTGCATTCAGTCCAAGTAATCTTCCTTAGCAAACTGGCAATTCGGTCACAAGGGAGAAGAGTGCAACTGGGGATGCGACCATTTCCACCCAGAGGTAATTCCCCACTGGAATATTCTGTGGCTTAATTCATGAAACGTGCAACACGGAGGCTGTCCCACTCTTTGCACACAGCTTAAGATACCTGTTTCTTCCAAATGAGCCTCCTTAGGACCACCTAGAAGGAGCCTAACTGGTTAGTGGTGCATTTGTTGGTTCAGTGCTAGACAGTCTGGGTACAAATCTCAGCTTTGTCATTTAGCCACTGGAGGACTCTAGGTTTCCCACACCTAAAATGGCAGAAATACTTCCTCCTCGGGTGGTGTCATTGTGAGGATCAGAAATAATATAAAGCTTCCAATCCACTGCCTGGCATAGGGTGGATGCTCAAGAAACAGCGGATCTTATTATTACTGAGGGCAAGGTGATACCTTAAGAACATGCTCTAAGAAGCCATGGAGAAGCTTTGTGTTTTGAGCTAAGGGTCTTCAAATGGAAGTAAGGTTTTATTTCACATTTACTCTACTGGCCCTTAAATTCTCAGCTTAAATGCCAGCCCCACCATGGCATCTTTCTTGATTTCCCCAAGTGCAAGTGTGCCTTCCTCCATGGCCCTTTTCAGATCGTACAGGACATGCATCCCCGCTCCACAGGGAGTTTCATGATCCATACTCATCTTGTCCCGTGCCCTTCCCTGCACCAACTGGGAGTTCCTGGAGAAAGAGGGTGTGTTTTGGAATGCTTGTATTTCCCATTGTGCATTGCTCCTAGCAGGGACTCAGTAGATGCGGATTAAATGAATATATTACACAAAAGAGAGAAAGTTTGTTGCTTTTTTTCTTTAATGGCAGAGAATAGAAAGGGTCCGAGGACCTTAAAGTACTACTACTTTTTACCTTTCAGCTCAGTACAAACAGAAGTTCTGTGAAAAGGTATCATATTTCCCTTCCAAAGTTGAGGCCACCCCTTGGAACAAAAGGTCTCCATGACTAAACTCCCTATGAAGAAAGACTTCAGTGAAACAGCCTCCAACCATGGCCATCAGAGAGTTCACCAGAAGATGAGTTCGCATAATAAGAGCTGGGAAGACTCCAATCCAGGGTGATTTCACCTTGTGTAACTGTTGATGCTGTTGACACCCATACCTCTCAGGCCTCACTCATTGCCTAACAACTGATATTTTATGCTCCGGTGCTCGAGGGCTTTTTTCCAGAACCATGGCAGATCAGCAGTATCTAGAGAATTAACAGTCTCCCACCCCCCAAGCAACCTTTAACAACTGCCTTTTGGATCTTGGTATACCAGCTCTCTCATCCTACCCTGGGTTAACTGAGTTAATTCTGAGCCTTGCTCAGTTTTCCAAGGCTCCTTTACCGGATAAGCTCCACTGCCCTGTGGCACACATTCCCAGGCTGTGCTCCTTATCTCTGTCAATTCTCACCCAGGCCTGGTATTCTCCTCCGCTTCTCCCAAATAAATGGCTTGCCTTTATCAAGGACTCAGGGTCTGCTTCAGGGGAAATCCAAACTAAGACACCAGCACTTATCAGACTAAAGCAGATCAGAAAACTCCACCTAAGATGGCCTGGTCTCTTTGGTGTCTTTGCTTACCTACTGTCCCTCTTCCTTAAGTCCTGCATCCAAGGTAAGATTTGTGTTCACTCAGGTGAGCTCAGCTCCATATCCTCTCTTGGGTTCACTGCCACATCAATGGTTTTTATCCATTTGGAAAGGCACTCCAAGGCAAAGAGAAAATCAGGAACCAGGGAGCCCCAAGTGTTGAGGGGCTAACTAATGCTAGCCTAACTATGAAGGACTTTTCCAACTGAAAATTCTGCCATAGATGGCAGTGGCTCAGCTCCAGCTCATACCTCCCAGGCTTTTCAGAATCACCTCATGTTCTCAAAACGTCATCCTCCGAGCCTCAGACTCAACTGAAGCATTACCCACTACCCTGCCCATTCCTTAGTGGAACTAGCCAGCATTCGGGCCAGATGGCAAATGACATGTTAATTTTAATCATTTTATTCTGCCCAAGGATGCAGGCAGATATGGGCAATTATATTTGGGAGATATAAATGAAGCCAGTAGTGTTTAAGAATGAAACTGTTTCCACAGTAAAGGAAGACCTGAAGCACTGGGGAGCAGCTAGTCCATTATCTTTGTATAGTCTTCCCTGTTGCCCAATGTCAGAGGCTTTTAGAGAAGGCTTTCCTTCTTGGCTTCTGTGTTCCTTTTCTCTAGAATATCATTTTATTGCAGATTAGGGATATGATGATGCCGTTCGTAAGCATGGCGTCAGAGGTAAATAGTTCCTGGGAGTTACCCGCTCTCCCAGCACACTGTCCTCACACCCACCAGAACACTCAAAGTCCAATGAAAGAATGACCCCCTAAAGCTGGGTTGTAACATTACCTTGATAACCATCATCACACCAGGAAAAGGAGGAACCAACCGGCCTTACCCTGCAGTACCAGGAAGCTGGCAGAGACCAAACTGGTTTTATTATCCTCCATTCAATGCCTCAAACATCTGTCTCACTGGCAACATACACTCATAATAAACCAGACTCCAAGGAACACATTCTGCTAGTTAGACAGACAGATACAGAAGCAAACTGAGTGAATCAGCAGCACTTGGGTTAATCAGCAGAGACATGCAAACTGTCTTGGTACTTTCAGAAAATACCATCCACTCACTTTAGCAAGGCGTTCAAGGCCCTCCCGTGTTCTGGCCCTAACCTCCCTTTCCTTCCTCTCCCTCATCCGCTCTCTTGGCCATGGGCTTGCTCTCTTCTTTGGGCACATGGTTCCCACAGCCTGGATGGCCCAGAAGGGCCCCTTCCCCACCTGTTCCAACCCTGCTTATCCTTTGTGACAAGCCCCAAAGTCATGTCCTCTCTGAAGAGCTTGTGGTCACAGCTACGTATTTTTCTCTACACTACTGTGCACATTACTTATAGATCTATTTCTGTTCTCCTTCTTTAAATAATTAGGCACTGTCTCTACCAGATGGCTCTTAGCTATCCAAAACCAAGGATTATCTTAATCATCTGCCTGGCCCTTCTGTATCTAGCAGGCACTCAAAAAACAGTGCTCACCTGTGAAGCTACTCTTTAATCCCTTTAAAACAAAAATATATTCTTGCCAGGGATTTCTTAAAAATTCTGATTAGTTAGGGGATTCTCCTCCCTTAAGTAAGGAAAAAAAAAAGTAGAATATTTCTTTTAGAAGATTTAGTTTTTATATAATGTATAGCCTGAAAGGTTAATGTTTCTCTAACCTCTACTTCTGAAATTTCTGTTGTAGTTCAAATGAGATTGACAGGGTGTGTCAATATTTCAAAAAAGTTCTTAGTCAAAAAAGATTATTAAAATCACAAATAAAATAAGCACTTGTTTTAAGGATTTACTTTCAAGTCAGTCAAAATTTTTCTCATACTATTATTTAAAATAATATTTATAATAATAAACATTACCTCCTTATAATCAGTTGAGGGGTCAAACTTCTTTTGTATAATTTTTCTCAAAATATCTGGAAACAAAAAAGACACAAAATAATTTTTTGGTAGAAATATAAAATGCATTATTTTTACCTCTATTTAGAGTTATTTTTTTCCTGATTTTTTAATGTAGGTAGGCAATTAAGTTAATGAGGCTCTCACCAGAAGCAAAGAATAAAGGACAAATATTTTTGATGTGAGATTTTGCCAGCAGAATTAGAGGGTTACCGTTTTTTAAGAGTTCTCCATTTATTAAAACAAACCTTAATATTTACCAGCAAGCCACATACACTTCATTAAAACATACTGATAGGGAAGCAGACTTGGCCCAATGGATGGGGTGTCCATCTACCACATGGGAGGTCCGCGGTTCAAACCCCGGGCCTCCTTGACCCGTATGGAGCTGACCCATGCTCAGTGCTGATGTGTGCAAGGAATGCCCTGCCATGCAGGGGTGTCCCCTGCGTAGGGGAGCCCCATGCGCAAGGAGTGCACCCGTAAGGAGAGCTGCCCAGTGCAAAAGAAAGTGCAGCCTGCCCAAGAATGGTGCCGCACACATGGAGAGCTGACACAGCAAGATGATGCAACGAAAAGAAACACAGATTCCTGGTGCTGCTGATAAGGATAGAAGTGGTCACAGAAGAACACACAGCGAATGGACACAGAGAGCAGACAACTGGGGGGGGGGGGGGCAGGGGAAGGGAAGAGAAATAAATAAAAAATAAAACGTTAAAAAAAACATACTGATAAAGTATTATTTTCAAATAGCTAACTCTGAATTACTTGAAACCACAAATGCAATTCATTTTTGCGTGTGTAGGAAACTTTGCATTTATTAGTTATATGTATAACATATTCTTTAAGAAATTTGAGAATGTAGATATTTTCTAATCTTTGTCTATTACATTCTTCAAAGTGTATGGTTTTACAATTTGTTAGAATTTTTAATCAGTAATTCATTTTCTAATAACTCCACCTTTACATAGCATTTTACATAATATTTTACAAAATTAGCCTAATCCAAGAGTTCTTCAATGGCAAATCCTCCCTCCCACCCTCAAGCTGTACATGAAGACCCTGACCTGCCAGCATGACTGGACTTTTCCATACATGTACACGTAGGCCATTTTCAAATTCTCGCAGAGGTTTGTGACCCAAAAAAAGTTGAAGAGGCATCTCTTATTCTGATACACCAATGCAGGAACCATATGAGGCAACTGAGGCGCAGCAGGGAAAGCAGCTTGCCCAAAATCACACAGGGATTTGAGAGGCGGCCAGACGGAGGCCCAGACCAAAGTCTCCCTCTCCTGCCTGGCTGCACACACTTTGCCTCTCATCCTAGCACAGCCATCCTGAGAGGCCACAGCTGTCGCCTGCACATCTGGAGGGTACCCCCTATGGGGTGACTCCCCTTTTAAAGCAAAGAAGTTCAGATAGATGGGCCAGGAAGCAAAGGAAGCCACTTCCTTAAAGGACTTTCTGGCAAACAACTCCCAAAGTGTACAGCGCAGATACTTGGAGCAGACCATTAAATCCTGCGCTGCAAGAGCAGGGATCTGCCAACTGGAAGGTAATCTGGGAACCCACAGGTCCTCCCAGGGACCTTGGGTGCTACCTAGGGCCTAAGCCTGCCCAACCCCACAGGTCTCCTCCCTTCTGCGGCTTCGCTTTGGCCTCCTTTAACTTCATTTAAAATAGCAGTGAGAGGATCCACTGCTGCATTGAAAAGAAAGAAACCTTGAGAGGCATCCACTTAGTAAGATATCTTTAATTACACAGGTGATGTTCATATTATGATGTACCTAGGATCTGGAGCTACTCGGGAGTTAGACTGAAGTCCAAGCTCCACCACTTACAGGGTGTGTAATCATACACGAGCAATTTACCCACAAGCATCCTTGTCTGCAAAGTGGGAGTGACAGGAGTCCCTGCTCTCAGAGGGCTGCTGTGCAGGTAGAATGAGATAGTACATGACAATCAACTAGGACAGGCCTGGCACACCGCAGGCCCTCAGTGTTTGCCTTTATCACCACAGGAAGGGATTTAGATATGTTCTAAGTGATAAGTGGAGAGGAGACACATTGTTCTTTTTGGCCACTATTTCAGGAGTATAATGTGTACAACCTGCTCTCAAATGTTCAAAAGATAGATAACAGAAAGACAGAAAAGAAAGAGAAAGAGAAAAAGAGAAAAAGAGAAAAAGAAAGAGGGAGAAGGACAGGGAGAGAGAAAGAAAGAGAAAGAAAAGAAAGGGCAAAGGTGGCAAAATGTTAAAATTAGTAGATCTGAGCGTCTGAATAGAGGGTATGTTGGAGTTCTCTGTACAGGGTTTGCATTTTTTTGCAACTGTCCTGTAAGACTGAAATTATCTCAAATTTTTCAAAATTAAAAAGAGTACATATTTTAATTTTCCTGTGTAACAAAATGGAAAGTATGCATAAAATACTTCTTCACTAAGCTTAAGTTTGACAGCTATTTTGAGAAAAAGCACCTGTACAGCTGTTTTGAGTTATGAGCTAAACTAGCTATAGTTTTTCACAGAACACCATTTTCACTTGAAAGAACAACTGAGCAACAAACCACGGTTATTCAGACTTGGTATCTAGTAGGTACTGTGTCTAAAATGAAGGAAGTGGAGCCTATAACTTCACAAGAGGAAATGACAAGATGTATTATTGCCAATGATAAAATTTAGAGCATTTAAGCAAAAATGAGAATTTTTGTCACCATGAGGTTGATAGCATCCTAATACTTGGGCTTTTCTAATGAGATCAGTGAGGATATTGAGGATTTTTTTAATGCTAGAAAATTAAATGTATCAACGCTTGGACAATCTATAAAACTCAGTGAACCAATATCTTCCAAATGATTAATTCATGATGTCACAAAATTATGCATGAGAAAAGATCCATTCAAAATGCAGGTCATTCAATGTATGAAAAGTTCATTGATGTGATTCCAGAATCCACATTGCAACTGACCGTAAAAAAACTATCACTTGACAAATTTTAGGATAGTAGCGAGGAAAAATATCCACAATTATCTGAAGAGGTAGCTAAAGTACTCCTCTCTTTAACAATTACATATCTCTGTGAAACTAGATTTTCACGTTACACTTCAACCAAAACAATATATTCCAACAGACTGAAATCAGAAATAGATATGAGAATCCAGCTGACTTTTACTAAGCCAGACTTCAAAAAGATTTACAAAAATATAAAAATCACTGCCACTCTTCTTATAATTTTATTTTTTAGAAAATATGGTTATTTTAAGTAAATTGTGTTATTTAGGTAAAGGGTGTACTCATTTCCTAGGGCTGTTAAACCAATTATCACAAGCTAGGGGCTAAACAATAGAAATTTATTCGCATAGTTCCGGGGGCTAGAAGTTCAAAATCAAGGTGTCAGCAGGCCATGCTTCCTCGTAAGGGGAGAGGTCTATTCTCTGAAGAATCAAACCGAAGATCCTTTTTTTGTCCCTTCTTAGCTTCTGGTGGCTGCCAGCAGTCCTTGGTGTTCCCTGGCTTTTAGATGTGTCACTCTAAGCTCTGCCTCGCTGTCACATGGCATTCTCCCAGTGTGTCTGTGTTCAAATCTCCCTCTTCTTCTAAGGAACAGCCATTGGACCTGGGTCCCACCCCAATGCAGTTCAACTTCATTTTAACTTGATTACTTCTGCAAAGACCTTATTTCCAAATAAAGTCACATTCACAGGTACCAGGGTTTAGGGCTTGCACCTATTTCTTTAAGAGGGACAGGATTCAACCAATCACATAAAGGGCATATTGTTATTTTTAAAACATTTAACAAGTAAGTGTTAACAATTCTTTGTTTTCATTTCAAATAAGGTAAATATTGATAGATATAACAAAAACAAAAGCTCCCAGAGGTCCTAATATTTAGAGTGAAAGGGGACCTGGGACCCACAAAGTATGGGAACTTCTGGCCTTAACCAAGTAGCACATCCCCTTCCCTGACGCGGGGCTGGTTTAGGGGTCAGCAGGCAATCCCAAATCAGCCAAT
Source organism: Dasypus novemcinctus (assembly GCF_030445035.2). Taxonomy (NCBI): domain Eukaryota; kingdom Metazoa; phylum Chordata; class Mammalia; order Cingulata; family Dasypodidae; genus Dasypus; species Dasypus novemcinctus. Next base: position 193,418,163 of record NC_080673.1, on the reverse strand, counting down.
CAGGGGCGGGTCCAAGCTCTCCCTCCTTCTCATTCTCTTTTCCTCGGATTTGTGGTGGAAAGGATGTCAGTCTAGAGCCACAGCCCCAATCCTCTAAGTACACGGTAAGAGAATGAAAGAAACCAACGCAGAAACAGATTCAAAATGGCCCTGGCAACACCTTTGAGGGGCTATTTTTCTACACTGAGCATGCTGAGGAAGTGCTGAGGAAGTGGCGGATGAAACTCTGAAGGCACAGAAAGCAAGGGTGGCTGTTCCTGGGGTACACGGGCCGCCCTTCTGAAGGAGCATAGCAGCCCTGCACCTCTCAACCAACCGCTCCTAAAGTCCTCCGTGCTGTCACCCCCAGGGTCTCTCTACAGTTCGTCTAAGTGTGTGCACTGGCAGGAGGCAGCTGGACACCAGGGCTAAAGAGAGACCTCCGTGCACATAAAGGTAGGAACCAGCTCCGTGAAAACCATTTCCAGAACTCAGACTCTCGCTCTCTCGTGCACACATACACACAGGCTCAAACATACACACACACACTCCCCAGCTGGAAGACTGTAGTTGCAGAAAGTCTCCCCTTTAGTTGAGTGGGATTTTACCATATTCTTCTCACTACTATGCTTTCACAAGGGTACATCAATAATGAATGTAACAGGTGTTTCTCTTAAGCAGCTCTGAGTGGAGGCGACAAGGGTCAGAGAACACGGATCATGTACTGATTGATGGAGACCTCAGTGAAATTGATGATCTCCTTTCTGTGGTTTAAAGCAGCGCTGTCTAGAGGAATTATAATGTGAGCCACATAAGTAATTTAAAATTTCCCAGTAGCTCAATTTTTTAAAAATGAAATGAAATAGGTGAAATTAATTTTGATAATATATTTTATTTAAGTTGATGTATCCAAAATATTATCATTTCAACATGGAATCAATACAAAGAATTATTAATGAAATAGTTTATAGCCTTATTTTCAGGCTAAGTCTTTGAAATCCAGTATATTTCACATGTTGGAACAACTCCAGGCTGAGGATGAGCCACACACTTCAAGTCCTCGGTGCTGAGGATGAGCCACAGTAACAGTCCTCGATGGCCACTCTCGGCCTCTGATCTAGAAAGCACAAGCTTCGGGGCTGCAACTCAGCCTGCCCACACCCAGCCCGGAGCGAGTCCACTTCCGCCAAGCGGGGAGGACTCCGCTATTCCCACCTCACTCCTGGACACCCTGTCACAGGAAGAACACATGACGACTGTCCTCCATGCTCAGGGCTATAAAATCCCCTTTTGTTTTTACTTCTCTGTGCATTTCCGATTAAGTGGGTCTTCATCATGATAAATGAACATCAGAAAATGCCTGTCATATAGAGTCCAAGCACCTTTAATTTTTGAAGTGTGACATTAAAGTTTGATTCCGCACCTCATTTGGGAACTCATGTGAACCCAACTAGGAAACTGCTTCTCAGTTCTAATATGTCTGTTGCAGGTGAAGGCTCAAAAATGGTTTCTGGTCCATCGCAGAAAGCATATGGAGGAGCTTGGGCTCCACCTCTGGGCATCTGGCAGCTGGGGACCCATGAGAGTAACTCTCATCCTGCTGCACGCTGATCCTTTGTAGGTATCTTTCCCACCAGCCCATAAAGACTCCAGGTGGAAACCTCTGCACTGCCTGGTTCCCCAGCAAGTGTCAGGGTTCCGGAATTGTCTGTGGTACCGATGCTACGTAAGAGCTTGGCTTCTGTGCCACAGATCAGATGGGTCCCTCAATTCTGAGATGAATCCCTTGTGGCACTTGGTGAGCAAGGTAACCACTTAGTATGCAGGGCATGCAGAGCACCAGCCAGCAGACACAGAGGCTAGAAACCCAGCTTCACCGGCCCGCTCACCAACCACGACCACGGCAGGACGAACGCCAGCTCTATGTTTCAAGGTGGCCAGATCTACACTCACATATCTGAACTCGCCTATTTTTTTCAAGCACTGATGAGCACGGGATGCGTAATTGGGTAAGCCATGATAGGACCTGGCCATCTGCAGGGAGGGTGCTGTTTTCTTAGTCCTGACCAGCCTATAGGGTGCTTCAGCAGCATTCAGCCATTGTCACGTGTCCACTGTGTGTCAGCAACCACAATACGGACAGACATCATTCTCAAGAAACCACAGTCTTATCTTGCCCTCCCCGAGGCTTCTAATGTGACCATAATGATGACCACTTTATCCTGAGCCTTCAGGGGGACCCCCTGAGAAAGGGCCCCTGAAGCCCTCGGCACTGGGCCAGACGACTCAAGCACTCAGAATTTTATTTAAAAGCAGAAGACAAAAAACATCACAACTATGAACAGAGGCCCTCTCGGGGTTCCACAACGGTACTGAGCATGCACACGACGGGTTCCCCCATACAATTCCTAAGACATGACTTCTGGGTTTTTTAACGTCTGAAGCCATAAGATAAAATAAGTGTCTTGTGCAGCAGACATCTTCATTTTCTTAATAAAAACTCATCTTTGACTAAAATAATTTTGTACCAAGTGACCTCTTTTAATACATGTGCAGCTTCCTACCTCAGCTGGGCAAAGTGACACACTACCCTTAGAAGGTTCTCTGGTAAAACGGATGGAGTGATTCAAAATCTTTGTTGTCTGCAGTTGACTTGTCAAACCTGCAAGGAGCGTAAGTGCTCTTGGAGAGCATTGCTGATAATGTCTGCCCTCTCAGGCATTTCAAGTGTTTACTTGGAAATGTGATTAATTAAGAGGGTAAATAGTGTTTAGTGTCTCCCTGAGGAGAGACCCACAAGGTCCCTCTTTAGCCATCAGTGGCACTGTCTTGAACACTCGCAGTGCAGGGGTTTTGTACATGGCTCCAAACAGAAATTGATTTAATCTGTAACTTCGGAGCTAAACTCTGAGGAAAGTACAAATCATTATTCACATTTTTATTGAAACTATTAGTTTTAGGAGAATAAAATGCTATTCAAATTCAATCTAGCTTAGAAAAATTAGTTTTGTAAAGTTATAACTTTATTAAAGTAAATATTAATTCAAACACAGCTCTAGTCATTCTTTCTAGGTACAAAAGACTTTGCTCAAAAATTTAAAGATAAAATGACAACTTGCCCTTGTCCAGACCAAATTCCTGAGGGGACAAGGGGCAGCAAGGCAAAGCAGGTGGAAGGCCTGACAGATCCAGTACGACACAGCTCTAGATGGTTTTAAAAGGGTTAACTTGCTGTATGTGTTGCATTTTATAAGTTAAGATCCAGAGGCACTGTGCCCTAAAAAATATGTTCAGCACAGTGCCCAGTATATAATATACTAATATTAAAAAGGTAGCATCTTTCACCTCTACTGGGGGAAAGGAAACCCCTCAGATTTCCCATCCTTCCAGTGCTCTGCCCTTTGCCCAGTCCTTCAGTCTTTGGCACTGACTGTGGGTGCTCAGCAGTTCCCAGGTGTCACCTCTTCCTCCTTGGCCACCGATTGACTGCACTCCTCACCCACCTTGGGTGAGGTGGGGCCAGATGACCTGAGTTCTGACCAATGGAATCTGAGTAAATGTGAATGCTCATCACTCCCAGACCTGGTTTCTAAAGTCTCTAACAACCTTTATGTCTGCTCTCCTCTCCCATTTCCAAGTCAAATATGGAGAATCCGATGGAGAATCTGGAAGCCCAAGAGTATGGTAGAACCATTAGGTAGAGTGGACAAGAGTACCCAGATCTCCCCATCCCTTCACCTCCACATGGGGCTGAGTCATGAGACACTTTATGAGATTTGGGCTTGTTTGTTACAGGCAAGAGTATTACATGCCCTAACTGAAAACAAGCCTTGGCCAGTTAAGACTCCCAACATATTCTTGCTACGTATCTCCTCCACCTATAACCCATCCTTCCAGCTTTGACCAAAAGTTAACTCACTTTTCTCAAGGTATAATTAAACATACATATCACATGCAGACATGCAGATAGAGGTTATTTGGAGCCAAGACACTGACATTGATATAAAATGAGATTTTAAAAGACAATTTCATTCAAAGTTCTGAAGTTCTGTATTCATAAAAGAGAATGCACAAAAAGGCATTTAAACCCATAAAATCACTATGAAATATGGTGCAGTGTAGCTCAAATAAAGCACTCTGTTTGCTTCCCACCATTGTCTTCAAAGCTTTGCCATCCATGGTCTTGACTTAAATGATCATAAGACTTTCAAAAGCTTCACTACTGACTATATTTTCCCATCTGTGATGGTTAGGCCAATATGTCAACTCGGCCAGGTAATCGTGCCCAGTTGTTTGGTCAAGTAAACACTGGGTTAATTGTAATACAAGGACATTCCATGGATTTTAATCATCAGTGAGTTGATTGCATAGGGCTGATTATATCTACAATCAACCAAGATGATGGCCATCAGAAATGAGTGACCTCTGATCCAATCAGTTGAAGGCTATAAAAGGGGAAATGATTTCAGCATTCAGAGAGAGAATTCCAGCTCCCTTCTGACAGTCAACATCTCCTGGGAACTCAAGGACCTTCATCAGAGACCCTGATTTGCCGCCTGCCCTGCGGAATTTGGACTTGTACATCCCCATAATTGCATGAGAGAATTTTTATAAAATGTTATATTATTTATAGATATCTACTGTCAGTTCTGTTTCCCTAGAGAACCCTAACACATCACCGTATTAAAAAAAACAAACAAATCTCATTTATAACCAGCTTACAGCACTGGTTTTACTGCATGTATCTAATGCCAGAATATTTAAGGAAAATGCTCTCAGGTAACAGTGCTGTTCCAGAAAATGTACATCAGCTAGAGTTTAAGGTTAAGTTGGTTTTAGATGTTGGAACCATCTTTGAGTGTTATGTGCACAAAGTAGTTGGTAAGACAGATTGTGAGCACCAGCTGCCAGGTCCAAGTCATACGGCCTGGAGGAGAATACACATTTAAATCAGAGGCAGCACATCCTGTGGAAATATAAACACGCACATGGTTTGAGTGTGGTCAACATCCTTTTCTCCAGAGCTCCCAAAAAGGAGGCTCTTAATTTACTTACAGAGCTAACTCACTGCAGTTGAGCCTCACCTAGGCTTCCTGGTTTTTGTCTTTTTAAATTAGAACTTCCCTAACAGGGAAGAGATGATGGACAAATAACACACCAAGCAACCGAGAGAGTCTACAACTGTAAGAGTCCCATCTATCAGATGTATGGGATTGAAGTCCTCAATTAATGATGGAGTGGACATCACCATCCCAGAATCCTCAGGATTGGGAAATGAACTATGGACTAAAATTAACTTACTAGTGTTCTACTACAAAAAAATAAAATAAAATAAATACATAAATTAAAACTTTCTGATTCAGGTTTCTAAAACACAAATTTGTTTCCTTTCTTGAGAGGAAAATATTTCATTAATTCATACAAATTCAGAAATTTATGGTTATTCGACTGGACTCAGTTTACCTTTATCAAGAAAGACCATGTTTAAGGAGTCAATTCATTGCATGAAAATGTTTAAATATACACTGAATCAACATAGTATATGATCAGTTCTAGTAGGTGGCAGGGTAATTGAAAAAGCAAAGTAGGGAATCAGTCCTTAGACATTTTATTTTAATTTAATAAACACACATCTATTTGGCCATCACTTGATGAGAGCCAAGGTCCTTTTCTGAGTATGGGTCCTCCACCTAGAACAGAGATGAGTTAAGAGTGCCTGTGGTAAAACAATGGGCCTCACTTATTCAAGGGTCGACTTGTGTCCAACCATCTCATTTCCAAACCAACAAGTGTAGGGTGAATGAAAATGGCCTCATCAGCTCACAAAGTTACAGCATCTACACACAGAGTGGGTTCTTCAGAGAAAACTCTGGTGATCAAAGATTCTTCCACAAGACATGGATAGGGAATGGAGAAGGGGGGAAACCTTGCTTGCTTATTTGATTTTCCAGTGACTGAATGGAGAGAGGGCTAGCTTTTCTCCAGCTACACTTCTCCCCATTCTTACCCCAAGCACTGTGAACCAATGCCCAAGGCAGCTGCTGCACCAATGGAATGGTTGTGGCCCGCAGGTGTGTTGGATCAGAACACGCTTGAGCAGCTCTGTCACAGAGGAGCTAGACTAGCCATCCACAATGACAACTGCTGTCAGCCTGACCTCCCCTTTCAAGCAAAGGGCAACCACTGGGAGCCAACTGGAGCAAAGAACAACAGCTGGTCTCAACTGACAATCCTTAACCATCCCAAAAAGTTGATTTATGTTTGGTGTGCACTGAATCAAAGGCAGGCAAGTGGCTTGTGAAAAGGTTCCCATTGAAAATGAGAGAACTAAAGTAGTCTTGAAACGATAAGTGGCACTTCTCTGAAGAACGTTCTCAGCAGCCCCATCCTCCAGCAGCCCTGTTGGGTTCGTGTGATGAGGTTGAGCAGTCTTCCCAATTTGGGGTTCACATTTTCCTGTGGCTGATATGGGTGAGGCTGAGTCCAAACAAGTGATTTCAGGGACCCAAACAACATAATTGCGTCAGGTCCTGGAGTTCAAGAAACATCTTGACTGAGCATATTTCCTCTTGGTGTGGCTGAAATGGGTCTATTGGATTTACTGAAAAGCTTTAGTGATCGCCATTTAAAAACCACTTTGTGTGGCAACTGTCCTGGACTTTCACTAGACCATTCAAGTCTACTGTCAATGTGTCTAAACTCTTGGTTTTGTTTTTAATAAAAGGACTCAGGCTACAGATATTTAGAAGCCAAGCCATATTTCTTGTAACTCATCAAATGTATTCCCCCTCCTCCAAGTATAAAATCAAGTAAGTATTCCAAGGGAAAACCACCTTTGCTTTATTTAAAGTACAAAATTCCAAAATGCATTTAAAATTCCAAGCTGCATTTCAGATAAGGGCTCAGGGCCAAGTCTCAGGGACAGGAGAGGGTTAAAATGGTACCGCTGGGCCTGGGGCAAGCCCGGGCAGCTGTCACCAGGAGCAGGAGGGCCTTAGACCAGGGGGCAGAGAACACTTGGCTGGATTCCACTGGTGTTTGCACTGTTTTCTCCCCTCAGACATTCCTGGAAAGCATTATTTCCATTCACAGCCTTTGCCAGGCAAAGTGTGAAAGGAATGTGGTTTGAATCAGTTGTTGTTTTTTTCTGGTCTGCCCTGAGAGCAATTTGATCTCACATACACTGCTGTGAGAAAGTGAATCAACCAAACCCTGTTTTGTTCCACTACCTGACAAAAGGCTCAGGTCCTGACAATGGCTTACCCCAGGGACAGAAAGTGGAATTAGGCACAGAGTGAAGAGGACTGTTTTTTCCCTGTATATACTTTGAGCTCACTTGAATTTTTCCAATGAACCAATGCTATTGACATATTCTTCTATTCCCCTCCCCACCAAGAAAACAAAATAACAGAAGCTAGATGGAGTTCTTAGCAGAAAAACAAGGGTAGGGGCCCACAAAGGAAGCACAGGCTGGTGGCTCCAAACTGCCCTGGAGAGGGGATGTAGGGGGGCCAGAACGAGAACCAGGGCTTCTTCCAAAGCTGCGCTTTCTCAGCTGGGCCCCTGCCCAGCCAATGCAGCCCTTCCACGTTCTCCACAGCTCTGAGGGAGCGAGCCGTCTTCAAGTCTCCTCGGCCTGTGTCTGAGGCGGGCCTGAACCATGGCCACCCGCAGGGCCAGACCCCAGTGATCTGAAGTTAGCTACTCAAAATCAGTGATGGGCCCACGCCCTCCCCCCAGAACTTGGGTAAGTGGATTTTTATGTCCCTCTCTGGTACCATCAAGCTACGCCAGGGGCTAGACCCCACTGCTGTCTGCCAAGAAAGTAGGGGATGTGTGACGGTAACCATGGCACAGAGAGAGGAATTTACTGGTAATTAACATAATTTACCAGCCTCTTCCTCCCTCTCTTCCTTGGATGCTGCACAGTATTCTACTGGACTCTTGAGTTTCGAAAGAATCAGATCAAAACTGTTCCTGGGGAAACGGACTTGGCCCAGTGGTTAGGGCGTCCGTCTACCACATGGGAGGTCCACAGTTCAAACCCCGGGCCTCCCTGACCCGTGTGGAGCTGGCCCATGCGCAGTGCTGATGCGCGCAAGGAGTGCCGTGCCACACAGGGGTGACCCCGCATAGGGGAGCCCCACGCGCAAGGAGTGCGCCCCATAAGGAGAGCCACCCAGGGTGAAAGAGGGTGCAGCCTGCCCAGGAATGGTGCTGCCCACACTTCCTGTGCCGCTGACGACAGCAGAAGCAGACAAAGAAACAAGACGCAGCAAATGGACACAGAGAACAGACAACCAGGGGAGGGGGGGGGGATTAAATAAATAAATAAATCTTTATTTTAAAAAAAAACTGTTCCTGACTGATAGTAGTTCTAGTGGAGGGACTGATTTCCTGGGGTTTCTGACTCCTCCAGCTTCCCAACTCCCAATTCAATGCAGTTTTATACCACAAATTCTTGATACTTGATTGATGCCCAAATGGGAAATCATTAAAGCTGCCTTGCCAGGAAGATTGCTCTTAGGAGACTCACACTCACCCTAAATTAAAGTGTTCAGGGCAGGAGTGAGGGAGGGTAATGGCTTAGGATGTGGAAGCTTGCAAAACCACATCCCTCAGACCCTAGCAAGGGGAACTAGCCCAATAAGTTATATCATAGCTTTCCTTGAGGCCACCAGGAAGTTGAAGTTGCAAGAAAACCAAGAATTCCAAAAAGTACCAAGTCCCTCCAAGAGGGAAAAGTGACAAACTTTGTCACCTTTGCAGTGAGATAGAAGAAATCACCTAAAATTTTTACTACCAGGTTTGGGGGAGGTACACTCTCAATGCCTTGCATTTGCTTGCAAGTCTGCATTGGGTGTTCCTGAGAAAGACTGAGGCAAGGCAAACCAGGAAATAGCTGCTGGAACTTTCTCTCAGACAACGCAAAAGCTTAAAGCTGCTGGGGGCGGAGGTGGGGGGGTGGGGAGCAAACCCTCTCAGCCCCATGGCCCAGACAAAACTCGATCATTTCTAGGGTGGGATAAAAGTAAAACCTGTCTGCCTATGGAGGAGAGTAAAACCCGGCAGAAAATTTTCTCCTTCCTGATGCCAAAATGGCAGATATATCTCTGTCACGGGTAAGCTTATAGGAACACAGAGAAAGGCCTAGAGGCACAGGGTCTGCCTAAGCCAGAGGCTGGATCAGTATAACGGAGAGCCCCCACTGCCTCTCACCAAGGGCCTAGCACCCAGGAACAAGCACCTCCACCACTAGAGCAGGAGCAAGAGCAAGGAGGGAGGACCCTCTGTGGCACTGGTGAGTAGGGACTGCTAAGAGCCGAGGGTGGAACAAGAACACTGAGTAAAATTCTCAGGTATCTCACACTAAAACACAAAGTAGCAGCAGTCTACTCCTGGAGGAAGGTGAAGCCTGCAATACACTGAAGATAAGGAAAGCAACCTAGCTTGGCTGCAAACTAGAAGGACTCAACCTCCCACACTAACAGCCCGAGAGAAGAAGGGGCATATCCATATCCAGGTGGAAATACATTCACTCTAGTCTCTACAGTCCTTCTGCACTGATGTCTGACATTTAATAAAAAATTACGAGACACAACAAAGAGCAAGGCGGGAAAAGAAACATCCATAGTCAAGTGGTAACATACTGAACAGAACAAGATCCCAGAGATGATCCAGATGTTGGAGAAGGGAGGAAGGGAGGAAGGGAGGGAGGGAGGGAGGGAGGAAGGGAGGAAGGGAAGAAGGAGAAAGAAAGGAAGAAAGGAAGAAAAAAGAAAAAGAAAAAATAAAGAAAGAAAGGAGAAAGAGGAAAGAAAAAAGAAAAGAAAGAGAAAAATGAAAGATTGTGGAAGGGATTAACACTTATACTTTAGGACCAAAAAAAAAAAAAGAGTGTGTGTGTGTGTGTATATATATATATATATATATATAAAGAATTCCCCTTATTTACCACCTTTAACCAACTATGATCATGTTGAACAAGAGAACTCTACTCTCCTTAAAATTGTATTTATTTATTTTTTACCATAAATCAGTCCAGGGCAATTCCTTAAGAAATATAATAATTTGTCCTGCTGTGACCAAGTCTCCAATTTATGGATTTATTTCCCCCTTTCCATTCTACCTTCCTCTGAGTGCTTTAGAGGAAAGGAAAGGAGAAGAGAATATTTATTATGCACTATAAATCTCTCCCTGAGCTAAGAGCTTTGGGCAGGGTGGCAGAGCAGGAAGAGCATGTAATTTAGAGTCAAAACTGGCTTCAAGTTCTGGCTTCAAAATATACTAGCTCTGTGACTAGGGTTTGAATATGGATCAAATGACTCTCAGGGCCTTCATTTCTTCATCTATAAAATAGAGCAACTTTTAATTCTAAGTCTATCAAAAAGAGTATAAGTGACATAGGCATATGAAGGTCATCTCGGGGAATCCTCCCAGCAAACCTGTAGGGGAAGCATTATTTTCCCATTCCCAAATAAGGAAGCTGAGGCTCCAGAAGCTCAAGTAAGCTGCACAAGATCACTCAGTTAATAAATGTGGGTGTGGTGGTTTGAACTGGACACGTGCACAATTGTCACATGTGGACAATTTGGACCCGTTTTTAGTCTGTGTTCTGATGGGCAAGGACCCACAGTAAAAAAGGTCTCTTCAAGGTGTTACTTCAGGTAAGGTATGTGTCCACTGAGCCAATTTGGGCTCTAATGGGGATTACTGGAGTCTTTTGTAAGTAGAGTGAAAGACACAGAGAGAGAGAAGCCATGCAGAACAGCCAGAAGCTGAAAGTCAGTGGAGCCCGGAAGAGAAAAGAGAAGATGCAATCATGTGCCTTGCCAAGCAATGGCAAAGCAAAGCAGCCCAGAGATCCCCAGCCAGGATAACCCCAGGAGGAAGTCAGCCTTCTGTGGCCTCTGAAACTGTGAGCCAACGAGTTCCTGTTGTTAAGCCAACCCATTACACGGTACAAGTTTTAGCAGGTAGGAAACGAAGACAGTAGGTCAGGGATTCCAACGTAGATTGCTTTAATGTTTATGCCAATGCTCTTTCCACTACTATCACCTGTGTGGATTCAGATGCCAGCTTTACCCTTATCCCCTGTAGCACATAATGACTTCAGTCATTTACTTAAATTCTTCAAATTCTTCATCTGTAAAATGGGGCCATAATACCAACCTTGCCAGATTATTCTAAGTAATGTAAATAATATATATAAAACACTTAAAACAGTACCTAACACAAAATAAATGACCTCAAATGGTGGTGTGGTAGCAGCTTTAGTTGCAGTTTATGAATAGATAGTTCTCTGGGCTTTTCAACCCAAGATAATGAGAAAAAAATACTGTTAGTGTCAGGTAGAAGGATAAGAATGAGAAATGAGAGATTTGGGGCTTCAGTCCTGGGTGTCCATTTACTGGCTCCACTGCCTTGGTTAAGTCACTTCTCTCTGGATCTAAATTTTCTCATATTTACAAAGATGAGGTTAGACACCACCATCCCATTTACAAAAATATTTATTGGCACAAATATGTCCAGGACACTGTGCTGGGTGCTGAGCATACATACAGCATTGAAAAGACAAAATCCCTATGTTAATGGACTCACAGAGTACTGGGAAAATAGATAAGTCAGTAAAATAAAGGAGGTGAGAACCAACGCAGGCATACAAGGTTCAAAGCCAGTGAACGAGGCGAGAGGATTTGTGGGGAAGAAAGGAAGACTAACCAGAGCAGGTGAGAGTCAAGCTGTGTCAAGAGGAATAGAAACGTATTCAACTATGAAGTAAAGGGAAGGAACACCAGGGGGAGGGCACAGCATGTTCAAAGTTATAGAAGAACTACAGGTAACTGGCACTGCTTAAATGAAAAGTCCAATTAGGAAGATGAGGAAAAACAGGCATTTCGCACAGTAGGTAGGAGGAGAGAATTCCAGCCCTGCCGTTTAATGGCTGTGTGGCCTTGGGCAGGTTCTTAACCACTCTGTGCCTTGGTGTGTACATCTGTAAATGCTAGCGATTCTCACTCTAAGTCTCTTTCCAGAACTGGGGACCATGGACTAATGATTAGCTCTAGATATCCATTATTCTACCAAGTAAAGGATGCCTCTACTGTGTACCCTGTTCTCGATGAACCTGATTTTATGTTGTGAACTGCCAAGTGTCAGGCTTCGGCCATCGGTCAAGTGGGATGTGTAAGGCCTCGTGGGGTGTGCTTTGTGACCAATGGCAGACTTGTGCTGGCTGCCTGGGCAGGAAGCCACTGTTCTCGCAGCCTTCAGGCGGGGACCAGACATCTGACCCTGGTTTAGAGAGCCCAGCCTTTCAACAAGCCTTCCAATCATTTCCCGTGGCAAGGCCGAGAAAAGAGAAACTCAGGAGAGCCTGGCGGGCCCCCCAAGACAACTTCCCAGAACCCAATACAGACTCGACCTCTGCTATTTGCTTTGAACCCCTCCTACATAGTTTCTTCATGTCAGGAAACCAACAAACGAAAGGGAAGGGAGCAAAATGCCCAAAGGCCACCTTTTTTTCATTTAAACACAAAATAAACCCACTTCTGCTGGATCTCTATTTATGCCTGTTCATTAGCGGGGGCACAGGACGCCCTGCAGCCAGTGTGGAGATGAAAAGGAATGTTTTATAATAGCTGAGCCTGCAGCCGGGTGCCCCACTGAGCAGACATGAGCTAAACAAAGCCGCCTCCACGGCTGAGGAAGCACGCGGCCTTCCTGCCCCATTGTTTGTACAGCTTTAGGTCTCCAGCCTCCTTCACTGCACCCCTGCGCATCACCAAGTCCTTGGTAAATAAAGGAACATATAAGTTTTCCCCATTCCTGTAACATGGTATCAGAAAGCTCCCCAAATGGCAGAAAGTCCACTGACAAGCGGAGAAGAAATAGAATATAAACTTTTTTTAAAACACTGTTTCAGTAAGTTTTTATTATTATTAGGTCATAATTCAGGATCCCAGGCTAAGGGATTACCATGTACTCAGGTCACCATCATGGAAGAAGGAAAGAGGACAGGGGAGAAGTGGGCTAGGCCAGTTCAGAACTTCCCTGGAAACTTGCCAGCTGCCCTGCAGTCATCCCAGGCAGAAACCCACGATATGGGGCAAAGGGCCTCATATGTAAGCCGGTATCGTCTGCGCGCGGAGTTGCAGCCTTCTCGCAGCAGTGGAATTCCAGGTACTTCTGCCAGCAGATCCTGGTATGGTTCTGGGTGGGGAAGTGGCTGTCAAAGAGGCAGTTCCAGTAGTTCTTGCTTTTAGCCTTGATATTTCTGCCATGGTGCTGACTCCTAAAGTTGCCCCCGAAGCCTGCTGTAGGTCTACCAGCATAACCATTTAAAAACCACTATTGTGATAGTGGTAGGTTGATAACAACATTGTGGATAGTAAGAAAATGTCCATATTCCTTAGATATGTACACTAAAGTGAAATAGGGTGTCTGGGTTTGCTTTAAATGCCTCAGCAAAGAAAAATGGAAAGAAGAAACAAGAGAGGATAGATGAAGCAACTCGTCAAAACCAGATTTTTTTTCATCTAGGAAACTGATATATAGAGATACACTGCATTATTCTTTATGCTTTCGTGTAAGTTCAAAGATTTTCATTACAAACAATAGGAAATCCTACTTTCCTCACATTCCCATTACCCAATTCAGATCTTCATCATATCCAGACTACTTTAAATGAAGCCACCTTCTAATTATTTCTTTGGCTTCTCATCTCCCTTCTACTGCATTCTATTCTTTACAGTGCTGTCAGATTCAACAGGCCATAACCCCTTCAATGTGGTCTCCATTAATTTGTCTTTAAAGCTATCTCTAATAGGATCCCGCCCTTCCCATTCAAATTAAAGTATAGGCTTTGGCATCGCATATATCTTCATTTGTCCTGACAAACCTGTTTTACACTGTTGTCCTGGCACAATCATTACCAGTGTCACCTTTACTCTTAAAACATCATCGTATAGGGAAGCGGACTTGGCCCAGTGGTTAGGGCGTCCGCCTAGCACATGGGAGGTCTGCGGTTCAAACCCCGGGCCTCCTTGACCCACGTGGAGCTGGCCCATGCGCAGTGCTGATGCGCGCAAGGAGTGCCCTGCCACGCAGGGGTGTCCCCTGCATAGGGGAGCCCCACACGCAAGGAGTGTGCCCCATAAGGAGAGCCGCCCAGCGCAAAAGAAAGTGCAGCCTGACTAGGAATGGCGCCGCACACACGGAGAGCTGACACAAGATGACACAACAAAAAGAGACACAGATTACCATGCCGCTGACAACAACAGAAGAGGACAAATAAGAACACGCAGCAAATGGACACAGAGAGCAGACAACGGGGTGGGGGGGGGGGGGGGGAGGGGAGAGAAATAAATAAATAAATCTTTAAAAAACAAACAAACGACCCTGGCAAATTATTTAACTTCCCTGGGTTTCAATTTGCTTACTTGTAAGACAGAGATAATAATCATTAAAAACAATGTATGACAAGCCCTTTGCAAGATGCCCAGCATTATTAAACAATCAACAGATAATTGACGAAAGTGAAAATGTGAGGACCCTAGTTGACTTTTCTCATCACTAAACATCTATAATTCATCACTCTCCTGTGACACTTAATGAGCCACTGGATTACATGTTCCCTTGACTATTTATTGTATTTTTTGTAAAAACGTTTTGTCTCTTCAAATGGAAAGACTGTTTCTTCCTGAAAGTAGGAAACTCCTCTCTCCCATATAATCCCTTAACACCCACCTCCTGCTCTGCACCTGTGGCAAGTGCTCAGGAAAATTTGCAAGCCCTAATCAGGATACCTAAATGGGATCTAAGTCCATTCTTCTAGGCAAGAATATTTTACTTGGGGGTGGGGGTGGGGGTGGAGGGAAGGGATCCAGAATTACAATCAGAGTACCACCCTAAAGAAGTTTTGTTTCCTTCTGATTTTTAAAGACGTTTCTGCATGTCTTTCATCCCAGTTTCTTCATTAAGCACCAAAGGAGATTGGACTGGGAAATCGGTGGCTTCCTGTACACTAAAGTACAATCCCAAATCGCCACTATCGTTGAACTTTAAAACCTCAACCATCCCAATGGTACATTAAACATCAGATAAAACGTGACTTCCCTACAGCTCTAACTCCTTACTTCAGTCCGGTTTTAAAACATGCAAGCCATTTTTTCCTTTAGACCCACAAACACACACATAAACATGCTTTATTAGTTTCCTTTACGAGACAATAAAATCAAGCTTTCTAACAGAAATCTCAGGTCATCTGAGAGGCTAAACAGATCAAAGGAAGTAAGATGAAATTAAATATATTAAATTAATCAAAAGGCACTAATTACACCACCACCTAAGGTTTACTACCATAGTGGTACAAGGCTAAGAAAGGTTAAGCTACAGCAAAATCATCTAGTGTAAATGTTAGATTATACAACTTCCCATAGGACTATGGTACACTGATCTTTTGGCCCCAAGTGGATATTTGGGGTCAAGATGGTTGAAGGTAAAGCCAAATCAAAAGAACAGGTACAAAGGAGAATTCAAGACACATAGTCCTTGAGGTGATGGAGATCAGTCTTCTTCCTCCCAAGAAGTATCTTCTCTGGCGCCTCCCCTCAGGACGCCACCCAATGGCTGCTCAAGCCGACAGCTGCTGCCCCTACCTCAGAGGACGCTCAGGAATCAGAATGAGGTTTGGGTTCCCTAGGGTCCAAGCAGTAATTTAGCAGACCTGGAGAATTTGTGACACTTTGGTGAGAGGGTGAACTGGGCTGGCAAGGTTGCTAATTGTTCTGAACAAATAAAACCCTGAATCATTTCCATGCGAAGTCATCTAAGCTTCCCTTGGCACATTCAAACACCCCTAAAGGAGGATACCCTCAAAAGTATGAAATCTTGCTGCAGCTGAGCTATAGTAAAAGCTACAAGGCTCACGAAAGGAAAGAAGCCAGAATGAGCCAACGTGGGTAGGAAATTCTAGCAATTAAGCTCAGGCTGTATTTCCTCAATTTAGGAGAAGCTCTAACCTGAAACGGGATGTAGAATGCCTCACTGGAGCAAGCTGGATCTTCTGCTGAACTTTTTAATCAAATACTGAGAGAAAACAAGGGGTGGGGTTGGTTTTATTTTTTAAAAGCCTCAGAAATTGTTCTATTATAAAGGGACATGGCTGAACAGAAGGAAACAGATTCCCCATTGTGAGTTCACCTGACAGCTTCTGCAAGGATGATGGAGAGGTTGATCACCTGGATTTTGAGCAATGCTTCACCTTATCCTCCTGAAGTATATGGTATTAGTGACTGTTACTGCTTCAAAACACACATTATTGACTCAACAAATGGCTGGTCCAGAAAAGATTCCATGCATCAAGATAGCATAAATTCTGGTGGATCCAGCTGACAGAAGTTTGTCAGCTGCAAAACAGATTGTGCCACAAGTGTCAGCCATGTCACCTACAAGGATCGCCACTCAGTCTTTCACATCTCCCACCAGCACCATGCGGTCCACTTCGTTGGCCTTCCGTCCTTTGTGAATTAAGGCAAAGTCCACATTCAGCCGGTTTGCAATGGCGGCCCCTCTCTTAGCTCCACCAACATCTGGTGAGACAATGGTGCAGTTCCTCCACTCAGAGATATTCTCCCTTATCCACTTCAGGACAGCTGGCTCTGCATACAAGTTGTCTACCAGGGTATCAAAAAGTCCTGAATTTGAGAAACATGTAGGTCCACGGTGATGAGATGATCTGCGCCTGCTACAGATAGCATATTTGCGACAACTAGGTGGAGATGGCGCCTGGCTCTTCTCCTTGTTATCCTGCCGGGCATAAGGGAAGCATGGGATGACTGCAGTTAGCCGGCTGGCTGAAGCCATCTTGCAGGCATTAATCATAATCAAAAGCTCCATGAGAGTGTCACTGATTTCACCCAACCGCCCTGAACAACGCAGGCATCCTCTCCACGTACGCTCTCTCCAATTTCCACACAGGTCTCCTGGTCGCTGAATTTCTCACTCACCACCTCGCCGAGCTCCAGGCCCAGGCAGGTGGCAATTTTCTGGGATAAGTCCTGGTGGGAGCTGCAGCTGAAGACTTTGATATTTGGCATCTTGGTCAGCTACCCTGGAACTCTTCACTCAGCCATCACTGCTGCTGCTGCCCAGGCAGGAACCAAAGTCGGACCAGAGGACTCAGTACTAACTGCTTCACCTTGCTATTCCCCCATTGTACATTCCCACCGGTGCTTCCGCCCCCTTACATTGCCTGCCAGGCACCCAGTTCTAAATTGCTCAGCACCAAGGGCGCTGGGATAAGATGGAAGTCTGCACCCTGCGACAACCTATTCTTTTAATCAGCACTCATCATAATAAAAAATCATTTGACCCTCAAGCACAATCAGTTCTAAATAATCTGCATTTTTAGAGGACCAGTGGGTGAATCTAAAAATCTTCCTATTTTTCTTCTAGGTCATGCCTTTATGCTTGCACTCTACATGGGAACATGATGTGGTTTTAGCTATGCATATGAACACCATAGTTTTTTCCTTTGCTAAGAAAAAAACAACAAAAAATAAACAAAAGTGTAAAGAAGTTATCTTTTTTTTTTTTAATAACATGTTCTTAAACTTTTTTTTGTTTTTTTTAGATTTATTTATTTATTTAATTCCCTCCCCCTCCCCCAGTTGTCTGGTCTGTTCTCTGTGTCTGTTTGCCGCGTCTTGTTTCTTTGTCCTCCTCTGCCATCGTCAGCGGCATGGGAAGTGTGGGTGGCGCCATTCCTGGGCAGGCTGCACTTTCCCCCACGCTGGGTGGCTCTCCCCACGGGGCGCACTCCCTGCACGTGGGGCTCCCCCACGCGGTGGACACCCCTGCGTGGCAGGGCACCCCCTGCGCGCATCAGCACTGCGCATGAGCCAGCCGCACACGGGTCAAGGAGGCCCGGGGCCTGAACCGCGGACCTCCCATGTGGTAGACGGACGCCCTAACCACTGGGCCAAGTCCGTTTCCCGAGAAGTTATCTTTGGATGGAAATGAATTGGGCACTTTCTGTTTGTATTTTGTATGAACATATTCTATGGCTAAAATGAAAATAAAGGTATGTCTTTCCTGTTCACAATAAACAATACTACAAAAAGTAAATCAACAATTCGGTTAGTCAACAAAAGTATATTTATTCAGTAAAAGTTCCTGCTTTGCCCAAGCACCAGGAATCCAATTCTGAATGGCACCTGAGGTCCCACCTCCCTATGCCTAAGAAACCTCCCAGGCAATCTCCCAGCTCCCTCTGTCCTCTCCCCTACCTGGTGCTCTGCCCAGCTCCCACTGGGCTGCATAAGCCCACAGCAGGAAGTGCTTCTTATCTCTGGGCCTTAGTATGTACAGAATAGGATGATTATTTGAGATTGGATGATTCCTCTGACAAATTCTCTAAAACCAAATGGCCCAAAGTCAATTTGCAATAAATAGGTGAGGAAAAAAGCTTCTGCAAAAAAGCTGTTGTCAAGGAATCAGTAATAAAAAGACTGAGACTCTTAGCCTTGCCTCCATAAATAAGCAAAAGGCATTTCACAGACAAATCCCTTAAGCTTGGAAAACAATCAACTTCATGAGCAGTCAAAAATACATCCCTTACAATTAATTAAGTTTAAAAAGTGCCCAAGCCATTTCTGGTAGTAGTATAACCACAGTGGACCTTCTGGTAAATAGGTAATTATTTTAAATATTTTTTAACTGAACATACCGTTTAACGCCACTTGAAAAGAATCAAGTACAAAAAAAACGTTTTATGCACAAATAAACCTACTGAGAAGCTAGAAATAAAAATAGGGAGGGATGAATTCATTTTCACGTGATTTCATCCACTTTCTCTATGAAGTGTGACACCCCTGGCTCACAGGAGAGGGCTCAAAAGAGAGAATGCAAAGAACCCAATAGGAACTAGAGAAGGGGATTTCTTGAAAGATGGGTCAGGACTAACAGGATTGTACAAGTGTCTTTGGAGACCTGTAGCCATGCAGCAAAAGCAAGTCAGTTGGAACATTTGTAATTTTCCCAGGAGCAGTCACCATCTTGACTATAGACACTGAGAAAATGGGTAACCATATTTGGGATTTTGCCGGAAGAGAATCCCAGTGGGAGAGGAGAGAGAGCAAGGGGATGTTTATGAGGCAGGGCTGCAGGCACTCAGCAAAGTGAAGGTGAAGAAGGAGCACCAGCGTGAAATTCAGGGGCACTGAGCTAGAAAAGGAGGACGGTGGTCTTGGTTGCATGAATGATTCACTTATTCATGCAACCAAGACCTACTGAGCACCTGCTGCATTCTAGCTACTGTTCCAGGCTCTGGGACACCTGTCCTGAAGAAGAGAACAAAATGAAACAGAACCCTACCTTCAAGATGTTTAGATTCTAATAAGGGAGAGACATGTTTACTATAATACTAGGACACTTACTATAAAGAAGAATGGAGTAAGGCAAGGGAGTGGGGTCCTCCCTTAGATAATATGGCCGGAGACAAGCTCTCTGAGTGGAAGCCCTCTGAACAAAGACCTGAGTGAAAAGAGACAGCATGCCATGTAGAACAGCGGTCCAGGGAAAGGAAACAGATAAAAAGGGCCAGAGGCAGTCCAGGGTTTGGCTTGTGGACAGCTGGTGTGTCCTTCTGGTCATTAGGAGGGCATTTTCATAATACTTTCCCCATTCTCTATATAAGTTAGGAAGTCACTACGGTGGTTCGGGTGATTGGCAGCCTCAGCTAATGGAGAGAAGTGGACAGATGTCCAACGCACACTCTTCGTAGAAATCCAGATTTACAGGAGTGCATATTGGTCTTTAGGAAGACTGGCCTACTCCCTACTATTGCAAAGTGACACCTGGGAAGCTCTCATTTCTGAAGTCATTAAGCTATTAACTTGAATTGCAGGTGCAGAGATTCATTTCTACTAAGTTTTATTTCTATGGACCAGTTATGTTTAGAGTGGCTTTTTAGAGAGATGCAATTCCTTGCAAGACAGGCATCCCTGGGTATTCTGTCACTTTATAACACAATCTACTTAGCTGCATTAAACATGGCATGTCACAATCAATGACCCTCCTGGAAGCCTGATGTCCAAAGCTCATTACACTGAGCCTCTAGGTCAGCCAATTTTCAAGAGGATATTAAAACATATACAACCTCCTCTTCCCCAGGATGCAAGGCTATTTACTAAAAATCAGGTTTGAAGACAGCTTTGATCTCAATTAATAAACATGTCATATTTAATCAGTGGCAGCATCCAATTAAAACATTTTAAGATTTTAAGTCACAAATTTCTAGAATCCTACATGAGGTAATCAATGTAAATGAAATGCCAAATACAAATAAACAGTCAAATCATCACATTTTGGCTCCTGGAGTTGACTAAAGGAGCTTCTTCCCCAACTGGATCACTAAACAGAAGCATTGTCTCTCAAGCTGCTCTCCGAAAACTAATCCCCACTTTCCTTCTGAGGCGGAAGAAATTTCTTTCATTTGGGCTGCTGCATGGCGTTTTTATTTCACCACCCCCCTTCAGTTTTAAATTATCTCTCTCTCTTTTTTTAATCCCATTCAAGATAGATTTTGCCTTTAGGATTTTTAATTTACTCATATACCACCAAAGCTTACAGACATATATATATATATAATGGAAATAACATAAATAAGAAGAAAGAATAAGGAATAGCAAGCTCAGGCACATAAGATGAAACCTAAGCATGAGCTCCACGTAGACAGACACTCTGCATTGCTCATGGCACACACTGAACATGTATTTGTTGGAAAAGGTGCAAGGGAACAAAGGACACATCACAGAGTTTAGAGCTATGGGCAAAAATGAGTCACGGTTTAAAAATTTCCCAGCAGTCACCTGGAAAAAAAATCAAAACAGGCCAAGGGTTTAAGGAAAGGTTAAGCCTAGAAAGAAAAATTTCCCTCAAGTGCTCTCACAAAGAAGATCCTCTCAGGCGTAATCAACAACTGCCTCAACAATATCCCAACCACAGACCAAGAAACAGGTTTCACTCTGCAGTTCCAGAAAACAATGAGAAGGGTGAGAGGGGGGCACATTGTGAATGGATCTAGTGTACAGCTCACAGCTCTGGCCAGGACCCAGGCGGATTTTAGAATATGCAGCAGAAGACTTCAAAATTTTTAAATAAACTAATAACTCATACTTCATAATTCCTTTTCAAAAAGGTAAACTTGATTCAATTGACAATTGTCAAACTAGGTAAAGGGGAAATCAAAATTGAAATTACAAATTATTAGGAAAAAAAATGAGAATACCGCATTTCAAAACATATAGGATGGCCTCACTAAAAAAAAAAAAAAAAAAAAAAAAAAATTCTGGATGAAGCCAAAACAGTTCTAAGGAGAAATTTTATAGACTTAAATGCATTTATTAGAAAACAAAAGTAAAAATGAAAAAACTAAACATGTAACTCAGAAAGTTAAGAAAGTGAAATAAGCTTCCAAAACTAGAAGGAAAGAATTACTAAAAATAGAATAAAATGAAGGTAATTTTTCATTTAAAAGGCATGTTAGGAGCCTGTAAATCTCAGCTCGTAATTCTGGCCACTACTCCTTTTGCATCAGGGTAGATGTACTTGGAAAATAATCACTACACAATGTCCAAAAAGGTACATTGGCTAACATCCCCTGAGTAATAGACTGGACAGACTTCCGCAGGAAAAGTGTAACATCATTCTACTTGTCTTTCCTTTCCTGACTTCTAGGAAGTACAACTTAGAAAGTACTCTTCCTGAGACGCACTGTTAATTGCCACTAACAGATACTGTGCAATGCCCACTTGAAGTGCATAACGAAAAGAACAAGATTCTGAAACCAGACAGATATGGGTTCAAATCCCTGCTCTGCCCACTCACAAGCATGTGACTCTGGCTGAGTGAGTTACCCTCTCAGCACCTTTATTTCCACATACATAAAACAAACAGTCTATCTTCCTCACAAGACCATGGACAAAAGTCAAGAAGATTTTTCTGCAATAATTGTGGAGTACAATTAGATGACACCTATCAAAACTTCAATCAAGCTCACAAAAGTACAAGTTGACCTAACAACTCTATTTCTAGAAATTTATGCTACATATTTACTTGCACATTTGTAAAGTTATTTATAGCAATCTTTGTAACAGTAAAATGATCATGATGACTTAATAATTTCCTGCAGCAGTAAAATTAAGAAAGAGATGGGAGCTCTGTATTACGTTATGAGTGTTTGTTTTTTTTAAGTTCATAACTTTTACTATACACTTATTGTTTATATATGTTCATGTATGAATGATATACTTCAATAAATTGCTTTTAAAATGAAAAAAAGGGAAACGGACTTGGCCCAGTGGTTAGGGCGTCCGTCTACCACATGGGAGGTTCGCGGTTCAAACCCCGGGCCTCCTTGACCTGTGTGGAGCTGGCCCATGTGCGGTGCTGATGCGCGCAAGGAGTGCTGCACCCCGCAGGGGTGTCCCCCGCGTAGGGGAGCCCCACTCGCAAGGAGTGTGCCTGTAAGGAAAGCCACCCAGCGCGAAAGAAAGTGCAGCCTGCCCAGGAATGGCGCTGCCCACACTTCCCGAGCTGCTGACGACAACAGAAGTGGACAAAGAAACAAGACGCAGCAAATAGACATAGAGAACAGACAACCGGGGGAGGGGGGGAATTAAATAAATAAATAAATAAATCTTTAAAAAAATAAAATAAAATAAAATAAAATGAAAAAAAGAATGAGGCATGTGATGGTTAATTTAATGTGTTAACCTGGTTAGGTTGTGGTGTCCAGTTGTTTGGTCCCACACTGGCCTAGCTGTTGCCGTGGAGGGATTCTGCAGAAGGGATTAGCACCTACAACTAGATGTCCTTAACTAATGGGGACTGTTCTTTACCGTGTGGGTGGGCCTTATCCAATCAGGCTGAGGTCTTCAAAGCAAGAACAGAGAGTTCCAGAGATCAGAAGAATTCTGCCTCAAAACGTCAGCACTACTCTTGATGGAATTTCCAGTCTGTCAGCTTTCTCTGGGGAATTCAGACTCCACCTTTACTGGCATCTCCAGCCTGTATCCTGCCTTACAGAGCTTTGGATTTGCTAGCCCAAGTGGTCAAATGAACCAATTCTTTTATTGGCTCTGTTTCTCTGGAGAACCCTGATATAAGGAAGGTCTTTACATATGATATTAAAGAATGGCCAAGCTATAGAAGTTTAAAAAGAAAACAAAGTGCCAAATAATATGTACAAATAATGTTAGCTTTTGTGGAAAAAAGATCATATGCAGATATTTGCTTATCTATGTATAAAATATATCTGAAGGGATGTAGCTCAAGTGATAGAATGCCTGCTTCCCATGTCTGAGGTCTTGGGTTCAATCTCCAGTACGTCCTTAAAAATCTATTGATCTACTGATCTACTGAACTATCTATCTAATATCTGAAAGACACAGAAGAAGCTAGCTGGGTGGCTAAGAACTAAGAATGGAAGAGAAACGTCACACTGCACATCCTTTCATACCTTAAAGTTATGAGCCATGTAATGTAAATACTTCACCTAGTCAATAAATTATTATTTTTTTAATTCAGTAAGATACTGGAACAATCAGAGGAGAATACCAATAACTCAACTGACAAATAAGCAAACACAAGAACAAGAAGTTCTTTGAAAAAAATTCAAATGGACAAAAGGATATGACTCACTTGTGAATAAAGATACACCATCAAAACATGATTTTTTTTCTATAGTATGTCAGATTTGGCAAAGATAAAAGTCTTAAAAACCAGGGTTGGAAAAAGTGTGGAAAACAAGCACTTTTGTGCACTAATCCTGGGAGTACCAACTGGTATACAAATTCTAGAACAATTTGGCAAATTAATCAAAACTATAAGGGCATATGCCATTTGCCACAGGAATTCCTCCTCTAAGAATCACTCCTCTGGGTTCTATTTTCCCAAGAAGACTTAAAAATAGTCTTTGCAGCAGTGTTTGAAATGGCAAAAAAATTGTAGGAACACAAATATCAATAAGAGTGAACAGAATTGTGGTGTTTCTAGACAATGGAACGCTAGGCAGCAGTTAAAAGGTCTAGGTAAACGACCCTAAACACCATCCTAAGGAAGGCATAAACCCAATGTGGCCCAGGCCAATGTGGACAGCAGAGAGCAGCTAAATGAATGGATCGGGCTGATGAACAACATGGTAGAGACCAAAAGCCTTATTTTTAGACCAGCAAGTTAAGTGTGAATATTTTACCATAGTTTTGTTCATCTATGGTTTGAGGATCATGCTGAAGTGAGAAAAATGTCCCCAAACTGAAACAGGATAATAAGATAGGGAATTAATAGATGGATCTGGAACCTGACAAAAAGTCCACGTGAACATCAGAAACCCCCAAAATGGCTGCTGGAGGAACCCCACCCCCAGGATTCTGCTACCCAGAACAAAGACTCCTTCCTAAAAACAAGGAAAAACCCAGATGTTCCCTAGAAACCTTATCATTGGGTCCTCGCTAAGGAATTGATGGGTGGGGTAATCAATTCAAACAACAAACAACTGGAACCCCCCCCTTCCATTAGCAAAGGGGTGGGATAATTAACAGTTTAAAAGCCAGGCACACACTGGAGCACGGGCTTTTCGCCCTGCTCTCCTGCCTCTGGACCTGTTCCCTGCCCTCTTTGCACAACTTTCACCATTTTTCCTCTGCCATGTGGTCACACAAGTAACCCTGGGGATTTATAATCTATAATGGGGAATTGTAGCTTGTAAATCAGCCCTCTTCATCCCTATTCACCCCCCTTTCTCTCTACCTGGGACCCCTACTCTGGTATTTTCTGTTATTATCTCCCATTTCTCTTCTCGCCTTACCTGAATAAATTACTGGCCTAACTCACCCGGTGTGCTTTTGAAATTCACTTCTGCAGCATAGCCAAGAACCTAGATAGAATCCAGTAACATATTTGGCTAGGCAGCAATGAGTTTACTGTTGAGTGAAACTACCACCTATAGCCTGCTTAATGCCTTCCTTTGGTTCTCTATTTTAAAGGAGTTTACATATGAGCCTCCGCAGGATGTAATCCCGGGAGGGAAGGGATTGAGGTTTGGAAACTTTTTTGCGTCCACACCCCGCCTTGTTAGATCTAACCCCAGTTGGGAGGGCTGCAGCACAGGACTGAAGTTCACTGCCCCTCTGGTCTTCCAAGCTGTTTTACAAGCCAGAGGCTCTTCCCTTGGGGCTGGCAACTGCCACCTTCTCCTGCCCTCTCTAGACGGAACGCAGCAGTAATGGAGAGCTGAGAGCTTACCCTTCCCATTGGGTCCAGGCCTCTGCAAGCAGCTTCCCTATCTGACCAAATGCAGTTACCTGGGGGATGAGTAGGAAAGCGCGGGCGGAGCAAAGATGGATACTATGGGAGTTTTCCCTAGGATGGCCACGTGACCAAAAACACCCTTGCAATTTCTAATCTTTACTAATGTTTTACATTTTTGCTGAATCTTTTTTTGCAGGTTTGTGTTAGGATACTTTGGTCTGTTTTAAAAACTGTGAAAATAAAGTTCTTGTGAAAAGTACCTTTGTTTAGCAAGGAAAGTACTGCCTCAGTACCCCAGAGTCTGTTGACTTTGTACAATTAACCTCTAATCACTTAATGGCCTTTAATAACTGGTTTAACTAGAGAACTATCAGACAGTAAAGTAGAACTAAGGCTGTACTTAATAATTCTGGCAGGATAGAAGGAAGAAGCTGTGGGAGGAAGGGCGCCCGGCTTGCCACAGTAGCAAACGGTGCGGCAAGAAGTGATACCGCTTCTGCCCACTGGGCCTAGATAAGGTGACCACGCCTGACTAGGCCTTTGCTGCTAACGGCTGGCCGGTGCTGCCCTCCCCCTTTTTATCTCCCGCCTAGCCCAACATCCGGCCAGCTCTCACTCCCCCTTTCCCCTCCCCTATTCCAAACCTCTCAGCCAGCCCTCTGCCTAGCAACCGCTTACAATCACCTATCAGGAAGCAGTACCCGCCCACACCTATCAAATCCCTCCACGCAGTCCCTAACCCTATAAAGCTATGTCCCCTTCCGCAATAAACCGGACTTGCGTACCAGACCTGGTCTCCGCGGCATTCTTTCTCCCCTCGCCGCGCGTCCTCCACGCCTGAGAGCCCCTCTGAGGCTGTCTGCCGCAGCCTCAGACGCCTTTGCAGCCAGCTGACCCCTCCAAACCCCCCCGTCAGCGTCGGGGTGCAAGCCGCCCCAGCCGCAAGAAGCAAAATTCAGCTTGGCAGTTTCAGGTTGGAAATCAATTCAGACTGTCTCCCAAGTCCAGGCTGCCCCGGGTATACCCAGCGGCAGGGGCTCTCTAATTTCCTGGGATGGAGGGAATCAGAGAGCAGCCAAATGTTTCCTGAGATTTAACCCAGGAAATTCTGTTTCGGTCGGTCTTGAACTCTGAAAAGTAGGGGTGCCAAGAACCAGAGCAGGAAACTAAATGGTCCCCATTCCTTGGGCCCATCCATTCAGAGAGCAGCCAAATATCTCCTGGGACAAACGACTCAGGTGCTTTGATTTGGGGCCATCCAGTCACCTGGGACTCATTTATCTGATATCAGGAATCAGATACCCCCAAGACCTACCCACAAGGACACTTGTAGGCCAGTTATGCCCTGAAAAAAAATATTCTCAGGACGCTGAGACAGGGTTTCAGCTCCAAATTATATGGAGCTGTGCATTTAGTCAGACTAGGATCCTGGGACGCCAGAATGATCAACTAAAAAGTGCTTTTTCATTCTTCCTAGAATAACGGGTACAGTCTCTAGCTTACCAGCAAACTCCCTGTAGGAGTCTCTTAGGAATCAGGAAATTCTACCTACTGCTGGTCCACATGGTCATAGTACAGCTAAGAGCAGCCTCTACATAGAACCCTGAATTCCAGTTAAACCAGTGTAAAAAAAGAAAACAGATAAATCTGAAACCCAGAAACCTCATATCATGTAACCTTAAAGAAATGAGGAAATAAACCTCAAACTTCTCAGTTTAAACTCAGTTGTGGGAAGCGGACTTGGCCCAATGGATAGGGCGTCCGCCTACCACATGGGAGGGCCGTGGTTCAAACCCTGGGCCTCCTTGACCTGTGTGGAGCTGGTCCATGTGCAGTGCTGATGCGCACAAGGAGTGCCGTGCCACGCAGAGGTGGCCCCCACGTAGGGTTGCCCCACATGCAATGAGTGTGCCCCATAAGGAGAGCCGCCCAGCGTGAAAGAAAGTGCAGCCTGCCCAAGAACGGCACTGCACACATCAAGCACTGACACAGTAAGATGATGCAACAAAAAGAAACACAGATTCCTGGTGCCCCTGATAAAGACAGAAGTGGTCACAGAAGAACACACAGTGAATGGACACAGAGAGCAGACAACTGGCGGCGGACTTGGCCCAGTGGTTAGGGTGTCCATCTACCACATGGAAGGTCCGTGGTTCAAACCCCAGGCCTCCTTGACCCATGTGGAGCTGGCCCATGCACAGTGCTGATGCGTGCAAGGAATACCGTGCCACGCAGGGGTGTCCCCCACGTAGGGGAGCCCCACGCGCAAGGAGTGCGCCCCTTAAGGAGAGCCACCCAGCGCAAAAGAAAATGCAGCCTGCCCAGGAATGGTGCCGCACACACGGAGAACTGACACAACAAGATGACGCAACAAAAAGAAACAGATTCCTGGTGCCGCTAGTAATGATAGAAGTGGTCATAGAAGAACACACAGCGAATGGGATGGGGAAGGGGAGAGAAATAAAAAATAAATTTAATAAACTCAGTTGTACCTATAAAAGGTGTGAACAGTGATCAAAATAAAAGAAACTTCATGTGCCATCAATTAAAGTCAGAGAGTTCCTTGAAATGCTAAAGGTATAAAATTCTCTGTTTTAATTTGTGCATAACCTTGTGTTCAACTTTACTCATGCCTAGGCATGCCTAGGCAGTTTACTCATGCCTAGGAAATCAGATTTGGGATTCACCTGTTACAAATCGAATAATGGTAAAAGGTAACCTTAAAATGAGTCTTTGAGGGTCAATACTGTCTTGTGGGTGGGTTTAATGCATAAATCACAAGTGGAATTTATTCAATTGCTAGAACGGCAGAAATTTTACGAAGTTATTACTAATAAAGTTCTGTGGCTTAGTTAATAAAGGTACTCAATTCACTTTATAATAACTGAAATTATGACTGAGTGATTTAGCCTGAACCTATTATTCTAAGTGTAAATTCTAAACTGACCTTACCTTCGTTTATGGTCACTTCAAGCCTAGCCTCACCCCTTACCTTTGCTTATAGTTATTTCATAACAGCTTCTACCCTTACAGCTCAGGGAAAGGCAAACGTGAGACATCCCTATCTCCTGTCCTACTGGTACTAGTGACCCTGCTTTCTCTCATGGCTCCAAGTGTGGACGGAATTGCTGTCTGGTGAATTCTTGACCCTCGGGGTTGAATGTCCACTTTCTCAGTCCAGCAGCCGCTGGAGTCCTTTTATCTCCAAGGACTGGGAAGTGAAGGAGGCCTCCTGCTTGACTGTCAGGGTTCCTAAAAGTGGCAATTCATGAGAGAAACCAGTTTCCCTGAGGCTTCAATAGCCTCAATGAATACACATAGAATTAGTCTTGCCCATCCAAAGTCTGCTAAAGTCAAAGTCCTTCCAGGAAATCTTTCAAATGTTTTGCAGTTAAACTTGTTTTGTAAAAAAATGAAAGTTTTAAGTAACTAAGTTGTGTTTCTGTGTCAGCCTATTCATGTCTGCCTATTTGCTCAGTGTGTAACTTCATACATCAAAATAATAATATCAAATTAACAAATGATAAAAATTCTAAGTTCATATCTAATGATATTAAGTTAAAGAAATATAGGGGTACCCTCTCTTAAATGCATAAAGTAAATTCCATTGGTTGTTAATTGTAATCTAAGGTAAATTAGCCAGTCTGTGGTTGTGGTTAATTATATAAAGAGTTTGTAAAAGCATCTTCCACCTAGAAATCTAGATTAATATTAATGGCAAAAAGTAACTTCATAGTAATGAAGTCTGTCTGAAAGTCACCTCAATGTACATATTCAAGTGGTGGTAATGAAAAGTTACCTGGATTCTACTGGGAATCTTCAGTTTCCATTTAAAAAATGGAAAAAGTTTTTCCTCTATTACTAAAGTAAAATACCTGCTATTGTCTTCATGGTAAAATTGTAAAAGTAAGCAAAGTCATTTAATATGTAACACATTGCATGGGAAATGTTTAAAATGTATATAAAAATCAAGAGATGTATTTCAGCATTGTCAAACTCTCTTGTGCATTCAAACCAGGCCTTGAATAGTTTACAGGTTACCTCTTCATATGGGTTATTGCCTAGGCTGGTCACTGACCCCTCAAACAATAAAATTATCTACTATGTCACGTCTCTGTTTGTGCTCCTGAAGTCGACGGAAACTATGTTGCAGTTTCAAACTCCTGCAGCAGCCAAGGATGGCTCTGAACAGCCAAATGTACAATGGATATCACCTCCAGACTGGCACTGTTCCATAGTGCCAGACATAACTATGCACCAGGACAGGAGAATACTGGAAACTACCTTCTTAGCTTCTCTCTAGAATCAACGATGCTGCAGCTTGCTCACTGTGTGAAGAGCATACCAAGTGGAGCCATAATCACCAGAGTACTGTAAGTAGAACTTAAATACAAATTGGCATTATGGCCTGCTTCCATGGAGAGATAATACGTAAGGTATTACAAACCTAAAACTTGAATCTAATTACAGCTCAAGGAAAAACGTATGCATTGAGTAGTACATTAATTAGTATTAAGTACTGTGCCTTTATCCCATTCTAAATATATGCCTGATGATTACAGTGTTTTCTATTAAATCATGTACAAAAAAACATTGAACGTGTTAAAAGTCCTGGTAAACTTCGTTTTCTGCACAGTTAATGAACGTATCTGTAAAATAAAAGACGGGCCACCTTGCCTAAGAGCAGTGGGGGCAACAGCCCTTATAATTGAGAAAGCCACCAAACTAACTTGGGGGCAACCTCTCACGTCTTCACCCCACACCAGGTAAAGGATGCGCCTGAAACTAGGGGCCACCAGTGGCTCAGTGGTAGCTGGTTAATTAAATACCAGGCTCAATTGCTAAAAACCTCTGAAAGGTGTGTCAGACTCTTAACCCAGCCACCCTTCTACTGGAAGAGGGCCCAAGTCAGATTCTGAGGGAGCCCTTCTCCACTCTTGCCTGGAAACTCTTAACCAGAACTACTCAAGCAGGCCAGATTTAAAAGATGAGCCTCTTGTGAACCCAGAAATTGAATGGTTCACAGATGGAAGCAGTTTTAGTAAGGAAGCAATTAAAAAGGCAGGCTATGCAGTGGTTTCTCAGTTTGAAACCACAGAAGAAGCCAAAACTCTTCCCCCTCAAACTTCACTCCAGAAAGCAGAACTAATTGCCCTTACCTGAAGTTTAAAACTAGCAGTTGAAAAACGGGCTAATATTTACACAGACTCTAAGTATGCTCTCCTTGTCCTTCATGCTCACTCTGCTGTGTGGTGAAAACGAGGCTTGCTTACTAACAGGGGTCACCTATTAAGCACGGACAAGAAATCCTAGATTTACTAGAAGCCATACTGTTACCTCAAGAAATAGCAATTATGCATTGTCCAGGACATCAGAAAGCAAACACTGCTATAGCGAAGGGAAATACTAAAGTTGATGCAGCTGCTAAAGCAGCAGCACAAGCCCAGGGCTCCCGCCTACCCCTTATTCCAACACCTGTCAGTTAATAACTCAAACAACGGGAGGCTTAACTATCCTCCCCCTTTAAAGCCCCCTGTCCAGAATGCTGGAATCGCACCCTGGGGAGGACTGGCAAACCCACATGCCATCCTAAGTGTTTTCCTACCAAAAGGGAAACAGCAAACAAGGTGGCTAAAACCCACTTCAGCCTAGCCGCTTTGAGATGGTCCATGGGCAATCTTTCCTTACTCAGAACCTGAAAATCAGGTTCTAATCACAATTGGCAAAAAAAAAACCAAAACCAAGCATCACCAGTATGTAAAAAACTTTACTCTGTAGTTCTAATTACTCCTACAGCTATTCAAGAAATTTCCACCTTGATGCACTAATCCTGAATGAAACCAGATTCCCAAGAAAGTGCCAGCTCACCAAAAGCACCTAACAGAATATACAAATACCAGTGATTGGACAGCCTAAAATACCTTTTCAAAAAATGAAGCTAAGTATTGTCTGTGTCAAAGCCAGCTGTTCCCTCTAACTCTAGCCCAAATGCCTATTGCTAGAGGAAGAACCAAACATCCCTTAAAAAAAAAAAAACCCTTGTCTATTTTCTTTTGAAAAGGGCAATGTCCCTTCTCATCCTCCTCTTAGCTGCTTTAGGTATAACCACCACCATCAAAAACTGGGGTTGGCAAGCTAAACCAAACCCCATTATCTATTTCAGTCGCTCCCTAGAAATAACTAACAGCATAAATGAAACCAGTCGTGCCTTAGAAGCTCTAGAACCCTCAGCAAACTCTCTTGTTGCTGTGGTAATGAGATATCGCAGGGCACTTAACATGCTAACTGCAGCACAGGGAAGGGTATGCCCTTTCCTTAAGGAAAAATGTCATCTCTACATAAATTACTCTAAAACAGTCCTAAACAGCATTCAAAACCTGCAAAATAAAACCCACCAATGTCAAGAAAATGCAGCCTTTATAAACACCTGGCCTTTTCCACTCCTGTGGTCCAGTGTCCCGTTAGTGGGATCATATATTCTCGAAATTCTAATTAAGTTTATTTCTTCCAGGATCAACATCTTGTTAGTAATATGGAAACTTCATCCAACTTCACAGGATGCCAGATCCATCTTCTTCCAGTTGAGATAGAGCAGCAAGGGAATTCTACATCTTGTCAGGCAGGGTCTGCAAGCCCCTAACCAGCAGAAAGTAGCTACAGAGGAAAGATCATCTTCCTTCAGCACCCCTTTGGTGTAGAACTCTCTGAGGGGGGAATGAAGCAGGCTAATAAGATAGGGAGTTAACAGATGGATCTGGAATCTGACTGAGAGTCCATGTGAACATCAGAAACCCCCAAAATGGCTGCTGGAGGAACCCCACCCCCAGGATTCTGCTACCCAGAACAAAGACTCCTTCCTAAAAACAAGGAAAAACCCGGATGTTCCCTAGAAACTTTATCATTGGGTCCTCACTAAGGAATTGATGGGTGGGGTAATCAATCCAAACAACAAACAACTGGAAAACCCCCCCTTCCATTAGCAAAGGGGTGGGATAATTAACAGTTTAAAAGCCAGGCACAAACTGGAGTGCGGGCTTTTCGCCCTGCTCTCCTGCCTCTGGACCTGTTCTGTCCTCCTTGCACCGCTTTCACCATTTTTCCTCTGCCATGTGGCCACGCAAGTACCCCTGGGGATTTATAATCTATAATGGGGAACTGTAGCTAGTAAATCAGCCCTCTTCATCCCTATTCACCCCCCTTCCTCTCTACCTGGGATCCCTGCTCTGGTATTTTCTGTTATTTCCCCCCATTTCTCTTCCCTCCCTACCTGAATAAATTACTGGCATAGCTCACCTGGCATGCTTTTGAAATTCACTTCTGCAGCATAGCAAAGAACCTAGATAGAATCCAGTAACAAAACTATAGTTTAAGTAACTGGGAAAAAGAAAAGCTCAAAACAGTAATCCCAGCTATAATCTTTTAGATCATCCTTGTAATGTGTTAATGAGTCCATTTTTCCTGGAATAGCTTAAACTGTAAACTGAAGCAGTTTCCCCTATTTTGGAGATTTTGTAATTTTATTTTGGCTATTGTTTGGAAATGATGGGCTATCACTGTAGATATGAAGTACAGTTTTTCCACAAAACAGATGTTTATTTTGCACTAAAAATACAGCTGTACTTGTTTCACACCATTTGTATACATGTGGTGATATTAATGCTGAATGGCAAAATTCAAGATTTAAAATGTGACCCTGTAATTCCAAGAAAAACAACCTGGACCAGAAGAGCATGTGAAAAAAATTCCTTAAAAAAAAAAAAAAAGGTGTGTTTGTATGTAACTCATTTGTGGGTGTTTTTTCCCCTGAGCCTGCCACTTGCTAGGTGCTCACTGGGTGCCCACTAAATTAATGAACAGATAACAACATCAGGCAGGCTAGAACAGGGACCTGGAAGCACTAGGGCGATGAGGACCAAACAGTCAGTTCTGTGCAAAACTGCTTGTGGCCACCCACACCTTGACCTGCACCTGACAGTGAAAGTCCCGCCAGCAAGGAAGGAATCAACCACCGCCCAAGGCTGGATACCTGAAGACAAGACATAACAGAAGCCCATTCTTATGTCCTCCCCTGACCCCCAGGGGGCCAGCAGACACTCAGAACCATTAAGAACGTAGCAATTCACAAGCCTTCATTTACATGGAGGGAGGCCAGCCTTAAGTAAGGCAGCAGCCCAGGCCCAGCCCTGGCTCCTGGAGCACTTCGCACTCAGCCCAGCCCTGGCTCCTTGAGCATGTTGCACTCAAGTCACAAGGGTGTGCTCTCGCTTTCTTTCATTTCTCATTAAACCCTTTACTTGCTTGCTTAACCTATGGCATGACTTTGAAATCCTTCTCACAATATAGCCAAGAACCTGGAAACCTACCACTGGCAAGAGGTTGGGGTATATGGGAATCCCTTATACTTTGAGGTAACTTTTATAAAATTTAATGCCTCTTCAAGCTCTAGAAAGAATCACAGTCCTGAGGGAGTGGGTGAATGACTCAGAGATGTTAGTATTTAATTGCACACATAGCCATTATCTCTGTTGACTGAACAGAAAAAGATATTTGGTGGGAAAAAAGAGGTTGAGCTCTTTAAAAGTTTGAAATAGGTTATATGTAAGATAGTCCTTCACAAATCAACAAAATGAGCAACTATGAAGGTTTTCCCAGGTTCCAGAACTATCGTCAGTGAGTTTATAATCTAAGATCAGAGACCAACATACACACTATTAAGATGCAGTGCCAAACATGCAGAAGTAAAATGTGTAAATGACACAGAAATAGCACAGACCAGGCAATAAGATTGAGGATGAGACGGACCAGATTCCAGGACAGGTACCAATAAGAGGAAAGTTTCAAAGAAACGAAAGTAGTTTCCCAGGAGGCAAGAGAGGAAAGGAGGCAACTCACAAGGGTATCTGACCTGAAGTAGGCTTAGGGTTCGTAAGTGAGTATGGGAATGAGAAGGAGGAAGAGAGAAAATCCATGCAAATCCCTTAAATCCCTTCTCTTAGGCAATATTCCTTTTAAGTGTTGAGGAGGTCGCTGCTTCTTCAGTTGAATACTCCGTATTTGTGGAATGGTGGGAAGGATCATTTGTACTGTTTATTTCTTTTCTTTCGTCATAGCACTCAGGGTTAAATCTGTGTAAGTTAAACGTCTGGATGTTATGTGTGCAGCATATACAGGAATGCACAGTAGAGAATATGGGAGCCAAGCTCCACTTTCCCAGCTAACCAGACAATCCATCAATCCCTTCCCTCAGAAAACACGTCTGAGGCCCACCACACATTGCCCCTCAATGCAAGCCCACCTCCTCTGTCCCATGACTTTGGCCCTTCTGCAAAGAGTTCACTTGCTTGCACACTGGGTTTGCTCTGAAGCTTTTTTATGCCTGTATATCTACATATAAATTATAAATTAAATTAATTAAAAATTACACAAACCAAGGAAATATGTTAGCAAAAGGTAGGGGTATTTAAAGTACGCCAAATGTTCTATAAAGACTTAACAAAGGTCATTTAGATGAAATTACATGTGGGTAAATGTAAAAGTCTAGGGAGAAAAAACAAAAACTGAACTTAAAAGTCTAGAACTCTGAACTCCAAATGTTTTAGTTTTGCTCCACTTTAAAGCAACCTAAACTGGAAATTTTAAAGATGCATATTGAGTACAGTTTACATCAGAAACACTAATTGTGAAACTACAAACAGTTGACTTACTATATACTATATATGTATGACATATACATATATGTATGTATGCATGTATTTTTTTAAAATTAAGGCTTAGCCCTACATCAATAGATTGATAAATAGTTTAAGTTTCAAAAAATGATATTTAAGGTTTGTATCATTTATCGCAATTCCTCCATCTAAAAGGCTATTTAATTTAGGCCATACCCCAACAGGAACAGATAAGGAAAGATGCCCAGGATATTACGGTAAGTGAAAAATTCAATTTACAGAATATGCAAAGTATCGCTTTTTTTTTTTTTTTTAAGTTTCAATATATTTGAGAGCAATTTGAAAATTAGTTTCAAAGGACTGGGCCCATTATAAATTAATGAATCTAGACAGTTATCATATCACAAAAAAGAAATATGACCAGACATTATCCATTTTCTGGTGTCAATATATAACACCATCTATAAACTGTTTCTACCCCAAAGGTAAGCCTGAATCTGATCTAACTATTAATTTACAGGAAAAACGGGACAGATGAACATGTTGAAGGACACCATTAAGATACAGTCAGCAAAACTCAGTCTAAGAAATACTACAGGGTGCTCAGAGATGTAGTCATCAAATGCAATGAATGTCTCATGATGATGGAGGAGACTGTTGTTATGGGGGGAGGAATGAGGGGAGGGGGGTGGAGGGTATATGAGGACCTCATATTTTTTTAATGTACTTTTAAAAAAATAAAGACAAAAGTTAAAAAAAAAAGAAATACTACAGGAAAAGCAACCTGGATTCTCTAACAAATAAATTACAAGAAGGAAAAAGACATGGTGGGGCACCCTACAGTTTAAAAGGATGTAAAGATCCCACATGGTTGATGGATGCGATTCTCCTGCTCACAGCTGATGTGGGATCTAAGCTCCTTCTCGATACAGAGGTGGAGTGGACATCACCATCCCAGGGTCCACAGGATGGAGGAATAAAATATGGACTAGAGTAGACTTACTGGTATTCTACTATAGAACTATCTTGACTAGTAATGGAAGAAACTGTATCATTGATGTGGAGGCAGTGGCCACGGGAGTTGCTGAGGGTAGGAAGAGGGAAGAAGAGATGTGATGTAGGGGCATTTTCGGGACTTGGAGTTGTCAACTTTCCATGTGGCGGTGCCATTTTTGGGCAGGCTGCACTTTCTTTTGTGCTGGGCGGCTCTCATGGGGCACACTCCTTGGGCGTGGGGTTCCCCTACGCGGGGGGACACCCCTGCATGGCACGGCACTCCTTGTGCACATCAGCACTGCACATGGGCCAGCTCCACACAAGTCAAGGAGGCACAGGGTTTGAACCGCAGACTTCCCATGTGGTAGGCAGACGCCCTATCCATTGGGCCAAGTCCGCTTCCCTCTTATATTTTTTGTGATCTATGTATCTTTCAAAAAATACCAAAAAAAAAAGTTAAAAAAATAAAAATAAAACGTGGTACCAACTTTCCTTTTTAAGAAAAGGATGTAAAGAGACAGAACAACCAATTGCAATGTTTGGGTACTACTATTTGATACTGATTCAAACTAAGTGGGGGAAAAAAACAATATTCATGAGAACATCAAGAAAATGAACATTTCCTGAATATTTGATCATACCGAAGAATTGTTACCTTTTTACAGTGTGATAATGGTATTGCATCTTTATCTTCTAGAGACACATACCGAGATAGTTACAGATGAAATGACAGAACACTTGGAATGAGTTTCCTAATGAGGCATGAGCAGGAGGACAAGATTGGTCAAGGGCTGAAAGTTCTTGAAGGCTCATTAGAGTCTCACTCTTATACATGTCTGAAAATTTTCATCATAAAAAAGTATTTAGGGACATATAAAAACTTGATATTGGAAGACAGTGGACTAGAAAGATATGGAATTCTCTTTCTCACAGGAAAAACAGCTAGAGGACAGGCAGAAATGGCCTGAAAAAATTTTTTCTAGGGTTTAGGATGCCAGGGGAAGGTTGGACACCACCCAGAAGTGAGAAGGGCAGTAAAACTGTGAATTGAAAGCCACAGCTAATGGCTCCATCCCTACCCTAAGACACTTTTAAATTCTCAGGCCTCAGGCTGGTAGATACAGAAAAAAGGGGTTCCAGGGACACAATTCCCCAGGAAAGGGAAGAGAGAGGAACACAGCCTAAAGCTGATGCAGTTTTTGTTTTATTGTGGGTTTTGTTTTGCTTTTTTGAGGTATTGCGGCTGGGGTAGAACCTGAGACCTCATCAGAGGAAAGATGGCACACAACTACCGAGCCCCACTGGATCCTTGGTGTTGTTTTTTGTTTGTTTGCTTATTGTTTGTCTTTGTTTTTAGGAGGCACCAGGACCAAACCCGGGACTTCCCATGTGGGAAACAGGTGCTAAACTGCTTGAGCCACATCAGCTCCCCTGGCTCAGCTTTTGACCCACAAATTCGGTCTGCTGCATCCCATGACCCCT
This sequence comes from Dasypus novemcinctus, assembly GCF_030445035.2. Taxonomy (NCBI): domain Eukaryota; kingdom Metazoa; phylum Chordata; class Mammalia; order Cingulata; family Dasypodidae; genus Dasypus; species Dasypus novemcinctus. The sequence goes on along the minus strand of NC_080673.1, from coordinate 193,380,724 downwards.
TCCAGGCCAGTGGGGCCATACCACTGTTGCCTTGGGAGCCAGCAAAGGACTAAAGAGATCTGACCCTCTCAATCTCTCTCTCTACTGACCAGGACTGGCTACTGAAGATGCAGAGGGGAGTGGGATTATTTTCTACCTGGAATAGGGAGGAGACTGCCAGCAAAGGTTGGAGAACTGCCTCTGAGAAAGTTTGATTTGCAAGGCTCTTAGCCTCCAGGCAGGAGCCTCTATCACAATGATTCCCGCCCTCTAACAGCAAACACACCTCCAACAGGCATTGAAATAAGAGGGCTTCCAAACAGCACCATCTGCTGGTGGACCAAGAAAGTGCACAGGAGGAAACTGAAAATAAGCAAGAGAGGCCTCTTCCAGTCCTTACAGTCTTGCACCCCAATGCCATAGAAAGCAGGTCTGCAACCCATTACTGGGTCCAGGGTCCATATTTGAGCAACTAGCAGGGACAAATCAAAAGACCCAGAACAGGCTGAAGCAAGAATCAAAGAAGAGCAGAAACCCACAGCTTCCTGCCACTAAAACCTGAGAGAGACAAATCAAGCATCTGAGTAAACTCATCACACTAATTAGATGCCTAGACAACAGCAAAAAAAATTACAAGCCAAATTAAGACAATGGAAGAAATGTCCCAAGCAAAGGAATATATCAAAGCCCCAGATGAGACACAGGATTTGAGAGAACTATTCAACAAAATTCAGACAAATTTCCAAAATTACATTATTAAGTTGAAAAGAAAAATAACAGAGCTGGAGCTCATGGGAATGAGATATGACAGTTGAAATAAAAAATACATTAGAGGGAAATGGATGTGGCTTAATAAATTGGGCTCCCGTCTACCATAGAGGAGGTCCACGGTTAAATGCCAAGGGACTCTTGGTGAGGGCAAGCTGGCCCACAGAGTGTGCCAGCCCACACTGGAATGCTGCCCCATGCAAGAGTGCCACGCTGCATGGGATTGCTGCCCAGCGTGGGAAAGCTGCCCTGCACAGGAGTGCCGGCCAATGCTGAGAGTGGGAGCAGCAAGATGATGCAACAAAAGACACAGAGGAAAGAAAATAAGACATAGCGGAACAGGGAGTTGAGGAGGCACAAGAGAGTAATTGTCTCTTTCCCACACTGGAAGGTCCCAGGATCAGTTCCCAGAGCCGCCTAATGAGAATACAAGCAGACACAGAAGAACACACAGCAAATGGACACAGAGAGCAGACAACGGGGGAAACGGGGCAGCAGGGGGTGAAATAAACAAAAATAAATAAATAAATCTTTTTAAAAAATACATTAGAGGTAAACAACAGCAATCTCAAAATGACACATGAAAGAATAAGCAACACAGAAGACAGAAGACTTAAAATTGAAGAGAGAAAATAATGCAAAAAATTGAACAAGGGCTCAGGGAGCTGAATGATAAAACAAAATGCAACAACACATGTGTCCTGGGAGTTCTAGAAGGAGAAAAAAAGGGAAAAGGGGCAGAAAGAGTATTTGAGGAAATAATAGCTGAAAATTTCCCAACTCTTACAAAAGAAATGAACTTACATGTCCAGGAAGCACAAAATACCCCAAACAGAATAAATCAAAATATACATATTCCAGGAAGCACAACATACCCTGAAAAGAATAAATCAAAATACAGGACATATACTACTCAGAATGTCACACGTCAAAGGTAGAAAACACTGAGCAGCAAGACAGAAGCAAACCATAATATACATGGAACAGCCAGTAAGACTTAGTGTGGATTTATAATCAGAAACCACAGTGGTGAAAAGACAGTAGTATGATATAATTAGGACACTGAAAGAGAAAAACTGCCAGCCTAAAATTCCTTATCTAGCAAAACTGTCCTTTAAATATGAAGGTGGGTTTAAAATATTTTTTTAAAAAGCAGAAACTAAAAGAGTTCGTAAGAAAGAATCCACCTTTTCAGGAATATTAAAGGAAGCCTTAGAGCCTGAAAGAGACAGGAGAGACTTGGAGGAGAGTATAGAAGAAAGAATAGCACAAAGGATAACTAAAAGAGTAAAAAGACTTATGAAAATATGATACATCACATGAAAACCAAAGAATAAAGTAGTGGAAGTAAATAATGCATTTACAGTAATATTGAATGTGAATGGATTAAACTCCCAATCAAAAGATATAGGCTGACAAAATGGATAAAAAACATGAGCTAGTCATATGTTGCCTAGAGGAAACTCAACTTAGACCCATGAATACATTGGCTGAAAGTAAAAGGTTGAAAAAGATACAACACACAAACAGTAACCAAAAAAAGAACAGGGGTAGCTATACTAATATCGGACAAAACAATTTAAATGCAAAAAATTTATAAGAGATACAGAAGGTCATTATATATTAATAAAAGGGACAATTAACCAGGAAGAAATAACAGTCCTAAATCTATGCACCTAAGAAGGGTACCCCAAAATATATGTGGCAAACTCTTGCAAAAGTAAAGGAAGAAACAGATATCTCTACAATAGCCATTGGAGACTTCACCACACCATTCACGTCATTAGAAAGAACTAGACAGAAGATCAACAAGGAAACGGACAACTTGAACGATATGATAAGTGAGCTAGACCTAACAGACATATACAGAGCATGGCACCCAAACTCAATAGGTTATACATTATTCTCAAGTTCTCAAGGATCTTTCTCTACGATAGACCACATGTTAAGTCACAAAGACAAGAAGATGCGCATAAAATCAGAAATGAAAAGGGCAAAGTCACAACTGATCCCACAGAAATAAAAAGGATCATAAGAGGATATTATGAGAAACTGTATGCCAACAAACTAGACAACCTTGATGAAATGGACAAATTCCCAGAAATGCACAACCATTCTAAACTGATGCTGCAAGAACTACAAGAACTTAACAAACCAATCACAGTTAAGGAAATTGAATCTGTCATCAAAAACCTTCCAGCAAAGAAAAGTCCAGGACCAGATGATTTCACAGGTGAATTCTACCAAGCTTTTAAACAGAATTGACACCAATCCTGTTAAAACTCTTCCAAAAAATTGAAGAGGAAGGAAAATTACCCAACACATTTTATGAAGCCAACATTACCCTAATACCAAAACCAGATAAAGACACTACAAGGAAAGAAAATTACAGATCAATATCTTGAACACAGATACAAAAATCCTCAAGAAAATTCTTGCAAATAGAAAACAACAGCATATAAAAAGAATTATACACCCCGACCAGTGGGATTTATTGCTGGTATGCAAGGGTGGTTCAACATAGGAAAAATCAATCAACATAACACGCCACATTAACAAATTGAAGGGAAAAAATATATATGATGATCTCAATCAATGCAAAAAGGCATTTGCCAAAAACTAGCATCCTTTCTTGATAAAAAACACTTCAAAAGATAGGAATAGAAGGAAAATTCCTCAATATGATAAATGGCACATATATGAAAAGTCTACAGCCAACATCATACTCAATGGGGAAAAGTTGAAAGCTTTCCCTCTAAGATCAGAAAAAAGACAAGGATGCCCACTATCACCATTGTTATTCAACATTGCACTAGAAGTTCTAGCTAGAGAAATTAGATGAGAAAAAAATAATAAAAGGCACCAAATAGGAAAAGAGAAAGCAATATTCTGGCTAGTTGCAGATGACATGATCCTAAATTTAGAAAACCCTAAAATATCTATGACAAAGCTACTTGAGCTAAAAAAGACTTCAGCAAAGTGGCAGAAGAAAAGATCAGCATGCAAAAATAAAAAATCAGAAATGTTTCTGTATACTAGTATTGAACAATCTGAGGAGGAAATCAGGAGGAAAATTCCATTTACAATAGCAACAAAAAGATGCAAATACCTAGAAATCAATTTAACCAAAGAAGAATACAGAAAACTACAAAAGAAAACAATAGATAAATGGGACCTCCTCAAAATTAAACATATCCAATAAGGGTTTAATATCCATGATATATAAACAGATGCTATAACTCAACAATACAAAGACAAATGATCTGATTAAAAACTGGGCAAAGACTTGAATAGACATTTATTCAGAGAAGAAATATAAATAGTGAAAAAACGTTCAACATCACTCGCAATTAGAGAAATGCAAATCAAAGCTACAATGAGATATCATTTCATACCTATTAGAATGGGCCCTAATAAAAAGACAGAAAACTACAAATGTTGGAGAGAATGTGGAGAGAGAGGAACACTTATGCACTGTTGGTGGGGATGCAGAATGGTACATCCACTGTGGAGGACTGTTTAGCAGTTCCTAAAGAAGGTGAATGTAGATTTGCCATGTGACCTGGCAATACTACTGGGTATATACTCAGAAGAACTGAGAGCAGTGCCACAAACAGACATCTGCACACCAATGTTCACAGAGCCAAAAATTGGAAACAACCCAGGTATCCATCAACAGATGAATGGATAAACAAACTGTGGTATATTCACATGAAGGAATTATTATGCAGTTGTAAGAAGAAATGAAGTTGTAAAGCATATGACAACATGGATGAACCTGTAGGACATTATGTTGAATGAAGCAAGCCAGACACAACAAGACAAATAATGTATGATTGCTCTACTATGAACTAAATATAGTGTGTAATCTCATGGAGTTAATAACTTGAGTATGTGTCATCAGAAAATGGAAAGACATTGGAGAATGGAAAGCTGAGGGTTAATATGTAAAGAATTGGTAAAAAGAATATGTGTTAATCTTTCTAAATGAAAAGAAAAGGTGAAAGCCCAACATGTTTGTAACTAACAATACTATTATACGGTATGAAAGTGGTTTAAAAGGAAAGTCTAAAGTCATGTATATTACTAAATGGAAAGCTAAAAATATAAGGAGGCTGTAGTTTCCTTAAAACTGCATGTGAAATATGAATATGAGTAAAATCGCATATTTGACTGTTTTTCTTTGAAACTGAACAAATGTATGTTAACACAAGACATTAATATCAGACCAAAAAAAAAAAAAAACACCACACACATTATGCTAAATGAAAGAAACCAGACACAAAGTACTATATATTGTATGGCTCCATATATATAAAATATAAGTATTAATCAATTTATAAAGATGAAACTAGATTAGTGGTGATGTAGGGCTGGCGAAGCAACTGCTAAGGGGTGCGGAGTCTTTCTTTTTGGAGTAATGAAATTGTTCTAAAATTTTTTGTGGTGATAAATGTACAACATTGTGATTACACTAAAAGCCACTGACTATATACTTTGGATAGAATGTATGGTATAAGAATATATCTCAATATATTCTTATAAATAATTTTGTAAGAATAGCCAGAAATAGCAGCTATGTGCAGCAGGAGAAGCATAGAGAGATTGAGAAATGAATAATTTTCTTGTCTGTCCGTTTTTTGTTTATTATTGAAATAATGAAAATGCTCTAAAAATGAAAATGCTTTGATAATGATTGAAGGATAAAGGCACAACTATGTGATTATATCAGAATCACGGATTGTACACTTTGGATGAATTATATGCTTTTTTAATATGTATCAATAAAATTGATTTGCTTAAGAAAGAAAAATGATCTGCTTGGTACATTCACTTTGGAAAACTGTTTGGTAGTAATACTAAAAGTGAAAAAAATTCACACCCCGTGGCCTAACAATTCACTCCCAGGTAAATACCCAACATTTAAGCGTGTACACAGAGTAACCAAAAGGAACACACCAAAGCCTTCATCACAGCACTATGCCAAATGGCCCCAAACTGGAAACCCCTCAAATGCCAACCCAATGGAATGGATAAACAAATTACGCTCTATTCACCTACTAGAAGAGAATAAATATTTAAGCTATGTGCAATAATATGGACAAGTCTCACAAATAAAGTTGGGAGAGTGGCTGGGGCAGTGACCAAGGGCAAGAGAAAGTTCTCTGAGAGCTGGTTTTTTTCCTTGATTTTATGCTAATTACACACAGATGTGTGTAGTTAGTGAAAAGTCAACAAGTTGTCAACTTATGTGTACATTTCTGTATGCACATTATACCATGACACTTATGCCTTTTAAAACTTGAAGAAAAAAAATTAGGAGATTCTGGTTCAGCGGACAGTGGGTCTTGGGTTAGGCCCAAGAATGTGCATTTCTAACACATTCCCAGGTGATGCTGATGCTGTAGATCCAAAGGCCACTAGAGTCTAAACCTGCACAAGCATTTCCAGGGAACAGGCTCAGCAGCCTGCCTACACTCCCCAGCTTGGTTCTGGTTACAGATTTCCTAAGTGACGCCCACTCTGCGCTGTGTACAAAACCCAGGCAGATGTGCTCGCATGATAGGACAGTTTGAATTTTACGGACCCTACCTTCAGGCCACTTTCTGATGAGCCTCTGTCTCTGCTAACCTCACCCAGGCCTCTGCTTGTCAGTTCCCTCCTGGGGACATGCTCTCCTCCACTTCTTTCCACACCCTCAAGGCTCGGTTTCAATGCTACTTCCTCCAGGAAGTCTCCCCGGATTGCTCCACACTGTGCCACAGTTCAGAGCTCACAGTGACCATGGATCATCGTGCCCTGTGTCATCGTTGCCTGGGGGGGGGGGGGGGGGTGGAATTCCCCTCAGCTGCACTGTCAAGACTCTTGGGAGCAGGAGAGCCAAGTCAGCATCCTCTCTGTAGCATCTGCCCAACAGCACTGGTCTTGGCACCCAGTGAAAGCGCACTACATATTTTCAGAATCGAGATGCAAGCACTTGGAATCGGACAGCCAGGTTTAAGTCGAGTTCCATTGTTTTCTAGAAACATGACCCTGGGCATGTCACCTAGTCTCTCTGAGCCACATGGGGTTACTGGGAGAACTAAAGGAGCATAAAGTAAAGGCCAAGCCCGTACTTGTTCTTTCGGCCATGGGTCACCACACATGAGATGAATGTAATGGCTTTTAATAAATAGGGATTTTATACATTCGTATGTTAAAGAATTACAGGGCATTTACTACAGCAGGCACTAGCCTAAGTGCTTTATAAATATTATTCATGTAAATATTGTGATGACCCAAAAAAGTAGGTACTATTATTATTTCCATCCTACAGAGGGAAAAACTGAGGAAGAGAGGTTAAGTAACTTGCCCATGGCCACAGAGCTGGTAAGCAGCAGAGCCACGATCCACCACAGCAGTGGCTCCAGAAAGCAGGCTCTTCACTAGTGCTCATTTCTGAACCCAGATCCCAGACAAGCCAGGGGTCCCAACAGGCCTGCCTAAAGCCCTCTCCTGGTAACCCCCATCCCACCCCACAGTTCTGATCTAGCAGTGCCCGGGACGCACCAAGCTGTACAGCTGCCTCTCCAAGCACAAATCCTAAGACTTCTGTTTGACTCAACCCCAATGGACAAGAGCATGTTCATACCGTGTTGGTTCATCCAGCAGATGCGGGGTGCCCTCTCTTCAAGCTCATACTTAATCTCTTGTTTCCTGCATGTATCTGGGGGCTCCTAAAAGGGCTCCATTACTGGAGAGCAGGAGAGCAGGAAGCTTTTCTTTGGGTGTCTTCCGTGGGCTTGGCACACATTTCCCAGAAGTGTACAGCCTGCCTCTCATTTATTTATGGAAAGGTAGGACCACATTTCAGCAGGATTTTATAGGCAAGGTGAAGGATCATTGTCAGACAGGATGAGTTTAGTTTGCTACAAAAGCTGTACTATGAAGCTAAAGACACGGTAGGAGGATTAAGTGCCATGGACATGTCGCCTTCCCACCCAAAGGCACCTCCCACTCACAAGTCATTGGAGACTGTAAAACGCAATTTGTGCAACAGATTTCCTTCTCCATGGAGGCAACAAGGTGCAGTTTGGGTCAAACCCTGGCTCAGCCACTAAGCCTCCATCTGCGTGACCTGGGAACAGCCCCTGAACCCAAGTGGCTCTCCTTAGCAACAGAACAAAGTGGAGGGGCTAAGCCTAGATTCTAGAGCCAGCCTGCCTGGATGGACCTGCCTCTGCTGCAAACTAACAGTGGGACCTTGGGCAAGTTTTTTCACTTCTCTGGGCCTTGGCTTCTGCCTCCATAAAGTAAGAGTAATAAGAGCACCCAGCTGATAGAGCTGTTGAGTTCCATCAGGCACATGTAAGAGTGGCTCTGACAATTGTTTGGATGAACAGAGAGGCCAGCTGTAGACGGCCCCACATAGTGACTGTACAGGGGAGGCAGATCAAGATATCAGTCCTTTTGCCTTCCGACCTGAATTAGAGCCAGCCCTTGCCAATGAGTCAGATGAGCCAAGGGAGACAACGCCAGCTTTGTGTGAATTACCTAAAAGCATGCAGGCGCTAGAGTGCGGTTCTACGTGGACGTTAGAACAGACAGGCCTGTGCCGCCACCCCTTTCCTGGACTGCCTCTCTGCCTCTGATGCCATGGTGAGGGAGGTGGCTTGCAGCGGCCAGGTCTACACAGTGGGACTCTGGCCACAGATGACCAATGGGTCCGTGGCTGGCAAGTGGCCAGGGTGGGCCAGAGGCCCTCCCTGAGAATTTGGAATTGAAACTGTAAGAGAAAGGGCTGTCAGCCACTCGCCAAGAAATGGCCTGACCTACAAAGCTGGCAACCGGTTTCCCACCCTGAGGTGCGGGGCGCCAGACAGAGGAAGGAAGTGGGGAAATGCAGAGAAGAGGCGAGATGAGAGAGAGTCCAGGAAGGTCTGATTCCTGGTAGCTGCCTGCCTCGCTGACATCTATGAGATAACCTGGACTCTTAATGATAAACTCCCTTTTTTTGGTTCCCTTAGCTAATAGGTTTCTGCTACCTGCAACAGATGGAGCGCACACCTAAAATAACACCCTAATGGCACCTCCATTTCACAGAGAATCCAAGCTTACCTCCTCTTTCCTCCCCCTCCTGCCACTAACTACAAATCCACTCCCTCACCCACCAAATCCCAGGAGTAAATCAGATTAGCCTAAAACGTTTAAAAAAAAAAAAATAGGTCGACCATCCTGGAATCTAATTTAAAAACATATACCAACACAGGGTGGGAAAGAATTTAAGAGACTCTCTATAAAAATAAGAGCAGAGGAGTTTTGTGGTTTTGTTTTTTGGTTTGTTTGTTTTTGGTTTCTTTTGCCTGCTCCTTTAGAATGCCCATGGGTCATAATTTACACCAAATTCATCGTAGCCACACAAAATTGAAAAAGGCACCACTCACCATCCATGCCAGACATCTTCGGTGATGTGTGCATTTAATGTACAAAAATCACTATTTCCCGTAGCATCCCACAGTCGTTTTAAAGGCACAGTGGGAAAACAAAAGGTGAAAAAAAAAATCATACTGGAGAAATACCTAGTCCTGGAAGCCAGGGTTTCTCTCTCTGCCACTTGCAAATTGTGTACCTTAAACACATAACCTCTTTCTGACTTAGTCTCCCAATCTGTAAAGGGGATATAAAAAAAAAATAGCACCACCATCTGCCCCTCCCCCAAAGCTGTTTTGAAGAGCAAGCAAGTTAACACAGGGCAAGCCATAGTATCTGCCTTAAAGCAGATGCTGATAACAGCAGGAAAGACAGTTGTGGAGGAAAACAAGAGCCTGTTAGATGTAGATACTTTTGGAGGAGTTAAGACCACTCAGTAAACCAGCAAGGCACTGACATCCTGGCCTCCAAGGCTGGTTCGCCTATAAGGGGACACAGCCCTCTGAAGCGCACCAGTAATGGAACTGCTTCTTAGGTGGGTAGCTCCATCTAGAATGTTCCCAAGGGAGCAGCAGCAAGGACATTTTACTGATCCCTCCTGGAGACACCTTATTCCTGCATTCACTCCCTACCCCAATCTTGGCATCAAGTTTGGTCAATTCTGCCTCTCAAGTAGCAACTTTAATAGCAGGTACATTTATGGAGGATCTCAGTGCCTCTCAAGCATGATTCTTAAACATACGCTTTACATGCATCATCTCACTTAAGTCTCACAGATAAACGCAATGCAGTGGGTGATGATTATCTTCATGGTACATCTAAGAGAACGGAGGCCAAGGACTTGCCCAAGATCACTCTGTAGGGAACAGGCCAGAGGTCGGATCTGAACCAAGCTCTTTGGACCCCAAATGGATATTGGCTCCATGTCCCCCATTCCCTTTGCCTCCCTCTGGACTACTGCAGGAACCGCCAGACAGGTCTCCCAGCTAGCACTCCTCCTCCCTGTGCTCTATCCAAACAAGCTGATATCATCTTCCTAAGTCCATTCTACTTACACTCTGACTCACAGACACAGCCCGGTGCCCCATAGAAAGCTGGAGCTGCCAATAAACGCTTGCAAATGAATGAATGAATGAATGAATGAATGAATCCTCCACCCAAACATTGTCCGTGCTTCCTTCCCTCTCCAAAACTGCCCAGCCAGGCTCTGGGTCCACCTAATCTGGGCAGATATATTCTAGAACACCCTCCCTCACCCCATATTTGAGCCACAGTCTCCTCCATTCCCCGAACAGGCTGCTCCCCTTGCCTGGAACACCCTTTGCTCGACTCCCCTGGTCATCCTGCCACCAACCCCCTTTCCGAGGTTGAATAAATGAACAAATGACTCCTCCCAAATGTAAGGAACCCCTCTCTTAGCCGGCCTAAGCACAGTGCATTCTGTTGTTCGAGCGGCTTCAAGACAAGACAGGTCCTTAAGAAATACCAGAAGCCGGGTTCTAGAGCACATTTTGCCGGATTGTACAACTAGTTACCTGTGCCCTGGTCTAATCTAAACTAATCTCCACTTCAGCCCAGGAAGTAGGCCTTTGTCTTGAGTCCCAGCTGAATAAAACCTATCCATTGTGTATTTACAAGACTACAACAAGGACATGCCTTAGGAGAATTAATGCAAAATCTGGTATACCATTTTGGGTGGACACAGGATGGAAAAGTAATTCCCCAATCAAATGGCATAAAAGAGGGAGCCCGAGCTCCAGAGCCCCTTCTTCCTCTTTCACCAGCACTGGGACTTTGCGTCCAGAGCTCCTTGACTTTTCCTGGAATAAAGAGCTTATCTATAAAATGCTATTTTCTATGACTTCACAGAGAACTTGTCCTCAGGTTGTCTGTTTTAAATAAGGTACTAGCTATTAAGAAGTAATCAATCCCCCAGCCTGCTACCTCCCCCCGTTTCTTTCCTCGTCTTCAATTGTGAAGGTATCTACCTATGATTTGGTGCTTAAGGAATAAACTGGCCCAAACCTTTTCCAAGCCTTGATTTCTTGTATTTGTCCTTGATGTTGCAAGACATCCAGTGGGCCCTTTGAGACTATTCTGAAACCTAGTAACTAGGCAAAAGAATGCAAGTTGTCAAATGGTAAAAGAAAATCAACACTCCAAGAAATTACCTGTTAAATTTAATACTACATGCTTTTAACAACTTAAAAGACTTTTTTTCGTTGAAGGGTTGGCTTTAAGCCTAGTTATCATCCGGTCTACTGCTAAAAATTTTGGGAATTTTTTTTCCCTAAGTAATAAGTATTGATGAAGGTCAAGAAACAAATGAGGTGATCCTCAGATTACATTAGGATTTAAATTCTTTTCATGCCTCTTCCTATACAAATAATGATGCTGGAGTTTGTAACCCTAGAATGCATCAGAAGTTTTATGCAAAGCTAAAGGACGTCTTCTAACCTGACCAACTGAGTGAAAGACATAAAATGATGCTTTTGCTTATAAAATAATTATGAAGTATCTTTCCTCTGAAATCAAGAGGGAGAAAAACAGAAAGAGATTTGGAAAGAGATTACAGGATTACCTAATCACATGATATGTCTTAAAATGGTCCCTGTGATGTTTCCGGATCTTTTTGAAGTAATTATAAACTCATTAAATAACTGAATTTTAGGTCTTTTAAACAAAAACACAAAGAAACCAAAACTAAAGACATTAGTAGACATTTGCTTTTTCAATAACTTTTACACTGAATCTTCAAATAAACAATGAATTTCTATTCAACATAAATAAATAAAATCAATTTATTTTCTACGTCCGCCCTTTGGGCTACCAAATTTAAGCTTTTAAGCAGTAGCATAAGAAATACAATTAGGGAAGCAGACTTGGCCCAATGGATAGGGCGTCTGTCTACCACATGGGATGTCCATGGTTCAAACCCCCAGCCTCCTTGACCCGTGTGGAGCTGGCCCATGCGCAGTGCTGATGTGCGCAAGGAGTGCCATGCCATGCAGGGGTGTCCCCCGCGTAGGGGAGCCCCATGCACAAGGAGTGTGCCCTGTAAGGACAGCCGTCCAGTGCGAAAGAAAGTGCAGCCTGCCTAGGAATGGCACCACATACATGGAGAGCTGACACAACAAGATGACGCAAAAAAAAGAAGCAAAGATTCCTGTGCCACTGACAACAACAGAAGTGGACAAAGAAGAACACGCAGCAAATGGACACAGAGAACAGACAACTGGGGCGGGGTGGGGGAAGGGGAGAGAAATAAATAAAATAAACCTTGGAAAAAGAAAAGAAATACAATTAGTTCAAGACTCCTCAATGAAAGAGCTCGGAGTGATTTTATTTCACAAAATCAAACTTTAAACTAATTTTAAAAACTGTAATCTATGCTTGAAACTGGTTTCTTAATCTGCGTAAATGTTTAAAAATTCAAATTTTACAAAGGTATTTTAATGAAAATCTATAAACTGCCCATAATATAAGTGATGACGAACATATCCTCTCACACACAGAGTAGCAGCTGATCAGCTATGAAAAATGATAAAGATTACTACAAATTTTATAATTATTAGTAATCAACAAAAGTATTCAAATCTTTACAGTTTATAGAACAAGCCTGGGGTAGAACTAACATTAAGCTCATCAAAACTTTGCGCTGCCAAAGCCTAGTAACAGACGCTTCCCACAGACAGTTTTCAGCCCATTATCTATTCAGATAAACACCTATCTTGGAGACTTTCAAATACTGGAGAGTAGGTCAACAAAGATAAGAAGCCCCAAGAACAAAGAGCAACGTCCAACAAGAGTGCTGAGCCTCAGGACTTCCTTAGAGGTGCCCCTCCCTCTCTCACACCCAAACTCTCACAACCGAAACAAACAGTTAACCAGGTAAACAGGTTTTGGACAGGCCTGTCCTTGCCTTAAGCAATGTCGAAACTGAATTTTGTGGTGGACAGAGCTAAATAAATTTCTAACTGTTAGCAGGGCCAGAGATGTTAAGTAATTATTAACTTTTCTGTTGACGATGGAGAATTTGCATTTTTACTCTCAGATTATTTTTGATATGCATTTTAGAATAACACATTGCTCTAAAAACAAGAAGGGTAGGGAGCAGGAAGGAGGAGGGGAGAATAATTAAAAAACCAACACTACAATACAGCATGATTCCATTTCTTAAAATCACATATTTAAGCTAAGTCTTTACCTCCTGCTCCTGTGCAGTGCAATCACTTTGAGATTCATACTTTAAAATGTTAGACAAATCATGTACTGATTGTATTGCCATTTAAAAGGCAATCATATATAGACTGTACCTTCATTAAAAGGCATGTATGGGGAAGCAGATATAGTTCAGCGGCTGAGCACCTGTTACACATATAGGAGGATCAATCTCCGGTACACCTCATTTAAAAAAAAAAAAAAAGGCCTGTGCGTGTGTCTGAAGATAAATCCTATCTTTGCCCACAGTTGGCACTTACCTTCCGGGAACTCATGGGGCTGCACCACGTGAAGAAAGCCCTGCACCATTCGAAAGAGACCTCCGATGGGGCCAGCTTTTGAAACGCCTTTGGTCTCGTAGTTCACTGAAGGCAACTCAAAACTTGAAACCTCAGGCATCTCCGTGGGCAAAGGCGGCGCTTTTGAAATGGTATTCCCACACAGGTATCCCAGCAGCAGTAGGAAGCTGAGTACGAGGGCCATAGCTAGCAAGAGCCCTGAAACATGAGGTAGAATTGGGTGCCTCCGGCCTCAGAGGTTCCAGAAATCTTCAATCAGTTTAGGAAGAGCCTTCCTGGTCAGGAAAGGCACCGTGGATCTGCAGAATTGTCAGATTTGTGGCTGGACCAGCAGGCAGCAAAGGATGCTTCTAGAAGAGCGTTTTCCTAGGGTTCAGTGTCTCAAGGCACCATCCCTGGCAGAGAGAGAAAGGGCAGCGAGTCACTAACTCATGCAATGTGCCTCCACCTGGAGCTTCCAGGGAGGAGGCGGCAAAGCTTTAGAGCAGGTGCTTGGGGCTAATCCCAGTGGGCCTGCTCCACAGCCACAGGGGAGGGGCTAGGAGAGCCAGGATTCAGACAAGGACCTTCCTCAAGGGGCAGGCTTTGACCACAGACCCTTTATGGTTTGAGAAACACCAGGTAATGTAGAGAAGGCATAGAAGTAAACACGAATTGAGCACTTACTCTATTCCAGACACTGCTCTACATGTTTAAGGCATTATCCCATTTTGCAGATGAGGAATGAGGCAGAAAGGATTTCAGGGACTCGATCTCTTTAGAGATACATCTTACTCTGCCTGATAGTCTATATATTTGCTCACTGACCTTATATCAAACGTGCCCCTCTCCACCTCGCCGCCAGCCCAAACTCGAAGGGCACGACCTCAAGGCCAGAGGGACTCAGCTCTTCCATGTGATGCTAAAGTCTGTTGGAATTGGTTCTAACAAGTTCACCAGGTAATACTGATGTCATGAACCTGATGTCATGAACCTGAATCAGATGGATGAACCTTTCGGATATTGCGTTGAGTGAATTAAGTCAGACACAAAAGGACAAATATTATATGGTCTCACTAATATGAACTAAATACGATGAGTAAACTCATGGAGGTGAACTCTAGAGTATAGATGACTAGGAAACAGAACATGCATTGAGAATGGAAGCTGATGCTCAATTTATGTAGAATTTTTAATCAGTTTTATTGTAAATGTGTGGACATGATTAGAGTTGATAACACATTATAGTGAGTTATAACTAAATCTGCTGATTTACAAATGTGATTATGGCTAAAAGAGTTAGTCTGGGCATGTAATATTTCAATTGAAAGGAAGCTAGAGAATAATCTAGGGACCATATAACATCCAATGGTAGATGAGGATTGTGGTTTATAGTTAAAGAATGTTCTTTTACAAATGTTAAAAATATGGTGATACATGGGAAATTTACAACTAATGTAACTTACAGATGATAGTTAATAGTAATATTGTAATATTTTTGCAGCAGTGGCAAAGAATTAGATAAATCAATTCTAAGGGAAACCACGGGGTAGGGGATAAGGGGTATGGATTTTTCCTTCTGGAGCAATGAAAACGTTCTAAACTTGACTGAGGTAATGACAGCACAACTCTGTTAACAACACACTGTGTGATGAATATAAGCGCCACTGAGTATACACTTTGAATAGATTCCACAAAGTGTGGGACCACATAACACAAAGAATCCTGTGGTAGAAGATGGACTCTCAGAACAAATATTAGAATATTCTCTCATGAACTATATAACAAGTATTTAATAGTAATACAGGGTGTTCATAACCACGAGGACTGGGGGAAAAATACACCAAATGTAAGACATTGGCTATAGAGGTAATGTTTTGATGATGCTCTTTCACAGTCTGCAACACTGTTTCACAACTATGCAAGGTGCTGGTGGTGAGATGATGTATGGGAGGCATGTATGGTGATATGCATGTTTATTTTATAAGCTCACAACTTTTACAATACACTTTATTGTTTATGCATGTTCATGTATGAATGTTAAACTTCTAAAAATAAAGCTACTGCCTTGACAATTCAGGGTCCAGGAGAGGAAGCACGGGGTGGGGGGGGGGGGAAGGGTCCTGGCCACCCCCTGGGAAGAAAGCAGCAGGAATCCTACAAGGAGTGCCCAATAGTGTCCAGTGAGGGGAATGGAAGCTGGCACCGTTCCCCTCCACGGTGGGCCCTGCTGACTCGCGTTTCTATCCCTGGAGCCTAATGCAGGTGTAGCACACAGTTGGTGATTAATAAGTGCTTGCTGAATATAAAAATACACAAACTAAACTGATTTCCTCATGTCATCTCGTGAGGTTAGGTGAGTCCAAGCAGAACCTCGAAGTAGGAACCGGCATGCACTGCTCTGCCTCTCGTCTGGCCTTCAGAAACATCCCAAGCTTATCTGCTAAGTTAGGATAACTGAGTCCTGCGTGCTTCTGAAGCGCACATTGTGAGATGGGGGAGAGGGAGCAAGCAAGAAAGTGATACGAGAAAAAAGAAAGGACAGAAACAAAGTGACACTGCACTCATTTCACAAGGGGCCCAAGGCACTCCCTACCTTTATTCCACTGAGGCAAAGCAAGCTCCAGGCAGCTATTTGAAGATCTGAAATCTAAGGGATTAGTGCCCCCCTCCCTAGAGCCCCATCTTCTCCATTCCTTTCCCTTCCAGTTGGTTCTGCACTGCGCTACCAATAGGTGGGGAGACCTTCAGCTCTCCCTTTACCAAAGCCCAGCCGCTCAGGTCGCCACGGGGCTCCCAGGAGGAGCCTCCTGACCGCAGGCAGGGTCTGGGCCCTCCACTCCTCAGCACACCCACAGGCCATGTGGCTGTTTCCAAAGGACTCCGTCTCCCTGCTGGGCCGCCGCCACCACAGACAACCTGACACTGAGCTCTGACAGGCTCTACGCTCTCACTGCTTCCACTGGGAAATCACTGTTTTGCACATTTAAACACAAGTGTGTTCTGCTTCATCTTCAAATTGTTTCCAGAGAGAATAAATGATAAAAAAGGAAACAAAGGAAGTTAGCTTTGCAAGCCCCCTCCGGAAACCCTCAGGGCTGCAAAAGCTGGGAAGATTTTAAAGGAAAGGGTGTATTTGGTTACTCTAGTGGGATGGGAGTGCCCTCCCCAAAGCAGGCAGGCAGGCGCCACACACGTCACACATACCCGCATGTAGCCACCACACACGTACATACACCACACTACCACACACATGTACACATCAGAAAGGTACACACACCACATACACAGTCTCGGCTCACACACTCCCATACACCACATTCACACACGACTCTCACCATACACTCCTCACATCACACATGCATACACCACACACAGTGTCACCTTGCATCACACACACATACCACACACATACATATCTTCATACCCACACACTCACACACCACCCTCAACTCACAATACACCCCACACACGCCACCTATGAACATATACCCCACACCCCACACTCACAACACACACATACTCACACACCCCACACTCGCCCCTTATCTGGTTTTCTTTGCTGAAGGAGGACATGAAGAGAGCGAAGCCCCGGGCACAGCAGCTGGAAGGATTAAAGGCTCTGCTGCTGAGAAAGGCCGCGTCACGGTCATGCCACCAAGTCTCAGCCAGGGTGGGGAGAGACAGCAGGAGGCCCGTGGGAGTGCTATGAATAAACAGGCCCTCAAACTCCCTCGGTGCCAAAGCAGGGAAGGGAAATCCCAAGGGAAACGAGACGCCACTGCTCACTGCTGCGACAGAGCTAGACGCAGACGGAGCTGCATGTCCAGATTTCCTGGCATCTTGCTTTAAGGTGTAGGTCCCTCTGAAATGTCAGAGATTGTAAGCAAATACTAAAATCTATGGTCAAAGCTCCAGGCCACTGAAAGGGTCAAAATCAAAAAGGAGGAAGTTTTCACTGGCTGTGCCAAAAGGTAAGGCCGAGACACACACCTCCAGACCCCGCTAGGTGCCCAGGGAACTGCCAGGTAAAATCCAGGGGAGCTCCGGGTGGGCAAACGTCAGCATCAGCCTAAAATGGGGTGTTTCTGAGGATGAGGCCCACTAATCTGGACTTTTAACAAACTCTCCTGGAGACGGAGCCCTAGGACAAGTAAAGTTTGAGAAACAGCTCCTGGAGTATCTGCCTGGCAATTCACCCCACTGTCCAGGACACCTCAAGGTTCCCCAACACAACTGCGGGACATCAGACGGAAGTCGAAAGCTCCTCAAATGCCCTTCTCGAACTGTGCCAAGCTGGTCTGGCCCAGGCGTTCTGCAGAGCCCCTGATGTTGGCATCCCTGCACCCCCAGCATCCAGCTCAGGGCTGACACACAGTAGGCACTCCAAAAGACTCGCTGAAATAAAATGGAGGAGAGGGAGAGAAAGGACAACACAAAGGGTTGTTTTTACCTATTTCAAAATTGTACCAAGCATTTGTTGCTCACTGGCACTCTCAGAACCTCTGGAAGGAAGGTGGATGCTGGAATGCTCTACAGCTATTTTCTCCACCATAGGAAGCAGGTCTCTCCTCCAGAATTCACCCAAAGCAGAAGAGATTGTCTACAAGTAGGGATGGGGGGTGGGACACCATCTGCTGGGACCCTCAGCTTTGCAGGACTTTGAAAACTGCTTCCCAAAGGAACATTCCTTTAAAAAGGCACTAGGTTAAGCAATAAGGCAGTTTCTCCATTTGTCCGGTCTTTGGGGCAGAGTTTCCTGGTTTCCATTCGAAATGCACTGAATCCAAACTGGGAAAGGAGCCCAAGAACATGACATTAAAATTAAAAAAGAAAAACATCTCACATGATTCCAGGCCTTGAATCCAGAGAACAGGGCTTCAACAGACCCTAGTCTAAAAGCAAACATGGTGACCAAGGGGCTTCATTTCTTCTTTTCCCTTTTGATAGGATGTCTCAAAATCTTTATTTTAAAAGGATATCTGTATGTGACGTCAGGCACCTGGGTTGGTTGGGTTTTTTTTTCGGGGGGGGGGGGGGCCTAGGGGTAGGTAGGGCTCCCCAGGCTCTACACCCACCTCTGTGAGTCCTGTGGGAAGCTGCTGAGGTGCCCAAACCATGCAGCCCCAGTGGCCGGTAATCCAAGCTCGGGCACTGAGAGGCTTCCTCCGGGCCTGGACATGGGAGTGGCAGGGGGACAGCATCTAATTCATTCTAGTGATGGTGGTGGCAGTCCACACCACCAACCAGGTGTCCTGTCGCCTCCTGGGTCCAAGGTCTGGGTTCCCAAGCCTGGCTAGCCAGCCTTGCTGCCACTTGCTGCCACTAGGACACCCAGTACCCAGTCTTCCAAGAAGTCCCCTCTGGCTAAAAGTAGCCAAAATTGGTTTCTATCATTTGTAACAAAGTGTCTTGACCCTGACACATTTCACAAAGAAGCCCTTGGTTGGCAAAACCTATTTCCTTCCTTCCTATTTTGCACAGTACTCACAAAACAACACCTGGCTTTAAGTTTCATTATTTTCAACCTGTTCTTTAAGGCACTTGTTCATTTCACTACAATAAAACAGAAATTGTCCAGCATGGAAATCAATAAGGAAGTTCATAAAAAAAAAAAAAAATAGGAGGTACACAAAATAAAACAAAGGGCACTGCTACAGAGACCACCACCACGCAGGCGCAGGAATCTGGGCCACTTACTACCTTCACCAGGGTGGGCAGGTGCTACGTTTTCCAAGCTTTCAGGTGTGAGCTAACAGGAACAGCACCTGGCACCCAGCTGGCATCATTACAGAGTCGATACTGCTACTGCTAGCATCAGTACTCAGCTAAACTCGACCATGACCCCTGGGCTCATCCTGACACTGTAGGGGGACACTGCAAAAAAAAAAAAAAAAAACTCACACAAGCCAGTGAGAAAAGACCACTGGTAACTCCACTCAAGTTGATTCACATGAAGCTGCCGATATTCATCTGTCTTTGATCCACAAAGACCGGCAATTTCATCTGGTACAAGTTAACATATTGCCACAGTGATTCAATCCCGAGTGTGTCCAAAAAGGGCCTGAGGAGTTGGGGGTGGATTTCAAGGACCCCAATCATTCACCTGCTTATCTCAACAAAGGTCCACTGCCATCCACCAGGAACAGAGAAAGGGGTTTTTAGCGCCTTCCTGAGCCTGGTCTCAGGAAAGGTCAGCAGCGCCCGCGAGCTCCACCAGCAACCTGTTGCCGCAGAGCTTGGGGACGCCGGCTTTCCCGAGCCTCTCTCCCATGTATGGTCAAACCGGGTCCTCTCCTTCCCGGGCTCCCCCTCCTCAGGAGCCATTCCCGATATGCAGGACCTAAATAAACGGCGGCGAGGCGGGCGCGGGAAGGGAAGAGACCCAGGACGCCGCCGCCACCTGGGGAAGGGGGTGGCCCGGGGAACGTGGCTGCCCGGAGCGCGTCCGCGCCAGTTCCCGGCGGCGGCCCCCACTGGGCACCGGTGAGAACTTTCCAGTAGAAAAGGGTCCCGAGCTACGTCCCCCGGACCGGATTCCCGGGCCCCTGTGCGCACGGGCTCTCACGGAAACCGATCCCGGACCCCCGACTCCAGGGCAGCGGCGAAGCTCTTCCTCTCTCCACGTTCCCTTTGTTTCGGCCCGCCCGGACTAGCGGGATACACCCTGAGCACCCCAGGTCTCGAGCCGGTGCTCGCCGGAGGTCTCCGCGCCGTGTACCCCGAGGAGTGGAGGGGGCTTGCAAGGCAGGGGTGCGCGCTTTCCCATGGACGAGGGGAGGGGGCCTGCCTTTGGACCGCCATGGCGAAACGCCCCGACTCCCACTTCGGCTCGGTCTTGCCCCGCTCCTGCCCCGGCCCGTGGCACCGCGTCCTCCAGCTGGCAGACCCGAAGCAGCTTGGCCCCCTTCCGCACGCACACGGGGAGGCTGGGTGCCCCGCGCCCCCCACCCCGCACCCCAACCCCGGCGCCTCGCCCACCGCAGAACAGTTCCCAAGCCCCCCGGGCAACCTCCCCTCGGTCCTCGGTCTCCCCGACAGCGACCCCGGGAAGTCCGCCTGCCCGGGCCCTGGAACCCGGTGGGACACCAAAGAGACCCGAGTGGCGCGGCGCGGACCACCACGCGGCCGGGAAAGTTGGCGCGCACCCGCGCCCTGCCCGGGTCTCGGGCCCGCAGGCCGCCGGCACCGCCTCGCAGCCCCACCACCTGCGGCGGGGCCCGGAGGAGTGGCGGGGGGTCGAAGGAGAGGGGCGCCGAGTGCACCCCGCCCCTCTCAGCCCCGCAGCCGCCTCCCGGCTCCCGGCGAGGACGCGCCCACCTACCTTGCGTCCCGGCGGTCGCCGCAGCTCCCCTCCCGCGCCGGGCCCATCCGGCCCCCGCCCGGGAATGATTTCTGCGCGGGCTTCGGGGACCGCCGGGCCCGCTTCCTGAAAGCCCGCCCCGCTGCGGGGCGCGCTGGCCGGCGCGGGCGGCGAGGTGGCCGGACCCCGGCACGCGGCGGGTCCGGGGAGGACGCCTGCCCAGAAGGCGGGCGAGCGAGCGGGGCCCGGGGTGCCCCCGGGGACCTGCGGCCGCCTCCCCCGCTCCCGCGCCGGCACCTGGGGCCGGGCCGCCGGGATGGGAAGGTCCCCTTAGCACACTCACCCGCGGCGGGAGAGCTGAGCGCGCAGCCAGGTGCCGGGGGCTGTAAAGATCGCCGGGTTCCGGCCGCCGAGCCGGGGGCCCTGGACGCAGTCCCGGTCCGACCCGCTGGACAGCTTCGCCACCGCGCGCCGGGACACCCAACTGGGATGTGCGCTACACACGTTCCCTGCGGCGGGAGCCCGGCCCACCCCGCACGCCCTTCTGGCAACACCCACGCCTCCTCCACGCAGCCTGGGCCCTCTGCTTGGAATGCCGCTTCCCTCCCCAAAACGCCTCTCTCTGTTCCAACTAAACCACGACTCCTTTGGCTCCTCCCGGCCTCTCGAGAGCCTTCTCCTGCCATCTCCTCGTGCACGTTTGTTCTGGATTAGTTTACGAAAACAAAACGAAGCAAAATAAAAACCAAGTAAACTGTTTCCACAGAATATACCGGTTCACAACGCGAGTGGCTAGAGGTATAAAAACGGCACGAAGCGGTCGTTCCCCCCAAATAGTGGTATCAACTACAGCACGAACCTCTGTCTTCATTACTCAGTTCATATTGGGCTGTGAGCGGCTGGGAGGCTTGCGGCACGTCCTCCCCGCTGCTCAGCTGAGCGGTGGCAAACTTCTGCCAGAGGACTCACTCCCTTTCTAGACGCCCTCTCCAATTTCCACCTCGTGGAAATTGCTACTTTCGACCTTAAGTTAAAAATATTGTCAGGTAGGAGAAATAAGACGGAGGGAGGAAAGGAGCCTGCAGAAGGGTGTCTGTGGTGCTTTAAAAAAGTTCGTAATATGAATGGATGGACGGACGGACGGACGGACGGGCTGAGGGATGAATGATGGGCAGGAAACTTAGCCCAGTAGCTTTCACTTACCCCAGAATCTAGTATAAAGCAGGTGCTGGGGGAATGGGGTCTTTTGCTTGTTTTTAAAAGTTTAAGTTGATCTTTAATTTGCATTTTTCCAGGACAAGAAATTGTTGTTCAGGAAACTTCTGAAAATCACTCTACAGGCACTACAAGGTTAGGCAGTGCGCAGAGGCTTTGAAGCCCACCTGCTGGTTCAGGAAGCCCCTGTTTCAACACCTCTGGGGGTCCCCCACACTGCTCAGAGGCAGCCCTCTCAGGGTGGGGCCACAGAGGGAGATCTGCCTCTCTGACCTTCCCCAAATCTTGGTCCTGCCCCTTTTTATCACCATGACCTTGGCTGCTTAACCTCACTCAGCCCCAGTTCCCTATTTGCAAAATGAAGATAATTATAACTCACAGTTTTATCCATAGTAATAATATCATACCAGTAGTCTTTGTAGTGTTGAGCATTTACTATGAATGAGGCACTGCGACATTAAACATTATTTTATGTTGCCTTCTCAACAACAGCAGTTTGAGTACTATACTACACTACACTACACTACACTACACTATACTCCATCTTCAAGGTAAGGCTAATACAGGGTAACTTGCCCAAGATCATACAGCTACTAAGAGAGAGCACTAGAATTTGAATCCAGATCTGACCTCCAGGTCCCTGATTGTCCTTGGGCACTAATGCATCAAAAGAATATGTGAAACTCTCCCAGACCTGTGCACCCTCCACCCCCCCACACACATACACACAACCTAGTGCAGCACCCCCACATTGGATTTAAATGGCTGCCCCTCTGTCTCCTCATGGGCACTGAGTGCTTCAGCCATTTTTATCCATTGTCATAACCACTAGCACCTACTCTACCTGGACCATTGTAGGTGCTCATAAGTGAATGAATAAATAATAAACATAGAACACAATATTAAGACATGTTTCGGGCAACCTTAGACTGTACCAAGATCTAATGATTTGCTCTGGCCATTTGGTGTGGAGCCCTCGCCCCGCAGTCCACTATTTATTTAGCTCAAGTGAATTTCTCTGTCATCTGTCATAAGCAAGGCCAGAGCATGTGATATTATTTTCATTCATACACTTAGCTGAAATATTTAGGTCTTCCTTTTTTATATTATTCCTCATTTTTCCTGCCAGGATGAAACCTAAATGTGAGCCGACATTGCAGCCTAGAAAGGGCCATTGGATAGAGAGCCAGAAGGTTCGCCCAGCTTCTTTTCATCACTGGCAACGTGGCACCCAGGAATTCACTCAACCTCCATGCTGTACACATCTCCTCTGTGCAATGGCAGTGCTCAGTTACCACGTGGCCACACGCTACAGTTTTGGATACTGCAGATACAGAACATTTTCATCATCACAGAAAGTTCTGTTGGATAGTGGTATGGATTGAATTGTGTTCCCCAAAAAGACAGGCTCACATCCTAACCCCAAGCCCCATGAAAGTGACCCTCTTTGGGAATAGGATCATTGAAGATTAGTTAAGAAGAGGACAATCTGGATTAGGGTAGGTCCTAATCCAATGTGACTTGTGTCCTTATAGGAAGGGAGAATTGGATGCAGAAAAAGAGAAGATGGCCGTGTGACATGAGGCAGAGACTGAGTTATACCACAAGCCCAAAATGCCGAGGATGGCCAGAAGGCCTCTGCCAGACCCCAACAGACTCCAGAGGAAGCCCGGCCCTTCTGATACCTTGAATTTGGACTTTTAGCCTCCAAAATTGTGAGATAATAAATTGCTGTCATTTTGAGCCACTCGGTCTGTGGTGCTTTGTTATGGCTGCCCTGAAAACTCAGAAAGCTCAGGGTTAAATCATGGTGAAATAGTGAGCCATACTAAAAGAAAAATTATAGCAGAACTGGGATACAAAACTTAACTTTTAACCAAGATTATAAGGGATATTTAGCATTAAAAATGACATATTGAGATTAATTATTGTCAGAGCACACAAAACTTGGTCATTCAACAATCCTCTCTCTGACAAGGTATTTTTCATGATGAATTTTGGATATTTTCCTCTGAGACAGTAAAACTAAAACAACAGAGGTTTGTGAATACATTATTCTAGTAAACCTTACAGGAATAATTTTCTCCCAAAAAATGAGTTTGACCAACAAACATGGCAGCATATGATCCTTTCGACAAACAGGGTTATATTATCTAGCATAACTACTCTGTCCTCTTAACATTGAAATTTACAGCCAGTGAGAGAGGGAAAAAGAGAGTGGATGCCAAGATTGTTCTATCTAAGAAATGCAGCCAGTTTTGAATGAAACGGTTTCATGCAAGCCAAGGTTCTTGTGTAAATGTTTTACGTCGTGATTTTCTTTTTATCTTGCTTTTTTCCCTTTGTCTCTGGTTTGGATGCCAAAAATAGCATCACTGGTCTTTAATAACCAAAAAGCCAGAAGAACATTCTTGTACCTCAACCACCTTCAGGTAAGATTTGTAACTCATCCATCAAGGCCATCACATACTAATTCAAAGGTGGAGGAAGAAAACTTCAATCCAGGTGTTAGTATCCTCAAGAATAATGGGGAAGAAGGAAGGGAAAGAGAGCCGGCCAAGGACACGACCTCAGAGCTTGGGTTCTGAATGTGAATCCTGGAGAGGAGTTGGAAAACTCAGTCACTTTTTGTTGGGAGTGGGATCATTTCATGTTTTTTGCACTGAATCTGTGTTGTAGTAAACATCTCACATAAATGCCTCTTCTCTATGTCTACCTTTCCCTGCCTTTCCCATTTTAAATATGCACTATCTCAAATGGGGCTTTCTAATTTGCCTCCCCATAAATGTTTGAAAGCAGCAGAAGGGGAGAGAATGAGAAAACATTATGGTACTTGAGGCAGTTTGAATCTTTTATGGACCCCAGAAAATCCTGTTCTTAAGGCCAGTCCATTCCTGTGCCTGTAAACCTAGTATAGATGGGACCTTTTGATTAGATTCCGTTGACAGAACTTCCTTTTGATTAGCTTACTTCATAGGGAAAGACCCAGGGTGGGTCTTAAGCCATTTACTGGAGTCCCTTATAAATGGAGGAATAAATGCAGAAGAAAGCAGCAGAGACGGAAAGAAGCCTCCAGAAGTTGAAATCAACAAACTGAGGAGAGAGAAAAGCCACAGATGGCACAGATCAAAGCTGAAAGCAACAAGGTCCAGAAAAGAAGGGAGACACAAGTGGATGCCACCTTGTGCCTGACTGCCCACAGCTGGACCTTGGGAAGAAAGTATCTCTAGTGCTGTCTTGATTTCGACACTTTCATGGCTTCCGAACTGTAAGCTTTTAACCTAATAAGTTCCCATTGTAAAAGCCAACCCATTTCTGATATATTGCTCCCAGCAACTTTTAGCAAACAAAAACAGGACTTGATCTTACTTTGGGAAGGAAGGTGACATTCCATCCATCTAAATGCTACTGAGAGATTTTGAAGGTTAACAGGAATATTCCACAATTTTTTATTCTACAGATGTCAGTATTTATCATAACCCATAGGAAATTATAATTTATACAAAAGCAAAACTTATAACCATGTGAAGCAGTGTTTTATCCCTCTAGGAATAATTCTTATTATCTTCCTCCAAAGAACTAGTAATATGTCCTCATCCTCTTCTCTAAGTACTTACTAAATATGTAAGTACTCCTACTATATGTCAGGAGCTAAAGGCTCTACTTACTGATGTATCCTTTGACCCAGAATATACTTATAAAAAAACACTTTTACTAAATACATTTTGTACCAACTTGATATTTATTTATGAACTCCAAAAAGAAATACAGATTATGTTTATAAATTGGTCAGTTCGTCTGGCATGATTACCCTTGAATTGTATTAGATTCAGCTGAGATGTCTCGTTAAATTATGTTAAGATGAGGGATCTGATCCAACCACATCTGTAGAGTACAGCTCAGTGTTGAGTCCCATCCCCCTTGGGTATAAACTAGATGCTCACGTGGAAGTAAACAGAAGAAGAGAGACAGCTCATTAGACACATAAACACTGCAGAGGCCCTGAGAAGAGAGATGAGCCTGATAGTCTACAGCTGACCTAGTTAAGAGACCTGAGCAGCTGTTCCCAGAAAGAAATGAGCCCAGGGACAGAGATGAGCCTTATCCCAGCCTACAACTGAGATTGAAAGAAGCTGGGACCATGGAGTGTTAAGAAGAAGAGGAAGGCGGATCCCTCACAGACATCACTGACACCTTGCTCCAACATGTGGCAAATGACTTTGGGTGAAAAAAGTACCTCTTGTGGGTATCTTAAATTGGACTCCTTAGGGCCTTGCGACTATAAGCTTCTACCCCAAATAAATACCCTTTATAAAAATCCATGAATTTCTGCTATTTTGCATCAGCACCCCTTTGACTGACTAACACACTGTATTTCTTCATATTTACCCTTGCATATTGTTCCAAAAGTGAGGGGTTCTGTTTTAAAGCATTCTCTGCAAAATTTTCCCTTGCTTCAAACTTTATCTGGTTCCTAAATTAGAAGATATTTATTTTAAACCTGAGAAAGTTTTTGTAATTTAAACACTCTTCGTTTTTTCCAGAGCAATTAAAGAGGAATATTAAAGTCCCATCCGGCAGCTTATACCAGAGACTGAAGAAAGAATAGCTATTTTCTATGGTAAGGTGAGAAGAGCAAGGGACATGTGGGCCAAGAATGAGCCCTAGTTAGCCTGCTCCATTCACACACCCATTCATTCATTCATTCAATCTCTCATTCACAAATTTTTCATGCATTTTACAAATGTTTATTGAGCACTTTCTGTGGGCGAGACACAGAGCAAGGAGATCTGACAGAGACCCTTGCTATCTCTGAACTATACTACCTTGTAGAGGAGTCCAACATTTAACAAACCACCAAATTGATAAGCAAATTTGCTGTGTAACCTCAAGTACGTTATTTTATCTTTCTGAACTTTAATTTTCTCATGCATTAGTTTGCAAGAGCTACAATCATATATACCACAAACTGGTTTTGGCTTACAACAGGAATTTACCCGCTCACAGTTTTGAGGCTAAAAGAAGTCTAAAATCAACATGTTGCCAAGGCTTGCTTTCTCCCAGAGTCTGTAGTGTTCTGGTGCTGGCTTTTGTCAATCCTTGGGGCTCCTTGGCTTGTATCTGCTTTTGTATATCCTCTCCTTTCATGGCTCTTCTGGTTTCTGCGTGGACTTCCAGCTTTTCCAGTGTGGCCTTCTCCAACTCCTGACTTCCATTTCTTATCTTTATAAAGCCTCTAGTAAGTAGGAATAAGACCCACCCTCATTCAGTTGGGCCACACCTTAACTGAAAATAGCATCTTCAAGAGGTCCTATGTACAAGGGGTTCACACCCATAGGAATGTGGATTAAGATTAAGAGCATGTCTAGGCCGTGGACTTGGCCCAGTGATTAGGGCGTCCGTCTACCACATGGGAGGTCCACGGTTCAAACCCCGGGTCTCCTTGACCCGTGTGGAGCTGGCCCATGTGCAGTGCTGATGCGCACAAGGAGTGCCGTGCCACGCAGGGGTGTCCCCCGCATAGGGGAGCCCCACGCGCAAGGAGTGCGCCCCGTAAGGAGAGCCTCCCAGTGCAAAAAAAGTGCAGCCTTCCCAGGAATGGCGCCGCACGCACAGAGAGCTGACGCAACAGAAAGAAACACAGATTCCCATGCCACTGACAACAACAGAAGTGGACAAAGAAGACGCAGCAAACAGACACAGAGAGCAAACAACCAGGGTGGGGGGTGGGGGAAGGGGAGAGAAACAAATAAATAAATAAATCTTAAAAAAAAAAAAGACAGACACAGCTGATCTGTATTAAAAAAAACAAATCTTAAAAAAAAAAAAGACAGACACAGCTGATCTGTATTAAAAAAAAAACAAAACATGTCTAAATTGGGGTACATAATTCAATCTACCACACCTCGCCTACAAAATAGAGGTTTTATGAAGATTCAGTGAGAAGATGTATGCCACCTGCCTGCTCCTTCTCTTTGTCAAACCCTCTTTCACCCTCCCTTTTTTATTATTCCCAATTTTCATAAATTAGGAGTACAGGCTTACTAGCTCCACAGATTAAATGTTTATTCCACAATATTTACATATTTCATCCTGAGGATTTGCAAGGCTCCAAGCCCAAAATGTAGACAGAGTTGAAGGAGTTCTGACTTCTGCTCTGTTGGAAGAAATTGTCCAAGACTTGGAAATAGGTAAGGGAGATTACTAGGTACCCTTTCAGTGGGGTGCAGGGTGTGATCTAGCAGACCTTCTGAGAATTATTGGATTCACCAGAGGTACACTCCTTCAATTGTATTTCTATTGACCAGGGAGCAAGTAAAATGGTAGAAATCTGATAGCCATGCAAATGAATGTTCTCCAGCAGAAATACAATTTATTCCTGCTCTAGAGAAAAGACAACCCCAACCATAATATGTTATTAACCTAAAGAATATTGACAAGTTTTGCAACTATTAGCAAATTTTCATTGCCTGTATAAATGTCTGTTCTTCCAAATATCCTTTGCATCAGGCATAACATCTTACAGGTTCCCCCATTAACGAATGAGTTGAATAAAATCTTCGACATGTGTTCATTGTATATTTGCATGGGAGTCATGCTTTTAATTCCTTGAAAATTATAATTTAGGGAAGCAGACTTGGCCCAGTGGTTAGGGCATCTGTCTACCACATGGGAGGTCCGCAGTTCAAACCCCGGGCCTCCTTGACCCATATGGAGCTGGCCCATGTGCAGTGCTGACACACGCAAGGAGTGCCCTGCCACACAGGGGTGTCCTCCGCATAGGGAAGCCACACGCGCAAGGAGTGCGCCCCATAAGGAGAACCGCCCAGTGCGAAAGAAAGTGCAGTCTGCCCAAGAATGGCACCACACACACGGAGAGCTTACACAACAAGATGATGCAACAAAAAGAAACACAGATTCCCGTGCCGCTAACAACAGAAGCGGACAAAAGAAGACGCAGCAAACAGACACAGGGAACAGACAACCGGGGCGGGTAGGTGGGGAAGGGGGGTTGGGGAGAGAGAGAGGGAGAGAGAGAGAGAGAAAATTATAATTTAGCCTCCCTAATGGAGCTTATCATCTTTAGAGAAGCAAATGGCAAATTTTAAAAATTATGTAATTATTTAAATTAAAATTTGAATAAGCACCGGAAAGGTGAAATGCACAATTACCTTTAAACCATTGAAGAGACTTTAATATTGACCGAGGATTATACTAACAGGCACTTCACCAGAACAGAAATGCTGCAAGCCTCACACCAAAGGTTACTGTCCACCTGTCTTCTAATCCCTTCCCAACAACCATCCTACTTAAAGCAATCTTTGACTCAAGGTTTCAAGGAGCTGCTAGAGTAAGAAGAAATATTTAAAAGAACTAGATTATAATCAACTCCTTTTGACTGCTGAGAACACAGAAGGAATGCTTTTAATTAACAGGCTTGAAGGTCTTAGAGCATAAGAAAAGTAGCTGGGAAGCAAGTTCAAATGTTTACAAAATAAGGTTCTCTTCTCCATCCTCAGAATTTAAATAGAATTTCCTCATCCTTAAAAGATCAGAGAGCAGCCAGATAGGACTTGCTGCAGAATTTGTGCAGGAACTGTTTGGAGGTGGGATGAAAGAGCAAGACTGCCCAATCTCAATAATCTGGGTAAACTTTAAGGGAAAGGTCAGTTTTCATGATGGAAGGAGAAAACTTGCAATAAGAAAATTGTTCTAGATCCTGACATTTTGGGCTAGATCACCTTTGCCATGGGGGGCTGGGCTGTGTGTTGTGGGATGTTTAACAGCTTTCCTGGCCTCTACACCACTAACTGTAAGTAGCACCACCTCCAGCCCCCACTGTGATAGCTTGAAGTTCTTTTATGAATCCCCAAAAGGAAATGATTTTGTTTCTCAGCTAATCCATTTCTGTGGATGTGAGACCCGTTTGATTGGACTACATCAGCGAGGTGTGACTCAGGTTGAGTCTCCGCCTTCTGGCTGAGTCTGATATAAATTGAGATACAGAAAGGCAGACACACAGGAGAAAGGGAGGCACCATTTTTTTATCCTGCCATGTGAGAGAGGACTCAAGGATCACTTAAGCACGAAGCCACCAGGAGGATGGGCCCATGGAGCAGCTCAAGGCTGAAGAGAGCCCTGCCATATGCCTGAGCACCACGTGGCGGGAAGCCAGAGTCACCAGCAACTGACTTTGGTGAGAAAGCATCTCTGATGGTGCCTTGATTTGGACATTTCACAGCCTCAGAACTGTAAGCTTTTACCCTAATAAATTTCCCATCATAAAAGCCAACACATTTCTGGTACTTTGCATCTGCAGCCCTTTGGCAAAGTAAGACAACCAAAAATGTCATTTTGGTGACAAACAAAAATGTCCCTGGGGGAGAGGAGGGCAAAATCGCCCCCAGTTGAGAATCACTGTTCTAGACCCAGGGTTTGGTTTAAAAAAAAAAAAAAAATTCACAGGTGAAATTACTGAATTTGGGCACAGTGTGATCAGATACATGGAAGCAGGATTCCCTGGTGGCAGTTTTGGCCAACACTAAGGATTGTGGTCTTGAACCGAAGGTCGTTTACCTGTGTGCCCAGGGCATTTGACCCATTTATGTTGCCTACCTGGCTCTGGGAGCAGGTGACTTTTCTTCTCCTATTGATAAACTTATTTTCTCCTATAATCCTCAAAACAAGCCTACCAGGGCAGTATCACCAGTCCCTTGGGACAGATGGAAGAGCTGAGGGGCAGAGAATAAATGATTGGGCCAAGGTCCCAGGAGGGGCAGACCAAGACTCAAAGCTTTCAGACTCCTTGTCAGAGCTCTTCCCAGGACAACACCAAGAGAAGGTTTGTACTGCTCAGGCGTGAAGTAAGGTCTGGGCTACTGGGGAGGCTACATTTAATTGGAATGGGAAAGTCAGCCTCCATTCAGGGAGGGTCTTTCAGTCAAAACAGCCCAGAGAGCAAAGGTAAGAAGACAATAAGGACTATGCTGAGGAGTTAGCCCTGACTTTTTGTTTTTGAGGTCCCGGAGCCAGGGATTGAACCTGGCACCTCATATGTACTAAAGTACATCGGCTCCCCACTTACATTTTTTTTTTCTTATTAGAGAAGTTGTAGGCTTACAGAAAAATCATGCAGAAAATACAGAGCTCCCATATACCGCCCCTTTTATTAACACTTTGTATTAGTGTGGTACATTTGTTACAGTTGATGAAAATATATTATTATAGTTGTACTATAGTTACTAGTAGCAGTCCATGGTTTACCAGCCTTTATATTTATATGAAGTCACCCCTGGGGACAGCCTGCTGGGGAAGAATTACAAATTCAGTTATTTCGGGGAAGGTAGCCCCCTTCCATGGATGCCTCCCTCAGACATTCACACATGTGCAGTGCAGCACACAGCTCTGGGTGCCCCTTTGGAATTTAGCCCAGCACTGTCAGAATGCCAGGTTTTACCTACAAGTTTGACTAAACCTAGAATCATTTAGAAAAAAGACTAGAAGTTCTATTGGTGAAATTTCCCATGGACTCAATTAGAAAGGGCCTAAAACAAAATAGGTTTCAATCCATCTCAGAAGAATCCAAATAGCAATAAAATGAAACTATAAACTCTTAAAACAATAAATGGAGAAACAGCAAAAGAGTTCTTTCTAAAAGACAGAGGAGGTATATTCACAGGAAGTTTCCTGTATTTATAGCTGCTGTTTATTGACGACCTACTATTTGCCAGGCACTGACAAACAGCACTGAATGTCAGTGATTTTCATACAGTCTCTTCTTTAATTAAATCCTTATATGGGGCATCGTTATCCTCATTTTTCCAGATAAGGAAACTGCGGCTCACAGACCCAAGTTCTACTTTCTTGGTCACGTTATAAGAATAACAGTTACCATTTAATGAAGTAACCATTACTCTAAGCACCTTACATACATTATTTCCTTTCATATTTAAGATTAGCCCATGATGTAGGTATCACTCAAGTCAGTTCAACAGAAACATACTGATCATCTGTTACATGCCGGGCAGAGGGTCAGGTGGTGGGAATACAACAGTGAACAGTCCCTAACCTCATGGAACTTCTCCTCTAGGAGGAAAACCAGGCATTAACCAAATACTTGGAGGTGTGACGAGTGTGGTAAAAGAAGACATGGCATGAGCTATGGAACCATAGCTTTTTCAGATGGGGTAACTGACTCTCAGAGAACTTGCCTTGCCTAAGATGAGCCGGCTAGGAAGAGAGACAAGTTTTGAGAAGCATTTCAGGAATTCTTGCTCAGCAATGACCTCTATAAGACACAAAATCATTCACTTGTTACTTCATTCGATATATATTTATTGAGCACCTACTGTGTACCAACCTCTGTGCTAGCATTTGGGTCCCATCTGTGAACAAAACAAAGATCCTTGCCTTTCCAGAGCTTCTGTTCTAGAGTAAGAAAACAAATGATAAACATAAAAATATTGACACATAGTGCGTGTGGTACTTTGCAGCTATATGTACCCCCAGAAAAACAGGTTCTTAAACTTAATCCATTCCTGTGGACATGAACTCATTGCAAGTAAGATTTTTTGATGAGGTTCCTTCAGTTAATGCATGACCCACCTCAGTCCTTTATAAGCAGAATGAAAGAGAGAGAGAGAGAAATCCACAGGGAGTAAGAGGCTGAAATTCATAGAAACCCAGAAGAGAACAGAGAGGCCAAGAGAGGCTGCCATGTGCATTGCCATGTGACAGAGGCACCAAGGACCAAGGATCACCAGCAGCCAGCCCCAGATGCCATAGCCTTCGGGGAGAAAGTATCGCCTTGATGATGCCTTGATTTGGACATTTCTCAGCCTCAAAACTGTGAGCCATTAAATCCCCATTGTTTACCCATACCTTTGCAGGATTTTTGCCTGAGCAGCCTAGGAAAATAAAACAGTATGTTAAAAGTTGAAACGTGGCTCAACTGATAGCGCATCCATCTACCAGAGTTCGAACCTAGGGCCTCCTGGCCCATGTGGTGAGCTGACCCTTGCACTGCACTGCTGTGCGCAAGGAGTGCCGTGCCACACAGAGGTGTCTCCCACATAGGGGAGCCCCACGTGCAAGGAGTGTGCCCCGCATTGAGTCGCCCTGTGCAGAAGAGCACAGCCTGCCCAGGATTGGCGCCACACACATAGAGAGCTGACACAGCAAGATGACGCAATAAAAAGTGCCTACAGCTGCAAGCAGAATTGCATCCATCATCCATGTGGAATCTAAACCCCCTCTTTTTTTTTTTTTTTTTTTTTTTTTTTTTGCATTTTTAAATTTTTTTTTTTTAATTTTTTTATTTTTTATTGACTTTGTAATAATATTACATTAAAAATATATATGTGAGGTCCCATTCAACCCCACCCCCCCACCCCCCCTCTCCCCCCCCCCAACAACACTCGTTCCCATCATCATGACACATCCATTGGATTTGGTAAGTACATCTTTGGGCACCTCTGCACCTCATATACATTGGTTCACATCATGGCCCATACTCTCCTCTATTCCATCATGTAGGCCCTGTGAGGATTTACAATGTCCGGTGATTACCTCTGAAGCACCATCCAGGGCAGCTCCATGTCCCGAAGATGCCTCCACCTCTCATCTCTTCCTGCCTTTCCCCATACCCTTTGTCCATTATGTCCACTTTTCCCAATCCAATGCCACCTCTTCTATGTGGACACTGGATTGGTTGTGTCCATTGCACCTTTATGTCAAGAGGAGGCTCAGATTCCACCTGGATGCTGGATGCAATCCTCCCATTTTCAGTTGTAATCACTCTAGGCTCCATGGTGTGGTGGTTGTCCTTCTTCACCTCCATCTTAGCTGAGTGTGGTAAGTCCAATAAATCAGATTGTAGGTGCTGGAGTCTGTTGAGGCTCAGGATCTGGCTATCACATTGTCAGTCCAGAGATTCAAATCCCCTAAATATATCTTAAACCCCAACATTAACTGCACCTCCAGCACATTCGCATGAAAGTCTTATGAAGGGAGATCCCATCTGAGTCCAGATTCATCACACATAAACACCATTTCCAAAGAGGGGCCATCTGCCCTGGTAGTTAACCCCATCGGCCATGACCATAACTCCCATGGGTCTCTTTAGCCCTCAAAGGAACCAATATCTGGGGGTTGTATCTGCTTTATCTGTCTCTCTGACTCTGCTCAGTTGTGCATGAGGGCAAACCTTCTGCCAGCCTCCAGACTCTTTTTTAGAAACTCGTAGCCATATAAACTCATTTCTCCTTTCCATTTCCCCCTTACTTTAGGTCAAACAGCATTTTAAAGTCATGGTATTTTATGTAGACATGGATATTCTGCTGATCCGCATTGAACCTTCCGTATAAGGTCATTTTCCAGTTGCATCATCAGTTTCTAAACCCCCTCTTGATGTAGAGGGGGACTGGACATAGCCATCCCAGGTCCACAAGACAGAGGAATAGAGTATGGATTAGAGTGGAATTACTTGTGTTCTGCTGGGGATCTGTTGTGATTAGTAAGGGAAGAAATTGTAGTAGTAATGTGGAGAGGGTGGCCACGGTGGCTGCTGATGGTCAGGAGAGGGAAGAAGATATATGGTGTGGGGCATTTTCAGGATTTGGAGTTGTCCTAGGTGGTGCTGCAGGGATGGATGCTGGATGTTGTGTGTCCTGTCATGGCCTACTGGGTGGACTGGGGGAGAGTGTGGACTACAATGTGGACCACTGTCCATGGGCTGAAGCGGTTCTCCTGAATGTATTCACCGGGTGCAGTGGATGTGCCACAATGATGGAAGAGTTTGTTGATGTGGGAGGGGTGGCATGAGTGGGGTGGGGGTATGTGGGGACCTCATATTCTTTTAATGTAACATTTAAAAGAAAATAAAGAAGAAGAAGAAAAAAAAGACACAGATTCCCGGTGCCACTGACAAAAATACAGATGGACACAGAAGAACACACAGTGAATGAACACAGAGAGCAGACAAGGGGAGGGGGGAGAAGGGGAGAGAAATAAAAAAATGTCTTTAAAAAAAAAAGTTGATGAGTGCTCTAAAAATAGAGCCAGGAAGGAGACAGAAGGGTCCTTTCAGAGTGGTGATCGCCATAAGCCTCACTGAGAAACTGAGATCTGTACGAGGTGAGGAGTGAGCCACGTGGTTGTGGGGGATATGAGGACAACCAAGCAAAGGCCCTGAGTCAGGAGCAGGCCTGGCCTGCTCAAAGAACTAAGAGGCCACATGAAGAAACAGACAACTGGAGAGCTGGCAGAAAAGATCCAAGGTCAAAGCCAATTTATTAATGGCTGATGAGTTTCAAAATCCTACCTCTATCCTTCCCAGTTGTAAGCCCACTGGAAAACAGATGGCGGTATTCAGACCTAGAGCAGGAAGTATGATGATTTCTCTGCGAGCTTTTAATAAGCATCTAGTCTGTGCAAGGCAGGTCCTATTGCTTGGCACTTAGGGACACAGAGGTCACCTTAACCCCATTGCAAAGAAAAACTCTTTGGTTTGACCTGATTGCTCAATCAAGCTCTATTAAATGGCAAATAATTATAGTGGTAAAAAAAATAATAATAACTGAAAAGAAAATGCAGCAAGGAGCAAATGAAAAACTCTGGATCTGTCTGAATGCAACAAAGATCATAGACCTTGGGAACCAAGGCCTTGGTAAAACTGAGCTGAATTAGAAGGTTCTAGAGATTAACTAAAGACAAACAGAGTTACAGATTTGCAGGAGAAAACATTTGCATGGATGTCATTCTCCAAAATATTTCAGGAGTCACTCAGTACTGTCTAAAAGTGGTAAAATGCATACACTGAATAAGAGGATTTATTATTTCTAGAGATACCTAATTCAAAGGAAGGCGGGGAGACAAGGAAAGTAAAATTAAGACTGAATTGTAACAGAAAAAAATCCGGTTAAGTAGAATTAGAGATGCAAGGAATGTTAATAAACTTTGTGAGACTACCTTGAAGTCAAAGTTGAGTCAGTAAAATGATTGAAACTGCATAATGGGTATCACTAGTTCTGTTTTGCACAAGTTTGAAATTTTCATTATAAAAAGGTAAAAAGATCTTTTTTAAAAGTCAGTGACTGGTGGTAGAAGATGGACTGTGCTTACCAGTACAAATATGAGAGTGTTCTCCCATGAACTATAACAAATGTACAATATTGATACATGGTGGTAATAATACGGAGTATTTGGAAAAAATATACTAAATGTTAGCTATGGACCTCAGTTAGTGGTAATAGTCTGATAATCTTCTTTCATAATCAGTCGCAAATATTCCACAACAATGCAAGGTGTTGTTGGAGGAGTGATGTATAGGAAGTCTGTACGTTATGTGGGATTGTTTTGTAAGCTCACAACTTCTCTAATATATATATATATTCTCTAATATATATATATATATAATTGAGGAACTAAGCCACACCAGCATGGCACTAAAAAACTAATAGCGTGACACATCTAGACATGAGAGAGATCATGTATTGTGATGGCCTTTATTTATATATACACTATAATTACTGATATGCATATCTATACTTTTTTTACTTTCTATTGTAGTAATATATATGCAAATCAAAACTTCCCATTTTAACCACTTTCAAGTTACAATTCAGTGGTATTAATTCAAAGTATCAGGCTACTATCACCAGCAGCCATTATGTCAACTGTTTTATCACCGCAAAAAGAAACTCTGGACCCATTAAGCAATAACTTCCTCTGGTTGCGCCACGCCCAGGCCTGGTAACCTGTAATCTACTATTTGTCTCTATGAATCTGTTTGTTCTAGGTCTTTCATATAAGCAAGATTATACAATGTTTGTGTTTTTGAGTCTGGCTTATTTCGCTCAGCATGATGTCTTTAGGCTCGTCCATGTTGTAGGGTGTGTTAGAACTTCATTCCTTTTTATGGCTGTTTCATTGTTTCATTGTCTGTATATATCACATTGTCTGTATATATCACATTTTGTTTATTCATTCATCTCTTGATGGACATTTGAGTTGCTTCCACCTTTTGGTGGTCATGAATAATCCCTCTATGAACATTGCCAAGTCTCTGCTTTCAACATTCTTTTATGTATATACCTACTGGTGGGATCGCTAGAGCGTGTGGTAATTCTATGTTTGACTTTGTGAGGAGCTGCCAAACTGTTTTCTACAGTGGCTGCGCCATTATACATTCCCACTAACAATGCATGAAGGTTCCTTTTCTCTGCATCCTTGTCAACACTTGTTATTCTCCTCTTTTTTTAAAAATTTATTTTATTTATTTATTTCCCCTTCCCCCGTGTTGTCTGATATCTGTGTCCATTCGCTGTGTGTTCTTCTGCGTCCACTTGCATTGTCAAGCAGCACCAGGAAACTGTATCTCTTTTTTGTTGCGTCATCTTGCGGCGTCAGCTCTCCATGTGTGCGATGCCACTCCTGGGCGGGCTGCATTTTTTTCACGCCGGGCGGCTCTCCTTGCGGGGTACACTCCTTGCACATGGGGCTCCCCTACCTGGGGGCACCCCTGCATGGCAGGGCACTCCTTGCACACGGCAGCGCTGCACATGGGCCAGCTTACCACACAGGTCAGGAGACCCTGGGTATCGAACCCTGGACCCTCCATATGGTAGGTGGATGCTCTATCAGTTGAGCCACGTCTGGTTCCCTATTCTCCATTTAAAAAAAAAAAAAAGTTCTAATGGGTGTGAGGTGATACCTCATTGTGGTTTTGATTGGCATTTCTCTAGTGGCCGGTGACTTTGAGCATCTTCTCGTGTGTTTATCAGCCATTTGTATACATTTTCTTTGGAGATGTTTCTGTTCAAGTCTTTTTCCTATTTTGTAAAAAATTGGGTTGTTTGTTTTTTTGTTGGTAAGTTGCAGGCATTCCTTATTTTTCTAGATATTAGACCATTGTCAGGTGTGTGGTTTCAAATATTTTCTTCCATTCTGTGAGTCGTCTTTTTACTTTCCTGATAAAGATTTTTGATGCACAAATTTTTTAATTTCGAAAAAGCCCCATTTATCTATTTTCTAAAAAGCCAACGGCTAGAATATTGGGAAGTGGGAGGTGGCACCAAGCTTCTCGGCAAGCTGTGATGGGGTTGCTGGGAAGGCTGCTGGGTCCTGGGTTGAATGTGGGCAGCCAGCAAGGAGCTGTGTCATCAAGCTGCTCTCATGCATTTCCTTCCATAATAGTTCTTACAGAAGGAAAAAGCCAGATGCTTCAAAGGTTTGATAAAGAAGGGACTGCAATGGATGTAAAGTTGTTCCCTCGCAGTTTGGGGCCAGACAGCAGCATGGACCAAGGAGTAGACCAACCCATGTCCAAATCCTGACTCTGGCCCTCCTAACGACAGGTGTCACCTTGGACATGTTCTTTAACCCCTCTGTACCTCAGTTTTTCCATCTATCAAATGGAACTCCTCAAGCGGTAAATGAAATCAGGTCTTGCACATCAGGAAGCTGGTTCTCTCTTCCTGCCCACTCCACCTTGGATTGTATTTAGGGTATCAGAGCCACAGGGTATAACCTACTTCTACTTCCTTTCCACAACTTGCCGCACCCCAAGAGAGGCAGTCCCTGCAGAAAAGGGTGCTGGGAGGCATAGAGGGTCTGAGTGAGCTCTCCTCTGCTCCACTCATCACCACCTGGAATACAGTGCAAATGTAGCCTCCTGGCCTCCACAGGTGCAAGTGGAACCAGCACACCTTCTTGAAAGGGAAACCTACCTAGCGTTTTGTTTCTACCATTTTCTAAAAACAAAACAAAACAAAACAAACAAAAACAAAGTGTTCCTTCTCCAGAGTTGTCAATCTTATTTAACGTCTTAAGCAGTCTCCCAAGAGAAAAACTCAACATTATCTGGATGAAATATTTGTCATTTTTGGTAGTTGCCCAACATACAAAGGTAGGTGTCCTTTTCTAGTTGGGAGAACCTCCTTTTTATGGGGAGTTGTGGTGGGACGCAGGCCAGCACCTCCCAGCACAAAAGCCAAGATTATCCTCCTGTTCACTTGACAACCACCCAAGGCATGACCCACGACCCAGGCCAGAAAAGTCAGTAAACACATTGGGAGCTGATGTAGCTCAGTGGTTCAGCACCCGCTTCCCATATATGAGGTCCTGGGTTCAAACTCTGGTGTCTCCTAAAAAAAAAAAATAGTCTAATCTAATAAGGAAATGACCGGCAGTAGGGGTGGGGGTTGGTGAGGATGAGTTTCCTCAGGCCATGTCCAGATCTGAAATCAAAGGAAATCTCTTCTATGCTGGACCTGTGGACAGGTGCTAAGGGCTAACTAGGAGTTGGGAGCTGGAGGTTCTAGTCCTGACTTTGACCCTGGCCAGACAGAATCTTAGGGAGTGAACTGATAACCCTGGGTCTCCATTCCATAATCCAGGAGCAGAATTTCTGAGATTATTCTCATAGTCTGATGGTCTGTAATTCTTTCTTTGTTCCCAGTCAGTGTGCTAGCTGAGCGAGCTGTGATTCTTAGGGAGCATAATATTTTAATTTGGGACACAACCATTAAACTACTTGCTAATAGACACATGACTGAGCTGCTCTGCTGCTTCTTTAGTCAATCTACCTTGAGTCTTAAATTAAAGCCAGGAAACCCCCTGGTGTCACTCAGTATTAATGTGTAGGTATCACTGAGGGGTTATCAGAGAGTAAATTAAGCTTCCCAGGTACCCCCTCCTGGAGTCACCTTCTGCTCGATTCCTGGCTTCTGGCTGCCACTCAGAGCCACCCACACTGGAGATGACTTTGATCATGGTGTTCAAAGACATTTTAAGTCATTGTGCACTCTCGGAGGCTTGGCCCCATAACAGCAGGTTCTAGAAGCCTTTTTGATATGCAGGGTCAGCTCTAGGCCAAAGTGTGAAGGTGGTATGGGAGAAAGGACATAGACTTTACAGCCAAACATCTCATTCAAATCCTGTGTCTATAGCATACTGTGTCATCTTGGACATGCTGTCTAAGCTCTCAGCGTTTCTGTTTTACCATCGACAAAATGGGAACTCCACCAGTTACGTGACAGTTTGTGAAAGGGTCTGGTTTCCTTCCAGCCTCCCCTCAGAAGCTGAGCCTACATGTTGCTCTTGTTTGTTTTCTTCACTCTCCACCCCATGTTCTTCCTCATTCTGCTTTTCTAGAATGTGGCAATACCCCAAACTTGCTCTGGTTTCAGAAGGTGCCATTCCCGAGCTCACTGTGTCCTCAGGCATCCCTGCTGTGCCTCCCTGCTTACCTCGTAAGGTCCTGCCTCCTCTTGGCACTGAGGCAGATCTGGGGTCTCCAGGGAGTGCGAGTGCAGCCAGCGCTGCGGGCATCCGCCATTTGTTCCCCTTTTTGCTAGGGGCCCTCTCCGTGTGGCCTGCTGGGAGCCGCTTGTCTTGCCGGCCGCCCTGGGGCTTCCCAGGTCTGAGGCTGATCCACTGCAGCCTTTGAGATATTCTGAATTGGAGAACACTTCTCTCTCCCTCCTTGGTGTTCCCCTCTGCTAGAGGGATAACAAACTAGG
Organism: Dasypus novemcinctus; assembly: GCF_030445035.2. NCBI lineage: Eukaryota > Metazoa > Chordata > Mammalia > Cingulata > Dasypodidae > Dasypus > Dasypus novemcinctus. The sequence goes on along the minus strand of NC_080673.1, from coordinate 193,340,030 downwards.
TCTGCCTGTCACCCTGCGGTGGACCATTTATTCAAATGTTCCTTTACTTTTCACCTGCCACCAGCTCTCTCTGAGATTGCAGGTGGAGCCCACAGGAACAGGACCACGGCAGAGGACCATGCAGGCAAGTGAAGTGACCACACTCCACATGGGGTTGCCCCACCAGCGGGGCCCCGGGCTTTGTTCTTGGGCCCAGCTTGTCCCCTGTCATTCTGTGTCCCTGGCCTGAGTTACCACCCAGGAGGCCAGTAGACTTCTAGGGGACATGCCCATTAGCTCCTGAGCCAGGCTTGTGCTGGTTCAACTCCCAGCACCGGAAAGGCCCCAGCACCGGAAAGGCCCCCGCCCCTACCAGCCCCCCACAGATGAGGAAGCCGAGACTCCCAGGGGCTTTTTCACAGCCAGGTCAAAGCCTGTGTCGGAGGCAGTCGGGCTATTTACTATTTATGGCCCCTCAGGTGTGTTATTGCCCCTCCTTGTGCTTCCACAAGGCCACAGCAAGCCCACAGCAGTCCGGCCGGAAGCCATGAGCACAACGTTACCAAAAGGTCGCTGGCCACACAGGCCGCCCTGCTGTGGACCCATTCGTGCTGATACAGAGAACTCAAGGAGTATTTTAGACCTGAGTATGCCCTGACCCACCTCATAGGGTACCTTCTCAGCTCCTGGGCACCCAGCTGCTTGGGATGGAATAAAGTAAGGCCACAAGAATCCTCACGGAGTGTTTGGCCCAGTGGTTCTCAAACTCCAAGCTACCTGTCACTCTAGTGCTGGGCCAAGAGATTCTCCCGCTAAAATCCAGTATAACCTAAACAGAGCTGGATCCCCTCCCCACTGACCGCCTGCCCTAAATCGCTGCGGCATTCAAAGCACAAATCCTACTCACACCTGCCCCCAGAAGGCCCTGCGTGGTAGTGATGGCCCCTGGCTTGCGCCCCTGACGAGGACGGCGCCTAGCGCAGGCAACCAGAGCTTCCTTACGCAGTTCTCGCAGCTCCTCACATGGCAGCTCTGCAAATCTTTATCCTGATCATTTCTGTCCACAAGCTCCCCATTTACTCGGGCCTTGAGGTTGAAGGTAGAAGCAGCAGGATGCGAGGCGGCAGACCATAGGTTGAGGATTACTAGAAGACTGGCACGGAGGTTTCCAGGATCCTTACTTCAAGGATCTTTCCCTCAATCCCACAATAAAGGGAAGAGAGAATTTGGGAAAAGTCCCCGACCTGGGCCCTTTCATCATGGCCTGAGAGGCAACGTGGAGACAGAAAGGTGTCGGTCTGTGGGGGTTACCCACAGAAGTCTTGAAGTTAGCAGAGCACATGGTCTTCTCAAGTAAAGAGGACATTTTCCAGCCTTCCTTGTACCTAGTTGTGCCAATGTGACTTAATTTTGGCCAAGTAGAAGTCAGCAGGAGTGGTGAGTACTATCTCCAGAAAATGTTCTTAGAGGGAGAGGGTGCTTCTTTCTTCATCTCTTCCTCCTTGCTGCTGGAAGAAATTGGATTGAGGGCTGGGATTCCAGCAGCCATTTGGACCATGAGTTAACCTTGGAAATAGAAGCCAAGCCTGCTAGAGCAGCAAGACGGAAGGTGCCTAGTTGCCTAATATAGTGGAGCTGCACTGGCTTCCTTCCACTTCTGTGAACCCGAGTAACAAGTAGCTCTCTATCAGGTTTGAGCCACTGTCATCTGGGGCTTTTCATTGCTCATAGCCAGACTTCATCATAAGTAATAAAATGACAACATATCACATTTGATGGAAAATGGGTGGTTCTATGGGGGCTTCTTTCTTTATCTTTCATTTCGGTCTTTATCAGTATAAGATGTTTGGACTCACACTGTCCCCTCAGTGTTGGACTCTTCATTCAGGAAGGATTCAGGTAGAGTTGCTCCACACTTGACAGAGAAACCAAGAAGCTAGGAGAAGGGGGAGAAATTCCAAAACCAGGGCAGAGAAAACCACTTCCTCCTCCTCATTCATTCATCAGTCTTCCTTTCATTTAACCACCACACACTGCCTGGGCCAGATATCTATCACAAAGTATCTCACATAATCCTCACAAACAACTTAGTGATGGAGGAAGCACTGTCCCCATTTTCTGGAAGAGGAAACAAGCTCCGAGAGGTCAGGAAATGGCAGAGTGAGAATCAATCTACTTTCCTGGATCCTGCATTAATTTTTTTTAAAAAAATCAATTTTATTGATACATATTAGTAAAGTATACAATTTATCCAAACTGTACAATCAATGGTATTTTGTATTCTCACATAGTTGTCCATTCATCACTTCAATTATTATTAAAGCATTTTTATTATTTCAATAATAATAATAAACAAAAAAGCAGACAAACAAGAAAATTCCTCACCTCTCAATCTTTTTCCCCTGCTGTATATAGCTGTTATTTCTGGCTATTCTTTCACAGTTATTTATTTGTTTATTAAGAAGCTTTATTGAGATATATTCACATATGATATGATCTATCCAAAGTGTATAATCAATGTCTTTTTTTAGCTGTTAAAAAGGCCTTTAATGTAAAATTGTAAAATAAATAGAAAAATAGATTGAAAGAAATTACCAATTTTTAAAATGTACATGGCCAGACTAGATTTAATATAATCAATTATAAAAAATAGATAGCATAGCAACAGACCTTTATAAATGTAAATAATAATTCAAGTATTATAGAAATTATAACATAAGTCTAATTTTTACTTTACAGCTCTATTGGACATAATAATCTCTAAGAATAAAATAAATTATTGGTTTAGTTATTTAATTTCCATTTAGGCTATAATTCTTTCTAGATAATTAAATTCCTATTGGGAATTCTTCACACCTATTGGAATGAATTACAGTGGATAACAACTCATTATTTTATGGGCAGAAAAACTCAAAATCTTATTCAACAGTAGCCATGCTAAATCATTATTGACACAGATAGAATATTTTAATTAAGGAGTGGGAATAAGAAAGGGTCAAAAAAAAAAAAATCAAGTATCCAAAAATATATCTCTTCTTCAGCCTGCCTCAATTAAAAGCAAGTGTTTATTTTGTATGAAAAAAATTACAGAATACAGATTGTAGCAACAATTTGCCAGTTGCACTGAGTGATTATTGTTCACATACTATAATGTTATTTTACATTTATCTGGTCTACTCCAGCTGTTTTTTTGGTTTTACTGTTGGCATGGAACACCTTTTTCCAACCTTTCACTTTTTTTAAAGATTTATTTATTTATTTCCAACCCCCCCCCCCCCCCCCCCCCCCGCTTCTTCTCTTCCTACTCTGCTGTTTTTGCTGTCTGTGTTGTCTTCTCTTCTCATTTTCTCTCCTATAGGATTCATCGGGATTCGATCCTGGCGACCTCTAACGTGGAGAGAGGTTCCCTGTCAATTGTGCCACCTCAATTGCTGGTTTCTGCTGTGCTTCACCTTAACTCTCCCCTTGTCTCTCTTTTGGCACGTCATCATTTTGCTGTGTGACTCACTTACACAGGCACTGTCTCACCACACAGGCATTTGTGCAGGCACTGGCTCACCACATGGGCACTTGTGTGGGCACTGACTTGCCACATGGGCACTGGCTCGCTGTGTGGGCATGCTTTCTCTTCCTCTTTTTCACCAGGAGACCCAGGGATCGAAGCCAGATCTTCTGTAAGGTAGGTGGAAGCTCTATCACTTGAGCCATATCCACTTCCCATCCAACCTTTCACTTTTAACTTGGGTGGGTCTCTTGTACACAACATGCAGTTGGCTCATATTTTTTTATCCATTCTATCAGTCTATGTATTTTGATTGGAGAGTTCAATCCATTAGCATTCAGTGTTATTACTGTGAAGGCATTACTTACTTCATCCATTTTGTCCTTTGACTCTCTGTTGTCATATTGTTCTACTGTCTGACTTCTTATCCTTTAGTTTACTCTCCCTAATAATCTTCATTTCTAAACTCTTCATATCTCTTGCCCTTGTTTTTTCCTCTCAGGTTGCAGCACCCTCTTTAATATCTCTTGTAGTTCTGGTCTTTTGGTAACATATTCTATCAGTTTTTGTTTGTCTGTGAAGACTCTGAGCTCACCCTCATTTTGAAGGTATCACTTTGCCAGATACAGAATTCCTGGGTGGCAGTTTTTCTCTTTCAGTACCTTAAATACATCATAACACTTTCTTCTCTACTCCATGGTGTCTGATGAGAGATTGGCATTTAAACTTATTTATTTTCTCTTGTATGTGATGCTTTGCTTTTCTCTTACTGTTTTCAGAATCCCTTTTATCCCTGATATTTGTCATTCTCAATAGTAGGTGTCTTGGGGTAGGTCTATTTGGATTTATTCTGTTTGGGGTGCTTTGTCCTTCTTAGATATTGATATTTATGTTCTACATAAAGCTTGGGAAGTTTTGGGTCATTATTTTCTCAAATATTCTTTCTGCCCCTTTTCCATTCTCTCCTCTTTCTGGGACACCAATAATGCAAACGTTTGTGCATTTTGCATTGTCATTCAAATCCCTGAGACTGTTCCATTTTTTCCACTCTCTTCTCTTTCTGTTCTCCTGTCTTTCCCAGTTCAGATATTCTATCTTCAAAATCATTAATTCTGTCTTCAATCAGTTCAAATCTGTTCTTGTATGCCTCTAATGTAGTTTTAATCTCATCTATCATGTCTTTTATTCCCATAAGATCTGTTACGTTTCTTTGCAGACTTTCAAATTGTTCTTTATGCTCTCCCAGTGTCTTAATAAACTTTATTTCTTTAGCCATATTTTCTTTAAATTCTTTCAAGTGATTTAGGAGAGTTGTGTGATTATCACAAATTAATTGTATTAAATCCTGTATCTCTTCAGGATATGTGGTTTTTTTCTTCTGGCTGGGCCATCTCTTCCTGTTTCCTGGTATGGCCTGTAATTTTTGCTGACGTCTAGGCATCTGAATAGATGGCAAATTGGTGAATTTACTCTGATGGCCAATTTCTCTCTTTTGCTTATTTTTTTTGTATTTGGTTCCACTCATGCTCATTCGAAATTGTCCAGCTTAAGTTTTCAAAATAGGCCCAGGGACTCACTAGTGGGGTGCAGATTTTCTCCCAGGGGATGGATACAGAGAGCATGAAGTTTTTCTCCATGCAATTTCCAGACCAGTCAGCAGATGGTGCTAGTTAACACACCTTTCCATGGAGGTGTTTCAGTCCCAGCTTTCCTGTGCTCCTGTATTGAAACTCCAGAGTGGAGATTCAAAACAGGCTCTGCTGGCCAAATTCACTGAACAAAAGCACCCCGACCTCCCCTCCCTTTTCCTTTGAAACAGCTGACAAGGAAGAAGATGTTTGTTCCTCTCTGTCAGCTGCAGTAAGCCAGGAGTTTACCCCAGCTTAATATTTTGAGGGTGGGGGAGAGGAGTGCTTCCCAGCTGCCAGGGGGCTTGGTAACTCAGTTTGTCATTTTGGCTTCTTCATCTCTCTGACCTTCACCCTCCTGAGAGTTGGGTAGCACTATCCTGGTCTGCTGACCCCTGAAGCAGGTCCCTTGGGCAGCTTTTGGCTCCTTCTTTGTTATTTTTATGAGACTATCAGCTCTGCCTGTTAGTCCATCACCATCTTCCCACAATCCTCCCTGCATTCATTATTTTTTAAATCATGAAACATATTTCCATTTAACTAGTTTGAAAATTGTCTTATGTTTTCTGTAAATTTACTCCAACAATGCAGAGAATGAAATAATTTGAAAAGTGCTGTGTTCCTGGGGACAGGAGAGGATGGTGGTGGTGATGGTGGTAAGAGGGTGAGGTTAGTCAGTCAGTGAACACACACCTATTGAGTGCCTACTATGTGCCATGTACTGGGCTTGAGAAGGGACCACCACTGATGTGGTGTTGTTTAAGGGAGCACCTTTTTCTCCAAAATGTGGGCACCACAGTTTTCTGTGCAGAATCAACATTGTTTGGCACACTCTGGTGCTTCAGAAGGAAAAATACCAAGCTAGGGCCCAGAGAGCTAGCTGGGTGTGGTACCAACTCTACCACCTATGAGCTGTGTGCCTTTGGACAAATTACTTAACCTCTCTGGGCTTCTGCTTCTCCTCTTAGGGCCTTGGAGAGTCTCCTGCCTTTGCTTACACTCCTTTTGAGTGTTTCTTAATTCAGACTTGGTTAAAGCTCATCAGGACAGTGCTATTTAAAGTTGTCCAAGAAATTGCACCCTCAGTGGTGCTGCCACCCACCTCCCCCCCAAAAAATTCACATAAATAAATATCCAGCTTCCAAAGCAGGGTTACTTTTTATAAAAGAGAAGAGACATTTGAGAAGGAACTGGTATTAGGGTTGAAACAGTCATTGCAATCCTATTTTTACCTCCTTGAACTTTCCCTTTTGGGAGCCTCGACTGGAAAGGAGTTCCATGAAAATGTATTTTCAGAAGTCGTTTGGTGATAATAATAACCTGGGCCTCTTGGTTAAGCAAACAAAACCAAGATCCTGAGTCCATTTATTGTAGTTGTGATTCTGCAGTTTGGGGTTAGGTGCTTTAAGGTCTGGGAGAGTCTCATGACTAGGAGCTCCCGCAGGACGTGCTAGCACTTGGAAAGGCACCTAGTATCTAGCACTCCCATTTTATAACTGGGAAAACCAATGCCCAGGAAAACAAAATTACTCACTCAAGAACCATAGCCAGCTGGGGCCCCAAACCAGCCTTGAATTCAAGTCCTGGGGCTGCAAGGAAGTTGGAATGAGAAGTGTGAGCCTTGATTTTCCTGCTGATTAGCTGTGTGACCTTGGGCAAGTGTTTTCTATTCAACTCATGAGGTACTGGCAATCAAGTGTCCATATTATGTGCCATGTTATTTGCCAATTTAAGTGTTAGCAGGTGAGCAAGAGAGAAGCAAACTTGCCCTCGGGCACTTCAGAGTCCAGAGCAGGAGGCCAACAAAGAGCAGGACTTCCAGGTGTGAGCAATGTGAGCAAGGCATGACTGAGGACCCTACAAAGGTACCTGGCCTGGTTTTGCTGAGAAAAGACAATTAAGACAGAGGTGGAGTCCCTGAGAAAAAGCCAATTAAGAATGTGAAGGAGGAACAGGACTGAGCAAGTGACAAAGTGGGAGAAGAGCATCACAGCATCGGAAAAACATGCAAAGGCCAAGCAAGGGGCTGAATGTATGCCCCTTGAGGGTCCCAGAGAGGAGTCTGGAAAGGCGACAGGGCCCCCAGGGGACTTGGGTAGGGGTTGGAGCAAGCTGTGCCGGACCTCTTGGCTCGTGCCTGCTCTACCCTAAAGTCGATGCGACGGCAGTGGTGCCATCAGATTTTTGAGGCATGTTTATGAGCCTCAGAATCTTCGTCTGCCATAACTCACTGACCCCCCCCCCCCACATACCTACTTTCCAACTTGGCCACTTGTGGTCTAATTCTCCAGCCAGCAGAGAGATGCTTTTAAAATGGAAGCCAGTTATTCTTTCTGGCTCTTTGCTCAAGAGTCCCGAATGGTTTCCATTTCATTCCTCCCTCAGGATAATGTCCAAAGTGCCCAGGGTGGCATGGAGTCCTCTGCCCCCACCCCCACTCCCACTGCCCTCCCCTGCCTCCAGCCATCTGGCCTCCCTGCTGGACCTCAGATGACGGCGCAGAGGCCCTTTGCACCGGCTCTGCCCGGGGCCCTGGCCACCGCCCGGCTTGCTCCCTCAGCCCCAAGGCCTTCCCTGGCCACCCCAGTTACTCGCTACCCCTTTAGGCAGCGTCATGTTTCTCTAGAGCTGACTTCCACCTGTCATCTTATGTATTTAGTTGTGTAAGATTTGGTTGTCTGCGCCCCCGTTAGAAGGTAACTTCCGCCTGAGCAAGGGCTTTGTGTTTGTTTGCTGTTGAACTGGAGTCCAGCACAGAGTCAGCTAATGACCTTTGTTAAGTAAATAGCTAAATAATACCTGTCTCACCTATTCACGGATGAGCTGGAATAATAGAATTACTATATACACAGCACTGGGTGCAGTAAGTCCTCAGTAAGTGGGTGCGTCCTTGTTTCTTTCTACCCCATCTCCGCCTTCTGGATTTCCAATTAGAAGCTCTTCACACAGCGCAATTCAGCCCCATCTCCCCCAGGCCCTGCCAGCCCCTGCCCAGCCCCTGCTTTCCCTGCATGGGCTCTGCTGTGACCCTCCAAGGGCAGGTGGAGCACGCAGCAGTCACCAGCAGTGCGGCCGAGGCGGGTTGGGAGTTGGAAACCCTTGCATCTGGTCCCTGTTCGGTTTACTCTGCACACTTTTTGGTTAGACCTGGCTGCTGGCCCGTCAGACCCAGGCGGCAACAAACGCATGTCAGGGCTCCCGATGAAGCGGGGCAGAAAAAAATAAACCCTTTCTTGAGCCTTGACTGCTGGGTCCCTCCCTCCTGGCCCCGACACACACAGAGCAAAACAGGCCGCGTTCATCCAGGAGGCCCCGAGAGCGTGGCCTGGGAGCACGTGCAGCAAAAATGCCCTGGCCTCCCTGTTCCCACAGCAGGTTTCCCAGAGGGGGAGCAAGAGGGCGCTTTCCCTCTTTAGCGGAGAGGCCCAGGCTGTATTCCTGGAAGTCTTTCTTCCTCCTTTTCCACTTAACGCACAGCGACTTAAATGGGGACACTTGACTGTCAGAGGGTCTCTGACAATCCCCCGGCTCAAGGGTGCTGAACCCCGGGCTCCCGGGCTGCTAAGGGGTTTGGACATGGTCCTGATCGTGCGTGTACAGTGGACGTGCCTTCTTCTGGAGAGAGGGCTTCTGGACTGTCAGAAGGCCAGGACTCAGTCGGACCCGGGGCCCAGGAACGAGAGGTGACTCACCCGCAATCACTGCCCACAGCATCTCCGCCTGCGCCTCCACATCCTGCTGCTGCCCGCGACTGCCATCGAGAAGTCCCTGGCACTGTTTTCAAATGAAACAAGGAGTCGATAATTAACAGCAAAGCCCAAACTGATAATAGCCAAGCTTAGGGGGAAAACTGAAGGGAAATACACCAACGTGTCAACAGCGATGGTTTTCAGGAAGTGGGCAAAAGTCCTTTGGTTTCCTGTTCTTTTGTGTTTTCCAGATTTATTATAAAAAGCATTGGCTACTTTATCATTAAAAGAAAAGACTTTATGGAAAAGAAAAAAATGTCACTCTGACTACATAAAAGTATCTGCATCAAACCCTTTCCTTTATATTTTTTAGTTTTCAAAAGGTTTTCTATCATTCGGGTTTATAGGCGATACATTTTGATCACCAAATTTACTGAAAAATACACTAGTTTCTACTCTGGAAGTATTCTGTATGTGGTGTTAATGGAAGTGCTTTAAAGGACAATTTTCATGCTCATATGTTCCATTAAATGGTAGACTGCATCATTTGCAAAGACGCTTTTTGATGGGTAGTTTTGATGTGGCAATTTCAGTTCATTTGAACTGCTATAAAGTTTTATTTCTCCAGAGACAGAGCTAAATTCAGTGGGCTAAATTTGACTTTAGATTCCACTCCAGAGCAGCCCTCTTATTTTCCTACTCTTAGCTCCAATGGAGGTTTTAAAAATATGGATTTTAAACTGTTGCTTCAGGTGATGAGCCCAATGCAATAGCTATTTAACTCTATTATTTATAAGATTTATAAGAAGCAATTTAATTGCCATATAAATACTTGCAATCAACTGCTATTGTTGCTATAGATATCTTTCTTGCTTTTTCCAACCCTGAAAGAGCTACACTAGGAGTTCAGGACTCAAGGAAAAAAAATTAGGCATCATGAATTTAAGGGACCTCAGTGTAACCGATTGTTCTGATGCATCTGGGACAAATGTCTGCATAGTTTAGAATTTTCACACAAAAAGGAAGGCAATATAAAATTATTCTCATCACCATGAAAAAGGACCCAATGTCTTTATCCTTTGGCAGGTTTTAAAATCCATGCCTCTATCTTCCTAGCTATGCCATCTTCTAGAATTCCATTCTGAATTTATAGGGATAAAAAAGAATGCAAATGAATACAGGCCATTTTGTCTTTAAGTGTGTAAGCTTGACTTTAAATTTTGGCTCTGCCTCCTACCAGCTGTGTGACCCTGGACAACTCATAACAATATCTCTGACCTCATCTATGAAAAGGGGATGAATAATATACATCCTGAAAGAGGGCAGTGAGGATTTGGGGAATAGAACACGTTGTGGCATTAATAGCATGGTGTATGCAGCATGTATTTCAGTTTGTTTTATTTTTGCCACTAATTCTCAGAGAATAATGTTAATTAAATATTAATTGAGGGGAAGCAGACTTGGCCCAGTGGTTAGGGCGTCCTTCTACCACATGGGAGGTCCGTGGTTCAAACCTCGGGCCTCCTTGACCCATGTGGAGCTGGCCCACATGCAGCACTGATGCGCACAAGGAGTGCCCTGCCACGCAGGGGTGTCCCTGTGTAGGGGAGCCCCAAGCGCAAGGAGTGCGCCCCCTAAGGAGAGCCACCCAGAGCAAAAGAAGTGCAGACTGCCCAGGAATGGCGCTGCACACACGAAGAGATGACACAACAAGATGACGCAACAAAAAGAAACACAGATTCCTGTGCCGCTGACAACAGAAATGGACAAAGAACACACAGCAAATGGACACAGAGAGCAGACAACAGGGGGGTTGTGGGGGGGAGGGGAGAGAAATTAAAGAAAAAAAAGAATTAAAAAAAATATATTGAGTCCTTACCATGTGTTAAGTCCTAGAGATAACAATATTCCATTCATGCCCTTAGAATCTCAGCATCCCAGATAGGACAGAGCCTGGGTATGTCCCAATTACCTCAGATAGCAAAAGCTGCTTTAACTGAAATATAAAGAAAGTGCCCTGGAGCCCAAGGGGGAGGAATATTGATTTCACCTGACATGATTTCACAAAAAGCTTACCAACAGGCCCTGGCCTTTGAAGACCAGCTCTGTTTTGGAAGCAGAAGATGGGATGAGGAGAGAACATCGAAAGAGGCACGAGCAGAAGCAAAGACATCATATGTGCGCTCTATGGTCAGAGGAAACGATGGGGGGTGGATCTCCTCAAGGAAATGGCCAAGAGCAGAGCGAGATGGGGAGGCAGAAACCAGGAGGAACTGTTTAGCCAAAGGAGCACGGAAGGAACCTAAAAAGAATAACTGACAACTGCCCGCTGGACATGGCTGCTCTCAGAACCCTCGAGGCTGCTCACAGGCTGGGCTCTGCCAGCCTTGGCCCCCATCTGGGCAGTGGCCGCTTCCCTGTACCTGGGATCCTTCCCTCCCTCCCAGCACACCTGGACTCCTGGGGTCACGTCCAGGAGGAAGTGGCGCACAGAGAAGAAGGAGGCAACTTCTTACCAGTCTGAGTCCCGCCTTCCAAGCCACTTCCTGTCCCAGCAGCCTCCTCTTCCCACGTGATTGACATTGGGCGCAGCCTCTCCTCAGGGAAATTCAAATAGAAGGTAAAGGGAGCAGAGCCTGGATGTGCTGCCTGGAGGGACATGACGTGTAGCTTAGGTATAGATACTGACTCTGAACATTTGTGAACTTGATAAAACTAATCGAACAGACTACTATATACAGGACATAAAGGCTGTGATTAATTTTCCTGGTTTGAGGACAATGAGATTTGATAAAGTGCTATTGCCGAGGTAAGGAATTGGGATGCAGATCCGCCTGACTTCGGGCCTGGGATTTTGGGTCCCACACCACGCTGCTTGTTGAAAGGAGAGGCCCAAAATATGGGGAAGAGAAAATCACTGTTGGACGAATTCACTGAGCCAGGGTTCTGGGATACTATGACTTTTTAAAAATTTTTTTTAATTTTAGAATATTCCAATACTCCAAAAAGAAAAACCCCACACCACTTAGCAGTCACCTCTCAATCCCTCTATCCTTCCCCAGCCCTATGTAACTTCTAATGGAGTTCCATCTTTATAAATTGATTTATATTTACATTTATATAAATGGAATCATACAATATGTAGTACTGTGTGTCTGGTTTCTTTCACTTGGCATAATGTTGCAGGTTTTTGTTTTTCTTTGCCTGATAGTAACATCTTATAACATTAATATACATCTGTTCAATTTCAAAGAAAAATAGTCTTATATATGTAATATTACCTACATTCATATTTCACATGACTTTTTACTATGCTGTACAGTCCCATGTTATATTTTTTAGCTTTTCTTTTAGTAATATACAGGACCTTAGACTTTTCATTCCAACCACTGTCATATCCACTTAATAGCACCACAAGTTACAAATATTATGTTGTGCTTTCACCTTTTCTATTCATTTCCGAAGATTAACACACAACCTTTTAACCAATTTTTCAAGGTTAACCCATAGTTTTCTATTCTCTAACCTCTTTCTATTTTCTGGTGACACATATTCTGGTTATTAACTCCATGAGTTTATACAATATGTTTAGTTCATAGTAGCACAATCATACAGTATTTGTCCTTCTGTGTCTGGCTTGCTTCATACAACATAATGTCCTCCAAGTTCATCCATGTTGTCATATAATTCACTTCATTTCTTCTTACAGCTGCACAATATTCCATCTTGTGTATATACCACAGTTTGTTTTTCCATTCATCAGTTGATGAATACTTGGGTTGTTTCCATCTTTTTTTTTAATTTTGAGGAGGTCCCATTTATCTATTTTTCCTTTTGGCTCTTGTTTTGTATGTAAGGTCCAAGAAACCATCACCTACCACAAGGTCTTGAAGATGTTTCCCTATATTTTCTTCTAGCAGTTTTATGATCATATCTTTTATATTTAGGTCTTTGATCCATTTTGAGTTGATTCTTATAAAGGGAATGAGATAGGGGTACTCTTTCATTCTTTTGGTTATAGATATCCAGTTCTCCTACACTATTTGTTGAAGAAACTGTTTTGTTCCATTTGCATGACTTTGGTAAGTTTGTCAAAAAACAGTTAGCCAAAAAGGTGAAGGTTTATTTCTGAACTCTCAATTCTATTCTATTGATCAATGTGTCTATCATTATGCCAATACCAGTTTGACCACTGTAGCTTTGTATTATGTTCAGGGTCAGGCAGTGAAGGTCTACCCACATTGCTCTTTTTCAGAATGCTTTTCACTATCCAGGTGCACTTTCCTTTCCAAATGAATTTGGTAATTGCCTTTTCTATTTCTGTAAAGTAGGCTGTTGGAATTTTGATTGGCATTGCATTGAATCCTTACATCAGTTTGGGTAGGAGTGACATCTTCATGATATTTAGTCTTCTAGTCTCTGAACATAGAATATCTTCCCATTTGTTTAGGTCTTCTTTGATTTCTTTTAGCATGCCTTTGTAGTTTTCTAAATACAGGGCCTTTACACCTTTGGTTAAATCAATTCCTAGGTATTTGAGTCTTTTTGTTGCTATTATAAGTGGATTTTCCCCCCTGATTTCCCCTGAGATTGTTGAATACTAGTGTACAGAAACATTACTGATTTTTGTGTGTTGATCCTGTATCCTGCCACTTTGCTGAATTCACTTATTAGCTCAAGTAGCTTTGTAGTAGACATTTCAGAATTTTCTAAATATAGGAGCATGTCATCTGCAAATAGTGAGAGTTTTACTTCCTCTCTTCCTGTTTGCTTTAATTTTTTTTCTAGTTTAATTGCTCTAGCTCAAACTTCCAGTACAATGTTGAATTACAATGGTGACAGTTGGCGTACTTGTCTTGTTTCTGATCTTAGAGTGGAAGCTTTCAACCTTTCCCCATTGAGTACAATGTTGGCTGTGGGCTTTTTATATATGCCTTTTATCATATTGAGGAATTTTCCTTCTATTCTGATCTTTGAAGTGTTTTTATCAGGAAAGGATGCTGGATTTTGTCAAATGCCTTTTCTGCATCAATTGAGATAATCGTGCAGTTTTTATCCTTCAATTTGTTGTATTGTTCAATGTGGTGTATTATATTGATTTCCTTATGTTGAACCAGCCTTGCATACCAGAAATAAATCCCACTTGGTCATGACGTATTAGTCTTTAGATAGGCTGTTGGATTCTATTTTCAAATATTTTGTTGAGAATTTTTGCATCTATGTTCATTAGAAACATTGGTGTGTAATTTTCTTTTCTTGTAGTGTCTTTATCTGGCTTTGGTATTAGGGTGATGTTGGCTTCATAAAATATGTTGGGTAATTTTCCCTCCTCTTCAATTTTTTGCAAGAGTTTAAATAGGATTGGTGTCATTCTTTTTGAAGTGCTTGCTAGAATTCATCTGTGAAGCCTCTGGTCCTGACTTTTCTTTGCTCAGAGATTTTTGATGATGGATTCAGTCTCTTTAAATGTGATTTGTTTGTTAGGTTCTTGTATTTCTTGTAATGTCAGTGGAGGTTGTCCAATTCACCTATGTTGTTTAGTTTGTTGGCACACAGTTTCTCATAATGTCCTCTTATGATCCTTTTTATTTCTGTGGAGTCAGTCATAATGTCCCCTTTCACATTTCTGATTTTGTTTATTTGTATCTTCTCTCTTTTTTCTTTTCTTTTTTTTAATAGCTAGGAGTTTATCAATTTTATTGATTTTCTCAAAGAACCAACTTTTGTTGTTTTCTCTATTTTTCGTTCCTAATTTCATTTATTTCTACTCTAATCTTTATTATTTCTCTCTTTCTGCTTGCTTTCGGATGGTTTCTTTTCTTTTTCTAGTTTCTCCAGATGTTCAGTTAGATCTTTGATTTTAGCTCTTTCTTCTTTTTTAATATAGGCATTTAGGGCTATAAATTTCCGTCTCAGGACTACAGTCACAGTATCCCATAAGTTTTGGTAAGTTGTATTCTTGTTTTCATTTGTCTCAATGTATTTACTAACTTCATTTGCAATTTCTTCTTTGACCCACTGATTATTTAGGAGTATGTTGTTTAGTTTACACACATTTGTGAATTTACCTCTTTCCTGTCTATTACTGATTTCGTTTCATTCCCTTATAATCTGAGAAGATGATTTGTATAATTTCAATTTTTAAATATATTTATTGAGAGCTGTGTTGTGATATAACATGTGGTCTATCCTAGAGAAAGATCCATGGGCACTTGAGAAGAATGTATAACCCACTGAGTTTGGGTGCAACATTCTGTATGTTTGTTAGGTCTAACTCATTTATCATACTGTTCAGTTTCTCTGTTTCCTTGTTGATCTTCTGTCTAGTTGTTCTACCTAATGATGTGAGTGGTGTGTTGAAGCCTCTAATGATTATTGTAGAGATGTCTATTTCTCCCCTCAGTTTAGCTTGAGTTTGCCTCATGTAATTTGGGGCACCCTGGTTAGAGACATAGATATTTATGGCTGTTATATCTTCCTGGTGGATTGTCCCTTTTGTTAATATATAATGGCCTCTTATAACTTTTTTGCATTTAAAGTTTGTTTTGTACAATATTAGATTAGCTACTCCTGCTCTGTGGTGATTACTGTTTGTGTGGAATATCTTTTTTAAACCTTTCACTTTCAGCCAGTTTGTATCCCTGGTGAGTCTCTTGTAGGCAGCCAATTGGTGGCTCATGTTTTTTCAATTCATTCTGTCAACCCCTACCTTTTGATTGGGGCATTTAATCCATCCACATTCAATGATATTAATGGAAATGCATTATTTACTTCCACTATTTTATACTTTGGTCTTCATATGCCATATCTTGTTTTTTCTGTCTTTTTACTCTTTTGGTTATCCTTTCTGCCATTCTTATCTTCTATACTCTCCTACAAGCCTCTGTCTCCCATCTTTTCCTTTTGGGCTGTAAGGCTCCCCTTAATATTTCCTCCAAAGCTGGATTTTTTTAAATGAACTCTCTTAGTTTCTGTTTGTGAACATTTTAAACTCACCTTCACATTTGAAGGACAATATTTCTGGATAAAGAATTCTCAGCTTGCAGTCTTTCTCTTTCAGTATCCTACTTGTATCATACCACTATCTTCTTGCCTCCATGATTTCTGAAGAGAAATCTGCACTAAGTCTTTTTGGGTGTCTGTTGTATGTGATGATTTGCTCCTCCCTTGCTGCTTTCAGAATTTTCTCAAATGTCTTGGAGTAGGTCTATTCAGATTTATTATGATTGGGGTATGCTCTGCTTCTTAGACATGTAAGAAATTGAGATTTGTGAAGTTTTCAGCCATTATTTCCTCAAATACTCTTTCTGTCCCCTTTCCTTTCTCTTCTCCTTCTGGAACTCATATAATACATATGGTGTTGTGTTTCATGTTATCTTTCAACTCCCTGAATGCTTGCTCAAATTTTTCTATTCTTTTCTCTCTCTGTTCTTCTTCCACTTCAATTTCAGCCCTTCTGTCTTCTGTATCACTTAATCTTTACTCTATCATTTTGAGTCTGTTGTTTTAAGACTCTAATGTGTTTCTATAACAAAATTCTTTTTCATCATGATATACTACAAGCACAAGGATGCATCTTTTTTAAACTTTATTTTGTACATTTAATAATTGAAAATATAAACAATTAAAACTAAAAAGAAAACACAGTTGAATAAAAACTTATGTTTATCGGTTTCAAGACAACATTGAACCCACGGAGTAGACATCATGAGCAAAGCTCACCCGCCCAAGTTGAAAAAATTTATGGACAAGAGGTTATCATTGAAATTAAATGGTGGCAGACATGTCCAAGGAATATTGAGAGGATTTGATCCCTTTATGAATCTTGTGATAGATGAGTGCGTGGAGATGGCAACTAGCGAGCAACAGAACAATATTGGAATGGTTGTAATATGAGGAAATAGTGTCATCATGTTAGAAGCCTTGAAACAAGTATAATGACTGTGTACAGCAGAGAAATCAATTTCTTCCACATGTCCTCTCCCCAAAGGCCTGTTAAATTTTTTGTTAAATAAACTTTTGTAATAGTAAAAGAAAAAACAACACAAAAAACTTATGTTTATCAATTAAATGCACTGGATACTATAATTTTTTTTAAATCATACAATGTGTTACACAATATATTAGGTTCATAGTAATGCAATCATACAGAATTTGTCCTTTGTGTCTGGCTTGCTTTGCTCAACATAATGTCCTCCAGGTTCATCCATGTTGTCATACGCTTTATGACTTCATTTCTTCTTAACAGCTGCATAATATTTCATCGTGTGAATAGACCACAGTTTGTTTATCCATTCATCTGTTAATGAACACCTGGGTTGTTTCCAACTTTTGGCAAATGTGAATTATATCACTATGAACATCAGTGTGCAGAGTCTGTTCGTGTCACTGCTCTCAGTTCTTCTGGGTGTATACCAGTAGTGGTACTGCAGGGTCATGTGGCAACTCTATATTCAACTTCTTTAGGAACTGCCAAACAGTCCTTCACAGTGGTTATAAAATTCTGCATTACCACCAACAGTGGATAAGTGTTCCTATCTCTCCACATCCTCTCCAACACTTGCAGTTCTCTGTATTTTTAATAGTGGCCATTCTGATAGGTATGAAATTATATCTCATTGTGGTTTTGATTTGCATGTCCCTAATCATTAGTGATGTTAAGCATTTCTTCATGTGTTTTCTTTGCCATTTGTATTTCTTCTTTGGACAAATGTCTATTCAAATCATTTGCCCATTTTTAAATTGGATTGTTTGTCTTTTTATTATTGAGTTGTAACATCTCTTTATATATCCTTGATATTAAACCCTTATCAGATATGTGATTTCCAAATATTTTCTCCCATTGAGTTGACTGCCTTTTCACCCTTTTGACAAAGTCCTGTGTGGTGCAAAAGTGTTTAATTTTGAGAAGGTCCCATTTATCTATTTTTTCCTTTTGTTGCATGTGCTTTGGGTATAAGTTCCATGAAACAACAACAAAGTCTTGAAGATGTTTCCCTACATTTTCTTCTAGTAGTTTTATGGTCCTGGCTTTTATATTTAGGTCTTTGATCCATTTTGAGTAGATTCTTGTATAGGAAATAGGATAGAGGTCCTCTATCATTCTTTTGGTTATAGATATCCTGTTGTCCCACCACCATTTGTTGAAGAGTCTGTTTTCTCCCAATAACATTAACTTGGTAGGTTTGTCAAAAACTAGTTGACTGTACAGATGAGGGTTTATTTCTGGGTTCTCAACTCTATTCTACTGTCGACGTCTATCTTTATCCCAGTACCATGCTGTTTTGACCACTGTAGCTTTGTAATATGTTTCAAGGTCAGGCAGTGAAATTCCTCCCACATTGCTCATCATTTTTAGAATGGTTTTGGCTATTTGAGTGCACGTTCTCTTCCAAATGAATTTGGTAATTGACTTTTCTAATTCTATAAAGTAAGCTGTTGGGATTTTGATTGGTATTGCATTGAATCTATAAATCAGTTTGGTTAAGATTGACATCTTCGCGACATTTATTCTCCAACCCATGAACACGGAATGTCTTTCCATTTGTTTAGGTCTTTTTAAAATTTCTTTTAGCATTGTTTTGGAGTTTTCTGCATATAGGTCCTGTACTTCTTTGGTTAAATTAATACCCAGGTATTTGAGTCTTTTTGTTGCTATTGAAAATGGAATTTCCACCCTGATTTCCTCCTCAGATTGTTCAGTACTAGTGTACAAAAACATTACTGATTTTTGCGTGTTGATCTTGTATCCTGCCACTTTTCTGAACTCATTTATTAGCTCAAGTAGCTTTGTTGTGGATACTTCAGGATTTTCTAAGTATAGGATCATGTCATCTGCAAACAGTGAGGGTTTTACTTCCTCTTTTCCTATTTGGATGCCTTTGATTTCTTTTTATTCTTGTCTAATTGCCATAGCTAGAAGTTCTAGTACAATACTGAATAACAATGGTGACAGTGGGCAGCCTTGTCTTGTTCCTGATCTTGGAGGAAAAGCTTTCTAATGTGTTTTTTTAAAATCTCATCTGTCATGTCTTTCATTCCATGCATTTTGTTATTTTTCTATTAAGGTTTTCAAGTTTTTCTTTGTCCCCACTCAGTGTCTTCCAAGATGTTGTTTATCTCTTTAGGCATATTATCTTTTAACTCATTAATTTGATTTTGGAAATTTGTATGAATCTCAGTGATTATTTGTCTCAAATCCTGTGTCTCATACGGGGCTTTGATAGATTACTTTGCTTAAGCCATTTTCTTAGTATAGCTTGTAAATTTTTGGTGATGTCTAGGTATCTGATTATGATGGTGAGTGTATTAGTCAGCCAAAGGGGTGCTGACACAAAGTCGAAAAATTTGTTGTCATAAAGGGTATTTATTTGGGATACAATCTTATAGTTATGAGCCCTAGAGAATTCAATTCAAGGTTGATTTCTCACCTAAGACAGTTGCCACATGTTGAAGCAAGATGGTTGCCAGTCTCTCTGAGGGTTCAGCCTTCCTCTTGCTCAGCTACAGGCTGACAAAGGGCTTGTTTCTTTCTGGGCTTCCTCAGCTCAGGTGCTCTGTTTTCTTCAGCTGCAAACTATCAGGCAAATGGCTCATCTCTTTTCCTGGGGCCACAGGTTTAAAATTCTCTCCTCTGCCATGTCTATAGAGCTCTCTTTCTTCCAATGTCTTCTACAGTGTGTCTCCTTGAGTGAGTGTCTGTTTATATAGCCTACCAAGGGGGTGGGACTTAAACTGAGTTACATCCTACTAATGTGGTTGAATCAAAGCCCTACCTTAGCAGAATTTAATCAAAGACATCCCTAATACAATCAAAGGGTATCATGCCTAGAGGAACAGCCAGTTTAAAAACATAATCTCTCTTTTTGGAATTAATAAATAATCTCAAACATTTATAAGTGCTTCCTCATCCCTCATTGCCTTCCTCCCTTGCAGCCACCCTGTGAGGGAGGGGCCATAAAAAATGACCACAGAGTGGTTGACATAAACCAACAGAAATTTATTGTCACTTAGTCCTGGAGGCCAGAGGTCTGAAATGAAAGTATCAGCAGGGCCATGTTTCCTCTGAAACCTGTAGGGGAGAATCCTTTCTTGCCTGGCTTCTGGTGTTTGCTAGCAGTCCTTGGTTTTCCTCAGCTTCTAGATGCATCACATTCTAATCTCTGCCTTTGGTTGTCACGTGCCATGTTCACTCTGTCTGTGCTTGTATCCAAATTTCCTTTTCTTATAGGGACACTAGGCATATTAGATTAGGGTCCACCCTATTCCAAATAGAGATCTTCAAAGTCTCTGTTTCCAAAGAAGGTCACGTTCGCGGAACTGGACTTGGGTCTTCTCCAGATAGCTTTTGGGGGAATACAATTCATCCCATAATGATGTTATTATCTCTATTTTACAAATCAGGAAACTGAGGATCAGAAAGTTTGGGTGTCCCCCTCAAGAGCTCTCGCAACCAGTAATAGGCTCTGAAGCCTTTTCCCACTGCCCTGAACTACTTCTCTTGATGTAGTAGGTATGTTCGGGAGTCCTAGTTTTGTAAACAAAGAAGGCTCTGGAATTATTATTATTTGCTGCCCTTGTGAGGTTAGGTAGCAACACTGCCAATTATCTCGCTCTGTGCCCACGTGGGATGCTACACCTGCTTCTCTGAAAGGGTGAGATCTAATTCCTGGCAATGAGGAGGAAGAAAGGCCCAGCAGCTCATTTCCTTATTTGCATTGCAAAACCAACAAAAGCCTTGTTGTGAGGCCCTAGCTCTTTAAACCCAGGGAGTTTAACCTCAAGGAAGTAAAGATGATTGCTCCAGGAAAATTTTTGAAAGTAAACATGTAGGGCTCTTGCTGGCTGCCCCTTTCCCATGCTGGTGTAATCATGCTGTAGCTCCATTAAGTGAACCCCTCCTAGGGGACTGCTGGTCTACCTCCATTCACCCCCTTTCAGTCTCTCCACGCCTCAGGGAGACTGGAGCTGTTCTTCCATTCCCCACCCCACCACCCATGCAAGTGTGTTTGAGCTTACAGGCTGCTTTGGGTCCTCATGCCTTGGACTAATTTCTTAACCTTTTTGGGTCTCATTTCTTCCCCTGTACATGGAGATGGTAATGGCATCTTCCTCAGGGTCAGTGCAAAGCATATCAGCTATTATTACTCCCCCCCACACACAACACAACTCAGTGATATGCAGATGAAGTGACTGAGGTTCAGGGAGGTCAAGAAACTTGCCAAAAGGCGAAGGAAGTGAACTTTTTTTTAAAAGGAGGTACCGGGGATTGGACCCAGGACTTCATACATGGGAAGCAGGCACTCAACCACTTAAGCTACATATGCTCCCCTATCATTCTTTTTTTTCCCCCTATCATTCATTTTTCAGCACCTGTATTTGCAAGGTCATTATCATCACCCCATTTCATAGAGAAGGACACTGAGGCTCTGAGTGGCATGGTATGTCCCAGGATTCACGTTAGGCCTGGGTGCCCCTGCATCCTGCCCCAGTAGTTCCTCCCATGGAGGTCCCTTTATCTGGGATTAGAATCACATGCCACAGCCCCTCACCTCCATGTATTTCAAGCATCTGATTGTACCTTCTTGGTTTTCCTGTTTCCCTCCTCCCTGTCTTCTTGCTCTGGTCATCCCCTGGCTATAACTGGAGATATGCGTGCAGTGCTTCCAAAAAGCGGGGGCAGGAGCAAACAAACTATGGAAACAGGCTTGGCAGCCCCTGGGTTTCTGCCCACGGAGCCGCTGAGGCACCACTGTGAGACTGCACAGGGCCCTCGGGCAATGCTGTGCCAGGCTACACAACGGTCGGCTGCCAGCTCTGTGTTAGACACCAGGCCTGCCGTTACACTTAAGCCTCCCACCCCTGCTGTGGGAGAGGGTTTGGGCCCTCCAAAATGAGGGAGAGATCCCTCCTGCAGGAGGCTGCCTGACACCTGGCTTCTCTTCGAGGGGTGACCCCAGCTCCGTGGTGGTCCGTATTTGATCCTGTTACCAAAACAATCAGATGGGCCTACAGAGCTTTCCCTGAGATTCCACAGGAGGGCTGAGAGGCGGCAGCCTTTTCCCAGGATGCTAATTAAAAACAAACCCAGACCAATACAACATCATAAATAATTCAACTTGGAGAGCACCAGGGAGCCAGGGTTCACGCTGCTGCTCAAATCCCTCCAGACCTTGTTCTTGTAGTTCTCAGTCTGCTGGAGATTTCCCAGAGTTGACAGTGCTTCCTGGGAGGCAGCTGCACCCAGACCCTGGAAACCTGGGGCTAGAGGCCCAAACGACTGCCTTGGTGCCAGCAGACCTTCGGATGTGGGTCTCCCACACCCGAGCCCATCTGGGGAGACCTGTTGTTGAGGTTGCCGGGCTTGTCAAGTGGGAGCCAAACCTGGAAGCAGCATGTCCCTCTTCTCAATGAAACTTCCAAGTGTTGTTCAGTTGAGGCATTGGCTTCTGGGTCCTGAGTTCCCAGAGCACCCACAGGTGAAGCTTTATGAGTCAAGCTGCCCTTTGTCACTATGTCCCCCCAGCAAAGTCCTGGAAACCCAGCTGGCATTGCTGGTGGGCTGCAGGCCCCACTGCCTCCCTCAGCTGAGCCTGGAAGCCTGCCATCACATCTCCTGGGATCATGGGTCATGGGAAGGGGTGGAGGATGGTACCAGAAAATGACTTCAGAACTGTTTGCAATTCTCTACCTTCATCGTCTTGACCATCATCTACAGTAAACTTTACTGAACACTCCTCTGCACCGTTTACACATTTTGAAAACAGCACATCATTTAATCATCCTCCAAACTCATGAGCTTTCTACTCTCATGATCCCCAGCTTAGAAACCACTGGGGGGTTCACGGAGGTCATATGTGCTGTCCAAGGTCACATGGGGTTAGTCAGTGGTGTTTGCAGAAGTCAAGTCCTGGTAAGCTCACTCCAGAGTTCAAGGAATGCTACTAATCTATTGGTCATGGGATGGCTTATAGGATTAATACTTCATGATTGGAAGAAGAGGAAATAAGAGGACTGCGAGGAGGAGATGAGAATGTTTAGTTACAAAGCCATGTGAATTGAAATGTGGGTGAAAGAGGAACACAAATGGTAGAAATTGTTAGAAGATTGACCCCATGGCTCAGCTTCCAGCCGTGAACTTCTAAACTCCACTCTGATTAGGTAGAGGGGTGGCCTTGATACAAATGCTCAATGCCCTCTCCCAGGCCCTCTCTCCTGCCTCCTCCCTACCTCACACCGGATATGTAGATACATAGTAGATCCTTGGCATTCAATGATTTAACAACCCTGTATTAACTTACCAGTTTTCTGAAATAAGAACTTAGATTGTGCACAGTGATGAGGGAAATCAACCTCTCAATAAAATAATTTCATGTTGCATCATCTAAAATTTAGCACTAAACAATACTGGGACCCCTTTCCTTTGCAGTTGCAAATCTGAATCTTCTTTCTTTCTCTCATTTATGATATCTCCCCTTGTTTTCAAGATGTATATTTGAAGCTCTTTATAGATGTTTTACCTTACCTTGCTTACTCTTATTCAAAATGGATACTTGCAGTGCTTGTCAAATGTGTAGTATAAGTTGATTTACTTAAAAGTTTCAGGCTCTTACACCCAGGTGGATCCCAAAACTAAATGAAAAAAACCTTTCTGGAAAGGTTAATGTGGGGTGTGTGGGTGGGTAGGGAGAGTTTCAATTTCTACTCAAGTATAAACCAAGGGGAAGTAGTCATTTGGCATCTGGCTCATACATAAAACTTCACTTCTTCCCGAATGCAGAATTTTTAGTAGACACCAGAAACCTTATTTCGAAAAGTTCTGAGTCTTTAATCTTATTTCCACAGCAACTCCATGAAACTTTCGTGCAGGGAGATGCACTGACCAATGAGTAAGCCAGGCTGCCCACCCAACACCCAAATCTCAAATTAGGCCCTTACTCATCATCATAAATGTTGCTGATGTGAAATACACTAGGAATTTACATGCCACAATGGTACTAATAAATTTAGAAATTATGAATGCCTTGGAACCTCTTCCTTGAGAATGCCAAGCACCTATGAGGCAATGAGGTAGCTGAGCATGTGCAGAACTATTGTGCTGCACGTGACTGGCAAGAGAACACTATTGATATTGGGGATGTGGCCTTGTCCCTAGGAAGGCTTGGCACATGCACATGGAAAGGGTCTTGGGGCATGTGATACCTTTTGTGGCCTTTGAGAAGACTGGGCGCCTCTCCATGTAACTCAAAACTCAACTGACGCACCATGAGAAATCCCTGTCATCATGACCTACAGAGGCCACCAAGACAAGGAGAAGGATTCCCAGTACTTTGACCTAACTGTGACTGAGGGATCAGAGTGACAAACCAACACAATTGGCACTTCATGCTCCAACCACTGCTGGTTGCTACCCATAGCCACCCTCAGCTCTGTATACTCATCCTTCCATTGCTCAGGGCAGCTGCCATTGCAGCCACAGGCCGGGAATGTTGCTTATCTAAGCCAGTTAGGGTCGCTTCATTCCCCATGCTCTTGATTAGTTAGCCAGGGACATGGGATGCAATGCTAGCTCGTGAGGTGAAAGGAGAGATTCTTTTTTTAAAGATTTATTTTATTTATTTCTCTCCCCCATTGTCTACTCTCTGTGTCCATTTGCTGTGTGTTCTTCTGTGTCTGCTTGTATTCTCATTAAGTGGCTCTGGGAACCGATCCTGGGATCTTCCGGAGTAGGAGAGAGGTGAGTACTCTTTTTTTTTCTTAAAGATTTATTTTTCATTTGTTTCTCTTCCCTCCCCTCGTCTGCTCTCTGTGTCTGTTCACTGTGTGTTCTTCTGTGTCTGCTTGTATTCTTGTCAGTGGCACTGGGAATCTGTGTCTCTTTGTGTTGCGTCATCTTGCTGCATCAGCTTTCCATGTGCGCAGCACCACTCCTGGGCAGGCTACGCTTTTTTCACACTGGGTGGCTCTCCTTGCTGGACGCACTCCTTGCACATGAGGCACCCCTACGTGAGGGACACCCCTGTTTGGCACAGCACTCCTTGTGTGCATCAGCACTGCACATGGGCCAGCTCACCATATGGGTCAGGAGGCCCTGGGTTTGAACCCTGGACCTCCCATGTGGTAGGCAGATGCTCTATCCATTGTGCCAAGTCCACTTCCCCGAGTACTCTCTTGCGCTACCTCAGCTCCCCGTTCTGCTACATCTTCTTATTTTCTCTCCTTTGTGTCTCTTGCTGTGTCATCATGCTGCACCAGCTGTCCATGTCGGCTGGTACTCCTGCATGGGGTGGCATTCCCACGTGGGTCGGCACTCCATGTGGGCCAGCTTGCCACGTGGGCCAACTTGCCTTTGCCCGGAGACCCTGGGCATTGAACCCTGGACTTCCTATATGGTAGATAGGAGCCCAATTGGTTGAGCCACAACCATTTCCGAAAGGAGAGGTTCTTGATAAAAAAGACGTGTCATGAGAAACTGCCCTTCCTTGTCTTGGACATGAGTCTATGAAGATATGCTATTTGGGGCTGAGGCAGCCATCTTGCAACCATGAAACGAACAAGAGGCCAAAAGCTAGTACACCAAGAAGCAATATAGAAAGCTCCCACGTCCTTGGTAGCATCACACTGCTGAGTTAATCAACCTGCCACCACCTATCTTTGGCCAAATTGTTATCTAAGATAATACATCCTCGGTTGTTTAAACTACTGTTTTTCAAATTTTAGGGTACGTAAGAATCACTTAGGGAACTTATAAGACAGAGTTTCACTTTAGTGGGGCTAAAGTGGGTTCCGTGAATTTGCATTTCTAACAAGCTCCAAGATGACAATGATGCTAATGTTTGTCCGGAGACCACCTGTGAGTATCAGTGGTGGTTTAAACCAATTTTAGTTTCATGTTCTGTTGCCTACAAACAAAAGCATCCTAACTAGTAAGTGCTTTCGGAGGTTGCGTGACAATGAACAATTTCACATCACACTTGCATATCTCTATTGCAAACATCATCTCATTTGATCCTCACTACAGGCCAAGGAAGGAAGCTTTGTCATCCTTACTTTGCAGAAGAGGCAACTGAGAAGTAGAGAATTGCATTTGTCAGAATCCTTTAGTTTGCAAGTTACAGGAACCTAACTTAAATAAATTTAAGCACAAAAGGAAGTTGTTGACTTAGTTATCTAGAGAAAATAGGGGCAAACCTCAGGTACCACAGAATCTAGTGACTCATATTCTGTTGCCAGATCTTTGTTAGTCTTATTCTTCCTTGCTGCTAATCAGCTTCCTTCAGGGAGCAGAGACCCTGACTCCTAGCAATCCAAGGCTCCCACTCCATCACCCTGGATTAGTACCCCAGAGGATCGTGTTTCCTTTTACCCTGTGTCCATACATAAAACCCAGAGTGGAGGAGTGGAAACAGGAAGGTGGAGGAGGTAAGCAATGGCTGTACCAACCACACATGAGCCCATGAGGCTTACATCAGGGTGGGAGAAGCAGAGGTGGAGACTCCAGAATATGTTTAGATTTGGAGACCTTTGTGAGATTTTAATTTAGGTACATGGAAAAATCAGAAAAGAATTTTTTATAATTTTATTTCAACCTCAAAAAGTAAAATAACAGACAAAAAGTAGCTTAACAATTTATAGAAGCATGACTTTAAAAAATCCTGCCCAGGAACATTAATCTTATTTAGTCCTAAAAACAAACTCTATTGTTTCTCCATTGTTCCAAAAGATGAATAAATAAGCACAGGTTAGTTAAATGACATGACCAAGGTTTCTTGGTTAATGAAGAAAATGAAAAAAAAAGAAAAAAGCTTGATCACATTCACATCTTATAAAACTAAATCCTGGGAAGCAGACTTGACCCAGTGGATAGGACGTCCATCTACCACCTGGGAGGGCCGCGGTTCAAGTCCCGGGCCTCCTTGACCCATGTGGAGCTGGCCCATGTGCAGCGCTGATGCGCTCAAGGAGTGCCGTGCCACGCAGGGGTGTCCCTCACATAGGGGAGCCCCACGTGCAAGGAGTGAGCCCCGTAAGGAGAGGCACCCAGTGTGAAAGAAAGTACAGCCTGCTCAGGAATGGTGCCGCACACATCGAGAGTTGACGCAGCAAGATGACGCAATAAAAAGAAACACAGATTCCCGTGCCACTAACAACAACAGAAGTGGACAAAAACAAGAACATGCTGCAAATGGACGCAGAGAACAGATTACTGGGCGGGGGGGGGGGGGGAGTGGGGAATGAGAAATTAAAAAAAAAAAAACTAAATCCATATTCTTTTTTAACTGTTAGCATTGATATAGTACCTTCTTTGCCTTTAATACAAAAATATTACAATTTTACTGTTACTTATAGGCTGTAAGTTACATTAGTTGTATTTTTCCCCATATACCACCATATTATTAAAACCTTATAGTAAAGGAATGTTCTTGTATTTGTATTATTAACCACAATCCTCATCTACCACCAAAATCACTGTTATACAATCCCTAGGTTATTCTCTAGTTGTCTTTCAATGAACATTAACCTCCCTAGATTACCCCTGTCAGCCACAATCACATTTATAAATGAACAGTGTTAGTTATCAGACTAGATACCTTGGCGTATAAATGTTAATTCTTACCTCCACTACTAGATAATAGGGCCTATAACGACAGGAAATATTTCGTTCATTCATTTTTTCGCCCTGCGTTGTGCCTGGCTTGGGGAATTTCACTGGTAAAGCTGAGCCTGATTCAGTTAGGAGATCGAATATGGAAAAGTTGATCTCCCTGTTAGTCAGGCAGCCCAGGAGAAAAAGCCTTATGGGCAGATGGAACCCCTTCACCACACTCTCCTAAAAGAATTAAGCCTGAGGTGGATTGCAATAAACAGAACGCAGTAGTTACTAGAGGGCTTGGACAGATGTGCACTTATGTCTCAGGTAACAAGGAAGGGCGTAAGGGAGAGAGGATGCTGAGATAGCAACTAGCAGTGTCTACCATGATAATATTTGTAATAAGATGCTCTGAGTTTGGACCTAATACTTTTGAAACCTTTGATTCTAAGATGTTGGGACATATTACTATTCATATTTTTAAAAACAGACAGAACTTTTCTTTTGCTCTAAGGGTGAAGACAGACTTTAATCTTTGGACAAAGACAGCACTTTCACTGACAGTGAAGACTCTGTAAAATGACTCCTCACTTGAAGAAATTCTGACTGAGGTGGTGCTGCTCAAATGACATAGGCGGATGTGTTCACTGAGGCAGAGTTGCATTTCTTTGGAGAGCCCTCTCCTTGGGCCAAATAATGAAGAATCTGGCAGTAGACATAGCAAAGGGCTGTCCTGCTTTGGAGACCAAGCTGCTAAGAGGTGCTGGGAGGGGACTAAGGAGAATCCACAAGAGGGACCCCTCAAGGTGGTAGTTGGCCTCTGGATCTGGGGAGCCAGAGTATCTTTTACTGTCTGTTTTGTTTTTTTGTGTTGCTCTTGCCCTCTGAGAATGCTTTATTATCTGTTCCAGCCTGGTCTCAGCTGTGGTCTGCAACCTGTGGTCTGGAAACTGAGGAAGGAGCTCAGGCCCGTGACTGGGAGAAGAGCAGTTATGAAGTGGTAGGAGCACATCTGCAGGGGATGAGCAGGATCTGGAGAGAGGTTGTTGTTACGGTGACAAGTGATAAGTCAGGACAGATTTTGTAACATGCTTGTACTCCTCTGGAACCCCAGGAGAAACCTGGTAAAACCCTGTATTTACTGCTGACCTAGTGGGTTTGGGGCTTAGAAATACCATAGCTATTTATGGGAAGGATTTATCATAGGCTTGAGAACTTTGAATACCTGGATAAATACTAGAAATTCACAGAAGTCAGATTTTGGTCTGAGTCTTTGTCCACATTTCTGTTTAGCTTTGGCCTTGATCTTTAGGAACCTAAAGAGCCAATTGCCTACCTCAGTTATCTGGCATCTCTGAGATGAGGTAAAGAATCCTTCTATCCTTCTGCTCCAAGGGAAACTGAAATTGGTTCCATAAAAACTAAGATGCACCTAGAAATTGTGATGTGATTTTATTGCACTGAAAGCCAATTACACTGTTAACATTCCCACATTTCTAGATGCAAAATTTAAGGACAAACATTTCTCAAAGAAAATATAAATCAGCAAGGACATGCAAAAATACAAGAAATAAAAATGGTGGTTTGAAGCGGTATATACACCAGAAAAATGTGCTTAAAATGTAATCCGTTCCTGTGGGTGTGAACCCATAGTAAGTAGGGTCTTTTGATGAGGCTACTTCACTTAAGGTGTGGCTCACCTTGATCAGCAGGGGTCTTAGTCCTGTGAGTGGAGTCCTTTATTAGCAGAATGAAATTCAGAGGGAGAAAGAGAAAGCCACCGGAAGCAAGAAGCTGAATATCAAAAGAACCCAAAAGAAGAAGGAAACCCGGAAAGGCCACACCCTGTGCCTTGCCATGTGACAAGGTAAGGACCAAGGGTTGCCAGGAGGCAGCCCCAGAATGCCACAGTCTTCGGGATGAAAACCTCACCTTGATGATGCTTTCATTTGGACTTTCCTCAGCCTCAAACCCTGAGCAAACAAATTCCTACTGTTTGAGCAGATCCATTTCATGGTATTTGTTTGAGCAGCCCAGAAAACTAAAATACCTGCTATACCTAGATTTTTCGTATTTTTAACATGAATCAATGTTTAATTTTTGTCAAATGCCCTTTTTGCATCTAGTGAAATGATTATATGATTTGTTTTATTTGGTCTATGTAGCAGTTTGATATGGTTATGGATTCCAAAATTAGATATTGGATTATGTTTGTAATCTGGTCTATACTTGGGTGTGTTTGAGTTATGATCAAGGCTTTGATTGGGCCACATAATTGGTGGGTGGGGACTCACAGATAAAAGGCATGGCAAAGGACAGAATGGAAAGTCCTTAATATTGGAGTTTTGATGTTGGAGTTGGATGCTGAAGTCTTAAGGTGGAGTCCCAGGGAGAGAGACAGAGCCATTCGCCTCATAGTCTACAGCTGACCTTGTGGAGAAAGGCAAGCCTAGAGAGCCTCAGAGTCTACAGCTGACCTTGTGGAAAAAACAGAGGCGCTGAGCCCAGAGGAACCCAGGAAGCCTGAACCCTCACAGACACCGGCAGCCATCTTGCTCTGACATGTGAAAATAGACTCGGTTGAGGGAAGTAACTTATGCTTTATAGCCTGGTATCTATAAGCTCCTACCCCAAATAAATACCCTTTATAAAAGGGTATTTTATCCTGCAAAGATGCAGGATAGTTAGGACACTTGACTGTGCATCAGCATCCCTTTGGCTGATTAATACAGTCTATTAAATATTATGTCAATTGATTTACGAATGTTGAACCAACCTTGCATTTTTGGAATAAATCTCATTTGGTTGTGATGTACTATCATTTTTATATTGCTGAATTAATTTTGCCAACATTATGTTAAGGATTTTTGCATCTATATTCAAAAGATATGAGAGATAATTTGTCTTTGGTTTTCTATTTTATAATGTCTTTATCTGGTTTTGGTATAAGGGTAATTCTACCCTCATAAAATGAGTTGAAAAGTAGTCCCTCTGCTTCTATTTTAAATTTTCTAATTTGGAAAATTTGTATTATTTCTTCCTTAATGTTTGGTAGAATTTACCAGTGAAAAGTCTGGTGCTTTTTTTTTTTTTTGGTAGAGATTTTAATTATTAATTCAATTGCTTTAATAGATATAAGAATATTGAGTTAATGTATTTCTCCTTGAGTAAGTTTTGAAAGTCTGTGTCTTTCGAGGAATTGATTTATTTTACCTAAAGTATCAAATTTATGGGGAAATATCTTTTTCTCAAGTGCTCAAAGCTTTAGTTTGTTGGAAGGCTTCAGTGAAATTGCATCAGCATCATGAACCAAATTTTCAAGTTGAGTAGGGAAAAGGCAGTAAGTCTTTGCCTCTGCTGCTTACTATTAGAGAGGGAAGAAAGTCTGGCAACAGCATCACCAGCTGGCCAAATATAGCTTCCTCTGTCAATAGTGGAAAGTGAGCATCTATTTGGTACTACAAAAGTGTAGAATGGTGATTTAGGAAAAACACAGCAGCTGATATGACAATATATAGTTCCTACACCATAATTTCAAGTTTTCAATGTTGTTTACTAAGTTGTTTCCATAATATAAATTTTAAATTAATGTATTTTGGATAATGTATATGATTCATTGCTTTTCATTGCAGAACTTCATTTATGATTGCAATATTCAGCTTTTGCCCCAGTTTTGACCAAAGACTGTTTTTACCGGCTGCCAGTTTGGTGTACCTCTGCAATGCACACACATGAACACACTGGTACATACATGTACACATGCATGAATGGGCACACGTACACACACCCCTTGTTATTCCGTCTCCAGATCTCACCAGTCTTTAGTTATGATCACATTGACAAAAATTCCTGTGGCTTGCAAGTAATTCTTATGTTTCTATGCCAGTTTTTCATCCTGGGTCAGAATGGATTTTAAATACCAGCTAACAAACTGTTTTCAGATCCTAGTACTCCCCTCTGGTCCTTTAGTCTTGGGTCTGGCTTGTTTTGCCAAATTCCTCTTCTCTTTTGAATTCAGTTACAGGGAATTTGAATTCCCACAGCGTTTTTAGTGGCCGTATAAATCCACCCATCTCTCAATTCATAGAAAGAGAAGTAAATCACAACTGGAGTTGTCCTGCAATGTCTGGAACTCATTTCACATCTGTATCATTTAAAATCTAGACTGGTTTCCAGTGTGTGACTAAACACTAAATTAACAGTGGCTGAGGGAAGGCTATCTAGGCGAGCTACGGTGGGCTAGGGAAACCGGTAGAACGGACGGGCTTCCTGCTCTCCGCAGGGCATGGGCGAGTCCCGCCCTCCCTGTCTGGCAAACGGGCCGCCCGCTCTGCCGAGGTACGGGCGAGCCACGCCCTCCCGACCGTTCCTGCCTCACCGCCGAGCCCGACCTACTGCCTCCCCCTCTTCCCCCTCGCCGGGGCCACGCCATCCAACGACCACCGGCCAATCCCCGCCGGCCAACTTTCACATCGCCTAACTCCCACCAGCTCCAACCGACCAATGCCCTGCCTGCCCCGTCCCCTCACCCCACAATATATATTGTCCAGCACTTCCTGAATAAAGCAGACTGCACACTGCCACCACTTGCCCTCTCCGCAGCATTTTTCGCGCCCGCTGTGGGTCCGCCTAGCCCCCCCACCTCGAGCAGCCTGGGCAAAGCCAAAGGAACCCCGACATCAAGTGGCTTCAGAAGATAGAGGTTCTTTGCCTTAAGCAAATGGACTCCATGGCCATCACAGCCTATGCTCCTTCTATCTTTCGACTTCACCGTCCTAATATATTCTCAAGGTCCCTGCACGATCCAATAAGGCTGTTGGAGCTCCAAACATCACATTTGCATTGGAGACCAGAAGGAAGAACAATGGAAGTAGCAGAAGGGCACATACCTCTTCCTTTCAATGAATCTTCCTACAAGTTCCACACAGACTTTTGTTTGTAGGGAGCCAGTGTGGTTCAGGGATTGAGCGCTGGTTCGAGTGCTGGTTCAATCCCCAGCTCCAGTACCTTAAAAACAAAACAAAACAAAACAACTTTTGTTTGTATCACTGTGGCAGAGGCTGTTGGTTTTCCACCAACATATGTTACCTACTTCTGTAAGAAACAAAATATCTCATCTTTAGCTGGGTTCATGAATGTGTGGAATAAAGACCATTTTTTCCCCTTACAACTAAGATATCTTAGTCAATGGAAGGGAGACAAAAATGTCAAGTCCAACTTCTAGAAAGTGCACTCTAAAAAGGAGGCATATCCTTCTTTCCCCCTCCTCCTGCTGGTTGAGATTCAGGCATGATTGCCAGAGGTCCAGAAGGCATTTTAGTCCATAAAGTGGATGTCATAGGATGAGGAAGCTAAACAAGAAGATAGAAGAAGCCCAGCTTTCTGACAATCATGGGGCAGCCATACAGCCTTGGTTTGCTTCTATGCTATTCATTTTCTGACTACTGTCTTGATTTAGTCACTGTTATTTTGACAATTGTTACAGCAGCTGAACAAATGCCGCAACTAATACACACATGGCCACCCAGACGGTGAGTCTACAGGAAGTTTGAGGGTTGGAAGGAGGCATGCCTTCTTTGGTGCCTGTATTAGTCAGTCAAAGGGGTGATGATGATGCAAAATACCAGAATCCTGTTGGCTTCTATAAAGGGTGTTTATCTGGGGTAGGAGCTTACAGATACCAGGCCATAAAGCATAAGCTACTTCCCTCACCAAAGTTTATTTTCACGTGTTGGAGTAAGATGGCTGCCAACATCTGCGAGGGTTCAGGCTTCCTGGGTTCCTCTCTTCCCAGGTCTTGCTTCTCTCTGGGCTCAGGATTCCTCTCTTCCCAGGGTTTCCTTCTTTCTGGGCTCAGGGTTCCTCTTTTCCTGGGACTTGCTTCTCTTTCCTCTATGTGTGTATTTCCTGGGGCTCCAGCTTAAGACTTCAGCATCAAACTCCAAAATCAAAACTCCAAAATTAAGAACCCTTAACTCTGTCCTTTGACATATCTTTTATCTGTGAGTCCCCACCCACCAAGAGGTGGGGACTCAATGCCCTAATGAGTGTCCTAATCAAGGCCCCAATCATACCTCATAACCTCGCCTAGGTACAGACCAGATTACAAACATAATCCAATATCTATTTTTGGAATTCATAACTATATCAAACTGCTATATGGTCCTTAACAGAATCTCCAGAGGGCTTTTAATAACTATGTACCTTTCTACCTCGGACCTCTCCTCAGAGATGTGATAACCCACCACTCAACTGAAAATAATTATGTCAATGACGTTACTGATAACATTTATTATACATGGTTACTGTGCAGAGACAGAGGAGACGTTAAAGTCAGTTATACTAGAAGGCTGATGGTCACATGGGCAGAATTAGGAGGTCCGGAGCAGGAGGCAGATATGGCTGGAGATGATATAGTCTTGGTCCATGTGGTCTACATCCAGAAAGCTGACATGTCTAGAGAGGAGAGCAGACACTGAAGAGAACTCACTCAAGGTTACATCCAAGTTTGAGTGTCATTCCGAGCTTGAGGAGCTACAGCAATGACTTGAGATCGGACTTGAGCAGGGATATCATTTGAGGGTAGAGAGGAAGTGGCAAAGTGAGTCAATGAAGGAGAGAAAGAAGCAGCAGCCAGAAAGGAAGGAGGAAACCAGGTAAGTACAGGATGCCCAAAGTGAAAGGAGGGAAGGAGAAATGAAATAGGAGCACCAAGAGCTCAAAGTCGAGTGGAACTGAGAAGAGCAGAATAGGCTGGGGGTCTGGTGTTTAGAAAGCCATTGGTGTCCACAGAGGGAGTTGTTCAGTGGGGTATGGTGAGTGGGACAGATGGCAGTATCACTGAGTCTAAGAGGAAATGAATTAAAGCAAAAAAAGGTGCAGCTGTGAAAACTTTTGTGGCTCAGATCATTTGCTAGTAAAACAAAGGTTATAGTCAGCCCTACCATTTGCATGATGTTTGATGCTTTCCAAGCAGGATCAGTTACAAAATTTGCAGGGCCCAATGCAAAATGAAAGTGTAGGATTTCAAGACAGCAACAGCAGAGCATTAAAACTAGTGTGGGCTTTCCTGAGTGCGGGGACTGCACAGGTCCCACACCCACGAAGTTGGTCCTGTTTCCAAGCAGTTTCCCTCTAGTCTTAAATTTCATAGATGATTTTTAGAGAGAGTCTGATCCATCCAGGTAATTTTGGAGTGCCTTTTTTTTAATGCTCCGTATCAGAACAGTCTTCCTACTTGAGGATGGGGGAGATTCTCCATTCTATGATCCAGGTGGGGAGCACAGTTCCTTCCACCATGGAAACCTGAGAGGACAGACAGGTCCTCTCCTAGCTCTGGTCACCAGGAAAAGGACATGTGATCTGGGCTCAGCAAATCAGATGCTCAGTTCCAGGACCTCGCATCTCAAGGGAAAGATGCAAAGATGCAGGACAGTTAGGACACTTGACTGTGGTTGTGGCAGATTCAACTGAGCAGCAGCAGTGGGTATCCAATGGGGACCAGGATGTCCTATCCACCTTTTCCTGTGACCTGCTCTTGAGTTCTCCACTGCTGAGCCTTCCTTGACTGTTGTTTGTTCTCCAGATGCAAGTTTGGAGAGGTCCCCCAAGCAAACTTCATGTTCAATAATTCACTAGAATGACTCACACAACTCAACTCATGATTATGATTTCTTACAGTGAAAGGATATAGATTAAATTCTGCAAGGGGAAAAGGACAGCGCTTACTTCTTCCATCAATGATGTGTGGCCATGTGCTGGAGTATTGCCAACCAGGGAGGCTCACTCAAGTTTGGTGCCCAGAGTTTTCATTAGGGGCTGCCATGTAGGTACCGTTGACTGCCCCTCATGGCTGCCCAGTCTCCAGCCCCTCCAGAGGTCCAGCTGCTATCACATGGCCAAGGCCTCACCATCAATCATAGAGTCAGAATAAACTATTTGGAGTGGCCCAAGTCTCCCAGGTAACACACACCATTATCGGACAAGAAATCCCAAGGACTTACAGGTCCTTGGGAGCCAGGGACAAAGACAAATGCTTTCTTTGGGCAAGGTTAATATTTTCCAGCACACCAAGTCTCCTTCTCCAGCCTTCCCAAGCCCCTTCTTTGGAAGTCCTTCCAAAGAGCCCAGCTGCTGGACCCTCTGGTTGCTGACTGAAGTATGCCCAGCAGTACCAGGATGTGTCCTTCCCTGACTCATCTGAGGCCCAGAGAGATCTCGGGATGTCCCCAAAGTCATATAAGTCATTCTAGTGCACACATGTCCTGGGACCCAACCCATTGTCCTTTTGGCTCCACCAAGCTGCCAGGGGCAGGAATCGCTCCCACGGGTCAATAGCTGCCTGGGAAGACTCAGTCACTGGAAAGGTCAGAAGCCTCAAGTTAACTCAACTTCATTTCAAAAATCTGACAACCACATAAGCCTGAGGAAATTAACCCAGGATTGGCCAACCAAAAACATTCTCAGGATAATACAAAGAGAGATTTCGTGGATAAACAGGTTTTCTGTAAATCTTTACCAGTTTTCAAACATAGCCGTCTAGCTCTGTGTTGGGGAAGTCAACCAGACGCCCTAGCAGAAGTGGCAGTGCAGGGGGCCATCCCTGCATCGGCTGAATGGAAAACAAGCCTTTAGCTTGTTAGGGTGACTTCCCTAAACAACCTGTCCCCCACCCTGACCTAGAGATAAAAGCCCCTGGTGATGCCAGAAGCTTGTCTCCTGCCCACAGGCCTGTTTGCCCTCCCTCCCCCCAGCTGGTCCCATCTCCTGCTGGGAGCCTGGGAGAGAGACAATTGCTAAGGTAACCACAAAGCCCCGAGGGGTGGGAGACGCAGAAGCACAGTAGCTGCCCTGCTGGGCACACAGCCTGCACCTGCTCTGCAGGGATCCCCAGGCTCCTCTGCCAGCTGAGGCCTCAGACCTGGGGTCTGCTGGGCTGCCTGGAGAAAGCTGCTGGGAGATGCCCTTCTAGAGGCTTCCGAACAGAGTCCAGGCCAGGAGAGTCAGGCCCTAGGAAGGGACTGAGGAGTGTCTTGAGGGTTTCGGTAGTGCTCCTGGTAGATCATAGAGACCCCAGGGACCTCAGAGACCATCTCCTCCAACTGGGGAAACTGAGGCCAAGGGGGGATTGACATTGAGCAGAAGAACTGGGACTTAAACTCAACTGTCCTTCCTTCAGGTGCAACCTCTCAATGCAGTGGGTGCTCCAGGGTTCCATAGAAAGGGGCTGAACGCGGCTGCAGAGAACAGCGCAGAACCCCTTCCTTCATTCCTTCAGCAAACCTTTCCTGAATGTCTGCGGTGTACCCAAGTGCTCCAAACCCTGCGGCAGCAGGAAATAGCCGGTGGAGCTGGGGGGAAGCAGCTTTCACAGAGTTTATATTCCAGCAGGGAAAGACCAGCCAGCCAACCATACATAATTCAGTACAATTTCCGGGAATGACAAATGCTCTGAAGAACAGTAAGGAAGCGCAAGGGGACAGAGGCTGCCTGGGTGGGGGCTGGTGTGGAGGATCTAGTGGTCAGAGAAGCCTCTTGGAGGACGTGAGAGAGTGAGGGGTGTGCGTTTGGCTCATGTTACGCACGCCCCAATTCCCATCTCTCCAAGCTCAGGGACCTGGTAAGCAACCATATAAGGACCCTGGAAATACCCTCGTAGCTTGTTTTCTAGAGTGCACTTGGGAGGAGTCTTTAGCAGCATATCCTAAAGCCTGGTGGCTAAGGTCTGAGTAGCAGCTTGTTTAAAAGGGAGTGGGAAAGCATTAGAACCGCCATCACTGGGATTTGGAATTGCAGGACTGAAATGCAAGCAAGTGTGGCTCTGCAGTCTAACATGGGCTCAGAGGGGTCAGCGGGAACATGGGGTCCTGGGTGGGGTCCTGGGGTGGGTCCAGGGTAGTCTCAGAGATGGCAGAGGTGCAGCAGGGCCAGAGAAGAGGGCCAGGGCCAGGGTAGAGGCCAGCCCCAGCCTTGCAGACCTCCCCAGGAAGGACTGGCAATGAGCCCCAGAGCAGCGCTGCCCTAAGGCCGCCAGGGGACGTTTATTCAGTTCCTTGCCCTCCCACTTTCCTGTATCATCTTATGCTTTACATGGCGTGAATCTGTCTGAAGATGGGTTCTGCGTGCATGCCAGCGGAGGTGAGAGGAGGAGGTGCAGAGACTGTGATGGTTAATTTTGGGTGTCGACTTAGTAAGGCTAGAGCACCCAGTTTTGAAGCAAACACCAAGGAAGGTGTTGCTGAGAAGGTATTTTGTGGGTAGGATTAGCGTCTACACTCAGGTGACTCTGAGTAAAGGAGATTGCATCATTCGAAATATGGTGAGCCTAGTACAATCTGCTGAAGGCTATAAAAGAAAAAAACTGAGGTTTCCTGCGGAAGAATTTCTACCTCAAGATTATAGCATCTACTCCTGCTTGAGATTCCAGCCTGCCAGCCTGCCCTACAGGTTTCAGACTTGCCAGCCCCAACTGGATGAGCTAATTCCTTAACATAACTTTCTTAATATCTATATCTATGTCCTTATCCATATCCATATTCATATCCATCTATCTATATCTATAGCTATAGCTATTTCCATCTCTCTCTATCACCTCCTACTGGTTCTGTTTCTTGGAGGAAGCCTGGCTCACATGGAGCCCAACATTATTTGAGCTCCTGAATCCAGCCAAATATCATGCTAGAGGCATCTCTGGATTTCCCAGGTGTACAAACCGATAATCACTCTCTTTTCCTATAAGCTATAGCTTGCATTGAATTCCAGTTCCCTGAAACTGAAGGTGTCCCGAATAAAGCAGAAGTTGGCTCTAGAACTGCGATGTGTGTGTGTCAACCCAAAAGTGTCAAACTGGCTAGTCGGGGTAGGAGGGCTGGAAGGAGGAAATCTCTGGCTTCATATCACAAAACTGAAGAGCACTAGGGGCAGAATTCAAATCCGGGCTTGTCTGACTCCAGGCACACATGGGCACTGCAGCCCTTGGCCTGTGCAGCAGCATGGCCCGCTGTTTATCAAGCTATCCACATCCCTACAGGATAAAGGAGTGCCTACTCTGGCCCGAGAAAGAGCATTCCACATTTTTCCTCTCTAGCATTTGCATGGATTTGGGAATGAACGTTATAATGCAATTAACAGTCTTTAGAAAACTACATGATTCCTTTAATATTGAGTTGTTATGACTATAAACATTGCATCAAAATATTTTAAGTAGGATTAGGTTTCTGTGTTCACAAACTATGTAACAGAAGGTATTCTTAAGTGTCTTCTTTCAAGCAACTGGCTTTGTGCAATATCTCAGAACGTTGTGGCACATGAAGCTTTCTCACAATTACCCTGTATCTGCTGTGATGTATAAATATATGGTAATAATAGCTGCCATTTATTGGGCACTTCTGATGAACCAGGCACTTTGTCCACGGGCCACGATGCTAAATAGGACTTGACGGTTGAGATTTTCTGAGGTCCCCAACCTGAAGACAATGGGGTGATGCATTTCAAAGGAGGTGCTAGATACATCCCTACAGGAATGCCCACATCTGCAAAACCCACCCTCTGGTCCTGGCTCACCAGACCCCTCTAGCCTATATAGGAGAAGATGAGCAAGTTCAAGGTGGTTGTTCAGAGAAGATTCTTTCAAGAGAATTCATAGGTGTGGAGCACCTTATAATGTTTCTCTTCAGCTTCTCAGGGGAAAGAGAAAAGGGTAGTCCTTCATCCTGGAAGAAGATCCTGGGAGATCCCAGAAGATGCTAGAGGTATACACAGGACAGGCCAGCATCTGACTTTGGCACTGAACATTCCTGAGCTGCTGAGGTGCAGGCACAGGACCACCACAAGTCCAGGGTAGAGTGTGGTGGCCAAGCCACGTGAGGGTTTAGTGTGAGCCCCCTGAAGTTTGGAGGCCATGAGGTCAAGCTCACTGCCTTCCCTGGAGCTCTTCCCGGTGCCCCATGAGGCACGAAGGAGGCAAGGGGAGACACTTGGGTGCCCAGAGATTGGTTGGACTGAGGGCATGTGAGTTTCTTGTAGGCCAAGGGAATGCCAGGGAAGGAAACAGACTAGTACTATTCTGGGGGAAGAAATCCTGCCCAAGAGGGCTACTTGCCAGGCAAGGGAACTTCAAGGGTGAGCCCCTAGGCAGGAGATGAAGAGATGAGAAGGAATTGGGAAAGACCAAATGGAGCAAGTAAGAGGAGCCCAAGGACAGACTGTGCCTCCATTTTGGCTGCTGTCCTGCTTGAGCTGGAAGAAGAGCAAGGTTCTGAGTAGGGTGTGAGATGGGGAAAAAAAGAAAAAAGTAAAGAAAGGTCTGGTTTAGATTGGACTTGAATCTTTTCATTACCTGAAAATGACCAAATAAATGATGGGCTCTGCCCCTGGTGTGGGAAGTCGCCTCTAAGAACCAAGAATGAGAGACAATCTGCAGGAAGCACACAGGTAGAAACATCTGATGGGCCCTGAGCCAAGACTTCCCCTAAGCCTCTCTATGTGGGAGGTGGGAGGTGGAGGAAGTTTCTTGGCTTCTCTGCCATCCCATGGGGTATTCCACAAATGGCAAAAACACTTGGATTCCTGTTTTCCAAGAACCGAAAGAAACCTAACCTGGAGACACCCAGGTCACCTGCAGAAAATGATCTAGACCTCAAGGAATTTCAAAACACTTGCACCAGCAACAGCTTTACTTGGAGGTTGTCCAATGGAAGGTCACACAACGGCCAGGGCAACATTCTGTGGTTGGGAAACGTGCTTTCAAAGCATTTTTTCAAAACAGAAACCTTTGCAACCATGGGCTGTGATACAAATGCCTGTGCAAATACAGCAGGGCTTCCTGGTGGAAGGTTTGGGTTCTTGAGGCAGATAGTTCAGGGTCTTTGTCTTTGCTCAGCTGTCTAGTCTTGGCTAAGTTACTCTATCATCAGACTTCGTGCAGAAAATAGAAAACCCTTATGGGTTTAAGCAAAAAGAGGATTAATACAGAGAATTAGGTGCTTACAAAATCATGTAAAGGCTTTTGGAGGGAGATTCTAGACTGGAACTCCAGGAGAGACTTCCTGGTTACGACAGAACTGGCCTATCGGAGAAGAATGGCTCCTGCAACATTCAGGAAGGCAAGGAACAGGAAGTCACCAAAGGAACTACTGAGGGCAAGAATACATTGCTACTGCTCCGAGGCCCAGCAATTCTGCTCCACTAAATTTCAAAGTCTGAGAGTCATCTATGGAACGATATTTTGTCCTCTGGACTTAATGGAGTGAGTCCCATCCTTTTCAAGTGCTTATGCAGTGGCCATGCTCTCCTCATGCACTGGTGTGAAGGCTCTAACTTCTGAGAACACAGGGTGACAGCCAGACTCTCCAGGAAATAGACCCAACCCTTTTAGAATAGTGGGGTAGCAGAGAACACAGGGTGACAGCCAATCCTCAGGGAATATGCTGCACCCTCTCTGAATACTGGGGCAGCAGCACTCTTCCTGGACAATGGGGTGGAAGACCTGTCCTCTCCAAGTTCTGGGGTGGGGCACTATTTACTTTTCCATACACATGGGTGGACGCATTCTCTTAGCCTGAGAAGATCTCTTTGGTCTAGACCTCAGCTTCCATTGCTCTGCCTTTGAAGTAATTTTTCCTTCAGTCTACCCTTTTTAATCCAGGTTGGCAGTGGTTTTGTTCATATAGATCTCACAAATAACTTGTCAGTTTTGCATGTAGTACACAGGGGTCCAAACAATCAGACAAAAGAACTTTCTGCAAATCCTTTCTGGATAACTGACGTACACTGAATGGCTGACTGGTGCCATGTTCAGTGAAGCCCTCATGTGGAGCACTATTCTCTGGGGGCTCACTTTCCTAAAGCTCTGAGTTTTTCCAAACCATCAGTTTCTGGTTTCTTTGTGCCCAGGAGTTTGTATCTTGACTTATCTCTTTCCTCTCACATTTCACTACAAGCCACAAGGAGAAACCAAGCTGTACTTTCAACATTCAGCTTCAAAACCTGCTCAACATTTTAAATATCCTACTTGATCACTCTCAAATTCTGCCTTCCATCTGACATCAGAACTCAATTTTGCCAAGTTCTTTGTCACTTTAAAGCAAAAATCAAAGCTTCCTCGCCATTTCCAGGATGTTCCTGAAATATCCCAACATTTCCATACATGACGTGCTTTCTGCTGCCCACCAACAAGAAGCCAGGATGATTAGGAAGCAAACTAAATCCAGGCAGGGATTGCCAAACACCACTTCCATTATCAGGGTGATGGAGGAAGAGATAGGAAAAATGACGCCAGTGTAGAGGGCAGTGAGCATAACTCTGTGAGCAACTGGATGGCCACTTTGCATTTGACCTTGAGCAGTGCTTTGAGGCCAAGAGATTTATTGGCATTTTATAGAGGACACGGAAACTCCAAAGGTTGCGTGCTAGCAAAGGTCCCACATCAGAGGTCACAGCAAAGGCCAGGAGCTTCTGCCCCACAAGGCTGCCTTCAAAAACAACCAGGTGGAAAAGTACCCGTGGAGGAGGGCTGCGACTGCCATGCCCATAGGGGAAGTCAGGTAGGACTGAAGAACCAAAACAGCAGAACCATAGAATGAATCAGGGCCTCAGGGAACAGCAGGGCAGGCGGGCCAAAAAGTACCCATGTACTCCCACTGACCAAGTTCTGTTCATTTGATCCAGCTGACCCCCCCACCCCCTCCAATTTTCCTGACTGGAACTGCATTTCTATGTGCTTTTGCTCATGGAAATCCAGTCCCGAGAGATTTATGACTTTTATGGTTTAATTTAATAGAACTTACCTCACAATTCCAGAAGTAATATACACTCATTGTAAAACACAGAATTGTACACTGTAGTAAAAAAATGATCACCACACCTCCTAGGATGGCAATAATAAAAAAGATAATAACAGGTGTTGCTAAGGATGTGGAGAGATTGGAATCCTCCTACACTGCTGGTTGAAATGTAAAATGAGTCTTACCTCTAAAAGGCAGCTGACTGTGACAATACCACGTTCAGAAGGATATGTGAGGAATGCATGGCCCAGTGCATCAAAAGAACTGAACAGAGAGTCTGGACATGGTAAGCAGTACCCCATAAACACAAGCTAGTTGGTCATAACCTTGCAGCATTGAATGAGACAATGGACATGCAGGCTCTTGGGGAGCTGTAAACAGTTTTCTGAAAACAAAAGCTGTTATTCAGATGATAAGAGCAGGGAGGGAAAATGGCCCACTTTAGGATGGAACCAGGAGTTTGGCTGCCTGCCTTCATGAGTGAGTGAGTTCATGAACAT
This sequence comes from Dasypus novemcinctus, assembly GCF_030445035.2. Classification (NCBI taxonomy): domain Eukaryota; kingdom Metazoa; phylum Chordata; class Mammalia; order Cingulata; family Dasypodidae; genus Dasypus; species Dasypus novemcinctus. Next base: position 193,297,360 of record NC_080673.1, on the reverse strand, counting down.
ATAGAGAAAAGATTGCAATTCCCAGTTAGAACGCGACTTCTGGCCTGAGATACAGTCTCGGGTCTCAGCTTTTCAAATGGAGTCAGCAAGGGGAGCCAATGTGGCTCAGTGGTTGAATGCTGGCCTCCCACATATGAGGTCCCGGGTTCAATCCCCAGTCCTAGTATCTCAAAAAATATTTATATGGTGGCTTCAAATGGAGGCAGCTGCTGTCTAGGGGGATTACCCTGTAGCCCAATTAAATAGATGGAAGTAAAAGGATTTTTCCAAATGCCGTGCGTAGAAGAAAGACTATATAGATATCAGATATCTACATTCAAATGACAGAATATTAATACCATTTAAACAAGGAAGTTGGGGGGATTTAATTTGGAGTAGCAGTAAGGTGTTCCCCTATGGGGGTGTGGTAGGATGAACCTAGGGTGAAGGTCAGAAAACCTGGGTTTGGGTGTCTTCTCTCTAGTATAAGCCAGATGTGTGGAATGGGGCAGGTTTTACAACCTTCCTAGTCTCAGTTTCTCCTTTGAAAATAAGGATAATTAAACCTACTTAATCTGTTAAATAAGATGGTTGATGAGAATAGAGTCCACGAAGTGTTAGGTCCTACAAAAATGCAAGGTCCTATCACCACCACAGCTTAATCACTTCTCTCAGCTGTCAGTCCAGAGGAATCTTATTTTTCCTGAAAATGGAGATTTTATTCGTCATTCATTTTTGTTGACTATTGGATTAGTCTGCCAAAGGGAAGCTAATGCAAAGTATAAGAAATCTGCTGGCTTTTATAAAGGGGATTTATTTGGGGTAAAAGCTTACAGTCCAGTCCCATGGCTATAAAAAGTCCAATTTAAGGTACCATAAGAGGTGCTCTCTCACCAAAGTCAGCTGCCACATGTTGAAGCAAGATGGTGGGCAATCTCTGCCTGGCCTCTCCTTCCCCTCTGGGCTTCCACTTCCTCTTGAGCTCTGTGGGGTCAATCTCTTGAGGCTCTGTGCTTAAGTGAAGTCCTGTCTCTCCTGGGCTAGGGTTTATTTCTCTCTGGGCTTCCTATATCAGTTTTGGCTGTTCTGGTCTCTTTCCAATCACAGCTGCAAGCTATCAGGCAAATAAATGGCTCATCTCTCCCTGGGGCCACAGCTGTTTGAGCCTTCTTTCTGTCACATGGTAGGATTGAAAAACGACAGAGCTCTCTTCCTGTGTGTCTTTGTGAGTGTCCATTTATATTAGATACAGCAAGGGGGTGGGTACTCAGCCTAAGCCGAGCCATGCCTTACTAACACCTTCAAATCAAAAAGCGCTAAAAGCAATCTTAACAGGTAATGTAATCAAAGGCCCCTCAACAGAATTTAATATAATCAAAGGGAATCACACCCAGAAGGAAGATCCGATTACAAACATAATCTTTCTCTTTTTGGGATTCATAAATAATCTCAAACTGCCACAACTATCATTTCCCAAAAAAGATTCAGAGTGGCATACAGAAATGTATATAAATATAGTATCTTGCCAATACATATTGCAAAGAATTTTAGAGGGCTATTTCTTATATGCAATATAGTTCAATAAAAGTGTTTCTTTGCGATGCTTTTTCCCACTTGATTTGTTGAATGAATGAATGACTAAACGGGATTTGCTTTAGGTAAGATTCATTTTTCCTACCTCAAAGAGTGTGCTTTTGTAATGTGAATGAGGACCTGTTAGACAATGCCTCCCTTACAAGCATAATCCGGTCACAAAGGCATCGTGGGAATGGGATCCTTTTCCTGCCTATCACCAAACATTAGCATTATGACAAATGAAGCTGACATCCCAAACCGGCAGGAGCCAGTGCCAGAACTATCATCAAAGAAAGTATCTGGATATAACCTAGTCAAAGATTTGCTGAAGCACTCCTCCAAGGGAATGGAAAGAACTCTTGGTAAACTCTAATATTTCTCGACACAAAGGAGACTCTTAGCAAAGCCCTCCTTTTAGGGGGAATTTTGTATCCTGCTTAGGCTGAATGGAGGTCATTTCATCCCCAATTATTGTGCTCTTAGCTTACTTGGGCAATAAAGATGGAGGCAAATAAAAAGGTACAGAGTGTCCAAGAAGTCCAATTCATGGGATGTTCCATACACTGTGGCTCAAGATGACGTAGCCCATAAAAAATGACTCATCTCCTGCATGATCCATGTTGTTTAAAGCCATTTGGAAAAACATCTCGATGATGAGCTTCAACAGAACCTTTGGGAAGCATTTGTAACGACTGCATATTTGAAAAGACTTTCGGAAAATTTATTGCTCATGAGAAAAAAATCCAAGAAAGGGTTGCTGTGGCAGTTTGATATTATTTATTTATTCCAAAAATAGATATTAGATTATGTTTGTAAACCGGTCTGTTCCTCCGGGCATATTAGATCAGATTGGATTCAGAGGTTTCGCTTTTACTTGATTAAAAAATGATTAAGGCTTTGATTGGACCACGTCAGTAGGCCCTAGGGAGCGGGGACTCACAGAGAAACCACACCGCAGAGAAGGGAGTTTTGATCCTGAAACCCAGGAAGTAAATACACAGAGAGGCAGATACATGAGGAAAGAGAGAAAGCTCCATTAGTCATGGCAGAGGCCCTGGGAAGAAAGACTAGCTGTTTGCCTGATAGTCTACAGCTGAGCCCAGAGAGAAAAGAGCCCCAGGAGAGAGAGACTTATCCCAGCCTACAGCTGATACTGGAAGAATCTGGGACCACAGAGCCTTAAGGGGAAGAGGAAGCCTGAACCCTTGTAGATGTCGGAATCATCTTGCTCCAACATGTGTCAACAGACTTTGGTGAGAGAAGTAACTTATGCTTTATGGCCTGCTTACTGTAAGCTTCTACCCCAAATATAAACCCTTTTATAAAAGCAAATAGATTCCTGGTGCTTCAGCGCCCCTTTGGCTGACTAATACAGTTGCAAACTGAGTGTGACCTTGCTATAACAGCTTATTAGTTCCAGGAGTCCTTTTGTCAATTCTCTGGGATTTTCTACATGGTCAGCCATATCATCTGTGAATAAAGACATCTTCCTTCCCAATTTATACACATTTTATTTACTTTTCCTGTCTTATTGCATTAGGTAATGCAATAAGTGCTGAGAGGGGACATCTTTGTCTTGTTCCCAATTTTAAGGGAAAGTAAATGTGCAGCACGTTTTGTGTGTATTCTTTATCGAGGTAAAGCAGTTCCCAGAGAGGATTATGGGAAGATGACAGAGTAGGAAGCTTGAGGAATCAGTCCCTCCATAAGAACAGCAATTGAACTGGCAGGAACTGTCTGAATCAACTATTTTGAAATTCCGGAGTCCTGTGGAACACTACCATATCCAGGGAGGAGCAGGAGGAGGAGGCTGGTAAATGTGATAAATACTGGTGAATTTCACCTTTCCTACAGTGGCTACCATTTACCCATGAGGGAGAGATAAAGACATCCTAGTTCAACAAAGGCTGAGGGAGTTCATTACCACTAGATCTTCCCTACCAGCAATTTGAAAGGGAGTCCTTGATACTGAAAGGAAAGGACACTAGACAGTGGATCAAGGCAGCATAAAGAAAGAAAGTCCTCAGATGAGAGTAAACATATGGGTAATGACAAATGTCAGTATTATTGTATTGTATTTTTTTGTTATGGAACTCTATTTCTTACTTCTTAGAGGTACTAAAATGCAAATGCATAAAAATAATGATAAATCAATGGTTTTGGACATACAATGTACAAAGATTTTGTGTATAACTGAAATGATTACATAAGTAGTAACCAAAAGAGAGCTGGGTAGCTAAACTAATATGAAATAAACTAGACTTTAAGTCAAAAAATTGTTACAAGGGACAATGGAAGTCATTATATACTGATAAAGGGGTCAATTCAACAAGAAGACATAGCCATTATAATTACACCAAAAAGCAGAGCCCTAAAATATATGAAGCGGATATTGACAGATGTGATGGGAGAAATAGATGGCTCTACATTAGTAGCAGGAGATTTCAATACACCACTTTCAATACTGGATAGACCGTTTAAACTGAAGATCAATAAGAAAATATAAGACTTGAATAATACTCTAAACTAACAGAAATATAGAACACTTCACCCAACAACAGAATGCACATTCTTCTTGAGTGCACATGGATAATTTTCCTGGATAGAGCATATGTTAGGTCACAAAATAAGGCTTGATAATTTAAAAAATATTGAAATCATATAACATGTCTTCTCTGACCACAATGGAATGAAGCTAGAAATCAATTAATGGAGGGAGAACTAGAAAATTCACAAATATGTGGAAAGTAGACAACATACTCTTAAATGACCAATGGGCCAAAGAAGAAATCACAAGGGAAATTAGGAAATATCTTCAGGTGAATGAAAATGAAAATACAATATACCGAAAATTTATAGGATGCAGCAAAGGCAGTGCTGAGAAGGAAATTTATAGCTCTAAATGCCTATACTAAAAAAGAAGAAAGTTCTCAAATCAGATACCTAACTTTAATATTGAAAAGCAAGAAAAAGAGTAAATTAAGTAGAAAATGGGCAGAAGGAAGGAAATTACAAAGACTAGAGCAGAGATAAATGAGATAGAGTATAAGAAATAATAGAATCTGGGAAACGGACTTGGCCCAGTGGTTAGGGCGTCTGTCTACCACATGGGAGGTCCGCGGTTCAAACCCCGGGCCTCCTTGACCCGTGTGGAGCTGGCCCATGCGCAGTGCTGATGCGCGCAAGGAGTGCCCTGCCACGCAGGGGTGTCCCCCGCGTAGGGGAGCCCCACGCGCAAGGAGTGCGCCCGTGAGGAGAGCCGCCCAGCGCAAAAGGAAGCGCAGCCTGCCCAGGAACGGCGCCGCCCACACTTCCCATGCCGCTGAGGACAACAGAAGCGGACAAAGAAACAAGACGCAGCAAATAGACACCAAGAACAGACAACCGGAGAAGGGAGAGAGGAATTAAATAAATAAATAAATCTTTAAAAAAAAAAAAAAAAGAAATAATAGAATCAGCAAAATCAAAACTTTATTATTTGAAAAGATCATTAAAATAGGCATAACTTTAGCTAGACTGACAAAATAAGAGAAAGGATACAAACAACTAGAATCAGAATTGAAAAAAGGGACATTACTACCAACCTCAATAAAACCTCAATAAAAACCTCAATAAAAAGGATTAAAAGAGAATGTCATGAATGACTGTATGTCAAAAAATTAGATAACCTAGATGAAATGGACCAACTCCTAGAAACACAGAGACTACCTATATGACTCAAGATGAAATATAAGATCTCAATAAACCAATAACATTGTAAAGACAATGAATCAGTTATCAAGAAAACTCCTAAGACAGGTCCAAGGTTCAAACCCAGCGCCTCCTGACCTGTGTGATGAGCTGGCCACGTGCAGCGCTGATGCGTGCAAGGAGTGCCCTGCCATGCAGGGTTTGCTTACCAGAAAGCCAAGAAAATTGAGAAGTCCAAAATCTTCAAAAACATTAGCAAGAAATCATCTGACAGCAGACAGTTCTCTCACTGAAGACAAGCCTGCCTCTCATCCTGAATAACTTTGTCCTGAAATGGATTTTCTTTCCTTGCTCTAACAAAGGAACTTATTTCTTTTTTAAATATATTTTTAAAAATTTCTCTCCCCTTCACCCCTCCTCCCCCCATTATCTGCTCTCTGTGTCCATTCGCTGTGTGTTCTTCTGTGACTGCTTCTATCCTTATCGGCTGCACCAGGAATTTGTGTTTCTTTTTGTTGCGTCATCTTGTTGTGCCAGCTCTCCAGGTGTGTGGCGCCATTCCTGGGCAGGCTGCACTTTCTTTCCCACTGGGCAGCTCTCCTTACAGGGCGCACTCCTTGCATGTGGGGCTCCCCTACGCGGGGGACACCCCTGTGTGGCAGGGCACTCCTTGCACGCATCAGCGCTGTGCATGGGCCAGCTCCACACAGGTCAAGGAGGACCAGGGTTTGAACCGCAGACCTCCCTTGTGGTAGACGGACGCCCTATCCATTGGGCCAAGTCTGCTTCCCAGGAACTTATTTCTATGATTTGGACTGATCTAATAAGAGTACTCGTGTTGCAAGCACTGAGCATTCTTTATTTTCAGCAAATCTTTTTTAAAATTTTTTGGTTATAAAGCAGTTCAGTTTTTCTTGGTTGCCCAAGGGCAAAGCTAGGAATATTTTTAAAAAAATTTTCCCCAAAACGTATGTCACTGTCGTTAACAGAATTCTCTCTGTACCTTTCCTGGTGCCTGAAAATTTTTATGGCAAAGATGGCAGTACTAACTCACTGAAAGGCAGGGGAGAGTGTGTTGTAGAGAGGCAATGGTGATACAGAAAGTAGTCTTGGATTATTTTTTGGTTTGGGTTGTTTCTTGGACTTTCACAGCAGTTCTTGATCCTTCTTGGAAATGCTACAGTACAAAAAGTCAGAGCTTTGGGAAATACCTTAGAAACACTTTACGTTCAAGGTGGTATCAATTTTTACATACTGCTCGTTGAACAAAGTGTTCCTGGCAGGCTTAATATTGGGGGAGAAAATCTGGGATTTTTGAGCCTCAGTTAAGACAAAGAATGGCACATTCCTTATTCAGATTTGTCAACATTTATGTTAGTGTCCTTGTGAGAAAAATTACCTCTTCCAGAATCCATGAGACACAGAGTGGCAGTGGAAGTTGAATATGAAGGATGGTCAGAGAAAACCTGCAAAGCTGGTGTTTTAGTCAGGTGACTTTTCTTATAGGAGCACTTGGTTTCTAGTGTGTTCTATGTGGTATGTTAGTTCTATTTCAGAGTAGTTCGAAACTGGCTAGCATCATTTTGCTCTTAACATCAGTTAACCTTCATGGAGTCTCATTAAATACAAGTACACTGAGAATATCAAGTGTAGGGTAGACAGTCTTAGAAGTAGCATTCCAATAGGAAAGGAACAAGATTGTGCAACTGAGTTTGACCATGGGCGCCAGGCTGGCCCTGCCTTCCTGGGGTTCAGACCTTGGCTGCTGGGCTCCCAACTCCCGGCACTTAATAAGTTTCCCTCCAGGAGCTTGCTTGCTTTGTTTGAGAAGTTATCATGTTTCAAAAAGTACAAAAAAGCAAAAGGAAGAATATTTAATCACTGAACAGCACTAAATACTGTAGGTATTTGGAAATCTGTCCAGTTTTTACACATGATGATACTTTTTAACTTTTTCTTTCTTACCAAAAGTGAAGCTATCCTCTACCCGTTACTTTGTAATAACCAATATATTTCATAACATTTATTTTCCCATGTCATCAAATAATTACAACAAAAAAATAATATTAATAATAATATATCCATACAATAGAATTTTATGCAGCCACTGCAAAGATTTTAAGTTATTGACACAGAAAAATATCCACCACATATAAAGGAAATTAAGCATGTTAAAAACCAGCACGTGTGATGGAGTTTTACTGAACTATATTTATGTGTGGAAACCTATACCTATATATACCTATGAACATATTTTCAAAGAGTTTGAAAGAACATGCTCCAAAGTAGATGGTGAAATTATAGATATTCTTCTCCCTGCCCCCACCTTTTATTCCCTGTATCTTCTGACTCTTTTATAATAATAAGCATGTATTACTTGAGGATTGAAAATAATGAAAGTTTTTATTTAGTTTTTTAGGAGGTACCGGAGATTGAACCTAGGTGCTCATACGTGGCAAGCAGGTGCTCAAGCACTTGAGCTACGTCTGCTCCCAATAAGAACTTTTAAAACGTCAGTATTTGTCATTGTTTGAGCCAGGCTCCACCCACCCCTCCTCAGCTTGGATTCCATGCTGGGCTTATTCTGACCATAAGCTGGAAGCCCTAGTTTAACAGGCGGGGAGCAGGGGGCCCTCATTCCCAGGCTGGGAAAATCAGGGCCTTGTATTCCTACTTGATACCATGATCACCGCTATTCCTACTTGGCAGGGTTGAGGCAAGACATCAAAGAGAGAATATTTGAAAAGTCAGGCAGCACATAAATTCACTCTGTCACGATTCCTCAAGAGAAAGAAAGGTGATTCAACAAAATAAGCAAGATGCCCAGAACGATCCATTCATGATCCACATTCTAAAAATAACAGGCATCAGAATGAATGCATGGAGAACGAGGATAGTGTGAGGATCTGTAAAATGTGAACCAGAAGGAGGTTAAAAGGAATGGAAAGTTTGTTAACAAATCTGCTTTTATTAGGAACCCACTTGGCTGAAGGCTCAGCAGGCCTGGGCGGGCCTGAGAATCTGCCTTTCCAACAGCTTCCCAGGGGGGTGAGCTGCTAGTCCACCATAAGGACCCCATACCTAGGCTGAGATGCCTGGTCTGGGTGGTGAAGGTCAATGTGACTTAGATTTATTCAGTGTTTTCTCATTCACAAACCATGTTTTAGATGCACTGTCTCACTTGCTCCTCAAAACCACCCTCAGAGGTGGACACTATCAACCCCAACTTACAGATGGGGAAACTTTCCTAATCGAAAAACTTAGTGAGTCTGAGGCCACCACGACACTGCCACCTGGTGCTGACCTGATCTTCTTAGAGGGTGAATGTCCTAGACAATATTCTCGCCCGCATCGCCCTTTGTCCCTAGGCCCTCTACTCTGGCTTGAATTACTGCAGTAACCTCTTGAAGGGGTCTCTTTGCCTCCAATTCTCCCTCTTCCCACAAAGAGCCTACAACATGGAAGTCGACGTGGGTTTTTGGAGCCAGTGAACTGTCTTAAATCTCCATCCTGTTCTTTGCCAGCTGTGTGCTCTTGGGCAAGTTACTTGTCTACACCACAGTTTTTCCATTTATAAATTTCAGTGAGAACGTAGAAAATCAATGTAGGACAGTGCCCTCACATGCAAACCATGAAAGCTGTTCGACAGTAATCCTTTCTAAGCCACCAGTTGCAGATCTGATCAGACCACTTTGCAGTTTACAAAGTACTGTTTTTCACTTCTCTTGTCACTTGACAGTTATGACAATCCAATTTAAAATTTCAGTTCATCTCCCTGAATAGCTACATGCTCAAGTCTAAGATTCTTAAAGGCATTGAAAGCTCCCCAAGATCTAGCCCCTGCCTCCCACTGAAGCTGCTCCTCCGGGGGTTCTCAGCATGTGGCTGTCACTTCTGTCTGTGTCTCCCACAGATTTCCCCAGTGAGGGGGTGGAGCCCTGCACTGCCCTTGCGGGGGTCTTTCCTCCTTTGCTCTTATTCCTACTCCTTTTTCAAGACAGTGCAAGGGCATATCCTCTAGAAGACTTCCATGTTCATTCACCCCGTGGATATCTCTTGGGTGCCTCTATGAGCCAGGAACAGCAGAGGACTAGGGGTCTGGCGGTGAGCACGGGAGATCCTGTCTGAATGAGGTATTCTCCTGCTCCAACCAGCACCCAAATTTATGTTGACATTTATGGCAAAGGACTGTAATTGCTGGGACTGTTCAGTCCCCCACTCGATTGTAGATGAGCCCTGTGAGCAGGGCTATGACTGGTGACTGGGCATGAATCAGGTACTCAATATTTGTTAAACCAAGTCCAACAAATACTTATGCCTTTCGCTTATAAGGGTATCCCTGGCATATAGCTGTTTCTGATCTTCACCAATTTTACATTGCCAATATAGAATGAAATGAGTGTGCTTATTGAAAATTATTGCAGTTTCAAAAATATTCACTTTGCAAGAAATGCTGTCCTGTAATTCCTGATTTAATCCCTTTAAAAAGATGCTAAATTTACTTTCAAGACTTCCTTTAGCATCTTCACCTACCCCAAAAGAAAGTTGTGTTGAAAGCAGATACCTATACTTTTTTCATTACGTGAAATACCAGAAAACCGCAAATACAACTTTTCTACACAATACAAAAATGTGCTTTTCAGTAAATTGCCAAAATGTGTTTACCATCTTTTATTAAATTTAGAGTGGTAACGTCTTGTTTGCTCAGCACTGCTGAGCATTAGCTGTTCTCTAGAAACTAACTTCTCAGATCAAACTTCCTTAGAATGCCAATTTCTTCTTTAACAACTTCCTACTCTCAACTGTACACATTCCTCCTTAATCATGTTAAAAGAACACATTCTAAACCAACTTTGATGTCTCAGGCACTTAATGACTATCATTTATCCTACTGACCTCTAACATAGGCATGTCTTCGGTGGTCACTCCATGGCACCATGACCTCATACTAATTGGCCCACATGGCCATATTTTTATTACTCTTTTGATTTTTCTATTAAATTCTCTTTGCTTCCACGTCTTCCTGCTGTTGGATTGTACTTGTAACCTACTCTCTTACTGTACACACCCTTAACTGAGACATAAGGAGCAAGGCATATATCTGTTTGATAAAGTAGAGCATGTTAACAAGTGGGACTTTGCCACTTAGTAGTTTGTCAGTTCAAGGTGGTCTACGGAGCCTGTCTTCTGAGTAAGTGGGACATGGTCATCTATATCCTTTTTCCTATAAACAATAAATAGTAAGTATGCATATCCGAAGAGTATTTTCAGAAGCATGTTTTTTAGAGAGTAAGGTCTAATACCGCACTTCTTTTATGTAAAGATCTCTAAATAATCTGTTAAATTTCTTAGGGTATTAAAGGGGGCTTAACAGGTGTCAGTCAGATCCTCCAGGTTCAGTGGCATAAAAATGTTTCTGTCATGTACAATCTGTGTGTCCTAAGTTGACAGGCTATGCTGCTACTCAGGTTCCTTCTCTCTTGTGGCTCTGACATCCCCTGGGTGCTGTGCATTTATGTGCATGGTTGGGACAAGATCACCACCTTCTTTGGTGGGAAGAGGATAACGTGGGGGGGCCCGCTCACTGTCTTATGGGGTTGTGATTGTTAGTTCATTGTCAATTTGGCTAGGTTATTGTGTCTAGTTGTTTGGTCAAGCAAGCACTGACTGGCCTGCTTATTACTATGAGGATATTTCAAGGATTTAAATCGTTAGTCAGTTAATTGCATCTTTGGCTGATTCCATCTACAATCAACTGAGACTGCCTTCAACAATGAGGAAGTCTTACCCAATCAGTTACAAGTCTTGAAGGAGGAGTGATGTTTGAGAATTTGCATCTTTACTTCAGCCAGCCAGCTTCTCCTGGGGAAATCAACAAAAACCTTCATTGGAGATCCCAGCTTGCGACCTGTCTGGTGGAATTAGGATTTGTTCATCCCCATAGTCACACGAGCCAATTCCTATTTAAAAAAACAACTCATAATATTATATACATTATATATGTTACATATGCCTCTTGTCTGTTCTGTTTCTCTAGAGAGCCCTGACTACCACACGGATCCTGGGTCCAAGAGTGGCACACTTCCCTTCAACTTACATTCTCTTTTGGGAAAGTTAGTTTCTTGGACAAATGTAACACAGCGAAAAGGGCTGGGAAATGTAGTTCCTACGTGGCAACTATGTGTCCAGCTATAGCTCTATGCTTATGCAACAGAACAGATTCTGATGGACAATTAGCAATCATTGCCATTCAGTGAAAAAATATTTTCATAGTTCTATTTTATGGAGGCACTGTAAAACTGCTATTTTATGCAAATCTCAAAGGAAAAAAAATACTTAAAAATCTTAAAGAGTTATATTTACTTCAGAATGGAAGTAAACCCAAGAGCTTGTTGATCATTAGACAACGTGTGACCAGCAGAATCTATTTCATTAGCTTGTTTACCAACAGCTTGCCCTAGGAGAGGAGGGCTTTTGTCTTGTTCACTGCTGACACCCCTGCAATTAGAGCAGCTTTGGCATATTAGGAGGTGACTTTGTTGAGAGACAAAAGACTTTGTTAAGTCTTTGTTGAAAGAGTAAAAAGATAGAGGAAACAGAAACATAGCAAAATGTAGTGATTTTAAATTATTTTTAAAATTTATCTCCTAGTTTGTTGAGTTACCAGAAGTGGCAGGATAAATTTTGAGGGTCTGAGAAGTGTCTTCCATGTTTATGTGTAACGAATATAAAGCCTAAATGCTAATCAGTGTGCACAAGAGAGTTCTCATGAATGGCACCTAATATTTATACTTCCATTCCAAAGAGAAAGCTTAATGAGTCTGCGTATGTTGTGCCTCAACTAGGTATTTTTTAAACCAAAACATTCCTTGAGCTTGACTCCCAGATGTGAAAAGCACATTATGTGACATTAAAACACCCGTAAAATGCAAATAACTTCATCTGTTGGGTTATTAAATGGTCTATGATCATGGCCCAGTCTCCTTTCTTCAAAATCAAAATGAAACATTCTTTTGCCACCATTAAGACAAAAAAAAAAAAAAAATCAAATTATGACAGTCCTAGCACTTGTAAATTAGAGATGAATTCTTACTAAAGAATATGTAACATATAACAGTAAACATTACCAAAATAAATTCAATGACCTTTTTAAAAAAGATTATAAAATCGAATTTATTGAGTTTCACACAAGATGCACTTATAAAATTAGTACTGAATATCACTGTAACAGAAGAAATAAACATCATCCCGAACTCCCTACTGCATTTGCAAAGGAAATGAAAATCTTACGAAAATGACAACAGAACAACAATATTCAAGCGGAACTGAACGATATACCCAAATCATATTCTTGCTTTTATCAGGGCTACGTTTGGCAAAGTTTTCACCAAACCATTCCCATTCATCATGGACACTGCTCCATTTGTTGATGAAAGAGAAGATGGATAAAACAATAATAATAATTCTAAAATGGGGCTTCACTAAAACATATACGCAGCAATTACAAGTCTTTTCATTTTCAACTTAAAATACTTCCTGGTTTCACAAAAGCTTTTCTGTACAATTTCCTCTTTCACCCTATATGAACACCAATCTTCAGATTTCTGTAGTTAACGCAAAACATTAAAATTTACTTTTGTATTTTAAATGAACAAGCCAAAGCATTAAAGCTTGCTTTATATTTCACCCATGAAACAGACAAACAGCCTAAAATTTACCTTCTGAATAGCATATGGTTGAAACATTTGCACAAGAAGTGCCCTTCAAAATCAAAACATCAAAGGAAATAACAGTTAACAGTAACATTTTCTGGATAGTTCTGAAAACAGAAGTTGTAAAATTTTTTACAAAAATGCAGAAAGGTTTCTCAAGACAAAACGTGATGGAAAATATCTTATCCTGCAAGGCAGGCCACAAACTAGTACTTAAGCTGACAGGTAATCTCCATTTCAAACAACACCATAAAGCACATTTTGGTTGCTGTCCCCACCATCCATACACAAACTCCCCACACTCAGTCACCCACCTCACCTGCTGACTTGCACAAAAGGTACTCTCCCAACACGGGCCCTACCTCCAACAGGCACACCCCAACGGACCTGCGCCCCAATTCAGACATGCCAAACAGGAAGACATAATGTGTTTTATAAGACCAAGCAAGACAATGTTGCTCAATCTACTTAGAATATTTACTTTAAAACTGTTACCTAAAAAACCCAGGTAAAGTTGACACTTTACCTGTGAATTGTGTACACTGACAACTTCTCAACCTATTCAACATGAAATCTTCTAGCTAGAACAGGTGATAAAGCAATTAGTTTTAAAGCAAAACCAGTTAATAAACCTTAAAGTTAACACTGCTCTGCTTTTTCAGTATAAAAAGTGCCTTTTTGTAAGGGAATTTCTATTTTATCCACTGCAATTAAACGTCAGCTCACACTATGCTTTAAAGAGTAAACTGCAAAATTAGGAAATATTTTCTGAGTGATGCATAACCTTAATTGATTTAAAAAAAACAAAGTGGCTTGGGGTTTTGTTTTGTTTTCCTATAAAACGCTACTATGCATCACATCATATTTAAGGTAGCCTTTTATTTTAATTAGTTCAGATACATCTCCAAGGATCATTCTGGTGGTAAAACATTTATCTTGACTTATGTTTAATGACTTTTTTTTAATGCTTTGGCAAATGAAGTCGAGTTTAAAAACTGTCTGTGAAAACAGTATGAGACTGGAACGGTAACGTCATGGAAAAAGTTTCACAGTTTTCCAGGTATATCCTTATACTGAAGAGGCCCCGGCACAAATCCAACATTCTGGAAGCTCAGGTTGACAAAGCAGCAGTGACTGGATGGTGCTTCAGCGGGGTCCCAGAAGCGACGTGGTGGCTTTGCCAAGCAGGAGGGAGTTCCCATAATCCAAGAAGTTTTCCACAGAGTCAGGCTGCTGTTCTTGATGTGACTTTCAACAAAATCACATTACTGGAAGAAAGACGCTAATATCTGCTTGCCATTAATAACTTAAGTTTTTAAATAAATATTTAAGTGCCATTTTTAGCATCTGTCCATCCTGGCTACACAACATTTGCTGCCCAGGGCTCAGTATCTTCAGCACATGCAGCCACAGAGTTCAGTCAATTCGGTTTCCGCAAATTGTAAACCTGTCTATCTCTAACAAATCTTTCTTTGAGGATCTGTGTTTTAGTTCAGAATTTTCCTGTGTTATGTCCTTCTCGTCACCATCTGGAGTTGTCAGAAACTGGTCAGAATTGCTTGTCACAAGTAACGGTATCACATTTTCCTTTTGATGAGTAGGCTGGCAAGTGACTGAAGCAGATAGGTTTTCTTCTGTGGAAAAACAGATCCATTTAATTAGCAAAGGACTCCCTCCAGCTTATAATAAAGACATACATTAGCCACACTTTAAGATGAAGCAAATGATAACCACACAGCATGCTGTATAAGCAGACATAATTTATAATGAAACTTGGAGGCTACAACTTCAGTTTGTTTATCAAAAAATTAAGGAAAGGCTATTATGTGGAACATATCACATAAAATACAGTCACACAATGTGACAGATCAGAATTTCTATATAACAAAGTCTCTCCTGTATAACCAAGTCCTAATATGACTGCTGCCAGACCTGAAAAATTAACATTGGCTCCTATCCTCAGGACATCAGGGAGTGGTCAGAATAGAATGTAGTATTTTCCGACTCTTATTTGAGATGTAAGACTTAGTTTAGCATCATCAACTCAACTCCATTTAGCATTCCAACTTCCAACTCAGGAAAAAACAAACAAAACTCCAAATGTTTATTTTAGGGCTTCCTTAGGGATCCTGGAGCCTTACCTTGGGACCCACCGATTTCTGAATCATACATTCAATCCTTGTAAGAGCAGTATCATTGAGGTAAAATGATATACCATAAACTGTACACACTTACGGTGTAAGATCTGAGTTTTGACCTATTACACAACCACTGAAGTCATCATGATCAAGACTATTAGCATAACCCACCTACAGTAATCCCCCTCCTGCCTTCCCTGCCCCCCAACACCCCACTGCTGTCTTGTGTCTCTTTTAGAACACAGTAATTAGGATGCTGCCAGGAGAGTCTGCCCTTCCTTTTCATCCTCAGTCAGACTGAGCAGCCTTCCTTCTCTTCACACTGCACATCCTCTTCATCAGCAGGGCCTGTGCTCGCCCACAGCCCTCCAGCATCTGGCCTGTTCTCCCCACGCACACAACTACCACCCTGCCATGAGGCAGCAGCTGCCTCCCTTGCCTCTTGCTTCTGGACTCACTATTCTTGAGTCTATTTTCTACCAAGCTTGAGAATTACCCTTTTAAAATGTAAGTGGGATTACGCTACGCCTCTGCTCAAGCCCTACAATGGCTCCCATCCCACTGGGAGTAAAAGCCCAGGACCTACCCCATGACCCACATCCCTCTGTGGCTCTCAGGCCCCTTCTCCAGTCTCTTCCCCATCATCAGGCCACTCCAGCCACCTGGCCTATTTTGCCCTTCAACATGCCAACAATGTTTCCTAGTTTATTTATCTCCCCCATCACGGGCCAGTCTACACTGAGCTCCATGAGGGCAGACATAGCCTACTTTTCCCCACTGCTATATCCCTGGCACCTGGCAGGCAATAGGTAACATCTGTTGGATGCTGAATGAATGAATGTAAAAACTCAGATCACTACACCAGGTGGATCTGTGGTAAGACCTAAAATATAACAATAAGTTTTAAAAAATTACTCAAATTGAAACCAAGTTTTTAAAGCATGGCTAAATGTTGACTCAGTAGAGATCATTATTAAGTAGCATTCAAATAATGGGCTCTTTAGAAAATAATTCAGAGAGGTGAGGAAATGAACCAAACATACCTTGAGAGGTTTTACATTTGTTTTGTGATTTATTGGATGGCTTGCCAGGAGTGCTGGTTGGGGGAGAACTAAACAACTTTTCTTCCATTTTGGCTTCCTTCACATATTGGCACGATTTTCCCAACAGCACAATGCTATTAAGCACCTTCAGGGTTATCAACCTAAATCCGGAAGCAAAACAAACAGCCACTGTTGTAAGGAACCTAAAGATCACAAATGCTATAACCTGATATGTGCTCATGAGAAGCAGGGGGGCTCTTGGGGAAAGAAGGTGAGCCCAGGAGCCCAAGGGCCTGGGTGGCAAGTGGACAAGTTCCTTACGCAAAGCATGAGTTTCCTGAAGCTTCTTTTCCAAGAGGGAAAAAGAGAATTTTCATAATTTCCATAGTTCTCTGTATAAGAACAAATTATATCAGGAAAAAGTCTTTCCTGGTACTTATTTATTTAACATTTTATTATAAAAGCAAAAAATTTAGAACATGTGGATGAATAAAAAAGAATATAAAAACTCCTTGTAATTCCACACCCCAGTGATAATCATTTTGACATTTGGTATATTATCGTTCAGTCTCTTCTGCTTGGAGTATAAATCCACCTGTCTTTTTTACTGTGCAGAAATGGGGTCAGGCTATTTTACCAGGTAGTAGGGAAGGGGGCTATGACCTAGAGTGTAGACTCTGGGGTCCAGGTATCTGAGTTTAAACCTGGACTCCACTCTTTAGAACCTACACGCACCCACACAAGTTACCTAACCAGTTATTCCATAAAGGGGATGATCCGGATAGGGTGTTAGAACAGTGCTTGGCACACAGAAATGTCAACCAATTTTATTTTACTTAACATATCATGAATATTTTGCCATATCAGAAAATATTCCTCAGTGACATTATTTTAAATGGCACTATATTTCACTGTATGGGTTATAATATAACAAAACCCCAAAAAGCAAGCCCTCATTTCTGGATATTTAGATTATTTCCAATATTTTGCTTTAATAAAAAGTTTGTGATTATAAAGGTTATACGTAAACCTATATTTACTTAAGGTAAATTCCTAGATAGCATAATAATTACAGAAGTCAAATTTCTAGGCCAAAGGTTACATAATTTAAGGCATTTGATACAAATCTGGCAAAAAAAAAATTCTAGAAAAACAAAATCTCACATATAGAACTTAAAAAACAAAATAGAGTCAAGGACCACAACACCATCTTTAAAGCAAAGTGAAGAACTGGACTGCTGTTTCTATGGCTGAGATGAAATCCAGGGAATAACATGAAATTCTAAGTCAGTGAAGGCAAGTCTGGGGAGGGACCTGGAAATAGGTTAAAGTAAAAGGCAAATAAGGTCCGCACAACTGATCCCAGCCTTTCCATTGCAAGAGCTAAGAATGCAAACATCAAAGACCTCACAAAGTCCATGGCCGAAGTCCCTTCCATGTGCGTAAGACTCCCAAATTTACTGCCAGCCTAATTTTCCCCCAGCCCAGTTTTCCCCCAAACTCCTCACTCACACTTTCCACTGCTTTCTAGATACTGCTTAGGGGATGTTTGACAAACATACTAAATCCAACCGGGCTCCTGAGCCCAAGCCCGCCCATCCCTCAGAACTGAAACCCAAGGCCCTCCCTGAGGCCGTCATCTTCTCCCACAAGCTCTGCTTGGACCACTGGCCTCCCCACTCCCTGATGTCCCTCCTTTCAGGCCTGTGCCTTTCCCCAGGTTCTGCATGACGCCCTCCCTCACGCTGTTCCGCTCTCCACATGAATATCAGCTTAGCAGAGAGGCTGCCTCCACCCCCTCACTGTCATTTTCCAAATCCTTACTCTGCTTCATTTTTCTTTGTAACACTATCAAGGGTCACTTTTTCTTTTTTTTTTTTTTTTAATCTTTTTGCTTTCTGGTTGTTGTCTACTCTCCCCACTGGAACTGAAGTCCTCCAAAGGCAGGGAACTTGTCTGTCTGCTTTTCTGCTGGTTCCTAGACCAGCACCTGACACCCCAGGTGCTCGCTGAATTGCTGTTGATTGGCTCAGTGAAGGCTGAGGCTGACAAGCTTTCCTGGACAGCTCAGCAGAAGATGGACGGAAAGAGGCTGAGACTGGATTTGGTGGGAAGAAATGCACAGCATTTCATATCAGGAATCAAAACTGAATTCTGATTTGTTTTTGCTGAAGGGAGATTATTGGTTTTAATGGAGCTAGTGAGTAAAAATGGCTCTATGGGTAGGGCAATTTTTAAAAAAGTTTTTGAAGGAGAGAGAGGATAATTTGGGTATTACCCCAACAGAAGCATAATTAGGACATACCAGTAGAACGGAAGGATCAGTGAACAGGTCTGCCTGGTTGGACTATCCACACAGAAAACTAAGGAATAATTTGGAGAGTAGGGCCATAAAGAGAGGAAGGGTAGAGGAAGTGAATGTCCATGGAATTTTAAGTAATAAAGATGAAAGGATGCCTACTTGGTGGATTATGCAAGGCAATTATAACAAGAGCTTTCAGGTGCAGCATAGACATGCTTCATTTCCTGCTTTATGTTAAAAGAACCTATTAGAATAATTAGCTTGTTAAATAAAGATGGAAGCAATTATAGTAGTATCCCCAGATAACCAAGGTACACCACTAAGAATTCTGAGAGGCAGTTTGAGAATTTGTACCAGAGAAGGAGGACCTCATGTTTCCTAGTGACAAAAAAAGCTGATAAAAGTTACACCTTAATCAAGTATTTACATGTTCAATGAAATGGAAAACAGATGCAGTTCAACAGGAGCTGCACTGGCTGTCACCGCCTCTCCCTGAACACACCCCTTAAGGGGGCAGAGGCTGAAGGGGACGGGAAGCACATTCGTGACCCTTGGGGCCCTGCACAGACAAGGAGGAGTGATGATTCACATGCTCCTTCCACAGAAGCTTCCTAGACACCCGGGGAAAACATAGTAGGAAGCACAATCAACACACAACTGCAACACCACACAACTGCAACACCACAGATGTCTCTGGAAACCAGATCTCACCCTAAAGGGAAGAATCTGGGTGCTTGGACCACTGAAGTTATTACTGCTATGCTTCTTCTCGCCCCACTTTTCCCTCTTGAGACTCAGTTTTGACCTTTGCCACAGGTCAACACCATCTGGGCCTAACTCCCAACATACCAGACTGCAAGTGAGTGAGGGGAAAGCGTTCCCTTTCTTCTTTCTTAGTAACAAATCTAAAGCAAGGTTGGGCTACTTTATTGTGAAGTACCTTCTTGAGAAAGGAAAACTAACAATGGCAAAAACACTATTTTATACTTGATGTACTGAAGGTGATTACTTCACTATTGTTTTTTGAGCTTTTCTTGATATAGTATTTGTCTTTAAAAGTGTTGTGTTTTATCTGACATACAAAAAATAATTTAATCCTATCTATGTAGCTAATACAGGGACATCAAAAATAGTACATAAAACTCAATATACTGAGCATACTTAAAACATCATATTCACAAATGCTGATGACAAACAACAGGATAATGCCATATTTTTTCTTATGCTACAAATGGAATAAAACAGCGCAGGAACAGGAGCAAAACAAATCCAACTGGCTTCTTGGTTCCCACTGTCTATCCATTCTCCACACTGCAAACTGCATAGTCTTTTTTTAAGTTTTTTTATTACCAATTTTATTGAAATGTATCCATAACCATATAATCCATCCAAAGTGTAAAATCAATGGCATTTGGTATAATCACAAGTGCATTCATCACTTCAATCAATTTTAGAGCAAAACTGCACAGTGTTGCCAAAGCATGCTTCAGGTCATGCCAGGCCCTGCTCAAGCCCCCAAATGCCATCTCAACTGGCTGGATGAACACCCAAGGTCAGCGAGGCTTGCATGGTCTGGTCTCTGCCAGCTCTCTGGCCATACTCCGCCCCCCCCCCTTCTTTACACTCACTGCTCTCTGAAAATGCTACATATGTCCCACCTCAGGGCCTCGACACTTGCTGCTCCCTCTACCTGGGCGCACGTGCCTCGCCTTGGTGTTTAGATCGCTGGCTCCTCTGTACGGTGTAGAGCTCAGTTCACCTCCTCAGGTGGGCCTTCTCAGACAGTCCAATCTCAAGCTGCTTTCCAAATCACTCTTTGACATTACTTACTATTTTCATGTTATTTATTATTAACTTAAATTGTTTTAGTTGTTTACCTGTTTAGTATTTGTCTCCACAACCAGAATGTTAAGCTACATGAATTTCAGATAAAGTACAACCAGTCATAGGCAAGGAAAGTACATTTCTGTATCACCTAGAGTTTACATGATACAGGGCTACATAACGCTAAATAATTAAATGTGACAAACATACTAGAAGGTCAGTGATGTTTTTAAGCATAGGCGAAAAATAACTAATCGCAGTAGCAGGCTTTATTTCAAGGTTTCCCTTAACTATCTAAAAATTGGCATTTATAGGCTTCATGTTTTAATTGAGTGAAATCCCAGTGAAGATTTTTAAAAAGATATATTTTACAACACATTGTTCATAAAAGAAATACAGGTGACTGGAATCCTAAGCAAAAAGTGATTTTTAAATAAACAATTTCACTGAAGAGTAATATAAAATCTAAAGCACTATTAATACTATTAGCAAATAGAAGTAGACTTAAATGTAACCAGAATTGACCTGAGCCACAAATACCCTCGGAGTACATGTTGTTAAGGGAGCCCCCAGGATGGTGAGAGTGGGAGTAACATGAGTGGGTGATCTTAACTTCTATGACATCTTGCATTTATACTTTACTGTTAGCCAAAAATATATTCAAGAATAATCTTACCCAAAATAGAAGAGTATGACACAGGCATAAGACAGGATTCCTTGCACTTTAATTGAGCTTGTTACAACTCTGATGAGCTAGCCAGAAACAAACCAAAACAACAAAAACACACAAACAGAACATACAACCACAAAGTTATTAGTTAATATTTAAAGATTTCTCCATGCTGACTTTAAAACTTTAGGGCCACAACTGCAACTGGCCTCTGTCTAAATCCAGGTGGGAGGTAATAGGTTTGTCATTCATGCCAGAAGTTGCCTGACCATGAAATCCTTCTAAGGTAGATTTGGTTTGCTCAGGTAAATCTAGGTGGCCTGTGGCTAATGTTCCTGCTTCCTGCTGTTGACTCTCTGGAGTCGGTCACTACACTCAGGTTTGTAAATGACACATGCAGTTGCACCCTAATGGAGAAGCAAATCAGCTGATTTTGAAAATGACAAGTTATTCTGGAAAGTACACATGCATTTATCTTGCTATATATCTCCTCCTTACTAGAGTCAGAAACACTTAGCAGGTGTTTCCCTTATCCCTGCTCCTTTTTCCTTTTTGATTAATTAAGAACCCTCAATAACTTGCAGGGAGCCCAGAGAAAGGAGAACCTTAGGAGATTTGCACAGTATTTAAAAAAACCTAAATATTAATACAGAATTACAATAGAATGGAAAATTTCTGTTTTTTTAAAAAATATAGTTAAGTATTACATTTCTCACAGAAATAAAGGAGTAAAAACATTTATCCCTGGAATTCTACTTAATAAATCTGATCAATCCTACTGAGGGGAGCTTATTCATTAAAGGTGCAGCTGTGCCCAAATATTAAGGTCTATGGACAATGCTTATATGGAAATGGAAAATCAGGGAAAATAACTGGTCTTATTTAGCAATGTCAAGTTATCATTAAATGGTAGGGTCTATTAGGGTGTCTTAAGCATCATAACATATATTTTTATATTTATTTTAAATATGCTTTCAATAAAAGAATCCTTGGGAAGAGGTTGGGAAAATGGATTGTCATATGTCCAACAGGTTCACTATTAAAAAATGACATGGAAGCCTTACCTGTGTTAAGTCTCTAAAAGGGAAATGGAATTTTGTACAAATATTTGTGATAAAAGTTAATGTGGCTCTAGGATTTTATTCATTAATATGAAAAAAACCCAATTACCATATTTAAGCTTAAATGTCTTCATATTTATGTAGAGTAATATTAGTTAACTTTTAAGATTCATAAGCCCAAGTCTAGTTTTCATAATACCATAATACATTTCTTTTACTTTTTTTTTTGATTATGAGTTCACTTCAGGACCTAATGTAATATGAAGAAGGAAATACTGCAACCCTTGTATCTTAATTAAAGAATAAACTTAATCACTGAGGCCTTAGTATATTCCTCAAGGCTCCCAAATGTCTGCTAAAGCTGTGCTGCCACTATGAAGCTCTGTAAGCAAAGCATTGCAAAAGAGAGCCCACTATATTACTGCATAATTAAATAATCCTTCCCAAAAACACAGGAAGTTTTCCATAAGTGTTTTTTGCAATAAAATTAATAAAAAAAGCTATATTATCATATAAAAAACAAACAATATGATTGAAAATATTTACAACATGGTAATCTGGACAGTCACAATGAAATTTAAATAATATTAAATGTATTTATCAACCAGTATCTATAAAAGATCAGGTAAGCTGTTTGTCTAAAAGCAATAGGTTGATGTATGTTGGAATAACCTACATCTTCTTTATACTTTTCTTAACTGGTTTCCAGACAGCTGGATCTTTTCTGATGTGATAATAGGTAGTCAAGATGAATGCAATGAAATACAGGTGTAGCCTGTAATCTTCATTAACATTATTACCACCTTGATGTGGGCCAGTAACTATTTTAAGACTATATCAAGCAATTTACTAAAATAGTTTGAGTTGGTGAAATTACTTCATAAGGTTCAGTGCTATTTTTATTTTTAAAATAATATATCTCCTGAGTAGAACAGCAGAAATTTTCATTGCAAACATTTTGGAAAATTAAATTAGTAATTACAATGGATACTATTTCTTCATGTGGATATAACATAGTTTATTTAACCTATTTAGTTTCCAGATTATCACTATTATACGTGCCACTGCAATGCATATCCTTACTGATAAATCATTATGTGCCAATTATGACTATTTTCTTAGGATAAATTCCTAGAAGTGGAATTATTGCGTCAAAGCATAATCCTGTCAAACTGTCCTCTAAAATACGGATTAATTTATACTTCTACCAGTAAGTATTGTAGTGGTTATGCCAATGTTTGACACCATGTATTGCTAAAAAATAGAAAAATCTTTGCTAAATGAATAAGCAAAAATGCAAATCCTCATTGTTATGAAAGCCAGTATACCTACCAGATGGCTCAAAAACAAAAAGGATAATGCCCTAATTAAAAAAATTATTTTCTTTCTTCCAAGTCATTTAATTTTTATATCAAGCCCTATTGAAACAAACTTACTGATATTTCATTTATTAATATTTTAAAACCGTGGCTATCTCTATAATGGAAAAGGAAAAAAAAATGGACTTACTAAAACAGCTAGTGGGAGAGGAATAAACCCCATCCTGCGAGCCACAGAGTCACTGTAATCCGTGTAAGCCTAGAAAGAGAAGAAGAAAATAATTTCTACTTATGGGATTTAAATAGCATTTTAAAAGATAATCATCACTAGCAAGTGTTCTCAACAAGTAAGGATGTAAACAAGAAGAAAAGAACCTTGCACTTGAATTATGTAATTCAGTAAAAAGAGGTAGAAATCTAAACAGTCAAAAGTAGTTCTAAATATATTACTGTTATAATGCTGCAAAAATCATACTATTTAATGTTATGAACTATTAATGTGTAAACATTCAGAAGAGAACAGAGATAAGTAAAAGTTTGAGTTTTTGCAGCTTTTCCTTAACTAATATTCCACACTAAACTAAACCACTGTACAGTTAATTTCAGACTATGCCTTTCACATAATACTCACATTTTTCTGTCGGCTACTAACAAAGTCAAAAGCAAGGCTGGCTCTATATTCACTATAAACCTAAAGACAAATAAGAATGAATATTAAGTAATACAGTGCAAATATATAATGTGTAAAGGATTTAGACTTTGTAGATAAAAATGGTCTGTGTATGTAATTAACCAGGAACAAGGTACTAATCAAATTGTTTTACCAAATTCAGACATCTGGATATAATTTTTCTATTTGTTGTTTTCCTATATTTAAGAGTGAAACATAGCCTCAATCCCTATCCCCACCCTGAACAGTTTAATTTTGTAGATCTTTTAAAGGTTTCTCTTTTCTAATTCACAGAGGGATAAATATTCAATGATTATGGGGTTAAAAGTTTCAAATTTTTGTTCAAGTACACATTTTAAGAATAATATATGAAACAGTTAAAAATTTTTAAAATAGTTGACTAGTATAAAAAATTATTATTACTGTATATATAAGCAAAACAATGCCTTCCTTAGAAAAATGGAAGCCAAATAAGATATTAAACCTAGTAAGAGAATGCAGCAGTTATGAAGGCACTTGTAGGTCACCAGGTCCACTAAAACCTGTATTAAATCCCTGAACCAAGACTATTAATTTTGACTGTAGATGCTGAGAAAGTGATTTTAAGGGAATTATTGTGCCAAGAGAGTAAAGAGAGAAATTACTTTATCAGCACTTTATAAGAGTCCACAATTGTATTTTATTGAAATATATATTAAAGTATTTAGAAACTCATCATCAAATCATGTTGTAGCAATTGCAAATTGATTAGTTTTTAAATCTTTGCCTTTTGAAATAAAACAGTAAGTATCAGACTAAGACTATTAAGAGTAAAACCCAATAAAATTCAGAAAAATGTTGAAACTATCATCTATTTCTGGATTCAAGGAGGAATAAGAAATGCACTAGGAAACACTTTGTATACAACGAGCCTAAAGCCACATATCTATTCTAGAAATTGTACAGAATATATGGTTACAACAAAAAACAAATACTTTAAGAAAACAGATTATGATAGTATGAACAATTTATAAAGATCCTGAATTAATGATACTTTTACCTGAACTACTGGCAAATGTATACTTTTACCCAAAAATACGGAATTAGGACTGTATTTATATTGAGAGAAAATATTTCAATATTATTATATTCAATATTCAATATTAGAATGAAATAATTTTTAAATGTTTAAAATCACAATTTTAACTTAAAAGTAGTAGTTACCTTTTATCTTCATAAATGCAATAAACCTAAACTTATAATTCAACAATATTATAATATTAAAAGGCAGAAAAAACTAAGCTGATGTTAACTTTAAACACTGAATTGCTTACTAAAATACTTACATCTGCAGTAATATCATTGAACTTGGTGATAAAGGCATGTTTTACAATATCCACAGCAGTTTCTGATGCAATCACCATACAGACATCTGGAAACAACACCCAGAGATGATCTATAACGTATGGGGAGGAAAAAAGAGACAATTAAATCTATTAATATGAATGGAATCCACAATATCATGAACTACCACAGAAATCTGAAATTTCCACAGGGCAAAACTATATTTTTAATAAATGATCACAGAATTATCATTCAATTACAATCTTTACCAAAAGAGCCATATTTTATCAAGTTAAAGGATAAGTCATTCAACAAATATTCATTCAGTACTTTCTACATGCCAAGCATTATTATAGCTGGGGGCACAGTGATGAGCAGAGTTGGTGCCATATACTGGTGGGCTGGCTAGGATTAGCTAGCTATTTATGGAATACTTCAATTCTATAGCTCCCTCAGCTGGATAGCAAAGCAGCTAGCTGAAACGTGCTGAAGTCAACCGAGCAATTCTTTTCCTCTTTGATCACTATGATTTCTATATCATTTATTTTACTATCATACATATATAATTTGGTAATTTGCTCACCTTTCCCACGTTGATTAAAAGGCTAATTTGATACAAAGTATCTGATATAAAACACAAATAACCTCCTAAGACCTTAAAGAAAGCAGGACAAAGCAGAAAAAGATAGTTAGAAATGTTGACAAGGACCCAAGGACTCAGGACCTAGGCAGCTGGGGATTCGGTGGAAATGACACAGCTCGGGCAACTACACGCTGGCCACAGAAGATCATTTTTGTGTCTATGGCATCATGTGGAGGTTTTGGAAGTCAGATGGACCTTATTCAGTGAAGAGCTCTGCAACTTTCTGCTACATGACCTTGGACAAGGTTCTTAATTACTGAAGTTCCAGCTTCCTCATCTATAAATGTGGATAATAAAAATACATACTTTGGGGGGGAGAGGCAGATGTAAATCAGTGGTTTAGTACTTGCTTCCCACTTATTAGGTCCTGGGTTCAATCCCTGGTACTGCCAAAAAAAAAAAAAAAAAGAGGACATACTTCGTAATAATGAGAATTAAATGAGTTAAAGATGTAAAAGGCAAAGCAATGTGCCTGGCAGACAGCTAGTATTATTTTATGTTACTGATGACCTTGCAAACTTAGCCCAAGATTCCATAGATGGCTTTTTTTAAAAAAAGGTAATGAAAAAACCAAAAAGAAGATGAAAGAACCATGACATCTTTTTATATTGCCTGCCACAGTAGTGCAAAGGAGATAAAATTTGTTGACAGTCACAGCATATCCAGTACCAATGGGAGCATGACTTCAAAAATCTTCTCATCTGGAGGCTTATGGATCATTTGTACTTTGATATAACAACCCTGCCTCGGGACTGCTGGCTCCAGGTGGGCTCCATTGCCACACAGATACACTCAGTTACAAACAAATATACCACCTTTCATCAAAAGAATCAAGATATACAAAGAATCTAAATGTGTGTAAGAAGGGAGGGTTTTGTCCACAAGTTACATAGTCTTTGGATCTACTGAGATTAGAATTTAAAAGTAACTTCTGGAAACATATTTCCAAATTCGTACATCTCATTTTATATTTGTTTCTGATTCTTCACAAGCACGAGAACACCAGCAATGAACCAAAATAAATTAATAAGAAGTTATTAAATGCCTGTAACAATAAATGAAATGCTAAACATAATTTCGACTCTTAAGAATAGTTGGTACAAAAATGTTAAGACATTTAAAACCCTCAAAATTCCTTGTGATACCTGGCAAGGCAGCGATCATTTCCCACCTAATCCACTGCAGTATTTAGCAAACTGCATGAGAGTTACCGGTCAACTGCCCTTTTAGTCTGGGAGTCCTTCAAACATCTCAGTACTTTTCACATTTTACACAGTGGCTTGCCTTGCACCTAGCACACTGTACATACTCAGTAAATATCTGCTAAGTGAATGGATGATGAAAACTCACGGAATCGCCAAAAGCCTTCTGTCAGTGTATAATTAAGTTATCTCTTGCAAGTCTTGATTCAAAGATGCATGTAAGTAACAGAACGAACTGCTTTATATTATCTTTAATTATCCTTATTAAAAATGTTAACTAATGAACAGTGAATACAGTCATTAGTGAGAAGACAAATGTGTCAGGAAAGAGTAAAGGCTCATCTGGTTAACCCCTGAAATGAAAAGACCTAAGTGTAGAAAATCACACCATTCTACAGTTAAAACAAAACAAAAAAAAACCACCAAAAACCACCCGAGAGGCTGCAGTGCTCAGCAGGGTACACTCACCACCAAGCACAAAGCTCTAGAGAGACTGAGGTTTATGGGAAATGATGTACCAAAGACATTTCACATGATATGGTATCCCACCATGCCGCCAAGAATATACCCAAGGCATTCTATTCCAAGAAGTATTTCAAATACCCAGGAACAGCAAAGGCTTCTGAAGTTTTCAGCAATAACCATTTTATTCCATATGAAAGAATGATTTTTGGTTTAAGAGTAAAACTATAAGACATTGTATTTGTTAACAGTTAGTTACCTGGATTCCAAGAAAACTGCTCCATATTTCTTAGACACACTATTAACAAAAGCACGTAATTTGTGAATCGTTCCTTAATATCTGAAAAAACAAATACAATACTGCCTTTACAATTCTTTACTTTAGTCTAAGGTAATGGAATTATTATATTATATATAAAATGTCTGTAAAATAAACATACCATCATATATATATATAGGATATGCTACACTGGCAGGCCATTTATTTCTGTGGTCAACATAATTCTATTACAGAAATTATAGTTTCTTACAAACTTCAAAAAATATTCAAACCATTAGTTTGTTCCGACTGGGTCAATAGATTGTTCCAATTGCCCTCGGAGAAATATGACAACTTTTTCATTTTATAGAAAAAGAAAAAAATAGAAACAGAGAGTAAACTACAAGACTTTGGGTAATATAAAACCTCTGTATCTAGACTAGTTACAATCTGGTCAATAGTAAATATGTAAGTATTGACTTGATGAATCCTTTACCTCAGAACATTACTGGTATTGCAATAGAATTTCTAAGATTACATGTATAACTTAGGGGAAAAAAACCTCCTAAGTTAGGTTTCATAATAATATTTACCATAAGTTAAACAACTACATATGCTGAGCTATAACCTAGACTGAATTAAAAACAAAAACAAAAACAAATTGAGTTCACATCTCACTTTTTAAGCTGTAACTTCCTCAGAGTCTATGGTACCATATTATCAAGAAATGGAACGAAATAATAAAGTATGGCCTGTGTGTGCACGCTGTCTGTGTGTCTGTCTATACATGGTGGGGACTGCAGGAAGGAATGATCATTCATACAGCAACCCATACAAAAGCTCGTATACATTTTGCTGTCAATTTCCCTAATATTCTACTATCACAGTAATTCGAGGGCCTCACCTACATTAATCAACTGTGGTTCCTCCTAGAGCCCCCTGCAGCAGAATGATGAATTTCAATTTCATCTTGAAGTCCTGATTGTCTTGGCTCCTTTTTCCTTACTTCTATTTTTCCCTTTGTAGCAAAACCACTTGGACTTTTATTCTACAGCACAAACTCTGGTCTCTATAGGTGAACTGGCATTTTCCATTGCTGTCTTCCCTAAATCCCTAAGCTCTACCAGACAGTAGCTGCCACTCTCTTTTCCAGGGTAGCTCAGCTCCTAATCCTTATTTGTGATGTGCCTGTACCTTTATTTCCCTTAAAGTCCACTGGGTACAAATCACTGTTTGTGAATCTACAGTTATTTCTTATGAGATACGATGTTTCTTGATATAAACTCATAATACAGTGAGTCTCAAAAGGGAGAAGGATCAATATGCTCACTTGAAGGGCATACCAAAATAAGGAGGAGATGCACATGGAGTTTTCAAGGACACAAGTTTTGTTCAGTCCTAGATTACATGTTCAATTTTTTTTGTAATTTCAAAAGGGCTTATCAATTAAAGGAGGCTAGGGAAAGTCTGTCCTAGAATACTTTCCATCAAAACTGGGAACACATGTATTCTGTTATTTACCTACAGTTAATTATGGAATTTAATTAATTGGAATTCTGTACAATTATTCACAAAGCTGCATCTAAATGTGTTCTAAATCCTCTGGATTTCTAATTTCCTTAAGCAAATTTAACAAAGAAATCTACTGTCCTCTAACCCATCCATTAAATATGGATATGTTATACTGATTTAGTTCATTATAGAATTATCTGGAAAAAACATTGCCTTGAGACATTTAAAATGTTATCTGAAATAAGCCAAAATAACTTTTACGAACTTTTATTAATTTAAAAAAAACAAAAGCAATGTTTAAATTAATCATATCTGAGTACAGAATCACCCAGATTTTTGGATACATAGTAGTTTCCAGCATAGAGAAAACCTGCAATCATTTCAATTCTAAGCATACTGATAAAAGGAAAAACTCCACCTAACTAGAAGGACATTTAAAGTAAAATAAATATTTTAAACAGTAGACTTTTAAAATACTGTAGAGAGTAATCAAAACTTAAATTCTGGTAGGTGATTGCGATTTTAAAATATGACAGATGTAAAGGATGGTAAGTTTGAAGATTAAAAGAAATCTAATAACTTAAAAATAAATATGTATTTATTTTAATCACTCATTTATCAATGTAATTATAAAAATGAGGCTGTTTATAAAACACGTTTTATTAGTCTTACACTTTCACAATTTGATTTTAATGAGAACAAATTTTAATAATATTAATAACCTATTACATATACTTGATACAGTCAAAGAAGTATTTAACTCATACCTCATCTTCAGAACAATCAGGGTGTTGACTGGGACTAATGCTTACATTAATTAAAAATGAAAACTTCTACCAAAATCATAATGCTTTCTCTAGCCTTTAGTAAGTAGTCTAAAAACAATGGTGATTAATGCTTTTAAAATATTTCTGATATTTAGATTCCTTTCCGCTGCTTTCTTACCACTAATAGGGATATTCTTTAACATATTATATTTACAGTCACATTTAAATTGTGAAATAAGTGAAATTTATTCCCCAAAGCCATTAAATTTAATAGTTAGGCAGGCTAATGTTAAGAGTATTAAACAGAGTCATCTTGAGCTAGAACCTTATTTTAGATTAGCATGACTCCTGCTGGATCTTTCTGAATGCAGAGCTCATAGTATCTATGGGTAAAAATTATGAAAACATTTTCATCTCAATGTCTATCAGCAAGCACTGGTTCAGTATGAGCTAGTACTTACATTAAAATGAGGTAGAAAAAAATATATTAAAAGTATGGTTTAACTAACAAAACTCTATTTCATATCCCTTTAGGCAATTCCTCTAAAAAAATGTACAGTCAGTTAAAAATCTGAAAAGGATAAAGTTACTCCAAAATATCCAAACTCAGTCCAACCCAGCAGAAGGGACTGAAGTCGACACTACGTATTTGGCAGCTTGACTTCTGAGGGAGAAAAGGGCTGTGAGAACTAGGGACTGGCTCTGACACTGCAGCTCTAATGAGTGTAAAGAAGGCAAATGGCAGCTTTCTAGAAGCCTTTCTCTAGCCATTTACTCTCTGAGAACCATGTGTTTACTATCTGAGAACCATGTGCTGGCAAGATTGCCTAGTACTGATTTTTGTTTTCCTTTCTTGGGGATAGGTTTGAAAAGCTACTTTAGGGTAAAGTTAATTTCATATTCTTCTAAAACCTAAGGAGAGACAGAAGTGGGTGGTAGATCACCCTGAATTGTTAACACTGAAATACTTTAAGTATTAAAAAAAGGTACTTTTTTTGATGCTCATTACTAATCCTTTAAGCCAAATAAGTGAATTTTTTTGTGAGGTGATACCCATTAACTGATCAGTATGACAATTGTTTCCAGAGTTTTCTTAAAATGCAAATACTGAATCCCTAATATTTCTAAACTAGGAGGCTGTAATGTTGGGGACATGAATTTATAAAAGAAAGAAAAAGGTGAAGCAGATGTGGCTCAAGCAACTGAGCACCCACTTCCCACATGGGAGGTTCTGGGTTCAGTTCTGATGCCTTCCAAAGAAAAAGAGACAACGAGCAGACAATAAGCATAAACAACAATCAGAAAAGCAAAAAAACAACAACAAAAAACCCAAATGAGCAAACAGACGAGGGAGCCAACTCAGGGTAGAAGGGGGAAGAAAAGGGGATATTAATTATATTAGCATGTTAATATGGTTAAAAACCATTCACAATTTCACAATTTCAAGACTACTATACACAATGACTGAAAGTCCTTGAAACTTGAGATCTGCATGTCTAGTTTAAAGCCCTATGAGAGTGTAATGCCTACTCAAAGCATGTTAACACAGATTAATAAAAAATATGCTTTCTGCAATAAACTAAATTCTTATAGTTGAGTCAATATATTCTAGGGTTAACTACGGAAGCTGACAAAAAAAATCTGCAATTTTTTAATACCTCTTTTCTCCATTCTCCTCCCCTCCTCTTTCATCTCAAATCTATAGCCTTTGGCAGAACATTTGAAAGGAGAGAAATTTAATACATAGATATAGCACAAGTTACCTTACTGAGCTTTGAGTTCTAAGGCTTATCATTGCCCTATAGAATTATAAACCTTTTTATTAAAGTTTCTCACTTGTTCTTTCTGTACTTTGTCTAGTTGTCAAATCTCCTGTAATTCTAAACACACCATTGTTTCACTATATTCTCATGCCATGAGTTTTCTTTTCTAATAGTGAAATAAAATTTACAGTCAAATGCTCAGATTATTTAGGTGCATGATTCAATGAGTTCTTACAGATGTTTCACCTGTATCACAACTGCCTAGTAAAAATGAATAGCTGTTCCATCACCTCCCAGAAATATGGACTGCCTTTTCGTTTTTCTAAATGAGTCTTTTTTTTTTCTTGATGAGTATAAGATTTTAATTTTGAAGCCCAACCTCTTTATTATCTTTCATGCTTGGTGCTTTTTGTGTCTTCTCTAAAATATTTGCCTATACCAAGAGTGTGAATATATTCTATTTTGTTCTAGAAGCTTTATAGTTTTACCATTTATGCTTAGGTCTACCATTTTGAATCAATGTTGGGGGGAGGAGGGGATGAAAATTCTTCTTTTTAAAATCTTTATCCAGGGAGCAGGTGTAGCTTAGTGGTTGAGTGCCAGCTTCACATGTACAAGGTCCCAGGTTCAATTCCTGGTACCTTCTAAAAAAAAATCTTTGTCCAGATGATGTAGTATCATTTATTAAAAGACTTTTCTGACTCTCTGACTCCATGCTTCTAGCATTCCAGGCTCTGTAGCAAACTCTGTTAAAACCTCCTTCCCACCGAGATATCCGGGAAGATGGCAGACTAGAAAGACAGAGGACTCTGCTCCCCCAGAAAAATAGCTACAGGACAGGCAGAAATGGCCTGAAAAAAAAAAAACAAAACCTTCTAGGGTTTAGGATACCAGGGGAAGGCTGGACACCGCCCATAAGAGAAAGGGGCAAAGGAAAAGAATTATGACAGCAAAACTGGGAGTTAAAAGCGGCAGCTGCAAGTGCTGGTACCCTCCCATACTATATAGAAACTTTTAATTCTCAGGCCTTGGCAGCTGGGACCTATGGACAAAGGGGACCCCAGGGATCTAATCCCCCAGCAAAAGGGAGACAGAGGGGCTTAGACTAAGGCTGACTCAGCTTTTGACCCACAAATCTGGTCTGTTGTGTCCCACAACCCCTTCTAGGCTGGGTGCAGCTGCGCCATTGTTTGCCTTAGGAGCTGGCAAGGAACTAAAGTGATATAACCCTTTCAGTCTCCCTTTCCACTGACTGGGATTGGTTGTTGAAGATGCAAAGGGGAGCGGAACTGTTCCCTACCCAGGAAAAGAGAGGGGACTGCCAGCAAAGATTGGAGAACTGCCTCTGAGAAAGTTTGAATTGCAAGGCCCTTAGACTCCAGGCAGAATCCTCTACCATGTTGATCTGGTCCATGGTCCAGCAAGCACACATTGACCAGGCTTTGAATGGAGAGGGCTGCCAAAGAGCGCTATCTTCTGGAAAAACAAGGAAGTGCACGTAAGGAAATGAAAAGTACATAAAAAAGGCTTTTTTTCAGCCTTTATAGCTTCCCTCCCCAAAGACTTATTGGATCAAGGGCCCAGGTTTGAGCAACTAACACAGTCAATCTGAAAGATCCAGACCAGGTTAAACCAAGACTCAAAAAACACTAGTAACACAGCCTCCGGCCACTAAATCCCTACAAAAGAGACAGAAAGAACATCAGAGTAAGCTCACCATCATAACCAGATGCCTAGACATCAGAAAAAAATTACAAGCCAATCTAAGAAAATAGAAAAAGTGGCCCAAGCAAAGGAATATCAAAGCCCCAGATGTGACACAGGATTTGAGACAACTCATCACCGAGATACACCACATTTTCAAAACCAAATTAATGATTTAAAAGATAATATGGGTAAAGAGATAAAGGACATCAAGGAGACACTGAACTAGCGCAAGTGAGAATATGAAAACATGAATAGAAAAGTAACAGAGTTCATAGGAATGAAAGACACGATAGGTGAGATTAGAAACACACTAAAGGCACATAACAGCAGACTCGAAATGATAGAAGAAATAAAAAGTGATACAGAAGGCAGAAGAGTTGAAACTGAAGAAAGAAAAGAACAGAGGGAAAAGAATGAAAAAAATTGAGCAGGGGCTCAAGGAGTTAAATGACAACCTATATGTCATGGGTGTTCCAGAATGGGAAGAAAAGGGCAGAGTTTTTCAGGGAATAATGGCTGAAAATTTCCCAACTCTCCTGAAAGAAATGAACTTACATGTCCAAGAAGCCCAGTGTACCCCAATTAGAATAAATCCAATAAACCTACTCCAAGACACATACTATTCAAATGTTAAATGTCAAAGATAAAGAAAATTCTGAGAGCAGCAAGGGAGAAGCAAATCATCATCTACAAGGGGCGCTCAGTAAGACATAGTGCAGATTTCTCACCAGAAACCATGGAGGCAAGAAGTCAGTGGTATAATACAATTACAATACTGAAAGAGAAAAACTGCCAGCCAAGAACTTTCTCCAGTAAAATTGTCCTTCAAATAGCAAGGTAAATTTAAAATATTCACAAATGACCAGAAACTAAGGGAGTTCATAAAAAAGAATCCAACTTTGCAGGAAATTTTAAAGGGAAATTTAGAGCCTGAGAGAAAACAGGACAGAAAGGATTGGGTGAGAGTACAGAAGAATGAACAGCAGAAAGGATAACCAAAAGAGAAAAAAAAAAAACAAAAACAGATGAAAATAAGATATAACATATGAAAAACAAAGAACAAAATGGTGGAAGTAAATAAGGCATTTAGAGTGTTACCATTGAAAGAAAATGGATTAAACTCGCCAATCAAGAGATATAGGCTGGGGGAGTGGATGTAGCACAAGGGATTGAGCACATTCCTTCCATGTACAAGGTCCTGGGTTCAATCCCTGGTACCTCCTAAAAACAAAAACAAAAACAAAAACAAATGAAAAAAACCAACTCTATGGGGAGCTGATGAAGCTCAATGGTTGAATGCCTGCTTCCCATGTACGAGGCCCTGGATTCAATTCTCAGTACCTTCTAAAAATAAAAAAATAAAGAAATAGGCTGACAGAATGGATAAAAAACCATGATCCATCCATATGCTGCCTACAAGAGACTTACCTTAGACCCAGGGATACAAACCGGTTGAAAGGGAACGGCTGGAAAAAGATACTGCACTCAAATAGACTTAAAATATAAAATAAGTTATAAGAGATACAGAAGGCCATTATATATTAATAAAAGGGACAATCTACCAGGAAGAAATAACTCATAAATATCTATGCACCTAATCAAGGTGGCCCAAATTACATAAGGCAAACGAGCAAAACTGATCGGAAAGATAGACATCTCTACAATAACAGAGCCTTCAACACACCACTCACATCATTAGATAGAACTAGACAAAAGATCCAAGGAAAGAGAAAATTTGAAAAGTATGATAAATGGGCTGGACGCAACAGACATATACAGAATACTGCACCGAAACTCAGTGGGTTATATATATTTTTCGGGTGCTCATGGATCTTTCTCCAGGATAGGCCATAGGTTAGTTTACAAGGCAGGTCTCAATAAATATAAAGACTGAAATTATTAAAAGCACCTTCTCTGAACATAATGGACTAAAACTAAATATCAGTATAGATGGAAAAGAGGTAAAATCACAAATGTTTGGAAGCTAAACAACAAACTCCTAATTAACCAGTGGGTCAAAGAAGAAATTATAAGTGAAATTAGTAAATATATTGAGACAAATGAAAACAAGAATATAACTTATTAAAATTTATGGGATACGGCAAAGGCAGCTGTAGCAGTTTGATATTATTGATGAATTCCAGAAAGAAATATTGGATTATGTTTATAAACTGATCTTCTCCTTTGGGCATATTAGATTATATTGGATTCATAGGTTTACTTAAGTAATTATGTAAATCTCTTATGCCACTAGGGCATGGCATGGCAAAGGACAGAGTTGGAGGCTTTTAATGTTAGCATTTTGGTGTAGGAGTTTGGTGCTAAAGTCTTAAGCTGGAGCCCCAGGGAGAGAGACAGCCATTTGCCTGGTAGTCTACAGCTGACCTTGTGGAGAGAGGCAAGCCTAGAGAGCCTCAGAGTCTACAGCTGACCTTGTGGAGAAAACAGAGGAGCTGAGCCCAGAGGAACCCAGGAAGCCTGAACCCTCACAGCTGTCAGCAGCCATCTTGCTCCAACACGTGAAAATAGACTTTGGTGAAGGAAGTAACTTATGCTTTATGGTCTGGTATCTGTAAACTCCTACCCCAAATAAATAACCCTTGATAAAAACCAACTATTTTCTGCTATTTTCCATCAGCATTCCTTTGGCTGACAATACAGAATTTGGTACCGAGGAGTGGGGAAGTGCTTTTGCAATTACCGAGATGCTGGAACAGTTTTACAAAAGGGTAAGGGGTATTTTTTGGAGGAATTGTGAGATGCATGATGGAAAAGGCCCAAGTTGCTTTGCAGAGACTGTTGGTAGCAATATGGAGCCTAAAATTATTTTTGATACAGCCTTAGAAGGAAATTGTGAGATGGATGCTAAAGAAACTTTTTATGATACCTTAGAAGTTAATGATGTAACTATTACTGGAAACTGGAGGAAAGGCAACCTGTGTTTTAAAAAGTTGCAGTGCTCAGAGGGAAATTTATAGTCTAAATGCCTATATTAAAAAGGAAGAAAAAGCTAAAATCAAAGGTCTAACAGAACAAATGGAGGAACTAGAAAAAGAACAGCAAACCATTCCCAAAGGAAGCAAGAAATAATAAAGATTAGAGCAGAAATAAATGACAGTGAGAACAAAAAACCAATAGAAAAAAGCAACAAAGCCAAAAGTGGTTCTTTGAGGAGATCAATAAAATTGACAAACCCTTAGCTAGACTAACAAAGAAAAGAAAAAAGATGCAAGTAAATAAAATCAGAAATGAAAGGCAGGAAGTTTTGACTGACCCCACAGATAAAAAAAAGGATAAGAGGATATGAGAAACTGTATGCCAACAAACTAGACAACCTAGATTAAATGGGCAAATTTC
The DNA here is from genome assembly GCF_030445035.2 of Dasypus novemcinctus. Lineage (NCBI taxonomy): Eukaryota > Metazoa > Chordata > Mammalia > Cingulata > Dasypodidae > Dasypus > Dasypus novemcinctus. The sequence continues at coordinate 193,260,382 of NC_080673.1, read as the reverse complement.
TAGAAATGCACAAACAACCTTAACTGATGCTACAAGAAATATAAGAATTTAACAAGCCAATTCCACGTAAAGAGATTGAATTGGGACCAAGCGGGGCTTATTCCTGGTATGTAAGGCTGGTTTACCATATAAAAATCAAACAATGTAATACACCATATTAACAAATTGAAGGAAAAAAAACCATGATCATTTTGATTAATGCAAAAAAGGCATTCAATAAAATCCAACATCCTTTCTTGATAAAAACACTTCAAAAGATAGGAATAGAAGGAAAATTCGTCAATATGATAGAGAGCATATATGAAAAACCCACAACCAACATTGTACTCAATGGGGAGATTGAAAGCTTTCCCTCTAAGATAAGGAACAAGACAAGGATCACCCACTCTCACCACTGTTTTTATTTGCTTTTTTTTGTTTTGTTTTTTAAAGATTTTATTTATTTCTCTCCCCTTCCCTGCCATTGTCTGCTCTCTGTGTCCATTTGCGCTGTGTGTTCTTCTGCATCCACTTGCATTATCTGGTGGCACTGGGAAACTGTCTCTTTTTTGTTGCGTCATCTTGCTGCGTCAGCTCTCTGTGTGTGCAGCACCACTCATAGGCAGGCTGAGTGACCGCTAAGGGTGTGCGGGTTTTCTTTTTGGAGTAATGAAATTGTTCTAAAATCTTCTGTGGTGATGATGCACAACAGTGTTATTATACTAATAGCCATTGATTATACACTTTGAAAAAAAACAAAAACTCTCCTTTTTCTATTGAATCAACTTGACAACTTTGTTAAATCAATTGCCCATGTAAGTTTAGGTCAAATTTTTTTGTTACATTGATCGAATTGCTTATTCTTATTCCAATATCAAACTATCTTGATTACTGTAGCTTTATAAGTTTGAAATCAGGTAGAGTGAATCCTACCACTATGTTATTTATTTTCAAGATCATTTTTATCCACCCTTGTTCTTCCACTTCTCATAGAGATTTCAGAAAAATCTGTCAATGTTTATCAAAAAGTCTGTTTAGATTTTGACTGAATCTACAAATCTAGAGATAACTGTTATCTTCTCAATAGTTCAGTTTTCTAGTTCGTTAGCATGGTATATCTCATTTATTTAGGCTTTCTTTAACTTCTCTCAGCCTTGTTTTCAGTTTTCAATGTAAAGTCTCACATATTGTGGTGGCTTGATGTTACATACCCCAGAAAAACATGTTCTTAATCCATTCCGATGGGTGTGATCCCAATGAAAATAGGACATTTTGAAGCCCTTATTTTCAGATAAGTTGTGCCCATCTGAATCAGGATAGGTCTTAATCCTATTCCTGGAGGCCTTATAGAGAAGGCAACAGGGAAAAAGTGAGGGGGAATAGCTGGAAGCTAGAGGTCAGTTGAGCCCAGAAAACAAAGAGGGAAATGCTGCCATGCACAATGCCATGTGATGAAAGTCAAGGAACCAAAGGTTGTCAGCTAGCCAGAAGATACTGACAGAGGAGGAACCATGCCTTTGAAACCATGAGCCAATAAATCCCTGTTGTTGTGCCAACCCATTGGATGGTATTTGTTTTAGCAGTCAGGAAATTAAAACCTGTATCTTCTGTTAAATTTATTCTCAAGCATCTTTGTGTTTTTTCAAACATCATTTTAATGGAACTGTTCTGTTTTAAAAATTATACATACCACTTTTTTGCTGCTAGTATACAGAAATAGTTGATTTTTGCATATTGACCTTGTATTCCGTGCTCTTGCATTCAGTTGGTAGTCCTAGTAGTTTTGTAGATTCCTTAAGATTTTCTATATAAACAATCAACATTGTCTGAAAATAAAGGCAACTTAATTTTTCCCTCTCTAATCTTTGACTTTTTTTCTTTTATCATACTACACTAGTTAGACTCTTCAGTACAATGATTAGAAGTGGTGAGAGCAGATATCCTTCCCTTGTTCTTCATCAGAGGGAAAGACATTCAATATTTTTGTATTACACAGGATGTTCGTTAAAGGTGTGTTGTAGATATCCTATATCAGGATGAGGAAGCACTTTCATTTCTAAGTTGTTAATCATTTTTTAATCATGAATGGGTATAGAATTTTGTCAAACAGTTTCCTGTATCTGCTTGCATTTAAGATGATGTTGATACAGTTTTCTTCCCTTTATTTAATACACAGAATTAAACTGATTGGTTCTAGAACATTAAACCAAACTTCTATTCCTGAGATAAACCTTATTTAGCCATAATGCATTATACTTTCTATACATAGGCTGGATTTGATTTGCTAACACTTATTAAAGATTTTTATATCATGAGGGTTATTGGTCTATAATTTCTTTTCTTGTAATGTCTTTGTCCAGTTTTGGTCTAAGTTATACTTATAAAGAGAGCTAGAAATTGTTTAGTTTTGAGTAAGATTGGTATTTTTTGATAGAGACCTAGAATTTTTGGAGGGGAGAGGGAAGGTTATTAATGACACATTTAATTTATATAACAGATGTAGTGGTATTCATATTTTCCATCTCTTGTCAGTTTACCATGTTGTGTTTTCAAAAGAATTTGTCCATTTCATCTACATCACTGAATTTATTAGCTTAAAGTCCGTAAAATTGCAGTTATTAACGTTTTTTTTTTTTTTTCTTTTTTAAAGGAAACAACAGGGATTGAATCTGGGATATTGTACATTCGAAGCAGGCACTCAACCACTGAGTTACATCTGCTTCCTTCAGTATTATTTTTTTACTTTGTAAATGTGTAAAATCTGTGGTAATATTTCCTCCAATTTCTGATATGAGTAATATCTGTTTTCTCACTCCTTTATTTCAAAGAATCAAATATGACTTTACTTTTCTCTATTGTTCATATCTTTGCTATTTCTTTCTTTCTACTTAAGCTTGGGTTTAAATTGCTTCTTTTTTAAATTTTTCAAGTGAAGCCTTGTATCATTCACTTTTTTTAAAAAAGATTTACTTATTTTATTGCTCTCCCCCCCTTACCCCCATTGTCTGTTCTCTGTGTCTATTTGCTGCGTGTTCTTTGTTCGCTTCTGCTGTTGTCAGCAGCACAGGAATCTGTGTTCCTTTTGTTGTGTCAGCTCTCTGTGTGGGCGGCGCCATTCCTGGGCAAGCTGAACTTTCTTTTGCGCTAGGCGGCTCTCCTTATGGGGCGCACTCCTTGTGCGTGGGGCTCCCCTATGTGGGGGACACCCGTGTGGCACGGCACTCCTTGCGTGCACCAGCACTGCGCATGGGCCAGCTCCACACGGGTCAAGGAAGCCCGGGGTATGAACCGTGGACCTCCCATGTGGTAGACAGACGCTTCCCTCATTCACTTTCGATCTTTCTCATCTTATAAAATAAGCATTTAAAACTATAAATTTCCTTCTAAGAACTGTATTAGCTGCATTCCACAAATATTGATATGTTATGTTTTTATTACCACCCAGTTCAAATTATTTCCTAATTTCCTTTGTAATTTATTCTTTCTTGCAGGGTTATTTAGAGTGAGTTGTTTAATTTCCAATTACTAAAGCTTTTCTAGCCAAATTCCATTACAGGAAGAGAACATACTCTATGAAGACATTCATTATCAGATTTATGAGTCTGTACCTTAGTTGTCTATATGGCATTCTTCTGCTATTATTTCACTATATTTTTAATATCAAAGCTATTTTTAAAAAATTCCTAAATTTCTCCTATTCTTTATACTCACCCAGTTTTATGAAGCATATGAATCTAATGGGTGAGATTTTTCATGTCTTTTCTCCTTTAGGACTATTAAATTTTATTTTCAAAATAATTTTTTATGAAGTATGTATAGAATCGCTGGATACAGATTAGAGTTACAAATTATTAAATTTTAAAAAAGGTTCAGGAGGTCTTAGGATATTTTAAGAAACACAAGAAAAAATCCCAAATTGCTCTTACTAGATACAAGTTATAACATGCTACTATCTTATTCACCCCTTGAATTATTTTTAATGGTGGAAAAATATAATGAATCATCAGCTCATGGCTTAGAAAAAAAAATATATATCACGAGCATTTCCCCATGTCGTTAAACATTATAAATTATTGTTTTTATTATTTTTAATAAAGAAGTTTTCAAATATTTTTAATGAGGGATTTTCAATTATTTTTGTCCTTGCTGATTACACTGTAGGTAATATTCTTATAGGCAAGTATTTGTAAATATCCATGATTTCCTTAGATTTCTAGATGTAAGGAATTATTGGGCCAATGGGCACATACACAAGGTTACAGTAATAAATAAAATTTATAACATGTGCGTGCACACACACTTCTCAAGCATCTCAATGTCCACACAGGTCTTCCCACAATGTCCCTCTCAGATCCTTGACCTCCCTCCCTCCAATGCCCTTGCCCTCTACTCTACCCCTTGGCCATAGGCTAGACCTTATTTTTAACCAGTAACTACAACCCCTCCTTAATCTCCATTTTAGTCATTCTACTTGCTCACTGACCATTACCTGTCTTTTTTCTAGAGAGTCCCATTGGGATCCACAATCCACTGATCCTACCTAAGCTTTTTCAGACTTACTTCATTCCTTACCAAGCTTATATTCCACAGCCTCCCTTTCTAAACTTGCTTGGCAAAACCCCAGGCCAGTTAAATGTTTTCTCCTTCTCCATGAGGCTGAATGTAGCTAAAGAAAAGCTCATAGACATGCTGACTGGAAACCTTTTTGACATAAATGTTTCCAGTCAGCTACAAAATTCAAGTGCTATCTGACAACTGCACATTATCCTAGTCCAGGGATCAGCAAGCTTTTTCTGTAAAGGGCCAGAGAGTAAACATTTTCAGCTTTGTGGGCCACAAGGTTTCTACTGGTACCACTCCACTCTATTGTTGAAGTATAACGGCAGCCAGAGACAATGTATAAATGAACAGATATTGCCATGTCCCAATAAAACTTTATTTACAAAAGCAGGTGGCAGTTCAACCCATAGGCAGTAGTTTGCTGACTCCTGCTCTAGGCCACTCATTCTCCTATTCTAGAGATTTTCACACATTCTCTTCTCTCCTTAAACTTCCTCACTTTTCATTCTCTTATTTAAGAAAACAGAAAACAGAAAATGCCTCCACGTACTCCCATTATTTGCATCTATGCCTAATTTCTCTGTCTTACTTTTCATTACTACAGATCAGTGGAGTTTTATAAAGTGTGGTCCAAGAACCTCTGAAAATCCCTAAGACTTCTTCAGGGGAACCCATGAGGCCAAAAGTATTTCAAACCAAGAAGGTATTACTAGATATCTCCAATCACGTTCTCTCATGAATGCACAGTGGAATTTCCCAGAGGCTGCATGATGTGTGTGATATCACAAAAGATTGAATTTGGAAGCAAGCAAGAGAATCCAACTAATATCTATTAAACCAGATATTGAAAGACTTGCAAAAATGTATAACTATGCCACTCTTCTCACTAAATAATAATTTTCTTTTAGAAAATAGTTATTTTAAGAGCATAACAGGTCCTGAGACCAAGAAGTCTGAGAGCTGATTCTATGATGAACTATCTATACTTTTATCTAACATCCATCACTGTTTCCGCCCTTTTGATATGCTCTCACCAATCCAAGGACATTGTTCCTTCAGAAGTCCCTCCCTCTCTTACATCTGCCTCATTTGTGCGAAGGTATCAGCTAAGGCACCATAGCTTTTCCACCATCATTGCAAATGTCAATATAGTGAAAAAGACAAATAGCGCCTTTATGTTCTTATGAAAATAGTCTTGACTTTGCAGAATCCCTGAAAGGGTTCCATTGAGAATGACTATATGATGCTGCTCTGATTTTTCATTAGCATAAGATAATGTCTCCAGAAATAAATTTTGTGTTCTACATTCCTTAGGACAAGAAACTAAGCCATGAGGAATAACTGAAAAAGCTGAGAACTTGGAGGCAACCTGGGATTTAGTCATAATTCTGTATTTCATAGGCGGGGAAGTCAAATTACTTTCTCTGTGTTTCTATTTCCACATCTATAAAATGGAATATCATCATCTTCAGGGAAATTTCTAGATTAATGAAAAGCATTTGGCAAGTACAGTAAGGTGCTATGCAAATGTTCATCACTTTTATTATCTTAAACATTCTGAGATAACAATAACCAAAGATATTAAGGAAGTCTAGTAAAGACAGAGTAAGAGAAAATAACACTAAAGTAAAAAAAAAAGAGTGGCCCATAGGAAATGTGACAGTGTTCCAAAATGAAATGCAAAACAATATTGCATGGAGCTGCAAGTAGAATTGAATTGTACCTACCACTATTTGACATTTGAAAGAGATTATTCTTTTCAAACTTCTTGAAGACACTTCCTTTAATTTCAACAAACTGAAATAGTAAACAAAATTATCATCTTTACAACAGTTTTAAAATGGACATATGAAACTTAACTTTTCCTGGAGAATAATTAACACATAGAACAACAAATTTTATGCCAATCAGAATACTGCCACTAAAGTGCCCGTGTAACCTCCAAAATGTAAAATAATATCTCATACTTACATTATTGGACATCATGATAGTAAGCAATGACTTGTTGTGTGAGTTAAATGCTACATTGAGAGTTGTTGCTTGAACCATTATAAGAATCGCATGTAAAACTATCAATACATGATGTTAAGGCAAAAACTTAAGTCCGTTTTTATATTAACAGATAATATAAAAATCTGGAAAGTTAACAGTGGAAGAAAAAAGATCATTGTTTTCTAAATCATGTATTTTATTATCTTTGTAATTTCCCTATTAGCTATAGTTGATATAAATTTGACATATGAAACAAAACAAAAGTAGAAATTAAACTCTGTGCATCTGTTTAGACCATGAATTCCTTTGGAATAAAGGTTGCCTCATTCTTTCTGTAACTCTAGCACTTGGCAAAGTGTTTGTGATATAGGCCCTCAAAAAGTTTGTCAAATAAATGGAATAAATTATATAAATACTGGAAGGAAACATCTTATGTTTTTTAATGTAACATTTTGTGTGATTTATTTATCTTTTAAAAAAAAAGAATAAAAAAAGATGATGAAAATCTTGGGGAAAAAATAATGGAAGAAAAGATTTAGAAATATATATTCTGAATAAACAGAATTTGCCTTCTAAAAAGGAAAACACAAATAAATTATTCTGGAAGTGATTTCCTTCCTTGGTTATTTAACAGACATGGAATGTAAGAATAAAAAATGCCTGACAGTTACCATTCTTTTTCATATATCATTTCTGAGGACATCTATAAGCTTCACAATTATATTCTTATTACACATGGAAGAGTTGATTTATACAGAATGGTAACTTTTAGTCCATTATATCTGGGCAAGCTTTTACTCTCAAAGAAATCTCCCCACTAAACCTTTAACTTCCTAAGTACAATCATACTCTGGTTTCTCTTCAGGTCGTATAAATCTTTTGCCTTTTACTAAATACAATCAAATTCCTCTCAAGTGTCAACCTTTTGGAAATATTGAGAAAAAAAATGTATGACACATTCCTGTAAATGAGCCCTAAGCTCATATGGAATGTATGCATGTGTAAATAGATACATATAGATATACATAAACATATGTGTGCATATTATATAGTAAAGCATGTACCCTCTAAAAGAAAACCTTTAAACCAGGGCAGAGCGGGGGGGAACCCTCCAAATTCCTCCCCAACCAATTTCATGTTTTATTTCTAGGTGAATTCTAAACATTTTAAGTCCAAGGTTATAACAAAGAATGCAAAGGTTTAAAGACAACATTAAAACGAATTCCAAAATAAACCTGAGAAAGTTGTATGAATCTGTATGTAAATGCAAAGTCTGTATAAATGTCCTTTCACATTAATCTTCAGTGTGTGTGCATGCAGACATTCACCACTGTACTTTCCGGTAAGTTTAAAAGGATACAGACATAGAGAACAGCCATGAAAAAGTGAGGAATCACCCCGATATGGGCTCTTTTTCTTTCTTTAGGCTCTGTTGCTGTCCAGTAGAGAGCATCCAATATATCTTGCCCAAATGATGAAAACAGACGATCAGCTACCTAAAAAAAATTATTAGATGTTTCTTAATAACCCTCTTTAAATATGTTACTAAAATTCTTATCCAACTCAGTGGAGCTCTGATTTTTAAAATCCCCACTAGAAGGTAAGCGCCAAAAGAGGAAGGGATATTTGTTTACTTAGCTACTGAAATTTCTTTATTTTCTGACACATAGTGAGAGCTCAAACATTTGTAGAATTCAAATTAGACTTCATCCAATTACCTGCTTGTAACAAGGATAGTTTTAGATAGTAGTTAATAGTACAAATATGAGAATATTTTCTCATGAACTGTAACAAACATACAATTCTAATACATGCTGGTAATAATATGATGGTTTGTGGGACAAATACACCAAATATGAGCTATGGAATATAGACAGCAGTAATATTTTGACCATGTTTGGTTAACAAATGTATCACAACAACATAAAGTGGTGGTGGTGGGGCCATGATGTATGGGAATCCAGCATGATATGCATGACTGTTCTTTAAAAACTTGAAAAAATATATAAATAAATAAAAGGAAGAGCACATCAAAATTCATAGTACCTCTGGTTTTAGCTTTTTAAATCCAAACTCAAGATTCAAGCTTAAATTCTTTAGGATAAATACATCATTTGATCCACTCAATTCATACCTAATATTTGTAAATGATGGTAGCTGCTATTTGTTTGAGGTTTATTATATGGAATATAATATGTTTATTTACTGCCCCCACCAAAGACTTTTTCAGTTATCAACTCTATGAATATAGCAAAACAGATAAAAAGAGGCATATAAAAAAGGAAACAGGAGGGCATATCACTCAGGATTCCACTGGAACACCATGCACAAAGAGAGGATTTCCAGACCACCAAGACCCTGGTGGCTCCTGTGGACTCTACTGCATCACACTGTTATTTTTCATCATAGTATTCATTTCCTAAAATCTCCTTGCTAAGTATCTATCTTCCCACCAACAGAACATAAGCATCACGAGAATAGGGCCTTTATCTGCTTTGCTCACCTCTGTACCTCCAGGTCTAAGACAGAGCTTAGCATGCAGGAAGTGATGATGAATATTTGCTGAATGAATAATAGCTGACATGGATGGAGTTCTTATCACATACCTGGCACTGAACTAAGCCCTTCCTAAGAACTGTTTCATTTAAGTCTTACAATCACCCTATTCTCTCCATTTTACCAATGAGAAAACAGGTTTAGATGCATACAACAACCCTGTTCAGGATGTCCAGGTAGCAACGGTGGGGTCAAATTTTATCTGAGGCCATTTGTCTCTAGATTAGAGACTGGACTCCTGTTCACCATGCTTAAGCTATACCATCTACTGCAGTCTACTAAGTAAATACGTATTTAGTTTAATACTTTCTATCATTTTGAGCCTACTGTTATATGCCTTTAATGCTACTGTGCCTTTCATTCCCATGAGCTGTTATTTTTCTATTCAGGTTTTCAAATTCTTCTTTGTGCTCCTGCAGTATCTTCTTGAAGTCCTTTATTTCTTTAGCTATATCTTTCAACTCATTAGCTTGATTTTGGAAATATATATGAATCTCGATTAGTTGTCTAAAATCCTGTGTCTCATCTGGGGCTTTGATATATTCCTTTCCTTGGGCCATTTCTTCCATTTTCTTGGTATGGCTTGTAATTTTTTGCTGATGTCTAGGCATCTGATTATGATGGTAAGTTTACTCTGATGCTCAATTTCTTTCTTTTGCAGGGACTTAAGAGGCAGGAGACTGTGTGTTACTGTTTTTTGATTCTTGGTTCAACTTGTTCTGGGTATTTAGGATTATCCCTGTTATTTGCTCAAATCTGGGCCCCTGACCCAGTACTGCACTGCAGACCCACTTCCAATGGGCTTTTAATTTCCTCACATGCACTTCCTTGATGCGCCAGAAGATGGTGCTCGTCAGCAGTTGCCTGGTTCAAAGCCTGTGTTTGCTGCAACAGGACTGGGATCAGTGTGCCAGAGGATCCTGCCTAGAGGCTAGGAGCCTCATAATCCAAACTTTCTCAGAGGCAGTTTTCCAGTCTTTGCTAGCAGTCCCTCTCTTTCCCAAGGTAGGACGTAATTTCACTCCCTTCTGCATCTACAGCAACCAGTCCCAGACAGTAGGAAGGGTGCCTGAGAAGACCTAGCTCTTCAGTTCCTTGCCGGCTCCCAGGGCAAACACTGGTGCAGCCGCTCCAGGCCTGGAAGAGCTTGTGGAGCACAGCAGGCCAAATTTGTAGGTCAGAAGCTGAGTCAGCTTTAGGCTGTGTCCCTCCCTCTCCGGTTTCCTGGGAAAGTGGATCCCTGCAGCCCCCTTGGTCTGCAGCCTCCTTCCTGAGGCCTGAGAATTCAAAATTGTCTACAGGGTGGATGGAGGAGGGCACAGGCAACTGGAGCTGCAGCTTTAACTCAGTTTCCCTGTTGAGATGCTTTTCCTTTGTCCCTCTTTCTCCTAGGCAGTGTCCAGCCTTCCCCTGGTGTCCTAAACTCTAGAATATTTTTTTCCAGGTTGTTTCTTCCTATCTTCTACCTGTTTTTTGGGGAGAGGAGAGAGTCCTCTGTCTTGCTAGTCCACCATCTTCCTGGAAGTCCTAGACCATTTTGTTCAGCAATTCATGGATCCTTTTCCAGGGAGCATGTCCTAATCATCATCAGCCCATTTTGAACAGGGCTTGGTAAGTCAGGAGGCATGCACATTAGGTTTGGGGATGGGGGTCATTTAAGAGGGGCAGTAAAGGACACTGACAGGGCACTACTATGAAAAGCAACGCAAACAGCAGAAGGCAAGAGGGGATAAAGTCCAGGCTTTTGTTTCTGAGAGGAAGGGAGAGTGGGATGGCTACTGGCTTCTGTGCTTCACAAACTTGACTCCACATCCAGGCCCCTGCATCCGACTTGGAGGGACACAGCAAGGTATGGGCAATGAGATGAGAATCAGGAAGAGGGGGTGGGGGTGGTCTTTAAACACATGGGTCAGTCCGTGAATTCAGGTGGACCCACGGCTGCTAGCCTTCCAGGGCTTCTCTGCAGAGATGCAAAGTCCTCATCTAACGTGGCAATGCCGTTTCAGAGCAGAAAGGCCAGTAGCCCCTGCATCAGCCGCGTGTCTACTCACCAGGAAAATTCTTCTCATGGCTAATTTAAAGGACAAGTCGGCCTTACTTGTGTCTCTAGAGTAGTATAGGAAAAGGCAATTTGAATTTCAAAATTTTATTATATAACCTAGGCTAGCTTACTATTTTAAAACTTACTAAGATTCTTCTTAGATAGCAAACAATTTTTTGGAAAGTGAATATGGAATTGCTTAATTTACTTTTTGTATAAATGCAGATTTTCACATGCTGACTGTTTTAAAGTGAGATATATTGTATTAAAGATGTTCAGTAAGTACTTAAAGAAACTGGGAAACGTTATGTTTACTTGGTTTGTAAAAATGTAAAAGCAATTTAAAATGCAAATCAGTTATGGCAAACATAACATCTTCATAATTTTAAACTTCTTGCAAAAAGAACACATGGGTTTCCAATTAATTTGCAAACCAATTTTCAGTATCATTTGACAACTTACATTTCCAAGGGGTTACTGATTCAAAAATGCCTAGGCAGCGCAAATACTTCTTCCACTCTTAAGGAAACGCTGGGCCCTAAGGACCTGCTGGCCTAAGTGTCTTACAGGCACCACCCTGTTAGAAATACAGAAGCACCAGCCCCACCTCCAACCTACGGAATCAGCATCCCATCATAACATGAGCCCCACTGGCTGTGTGCACATTAAAGACCAGAAGCACCATTACTAGAGTGGGTGGGATAGAGTATTTTTGAAGCTCAGGAGCCTCAGGTCTCAGAAGACAAGTGGTCACGCCTGTGCAGGTGTTGTCATGAGACAGCCCATCCAGGGTAAAGGAGTGCCCTCACCTCTAGCATGTTGTAGATGATATAGAGCTTGATCACAGACTGTCCCCTTATCAGATGATACATCATGGAGTAGTCAACATAGTGCATCATGAAATAGCAGATGACCAAAATGATGCCCTTCAAAATGTCACACACCTGGGCAGGCTGAAGCAAACGTCTGTCCCTGAAATATACAAGCAGTGACAAAAATATTGGTTCAACTTTATGTATTTTCAATATAAATAATCTGTACTGGACAAATACTGGCAGACAGAGATAATAACGAGAATTAGGTTGATCTTTTAAAACTTCAAACTAACAAGGAAAGCTATTACTAAATGGCCATTCTGCAGTATGAAATTTTCGGCTTAAGAATAGAATATAAAGCTGTTAAAGCAGAAAGATGATTAGAAATGAATAATCTTAGCAAGCAAATGCAAATAGTTGGTATCTCATCACTGCTCATGATCAGGTGGTAGAGTGATTTAAAGCAATGGATTTCCAGGATTATGACATAAGCCTTTAACTTAATTACAAAGCCACAGGCCTGCTCAACACAATGACAGCATTCTGGGCACAGTGTCCTGCAGTTCGTACTTTTTATTTAACAACATAGCTAATTTTTCCACATCGGTACATTAGGAATTCTTATTTTTAAGGCAGCATAATGTTCCACTATGCAGATACACTATAATTTATTTAACATACCACTGATAGATTATATTTCCAGTCTTCTGCAGTTATGAATTATGATGCAGTGTATATGTTACTTCTCACATATGAAAGAATATCTGTTGGATAAATTTCTAGAATTGGAATTTCATGGCTATATTCCCTTGGAATTTTGATAGAAACTGATCAGTTGCCCTTAGTAGGGGTCAATCAATTTACACTTTCACTAGCAACATATCAGATAGCCCATGCGCATCAATACATTATTAGATTAACTTTCAGATCTCTGCCAAACTCATTGGTAAAAATTACTATCTAGTGTAGTTTTAATGTTAATTTCTTTAATTGGGAGACTGAACTTCTTTCTTATATACTTAAGTCACTTATATTTCTTATGAATTCTCTCCTCTTATCTTTTTCTTACTGGTTTTATAACAGCTTTTATATTACAGAAGTTAGCTCTGTGACAAGAATTGAAAATAGGTTTGTCATAATTAATCTGAGCAGAAAAATCATTCCTTAGTTCTGAAGTTAGATTGTGAAGAGTTATATTTAAATTGTGAAATGAAAAATTTTAACAAGACATAGCAAAACTACATTAGAAAAGAAGAGCTTTATGATCTCTTTCACTGGATATAAAATTCCTGTGACAAGATTACGAAAGATGCTTTCTCTAGTTCTATTATAGGTTGATTCTTCAACATAGAAAATGCTTGGTCCCCCATTTTGGCAGCTTTTGTGTGTTTGTGCAATGAATTAAAAAAGCCCTGAGCATTTGTTCAGGAGCTGTAGAATCTTTTCATTTCTACCAACAGTGATGGTATTCCTAGCAACTTGAAGGGGTGGGCTTATTCTCTAATTTGGCTTCTTGTTCTCTGAATCTCTTTCCTAGCTTTTGTCCACATTAAGATATAGTGCTCTTTTCCTCCAAAGATCTCTGTAGATTTCAATGAAGTCTTCCAAACAGTTACCTGAAATGCTATTTTATAATATAATGATGAGGCAACATCAATTCTGTGAGTAGCTGACATATAATCTCATGTTTGTTTGTTAGAATGGATAATGTACAGTTAGGTGTGAATTTGGCTGATCAATGTAAAGACAAACATGGGATACTGAGAAAGTTCTGAAAAGAGAAATTCTGTGAAGACTATCTATGCCCAGGAGGCGCTATAAGTAAATAACAGACACTGAGCTGAACCAATCAACCTCAATGTGGAGAGTTCAGAATTTATGTAAATCAGACCAATATCTTGAGATGAGCATTATAAAGGGAGCGGAAATTATTTTTAGCAGTTAAAGTTAGGATTTTGGGCAGAATTATATCAACAATAAAGTTTTGCAGTCTGTACTATATTCTCTATCATCCTGACTTCCTCTTCCCAAGTGCCATTCCACTCTCTCCAGGCTCTCTCTAGCCCTCTTCTCCCAACTTTAGCTCTCATTTTCTGAACACCCAGACCAGAGTACAGATCTCTGTCAAATGCCCCACCCCAACCCCATACAAAATAAAATGGAAGAGGCATTCCATTTATCAAGAGTTGAAGCCTGACAACCTAAACATATTTCTAAGTCAAACAATAACAAGAGGAGGCATTTTGAACACCTCCTGTGCTTGCCTTTCTCCCTTGGTCTGCCAGGGGGAAAAAAGTGAGTCAGGAGCATGGTGGCTGTACATGATTCACTTCCTGCGAAGGGTCACCATGGCTTGGTGAATACTGAAAACCACAAATCACCAACAGCTGTGCGCCTTTGTGTTTAAGAACTGTATCATGTCTTAGGAATTTTAAAAAATAGCAGAACTAAAAGTGGGATAGTGTTAACTTGTAGTAATTACCAAAACGATTTTAATAACTAAAGTAGAAAACTATACTTAGACCTTTCCTTAATAGGCTATCATCTACTTGGTTAAGTGATTTCTGTCAAAGCAATTTTATTTAGGAACTAAAGGGCTTTTATTGGTATATATCTAATTGAGTTTCTTTATAAAAAATATTAGCAATGAAGGAACAATATGCTAGTAAATCTATGAAGGAATATTAATATGTAATATAAATCATTTTTAGAAATAAAAACTACCAAACATTCAAAATATATACTGCAAAATAACATATTACACAGTTTGAACTGAGATGACAATAAATTAAAATTTAAAAATCAAGACATCATCACTGATTTAATTTAGTTTTATCTTACCTAGGATTAAACCACATTGTAGAAAGAACAAAAATGTCATAGAAAACACCTTATGCTACAATTCCCGGTTACCATGCGGCAGCACAGTTCTAGGTACAGTACATAATCACTTTAGTTTTCACAATAACCCTACGAGAAAGGCACCATCATCATCCCAATTTTACAGGCGAGGCAAGAAGTAAAAACTGAGAGGCAGAAGATCAGGAAGGAAGAGGAGGTAGGAACAAAAATGAGCAAAAGAAATGGAATAATCCCCAGATAATTAATTTCAAATCGGTGTTGAAATATGTCAATTATTTTATTAGAAAACACAGAATGTATCTTTCTTTCTCTCTCTTTAGCATTTTTAGCTATTTGTGATATAATTGAAAGAATGAAGGAATACAAGCATTAGTGAAATTAAAAATGTAAAATATATAATAGGGATCACATTGTTTAAAGGGAAGTCACTTCATAATTTAAAGTAAATTGGAGTACAGTCGTGAGATCAAGATGTTTTCTATAGTCAGAAAACTGCATTTTTAAAGTCTTAAGTTTGACCTACAGTAGAAAAATACTTAAAAGTTAAACTGCAAGATTAAAGTCTTTCCTTGGGCTTTAAAATAAACTATACCAGAAAAAAATAGTTGGCTTTATAAAACTATCTTCACTATTTGAGGCAGTGACAATTAAAAATTGTTTATATAGGAGGCACTAAGCTCACAGAATGCTGTCACCTTGAGATGCAGCATTTGTTATCAAGTTTAGACCAACACGTGTAATTAAAGATTTTCCTATGTTAGGTGATTTTCCTGTTAGGTGAAATCATGGTCAAATCATGGTGCAATTTAAAAAAAAAGGATAGGGAATCGCATTTTCTTCAGTATGTTCCCATCCCCAAACGATTATGTTTGCCTATGCTGTTTATTTTTGCATTAAAATTAATATTCGTTTGTACTGATCTCAATTTGGCCAAGTGTATAGAAGGAAAAATCAGGGTTTACTCACCACAAGGAGTCCCTGTGCCACCACATTCCATTTCTATAAAGGAAGTGAAAGTGCTCCTCCCTTCGGTCTGATTTACGAGAGAGAAAGAAAGAGAGAAGGTTGTAATGTTGCTACGCTACTTAGTGTCATGGTGAGGAAATGAGGGACAATAAAACCTTTATGAAGGCTTTCTAATATAACAAACATATTGCCATCTACAAGTAAGCCACATAGATAAGCCCAGGTAAGAGGAAGCAACAGACATTACTTGTTTCCCCAGAGAAAGTTACCAAGAGCTTTTCTTACATGTGCAAAAGTGGTGGCATTAGTTACTTAGGCTAAAAGTTAGGCTTCTGTCTAAAAGGAGAAAATAAATATTTATGTTTTTTATATATACATATATATATTTACATGAAATTAGTTTGGAATAGAATTATCTTGAACAAGATATGGTAAACAGAGGAAATTCAATAGGCTAAGAAACTCTCAAGCATTTGAAATGAATCATTCTTCTGGGAGATAAAAGCTTTCCTGTGGCATAAGTTGTCAAAAGAAAAAGTCACTACTGACTCTTAAAAAAAAAAAAAGTCCATGAAGTACCAAATAAGAGCTCTGTCTAAAGTCAGGGTAGAAGATTAGAGAATTTGTTTGCACATACTTTATTTGCTCTAACAGTGAAAGAAAAATACTCTAGAAAATACTTCTTAAACCTACCCAACTCAGTTTTCACTGCCTAAAATGTTCTAGTAAAGTTCTGAAAAATAACTAGTTCTTGGAACCAGATATGTAATTTTTCTCTAAAATCTTCCTCAACTTTTATCTCAAATGTGCCTGAGAACCGAAATCACAAGTTTTATAGGAGAGAGAAGGTTCACAAAAACACCAGGTAAATTAAAAATACTTATATAATTGGTCATTATTCTATAAGTAAAATGGGAAAAATGATGTTTAACACCTCTTTAGTGAAATACAGAGCCATCTACTTTTCTGGAAAAACAAAACACTATCATTCTTTCACGAAACAGATAACTCATATAATGAATCAAAACTTAATTTTGCTTTCCATGTTCTCATTATTTTAAAAAATCATCCTAATTCAAGAATTTCTCAAATGTTTTTTTAACCTTTTTGGGAAAGAAAAGCAATATGTAAATGAATTGTTTTCAAAGAATCTGGAGGTATTTATCTTTCTTAGCCTGCAACAAAGTATTTGTGGCCAAAGATGTTTCAAGATTGTTTATCCATTAGAAACACTTTTCAACTAAGTATTCTTAAAATTACTGAGGACAGATGTTAAACTTTTAAAGGAAGCAGTGCATCCTTTGCAGACAACATACACACCACTACAGAGTTAAGATAATTATGCTGTCAACATCCCAAAATGAACAGGGTCAAAAGGCAAAGTGCACTGCTGGTTGAGCAATCCTGATGGTGACCAAGTTTACATAAGGGACTGCAGAATCAGCCTGGTCCTTCAGTCCTAGTGGAAAGGAGAGTCTGTGTATTTAGTTGTGGGTACTGGCAAAAATAAATAAATAAATCCAACAAAAACATAAAAAAAAAAAAACATGGCAAGTTGCCAAAAGTTTCAGACATAGGTTCTAAAGCAGAAAATCTGGAGGCTGACAGTTTTAAAAACAGCCTCTCACAAATGCTGTGCCATATGTAGCTTCAAGAAAAAGAGAGAACACTAATCTCAAGTATGAAAAGGTGGCAAAAATATTACTCTATGACATTGACAAAAACAGAACTAGAGCCTGCAAAAAGTTATTGTGGAGGTTAAGCATCTTTATTAATTTGACAGATATATGGTTTATTTGTTTGTTTTTCCCTTCTTGGGGCAATTGTTTCCAAGAACTAAAATACTAGCAAGACAGTAACTGTTTCTGAGGCAAGAAGACTGAAATATATAAGAATGGGAAAAGGAAAAGAGAATACAATCAACTTCTTTGTTTTTTATCCCTCTGATTATAAGATATGAAAAAATAGAGTCAGACTGAAGGAAAGAGCACTTTTTGCTTGCTGAAAAAGATGGAACATGATTCAGCAATAGGTGAGACAGAGCAAATAACCTTTAAGGAAAGTAGATAACATTGGAAGAAAAGTTGTACAAAGGCAGAATCTGCCTATTTCTAAATAATTTTTTTGAAAATAAAATGCATATTTATATTCCTGAAATATCTGAAAGGTCTTACTAGGCAATATTAACAATAGTTTACTAACATAATTTTTCACATTATAAAATATTTCAAGTTTGGTGTTTTTAAAAATAATGCTCAAAGAGACGCTGTTTTCTAAATTGCTCAAAGAAAACATAAAACACACACATCTCGTAAAAAAAAATTTAAAACACACATAAATCTGTAAGTAGAGATTATTCAGTTTTAATAAAGCATGTGCTATATTTAACGTCCTAAGACACTAAGCCAATGTTTTCACAGTCTGTATGATCTGGCCTACACTTGCAGAGTATTTAAAATTACTGAAGTTCTGCTGTATAATTTTAACTACATTTCATGATTTATATATATCATATGTATCATCTATTATGATATGTATTAGTGATACCATAAAATGTAATTTTTCTGTTGATCCAAATCTCAGAAATATTAATAGTAAGGATTGCTTTCCCAGGCAAGCTTAATGGTGCCTTTAATACAGTGATTCAGGCTGCCCTCTAGAGTCATTTTAGCGAAAAAACCTTGAAAATGGAAAGCACTTTGTTGTAAAATGTTATTAACTGAGATTGTAAATTTTTTAAAAGTCATATAAAAAGGTATTTACCTTTATTTTATGTGCTAAAAAGAAATCTTAAAACAGCCAAAGGAAGTTGCTTCCAGAGACCATCTTCCACTCATGAAAAGGCAAATGGGAACAGAGGATTTAAGATTCCCCAGCTCCCTCAAACACCTCTTTTAGTTTTCAGCAGCTACGTAGGTGGCCTACTTCCCCAAACGACAGGGGCACAGAACAAGGAACGTGAGTGCAGCACAGATCTAGATGGGGTGGGGCTTCAAAAAAGAAGCTAATAAAGAGACCCCTGGGGTATTGGCAAATCTCTAGTACCAGTTACTCAGTGCACACCTCTGCATACTGACCACACCTGAGGAAGGAATCCTAGTCCAGAAAAAAGAAATTTTTCAGGTTTAATATATCCTCTCAATGTTTTATCTCATTATGCCAACAGCCATACAGTCACAGGGAACCTGATATGTCTTGGAAAGTCTCTTACTTAAAGACAGCTAGCATAACCACTAAAAACTAAAAAGTAATCTAGCTCATAGTATAGATGTAACAATCCCTATAAAATATCAGGTCAGATGGTTTCACCTGACTTTATCCAAACTACCATGTATCTACTCTCTTTCTGTAGTCACACTTGAAGATTCATATTTAGCAATGTTTTATTAGATTTTACCTTGGTTTTCTGATGCAATGATTTCATTGAGTACCCAATAGTGATAAAACGGCAAACTATACTTAGGAATTGTTATTATTAAAGTAACATGCTACAATTGTCTTAAGAAGTTTGCTAATAAGAATAAAATTTTTTAAAAAAATTCTCCCAAAGGTATAAACAATGGACTTGAAGTATCATAAAGCTGATGGTTACATTCCTAAAAAGATCCTTCCATTTAATTAACATGTAATTAGTAAAAGATGTAGTATAATTCTCTCTTATTTTGAAAGGCAAGTAAGGTCATGGAACATAAAGTATAACATGTAATAAAGATGGGATTTGAATTCTTATCACTGTTTTACTCCACATAACCTTGCAAAGAAGAATTTTTTTTAATCTTTCAAAGTATGATAAATATGTTCAATACATTTGCCCCATTCCAACTAGAAGAGTTGCTTCCTTATCAGAATTGATTAAAGTTCATTTTTAAAGGGCATATATATGTTCTTTAGTGCCTATTAAATATTAGATATATACTACTTTTTTTTTTCCTTTAGGAGGTACTGAGTATTTACCTTGGGACCTCGTACCTGTGAAGCAGCTACACTGGCTCCCCTATTTGGTTTTTTTTTCTTTTCTATTTACTATTTTAAGAGACTCTTCCATGACTTCAGTCTTAAAAAAGATTAAAGAATTCTGTATGGAGACCATTATTTTGAAACTTAGTTTCCATGGTTAGAAATTATTGATAACAATTTTATTAATTATGTATTTTATGTGCCATGAAATGGTGACCTATTTTACAGTTAAATGAGGTTTCAGAAATTATTGTCCACTTCAACATCTTAAAACTTTTTCTGAACTATATTTAGAAAAGAGATGCATGCTGGGAATGTAACTTGGGCAACTAAGCTAAGAACTTAATAGTGAAGTTATAGTGGATTGCAGAGAGTGGAGACTTGTTGAAATAACTATACAAAGAAGAAAACTGTAAAGTCCAATTTCATTCTCACATTCAGACCAACAATGCATTAAGATTTGTATAAGCGTAACACATTCGCCTTATTGTTCCTAGCTTTGGTAGAAAGACAGAGAAGGGAACTAATATCTGTCCAGGTCTCCTATGACCAGGTACTATGCTGGGTACTCTTTTTGCCTCTCTCAATCTTTGTGGCAGAAGATGCAGGGCTCGCAATATGCCCTTAGAGATGTCAGGTTATTGCCCACAACTCACCAACAAACCAGTGTTGATGGGGCTGGGATTTCAACTGTCTGAGCCTTCCCACTTCAACCATAGTCTTCAAGGGATTTTCCACTCCTACACATCAAAAGAGGTCTTCAGGAAACTAAGGCTCCACAGGCCACTAAGATGGTGATTCTCAAATGGGTGAGAGGGAGGAATCCCTGTTGAAAGAGCTCCTTAGGAGATCCTGATACCTTCCACAGCACACCTCCCCGACCTGGAACCCAGTCCTCACCTAGGTACAGACGTCTAGCTGACCCCACAGGGAGTTAGGAAAGTGGCAATGCGACTCTCAGTCCTGGACCTTTTAACTCTACCACGCAGCTTCCTGCATTAGGAACATTATTAACATCATTTTATGGCTAAAGCAAAGTTTTGGTTCAAAACCATTCTGGGGAAAAATGTGCATGTAAAAAGTATAAATATTATAGAAATATTATATAATATCCACTAAAGGATAAACATTGTTAGTGTATGCATTAAGGGCCAAAGTGTGGATGAAACTATGAATCTTCTCTATTACTAAAAAACCTATCCAAGTAATCATTTAGTTTAATAAATACAAGTTGTAAAAATAATGAAATCGTTTAAACATTTAAAGTAATTAATGATCATAAACTTACCTTAAGCCATAGCAAGGCAAAGTGAAGAGCCTGAATAGCGCCAGGAAAACTCTTAAAGGAAGCAGGGTAAACACATACAGAAATGCATCCAGGCACAGAAAGATCCCAAAAATCATGAGCTGGATTTTAAAAGAAGGGGGGAAAAAGTAAAATAAATTTATTTATTTGAGGTCAAACACTCAAGGAATTTCTAAATTTCGTGGAAAATTCACTTCTCGTGATGTAGCTCTGGGAATAACAAATAGCTCTACTTGTGTACATTAACTTTGATGTAATGAAAGTCCTTTTTGGAAAGTACAAGTTTGTACTTCTTCCAGATTCTTTGGTTTACTAGGTAGAGAAGTCAATTACTCAAGAGACAAGCTGCCCTTGATTATGGCTATGAAATATCTGCTGTGGCTTTCTGGATACCTTCTCAAACTTTAAACGTATGGGCAGAAAACCTTTTGGGTACAATGTTTTAAATCTGATGTGACTCTTCATAATTTTGCTATTTCCTGTTTATCAGAATCCTTCACTGATGGAAAAGAATGGCAAATATACTGAGTGAAAATAGTTTTTTATGTAAAAATAAAGTAGTTATTAATTGTAATACAATTCTATATGCACTCAAATTTAGAAGATGACATTCTTAGTGTTTCTCTCTTACCCCCTTTCTTGAATACTTGCCACACCCTTCCCTGTGTTATTTTTGGTAGCATTATACATTTTTACCTATTAAATTTAGGACTATGTAAAAGCAGCACTTTGGCGGTCTGACATGTAAACTGTACCGTATATATGCTCTCACATATAACACTTTGTGTATCTTTAGTCAATAAATTGTCCTACATAAGTGTATTAAATAGCTAAAAAGCTACATCTGTAATTAGAAGGACAGATTTTATTAATTTTTGGCAGGAATGTCTCAAAAAATGTATTACTATATATACCATATTTCTTAATCACTATCTATAGACCTTGACAGCAACCGTCATCTCCACCGTTTTTTTTTTTTAACCATTTAGATTCATCATGAACAACAATGAATTGTTGTTCAATGCTAAACCACTTAGGACAAGTCACCAGCTGCAGGTGACACTTTTAAATATCTTCCTCAGGGAGATGTGGCTCAAGTGGTTGAGCCCCTGCTTCCCACATGGGAGGTCCTGGGTTTGGTCCCTGGTGCCTCCTAAAACCAAAAACAAACAACAAGCAAACAAACGAGGAAGAAAAACAACTCAGGGAAGCCGATGTGGCTCAGTGGTTGAGTGCCAGCTTCCTGTGTACAAGGTCTCGGGTTCAAGTCCCGGTCCTGGCACCTCAAAGAAAACAAAAACAACAAAAACTTCATCCCGTGATGGTCAGGTAAGTGTCAGTTGTCAGTATAGAGTCACAGTTTTACCAAAAAAAAAAAATAGGTTAAAGATTGAACAAGGTCTGAGTAGAGTTAATGGTCCTTATTTCTCCAATCCTTTAGAAGCCTTTCCCTGTTAGCTCATGGACTGTCGGTTAAGCTCTTAAGGCAGAGGCTGCCAGAAATCTGACCTTTCCAGAAGGTATTTGAGTGTGTACGCATAAGGAGACAGGCATGTGGAAGGAGAATATGGGGCTGACTTTTCCATGAGGTCACACTGAGGATAAACGCATTATTCATTCATTCAACATTTATTAAGCTATGAACATGGGCAATGTAACATGCTCAGCCCAGTGGCCAAAAAGTTGAACAGAAAACTGGGACATGGTTCCTGCCCTTAGTAAGCTTATTCATACTTTGCACTCAGAGACGCCAGCATGTAAATAAGGAAGGTCAATGCAGGGTTGTGGCTACCTGGAAGAGGGCAGACCCAAGAGAAAGAATGGCCAAGCCAACCTGGAATTCAGAAAAAGCTTCACTGAAGAGGAGACCCCTTAAAGGACATTTGAGATGATGAGGGCTATTTGTCCTGTGGAGAGGGTGTGGAGAGGGGTAGAGGGGATGAGGGCATGGGGATTGGGAGGAGGAAGTATGCATAAGACCACAGAGATATAATTTATAGACTAAAGCCTTCTCTTGAAAGAAAGATAAAAAGAGTCTGTATTAGTATGTTTTATTAGTATCGCTTACGATAAACGATTGTAAGGAAAATCTTCACATTTTAAAACTGTCACATAATCTGGGTGGGGAAGTGATACTCTCAGGCTGTATGCAGAGCCTCTAACTGGACCACCTGCAGCTGTCAAGACAATAGATATCAACATTAAGATGCAAGGAAAGCAAAGGGCTGCAATTCAAAGAAATTTAAACTGGGTGAAAATAAATCATTCATGTATGTGAGAACACTCATAAAAGAAAAACAACCCCTTTCAGGGGTTAGAAATGTGGAAACATGGATCACCTGCTGTACATGCTGTTCCATGCTACACTTTCTCATAAAAGGCATTATTTTAAATTCTTGACAAATAAAAATGAGAAATGTTTTTCAAGTGTAAACAAATGCAATCCTGAAAACCTTCATCCTTGAAGGAGGTAAAGAAACTAGTGTTGCGCAGAATGAACCTGGAGTTGTGTAAGGAAGGTGCTGGATGCCTGGCAAGCCTATCCCATTGAATTAACATGGCAGCCCAGGAATCTGGAGGAGTTTTGCAAAGAGTCTTCCACAGCCACATTCCAGGTGGGGTGGTAAGTGCTTACTACTTAATCCTCCTAACAGCCCTTTAAGGCCATTATTATTATCCCTGCCTGACACAGCTCTGAAGGCTGGAGACTGTGGGTCAGATGAAAGGAGCTGGCATTCAAGCTCAGGTCAGACACTGTCTCTTTGAAGCAGTCTGAGCAGAGCAAAAAGACCTCCCTCGTTATTTTTACTAGGCACAGAGGTTAAAGGCAATTTTCTTTATGCTAACTTGTCTTTTGCCAATTTACCTAATATCATAAAAAATACAATAGTAGGTATCTAGGGAATCAAACTCTTGAAAGGAATAAAATTTCCAAATACTTAAAAAATTTCCCCTTAAATATATAAGGTATGACTACAACATAATGAAACTGGTGCAATATGTTATTCTGTGTTTTCCTTTTGATAAACACAAAACCTCCTGCCTTCCTATTAATGCTTTTTGAATTTTTAAAATAAATAGAACATTGTGGCTAAAAATAAAGAGCACAGTGATTTTGGAATATGTCTCTTGGAATCACACAAACCATCTTTCTGAAAATTCTGAATACCATCTCCTACACCACTAATAAATACCACCCACAAGGAGAAATCACTGGTCTGGAGTGTTAGTTGGTAAGTAGGGGCAAAGAGGCTTAGAAAAGAAAGTTCTGGGTCTACTCCTATAAGGACAGAGAGTATATCTTGTTCGACTCTATTAGTAAGGACACCTTCCCCAAGGAATTCTTAATCTAGTGAGCAGGACAAGCACAAACTACGCAGCAAGTGGCGGAAGAGTGATGAGCTCTAGCAACATTGGTGACCACATTAGGCCACTCTGCAATGCGGGGGTGGTGAGGGGAGGCGACCCTGGAGAATGTGTGCATGGAGTGGGAGGAGCAAGACAGCAAAGGTCTTCCACAGACGAGACAAGAGGGGTATTAGAATTTGCCAGAAACAGTGAAGAAAGAATTCCAAATAAAAAGAAGAACATGCGTAAGTGAAACTAAGTAGACTGTGGGGCCAGAATATAATTATACGAGAAGGATATTAGTGATCTTCAGTTAATTGCTAAGGAACTCATAATTTTATCCTGTGTTCCAAATGTTCTCAACAAACCCATATGAATGTGATCCATTATCAGAATGTCAAGAGAAATGGATTATCACTTAGAAAGTTTACAAATGACTGGCTTTTACAGCAATTACTGCAGCTTCAAGTCACCCCTATATAAAGTCATTTTTATTCACCTGAATTCTAAAATTCATGCATCCAGGAAGCCTAAATTCTAGATGACCAATAACTTCAGCATTCCTATAAGCAACTGAATTCCATTAACTTATCTGATCTTCAGAACAACTCCAAGAGGCAAGGACTTATACTTGGTATTTTGAATGCAACAGGAAAGACTGAGGTCTCCTGCTGGGAGGTAGGAATGGCTCCGAAGGGTGGGTGTACCTCAGACACATCTGAGAGTCACACATGAAGGAACAGAGGTGCATCAGCTGCTCCAAGCCAAGTAGAGCCACTGTAGGCTGGGACCCTCCACCTAGGATCAGATCTAGTTTGTAGGGAGTGACAGCAGCATTACAGCAGGCTGATAGTAAGCAAAGCTGGCAGTGAAGGAGAGTATCAGTCTGAACGAGGGTTACAGTGGCCTGATGGGACAATGGCAAGAGAGAGGAAGAAAGAGATTTAAGATTATTTTCAAAGATAATGGGACAGAAATCAGAAATAAGTGACGATTAAAAAATATAAGCATAGTCCTGCAGTGGCAAGTTCATAAATTGCTTTTTAAACACATAATGGGGAAGTGGACTTGGCCCAATGGATAGGGCCTCTACCTACCACATGGGAGGTCTGTGGTTCAAACCCTGGACCTCCCTGACCCGTGTGCAGCTGGCCCACGCGCAGTACTGATGCACGCAAGAAGTGCCCTGCCACGCAAGGGCGTCCCCCGCATAGGGGAGCCCCACATGCAAGGAGTGCACCCCATAAGGAGAGCCGCCCAGCGCGAAAGAAAGTGCAGCCTGCCCAGGAACGGTGCCACACACACAGAGAGCTGACACAATAAGATGATGCAACAAAAAGAAGCACAGATTCCTGTGCCGCTGACAACAACAGAAGCGGACAAAGAAGAACACACAGCAAATGGACACAGAAAACAGACAACCGGGGGTGGGGGGGAAGGGGAGAGAAATAAATAAAAATTAATCTTTTAAAATAAAATAAACACATAATGAATGGGGGGAGAGCCCTGAGGTTTTGGGCTGGCTTGTCCTAGAAATATCTGATGGGTCCTCTACACCCAACAGGAGGCAGGGGCGTGCACAGGTGAAGGAAGCCCCAGTGGCCTGGGCCGCTCCCCATCACCTCCGGGGCCCGCTCCTGGAGGGTGCTGGTGCCGCTGCTGCCAAGCCGGCCCTGTCCTCGGGGAAAGTTAAGAAAGGCAAGGCGCTGCAGCACGACTGTGGAAGCTGCTGTCACCACCGCCACACGCAGGGCGACAAGCCTTGGTGAGAACAGGAGGCACACCACTCGAGGCTGCCAAGACACTGGGCCCCATGGAGCCCCTTGGCTTTCCTGCAGCTCGGCAGCCATGTGGTAGGAAAACCAAGCAAGGCTGTGCACAAACGGAGAGCTGTATCACAAGAAGAATTCAGAGGGATGTTTCTCTAAACAAGTGCTCACTAAATTGGAAACCGAGAAAGATGCCAGAGAAATCACTGCCATAAATACAGGTCTGAGTAAGCACTCTTATTAGTTTCACAAAGAAATCGCAGGACTAGCTTGCTGAAATAACAGTGAAACAATGACTGTTACTATATTTTCTTAACATCTACCCCACAGTGAGCAACAGTAAAAAGGCTTCATATGATATTTTGGTTAAGTTCATTATTTTGAAAAGAACTTTTTGGATGATTTTTCCTGAATGTTCTCTATACCTTTCTCCAACCCCTCAACTGTAGAACTAAGTTTTCTTTACTAGGTATGTAGAACCTCCCTTTCCATGAATCTTTCCAACTGTTGACTTGTTTCCTTGGTTCTTCTTAGGCAAATTCAGTCACAGAGTCATAGATCACTAGACCTCTGGAGATGACCTACTTCAACTTTCTAAATTTAAATGAAGAAAGTAAAGCCCAAAGGAGGTTAAAGGACTTGATCAGGCCACTCAGCTATTACTGGTGGACATGAAATGAGAAAGCTAAGGCTGTTAATGCTTGTTCCCAAATATATCCACTGTGTCATAGTAGCCTTTATCACTTCCAATAGTAATGATTGTCTATGTCTAAAAATAACAATATTCTGTACTTAATGTCCTTCAGGCTGACAATTATAAGGCTTATAAAAATTTGTTAGATTAAGACAACTAGGGAAGTGAACTTTGCCCAGTGGTTAGGGCGCCTGCCTACCACATGGAAGGCCCATGGTTCAAACCCCAGGCCTCCTTGACTCATGTGGCGCTGGCCCACGTACAGTGCTGATGCGTGCAAGGAGTGCCCTGCCATGCAGGGGTGACCCCGCATAGGGGAGCCCCACATGCAAGGAGTGTACCCCATAAGAAGAGCTGCCCAGTGTGAAAGAAAGTGCAGCCTGCCAGGAATGGTGCCGCACACACAGAGAGCTGATGCAGCAAGATGACGCTAAACAACAACAACAACAACAAAAAAACACAGATTCCCGTGTCGCTGACAACAACAGAAGCGGACAAAAAGAAGAATACGCAGCAAATGGACACAGAGAACAGACAACTGGGATGGGGGGGAGAGGAAGGGAGAGAAATAAATAAAATAAATCTTAACAAAAAAAGGACAACTAGGGAAGGGCAGGAAGAGATGAGAGGTGGGGGCGTATTTGGGACATGGAGCTGCCCTGGATGGCGCCTCGGGGGTGATCACCGGACATCTTGGATCCTCACAGGGCCCACTGGATGGAATAGAGGAGAGTATGGGCCATGATGTGAACCATTGTCTATGAGGTACAGAGGTGCCCAAAGATGTACTTACCAAATCCAATGGATGTGTCATGATGATGGGAACGAGTGTTGTTGGGGGGGGAGAGGGGGGGTGGGGGGGTGGGGTTGAATGGGACCTCACATATATATTTTTAATGTAATATTATTACAAAGTCAATAAAAAATAAATAAATAAAAAATAAAAAAAAAAAAAAAAGGGACAACTAAGTAGCTGGTAATATTAATTTCATTTAAGACTAAGCAGTTAATTTCAGTTTTCAGAAATGTGTTAAATACCTATACTGTATAAAATATGGTAACAGTGAAATAAAGGATTTCCAAAATGCACAGAATTACAAGATTAAGGAAAGTTTAAAACTATATTTTCATAGGGTTTGGTATCTGTAAGCTCCTACCTGAAATAAATACCTTTGTGAAAAATAAAAAAAAAATTTTTAATTTAAAAATTAAAAAATTTTTACTTTAGTTCTCTTTTCTGATAGCCAAGACAAAAAACAAAACAAAACAAAACAAAAAACACAAAAAAACAAAAACATATGTATAGTCACGGAAAAGAAAGTAGTTTTGATGAAAGGCTTAATATAATAACAATAATTGGACATGCAATTAACTCAGATATTTGTTAGATGTAAATAATCAATTGAAGATTTTAGTTTGTAGAAAGCCTATCGACATGGAAAAATCTTGACATCTACTTGCTTCTCTCATTGCCGATCCATGCTAAAAACTGCTATTTTACTTTTTCAGAAGCATAGCTCTGACGTGGCTAACCCAATAATTATTCCAAATCCTTTTCTCTCTTTGTTGGTAAAGTAAATATTCCCTGTTCTAGTCTCCAGTGTGGCTGGGGCAGATGAGGGGGGAGGAGGACTGTTATTCATTTTGGCCAATAAGACATAAGAGGAAGTATTTCAGGGTCTTCTAGGAAAGCTTTAAATTCTTTATTAAAAAAATACAGTAAAAAAGATAGCACTACCCGTCCCCCTTCTGATTATAAAGCAGATGTAAAGCCTGGGGTCTCAACTGTCATCTTTCTTTTAAAAGGCAACAAGCAAGAGAACCAAAAGTCAATATGGCAAGGATGGCAAAACAGAAACATAAAGAGGACTTGGGTCCACAATGGTTTCAATAATCTGCCAGAACAACTGAGACCTCCTACCCTCTGGACTTCTCACTAAAATACAGCCTCCTGCTTATTTAAACCACTGTTAGGTTTTCCTAAAAAAATAATAATAATACAACTTTAAAGGTTCACTCCCAAAGTCTAGAGTCCAAGCTCCTTAGCCCGACCACTGTAAGTTCTCTAACCTGGATCCAACCTATCCATCCGATGTGTATTTGCCATTCCTTATATGGCCCCAGCAATTTCCCACCTTTGGATCTACCTAGCATACCCATCACCACCTCCATGAACACACGCACATGCCTTACAATGCATGAACAAAACCCACTTCTTTTTCTCATTACTTGCCATTGCCGTCACAGATCTTTCCCTAATCCTCTTCCTCATACCTGTCTTCTAAGCAAATTTTCCCTTCTCTAAATTCTTGGTAGCATTTTATTTATACTTTTTAACGATACTTATACCTTTATATCCTCTATTATAATTACATACTTGATATCTCCACTAGGTCAAGATCTGGGTTATTTATTTCTGTACTTCCACACTGCAAAAGTGCTGGGAACATAGTAAAAGCACTCAAAACACAGACTGAGAAAATTTTATAATTAAGTGAATGAGTGCTCTGTATCTCTATAAATTAGCATTTAAATATAACAGGGGATTTTAGAAAATACTATGATGAGGATTCCTCTCCTAATTACTGCAGTTTGAGATTCACACAGATGAAAAAATTAGTCTTTGGACAAGAGATGATTTTGTAGAAGGACCAAGATAAACTGTTCCTATGGGATCAAAATGAGTACAGGTTTAGTACATGCTTCCACCAAAACATGAGCGGAAGGTGAAATCTTCCTGGAAGTCAATACGGGACTGCCACAATGGGGCAGGTGGAAGAAACACAAATATCTCATGACCTTGTAGAGGGCATATAATGCTAACATATTTAAAGTACTTATGACAGTGCCTGGCGCCTAACAATTATTAGATAAATGTTATTTGTTTTATTATTAATACAGAAATGGATGGCAGAAGTGGGACATAATTGGCCAAATTAAGGGGGGTATAATGAAGTGAGAAATTCCTCACCAGAAACTTCCTCTCTAGGAAACTGGGGACCCCTGTCTTGATTTCACCAATCATCTAGTTAAACTATCCCATCTCTTGTCAATACTGGGGCCTGGGACTCTAGGAGCCTTGGCAGAAAACGCCGGGGGGGGGGGGGGGGGGGGGGAGGGAGGGGAGTGTTATCTCTTTGGCCATCAGCTAAGAACAACACAGCCTTCCATATAGGCTCTTTCTGTCTGTGGTCAGCAATCTAACACTACTGAATTACAGATTTGTTTCTTGCCAGGTTAAAAAGACAAGTTTAGCAGCAAGGAAAGCAGGGACTTTAACAGCATCACATGAAATGAAACTAGGGCCTGGAGAACCCTGAAAATCAGGTCTCTCCCAATTACCTCCTGCAGTACATAGCTACCCCCACTTGCAAAGACTTCCACTGGAATGCAAGCTGGGGACAAGAAATCAGTCAGTTATGCCTCCTCACTTCAACTTTTAAAAATCTCTCTTGTTCTATCAAGCAAGGCATTCCCCTAATTTCCTGGCATGAAGGAAGAGGGGTTTGTGGTAGAAGAGAAGAAATGCCCTCCAAAAGTCAACAAAGCACACCAAAATTTTATAGCCACACATTAGAATGAGAACTGGAAATACCAATTTAAATATATAAGAAATTCAACTCTGTTAAATGTATTAAGATTTTACCCACTGACAAGATTAGACACAAATTCTGGAGTTTTTTTAACATTAGTAAACAGGTTCCGTAAGAGAGAGACACTGAGTTGACTTGTTCCTTGACTTTAAAGTACAAACATTAATTATGCATTTTATAGTATTTGTAATCATTGTAGAAGCAAAGTGCTCTTTAATTTTCAAGGTGAATTATCATAGCATTTACCAAAAAATGAGAAAAAAAATGAGTAAGGTATTCAAAAAGGAAACCAATAATAAAAAAAAAAATTAGAGTAATCTAGAGTCTTACAATAAAGTCCTACATGAAATGCTACTGGTATGAAATAAAAGCCTTAAAGATACAAGAGCATATTCATGCTGTTGAGAGAGATATTTAAGTCTCAACTGAAAGTGAAACCTAACTCTGCTTTGTTTCATGTCCTTAGTTTTGGATAGAAGGAGAAACTGTTCTAGACTGAAAAAAAAAAAGGACATTGTTTTTGTGCATTTTCAGCTATAAAATTTCTTAAGTGTTGTTCTGAGACACTAAATCAAATTTCCTAAATAGTCTCAAAGCCAAAAACGTCTCTCATGGGAAACAAACAGGATTAGAAAATTGCTGCAATTGTGTATGAGCAGTGTTAATTCGGCTTTTGTGACATCACCCATTTTACACACACAGAAATGAAACCAAAGTTTTATGGACCAAAACTTACCCCTCAGTAGAGTCAAGGCAAACTGAAACTTTTTCTATTCTTTTCTCAGAAAAAAAAAATGCTGATTACAACTCACCACATGGTTACTCAACCCATCAGCGGTCCTGTGATGGGCCCCAGTTTGAAAAACACAGGATTGTGCACAGGTCTCATCAAGACCTTTGGGCATTTCACCCAGAAATGTATACTCACAGTAGCAAACATGAAATGCCTACTAATTCCTGTAAGAAATCTACCCCAAAATGATGCTTCTCATTGCAGTGCTGCTATGGAAGAAGAGAGAAGAAAGTGTGCTGTGAACATGCCTCCGAGAGCTAACAGAATTAGGAGTGGATGCTGCCCCTGCTCATTATTTCTGCCACGGGAGAGGTAATAAAAGGGGTTAGACAGGTACCTTCCTACTTTGAAGCAGTCCCCTGGATGCAGCCATAAAATTTGGCTGCGGGTTTCAGGTATATTCCTGTGTCCTTCCCAGAGAGAAATGGGAATCTGGAATTCCTCAGACAAGTGGGGGAAAAAATTCCTTGGAGCAGTCTGCAACCAGGTGGGTGAAACTGGATGTGGCTGCTACTGTCCTGTACCACGGGCTGTCCCGTCCACTGATCGCTGCTGTGCCCTCTCACTTCCACCTCACTGCTTTAGTACTGGAGGAAAATGGTGAACTCTGAGAAGCTAAAAGTTTTTAAAGAAAGACCTTGATCAAAGGCAAAACACTTGTTCTTTCTTGAAACTATGCTTGTTCACTAGCTCTTTCAACCACTCCCCAATCCATAACTCCTAAAACATTAGCCTGAGACATCCCACCAGGAACCTATATAAAGCAACATTTCTGAAATTGTCAATATGCATCTGGATCTCTTCCTTGTCGTGAAATGATGAATTGTCAGGAAAAAAAAGGCAATCAAACTAGCTGGGTCCATACTTCTCATTGTCTACCATACCTCTTTTTATAACATAGACTAATAAGGTAAACCAACAAAAGTCTGCTGATATGCACTCAAATAAAAAGGATGACCTTAAGGAAATGATCAAAATATGACAAGTCTTATGTCACTATAAAAGTATGAAGATGTGAGGTTTCAATATAGCTTAACACTAAACTACTTCTTAATTCTTTCCTGCTTGCAAGAAATTTCAGAACTGTACAGACTCACCAACTTTACTCTAGCACTAGAGGAAAAAGCAGCTCTCCTCTCATGTCCAATTGGTCTTGACTGACTAGGACACAATCAAGGGAATAAGATATGTAAAGATTTACTATGTTTACCCTATAAGGTGATGCTTTCTCCAACGAAGGTTAAACAGAAACTGTCTTTTTCTTTGAAGAGACTGTCATTTACATTTTTAAATATTTGGGCTTTCTGAGAAACTGAAACCTTAAAAAAAGGGCTATTAAATAATTTATTGTACTGAATGGAAAAAAAGCTGGTTTCTAGTAAAACAAAATAAAACTGAAAGAGCACAGAAGTGGAGATTAATTCCTTGGAAAAAGTCATTTGGATGGAGTGTGAAGGGAAATATGATGTTTATTAAGTTAAGATTTTGATAAAATCTATTAATATTATATCACTGGATCTTTTTCCCATGAAAAATGCAACTTTTTTTTTTTGAGGTGCCAGGGATTGAACCTGGAACCTTGTACATGGGAAGCTGGCCTTCAAACCACTGAGCTACACCCACTCTCCTATAAAAATACAACTTTTAAAACACTTTTCCTATATGGGAATTCCTACTCCCCTAATATAGTAATTATTTCCAATATTCTGAAAACTCAACTCGAGCTTTCACAATTTTTTCCATAATTAATACTTTGACATAACTTTCAAAATCACGTCCAATAATGAAAGAAAATAGTACCTTTTCCAATTCTCTTGGTATTCGCAAACAAGTGTACACTCTTTCTCTTCTTTCTGTATACTTGGCCTCATTATGTTCAAGGAAGTACCCTCTTGTTAGTTCAGCACTGAGGAACCTCAACAATGAAAGCTCTACAGAAAAAGAAAACATAAAACAAAAAGAATAGTATTTATCAAGGAACTTACATGCTAGCTGAGATTTTAAGTATCACATATATAAAACAAAAAGAGAGCAAAATTATCTATAATTTTGTGCCTAGAACTGAACAGTCACACACAAAAAAGATCAGCAAACACTGTTGAAAAAATTATTATGCTGTGTAGTATTAACGCATGCCATAGGAATACAGAAGGGAATGATTATCCAAAGATGGATAGTGAGAGCAGCTTTTTCCAAGAGCCCAGACTGGGGTCTTGTAGGTGATATAGGACCTGAACTGAAGGATAGATGAAAGAAGGGAAAAAAAATAAATACCAAGAAGATGTAAGATTGACATGTTTATGTTAAGTCAAAAGGGAGTCAAATCACGTAACAGGTATTGCTTTAGTCCAAGAACTATCCTGGGTGCACTACATGGATATTTGTGCAACTTCTTCCTTCTCCTTAGTTCAGCCTCAGAAATGCTGCAAAAGTGCCTAAAGTCATTTCCCACATTAAGGCTTAACTACATGATGATAATCTTAACAGCTACACAGAGTAGAACCTCCACGAGATCCAAATAACCTCCCTTTCCTTGGCTCATTCCTTCTGCCCATTTGTTTCTCTGTACCTCCTAAGTAAATTCATCCACAGCATCGTGGACTATTAGACCTCAGGGAGAAGCTCAACCACATCTAAAGATGAGCAAGGAAAGCCAAAG
Organism: Dasypus novemcinctus; assembly: GCF_030445035.2. NCBI lineage: Eukaryota > Metazoa > Chordata > Mammalia > Cingulata > Dasypodidae > Dasypus > Dasypus novemcinctus. Next base: position 193,226,492 of record NC_080673.1, on the reverse strand, counting down.
GGGGTTAAATACTTTCCAATGGGCTACAAAATGGCAGACTTGCCATGAGAAACTAAGGTTGTCGATGCCTAACCTCAATTATTTTCAACGTGTTACACTTCCCTGACAGCCCGCCCTCAAGGAACTCTCCAGATTCTTCACTCCACACACACGTTCCTACTCTGACTCCCCAGTAGGCCCAACTCTCTTCCAAAGCTCAAGTACCAGAAAGTTTCAAACTTGCAGAGCAAAGATGCTCTGCATCAGCCTTGTGGCCCTTTAACCCAATGGAGTATTTGTGCCTCCTCCAAAGAATGACAGAGAGGGAAAGGTGATTTCATTTATGTGTATGTAATTAAGGAATTGCATCTTATATGAGTGCTAGGATCAAAAGATTGCATGTAAGGGGGAAATTATTTTTAATCAAAAATTACCCTTGAAAATCCTTTAGGAAGATACATTAGAAACAGACTTACTATCTCTCAACAGGTCCAAAACAACTTAATACCTCCAGCACTGGAACAAACTGCCATATCTTTAAGCAGCAGATCAAGTAGCTTGCTTTTTAAAACAAAACAAAACAAAATAAACACACATACACACACTAAAACAAAACAAAAAACAATTTCTTTAAATATCAGAATCATCTGCTGGAGAGTTAGTGATACCATAAAAGGTACCTGGGGAATGACAGAGACATGCGGGGAAAAAAAAAAAAATCCCCTGTCCTACCCTAGGCAGGGGCTGGCAGAATCATCAAATGTGCTATGGACACCAGGCTTTCTCTTTTCAGTACATGTACACTTTAGTCATGTGCTAAGTGTACACAAGATGTGAACTTTCTTTCAACAAATAGATTAAAAGGCATTTGTAGGGAAGCGGACTTGGCCCAGTGGATAGGGTGTCCGTGTACCACATGGGAGGTCCACGGTTCAAATCCCGGGCCTCCTTGACCCACGTGGAAATGTCCCACGCGCAGTGCTGATGCACGCGATGAGTGCCGTGCCACGCAGGGGTGTCCCCGGTGTAGGGAGCCCCATGTGCAAGGAGTGCACCCCGTAAGGAGAGCCGCCCAGCGAGAAAGAAAGTGCAGCCTGCCCAGGAATGGTGCCGCACACACGGAGAGCTGACACAACAAGATGACACAACAAAAAGAAACACAGATTCCCATGCTGCTGACAAAAGAAGAGGACAAAGAAGAATACGCAGCAAATGGACACAGAGAGCAGACAACGGGGGGTTGGGGGGGAGGGGAGAGAAATAAATCTTAAAAAAAATAAAGGCATTTGTATAACTAAATCCATGTAGGATAAAACTTTTAGTTAGGAACTTTCTAACCATTTCCAGGCTGGCTAGAACCAGAAGTTATTCTACTGGTTTTTTTTTTTTCGGTTTTGTGTGTGTGTGTTTGGGGGGGGGAGCTTTTGTGCTGCAAACAACAACAGTCAAAAGTAGTCAAGGTCAAAAATTATATTCAAACTCTGTTCAGTCAGTTTTCCAGTTAGAAAGGGAAAAATGTATTGGTTAGCTGGTGTTTATAAATATCAATTCTTCCACATAAAAACTGAGAAGCAACAGGACACTCAGAACAGATAAGACTTCACTCACAATTTCTCACTGACCCTCAGGGTCTCTGAATTGTGAACCTCAAAGGTCACTTAACCATAACCTCTGAGTATTCTCTGACCCTGGGGCTTCCCTGTCCTCCTACCACCTTGAACCCTGCTTTCTCGTCACTGGCTCTTTCTTGAACCACAGAATTTTCTGGCCTCAGTTTATTTGGCAGTTCCTCCTCCTCTACCAGACCCTTAGGTACTTACTGGTTCAGGGCTCTTTTTTTTTTTTTTTTAAAGATTTATTTATTTATTTAATTCCCCCCCTCCCCCGTTGTCTGTTCTCTGTGTCTATTTGCTGCGTCTTGTTTCTTTGTCCGCTTCTGTTGTCTTCAGCTGCTCGGGAAGTGTGGGCGGCGCCATTCCTGGGCAGGCTGCACTTTCTTTCGCGCTGGGTGGCTCTCCTTAAGGGGTGCACTCCTTGCGCGTGGGGCTCCCCTACGCAGGGGACACCCCTGCGTGGCACAGCACTCCTTGTGCGCATCAGCACTGCGCATGAGCCAGCTCCACACGGGTCAAGGAGGCCCGGGGTTTGAACCGCGGACCGCCCATGTGGTAGATGGACGCCCTAACCACTGGGCCAAGTCCGTTTCCCGGTTCAGGGCTCTTGTTCCTCTCTTCACTGCATCTCTCCAAGGGGTCCTCAGCCAACTTTTCTCTGTTTCTCTCTTTTCTTTTTGCCCTACACATATTCTTCTTAGATCCTCAAATCCATCCCTAAAGTTTAAGGCATTATCTAAATCCTAAGGTCACCACATCTTCAGCTCTGACTCCTCAGCCCTGGGCCCCTACTTCTAACAGCCTCCCAGTTCCACATGGATATCCCATAGATACCTTAAGACCTCTAAAACTGAACTCAGAATCTTCCCCACTAATTCTGCCTCTCTCGTGTAGACCTGATTTAGTTCATGGCACCACCAGGTACAGAGTTGCTGCTATGCTAGAAGCTCAAGGCCCATTTTGAAAATCATTGGTGATGCCAAATCCCTTACAACTTGGCCCTGGCTATGTTTTCACTCAGGCCACATACCTGCCTCCCCTGAATCCCTAGGTCACTGCTCTCTAGCTACACAACTTTCCATTTTTCCAAACATGCCAACTGGTTCATACTGTTTCCCTGACTCTAGAATTTCCATCCAGTTTTCCACACCACAACGTGCACAGATGTTACACCCTCTGGGAAGACTTCTCTAGGTTTCCCAGCAGAATTTGTTTCCAGTTGGCTCTCACAGCATTCACACTCACATATGCTTATCTGCACAGTATTATGTTCACATACTGTTTGGTTTCTCATTCACCTATGCATCCTTAGGGCCAAGACATAACAGGCACTCAATAAATGCCTGCTAAAAGGATTTATAAGAAAAAAAATGACAGAGAAGAGTGTGGCAGGGCAGAAAAACAGAAGCAGAAATAAGAAGGGACAAAAGAGAATACCAGATTTTCAAAAAGGGAAGAGTGCCTGTGACAGACACAGAACTGTCCCAAGCCTGGGGAAGTTAGCAGAGAGGGAGCAAAAAGCCTCACTTGGGATAGCAGCCATGGAGATACAGGAGCCTCTACTCTGTATATGTATGTAAGTCACTATGGGGGGCCTGACAGGGACCTGAACATCAAAACCACCTAGATGCCTCACAGCCAGGGAGGGCTCTGGGCTCAGGGATGGGGAGGCTTCCACTGCCCACACCAAGCACAGGGCAGGGAAGCTGGACAGCTCTCTAGTATGTCATCTGTGTAGGGATATTGACAACCAGGTTATTACTTGATAAAACCATGTTAAATTTAAAAGCAATTTAAGTAAAAAGGTTTAGCTAGCTGTATCTTATTTAGAAAATCATCCTCCACAATGGTGTCTGCTCTGGTAACAGCAGATCAAGGAGCTGTCAGTCTAAGAGTTTTGCCACGACTCACAAAAAGAACACAGGGGGGAGAAATAAAAGAAGGGGGGTGTGGCACCAGATTATCACATATTAGCCTGAGACCCTGGTCAGGTCATACATCTCAATTTCACCAGAGAAAATTGAGGCATGAAGTAGTTTTTTAACACCCATGTACCTGTCTGCCTTCCACGAAGTATTGCTGAGGGACCAAGAGTGAATTTGTATGAAAACCACAAAGTATGACACAATGTCTTGAACTACTTACTATTCATATCACAAATTCTGCAGTATTAACCAATTCTGGTTTGGTGGTTACCTAATGTTTATTGATGCTACTTCTGCAATTTTGGTTCTATGATTAAATGATAATATGACAAATAAGAATTTTTAACGAACTATACAGCCTAAGTAAATAATTTTCCATAGTTTATTATACAATATAAGCACACAAAAGTATTTTAACCATATTCCAAATTTTAAAATGTCTTGTTAAGATTTTACTTCTGGAAATGGAAGACTTTTATTTATAATATCAATTTAGATTCTACAATGGAGGATTTAAAAAGTAAGTATCCAGATAATCAAATGACAATAACAAAATGTATTTTGAATTCACAGCTCTCACAACCATGAGACAGGTTCTACTGTTAAGCTCACTTTGCAGAGGAAGAAACCAAGGCACTGAGAGGTCGTCAAGGTCAAACAGGTCTAGATTATTTTGCCTATCATTATCTCAAATGCTTTTGTAAACAGTGGCTGGCCACTGCAGTTCTTTCTGGAAAGCTGGGATCCCCCTTCCATCCTCCCTCTATGCTCCCAGTGTCCCAGGATTGCTCCTGTGAAGCTACAATGGTCTGGCGTATAGTTTTAAGAGATACATTAAAGCAATACTAAGGGGAAGTGAACTTGGCACAATGGATAGGGCATCTGCCTACCACATGGGAGGTACGCGGTTCAAACCCTGGGCCTTCTTGACCCGTGTGGAGCTGGTCCATGCGCAGTGCTGATGCACGCCAAGGAGTGCCATGCCACGCAGGGGTGTCCCCCGCATAGGGGAAAAGGAGAGCTGCCCACAGCCAAAGAAAGTGCAGCCTGCCCAAGAATGGCACCACACACATGGAGAGCTGACACAGCAAGATGACACAACAAAAAGAAACACAGATTCCTGGTGCCGCTGATAAGGATAGAAGCAGTCACAGAAGAACACACAGCGAATGGACTGAGAGCAGACAACTAGGGGGGTGGAGGGGAGAGAAATAAATAAAAAATAAATCTTAAAAAAAAAAAAAGGCAATACTAAGAAAGAACCAAGCTTCTTTAGGTTAAATATTCCCAAAGCTAACCTCACCTCTTCTCACCCACTCTTGAAGAGGCTCTGCTTGAGGGATTAGGATCCATCCATATTATGGCATGAGACAGTTTATTACAAAGGTAGTACACATACTACTTCAAACAATTCTCAGAACAATTGTGAGGTAGGACAGTTAATAGCATTCACATTTTGCAAGTGAAGAAACTGAGGTTAAGAAAAATAAGGGGTAAATTGGGAATAGAACCTAGATCGCTGCCCAGTGTTCCCTGCACCATAACTATCATGCATCTATCTGACAACCACCCTGAGAGAAGAGGACCTGACCCTAATCTGGATTCAACAGGACAGAAAGATCCCTTTGATTCATATTGCAGTTCCGAGGAAGGTGGTCACAGTGTCTTACAGAATGAGCTATTAACTTAGCCTGCTGCTTTAGCAGGTTCATTCCCACTTTCCCTGACTACAGACATAGTTTGCAGTAGGCTATTCAATCTACTCATTTTGTTATTTTTGTTCATTAAAACACTATTCTCTAGCACTCTACAAACCTGTATGAACTTAGGTGTCCTGATCTGGGGCATATTATTTGGCTAATTATTTAAGAAGGCCATTTGTTCTTTACCTCTAGGTATTACTCTTCAACCCAAGAACTCTGCTAGCTAAGTGCACTTTTTTTTTTCTACTTTTTTTTTAATGTTACATTAAAAAAATATTAAGAGGTCCCCATATACCCACCATCCCCCTGACCACACTCCTCCCACATAAACAACCTCTTACATCAACACGGCATAGTCACTGCATTTGGTGAACACATTTTGGAGCACTGCAGCACATCATGGATAATGGTTTACATTGTAGTTTATACTCTCTCCCAGTCCACCCAGTGGACCATAGAGGGACATATAATGTCCAGCATCTGTCCCTGCAGTACCACACAGGACAATTCCAAGTCCTGAAAATGCCCCCACGTCATATCTCTTCTTCCCTCTCCCCACCCTCAGCAGCTGCCGTGGTCACTTTCTCCACATCAATGCTACAATTTCTTCCATTACTAATCACAATAGTTCCATAGTAGAATATCAGTAAGTCCACTCTATTCCTCCATCCTGTGGACCGTGGGATAGTTATGTCCACTCCACTTCTATATCGAGAAGGGACTTAGATCCCAAAAGAATGATGGATGCAATTCGTCTGCTTGCAGTTGTAGGCACTCTTGGCTCCCTGGTGTGGTAGCTGACCTTCTTCACCTCCTTGTTAGCTGGCGGGGTAAGTCCAATGAACCAGAGTAGGGGTTGCAAGCCTGCTGAGGCTCAGGGCCTGGCTGTCACATGGACAGTCCAGAGATTCAGGTCTCCTGCGTATACACCAACACCAGCACCAACCACAGGTTCAGTAAAAGTGACAGAAGAGGCATGTATAGACAGGTCACATCTGAGTCCAACTCCATCACAGCTAAGTGTACTTTTAACTTTTTCCTTCTTTGTTGGTACCTCATACCTTCTTAGCAAAAGAGTATCTCTCATTTGTTATGCCAAACAATTGTCCTTATATTTTAAGAACAAATTCTTTTCCAAAGTAAAATAATCCAAATATTTAATTTCTGACACTTATTTTTTACATCATCCAGTATTAGTTCTTTTGTTCTCACCAAGATATCTTCATTATAAACCTTTTAAAAGTAGAAGCATTTTACTAATATAAATGCCTGTATATTAGAAAAAAAACTTTGTCAAGTCTGAACATTTAATATAAGAGAAATGATACCAACTACAAATCCGAGTCAGTTCCTCTAATGTATCTTTTTTTTTTAATCTAGTAATGTCATTAATTACAGAAGAGAAAAGAGAAGTAAAAAAAAAAAAAAAAAGCAAAGTGATTTACCTGAAGTGAAGGAGCTACACCATTTAGTACAAGGGAATAATGTGGATATGGCTCAGAGACTGTACCATCCTCATTATTTCTGAGTTGATTTTTGGCCATAAGTTTAACATGCAACTTTATACCATCTTCACTAGATTCAGCAGCAAATATCAAAACTGCTTAAGTTGAGTTTTCTTTTTTTCTAACCTGCATATATTTTTAAACATAATTAAAAACAAAACTGTGGGGTGAAAAGTAAAAACAAACAAACAAAAACCGTAAAACAAGAATGAAAAATACACAAAAAAGGATTATTTTACCAAACATTTGAATTTTTTTCTCAAGAACCTAATTGTGTTACTGAGGACGTGTACTGTCTTATTCATCTTTGTACACAAAGACAGTATTAAGCATATATTAATGCATGACATATGTCGATATTTTAAAAGTAAATACTTCTTCCAGGTAGTGTCCAGTGCCTGGATTTCTCTGGCCAAAAGGCACAATATGTCAAACTCCTGTGGTTTCAGAACAGAAATGAAAATACGTGTAAAAGTAACTGTCGGGAGGGTGGGGGCGTCAAAACTTGGCTGCCAGCCACACTAACCCTGAAGTCTCAGGGCCTGCTGGTCCTGACTTTCAAAGGCAGTCACGGTCTTCAGAGGCGGCGGGGATGGGGGGACAACACGTGTTTCCTGGTGGTCTATGCCATCTGTAACAGTTCCCCTGCCAGTAGTTGGGTTGTGGGGCAGAATGCAATGGCATTGGGGTTGGCAAAACAGGCTGTAGCCAAGCAAGGGTCGGGGCCCACAGCTGGAACAGGAGAGCTACTTGTGAAACAAAAGTAAGTAAGCAGGAAGGGTGGAGAGCGTACTAGCTTGCCCAGAATTAGGTGCGGGGGGCCCCCAAGACAGGTTGTTTTCTATCCATTCCTGCCAAAGGCCTTCTTCAGCGCATCCACGAAGCCCTTGTAATGAGCCAGGATGGGGCTCTCCCTCTCCAGGTAGAGAACTACCCACCCCTGTCACTCCAGTAAGGCAGCTGATTAAAAAATACCACCTTTAAGGTGTAGTTCGAGAATCTAGCCTCGAAAAACTTCATCTAAGGTGCCGCTTGGATCAAAACTTGGGAAGCCAGGCAGATTCGCTGTTCTAATATATCTTTAATCAATATTCATATCCTGGGCAGTGGACTTGGCCCAGTGGTTAGGGCATCCGTCTACCAAATGGGAGGTCCGCAGTTCAAACCCCGGGCCTCCTTGACCTGTGTGGAGCTGGTCCATGCGCAGTGCTGATGCGTGCAAGGAGTGCCCTGCCACGCAGGGGTGTCCCCCACGTAGGGGAGCCCCATGCGCAAGGAGTGCACCCCTTAAGGAGAGCCGCCCAGCGCGAAAGAAAGTGCAGCCTGCCCAGGAATGGCGCCACACACACGGAGAGCTGACACAACAAGATGACACAACAAAAAGAAACACAGATTCCAGTGCCGCTGACAACAACAGAAGTGGACAGATAACACAGCAAATAGACACAGAGAACAGACAACAGGGAGGGGTGGGGGTGGGGAAGGGGAGAGAAATAAATAATAATGAAAAATATTCATATCCTACAAAATTTTTCTGTGATCCATAAGTATCTTAAATTGAGAAAAAGTATAGTATAAGTTGTTTCTTCCTCATCCCCCAAAGACTTAGGTTTAATTTTATTTCTTCCCCTCTCCCACCCCCATCCTGCTGTTCTTGCTGTCTGTGTCCATTCACTGTGTGATCTTCTGTACCTATTTCTCTTTTTGTCTTCTCATGTTTCTCCTCTAGGATTCACCTGGATTCGATCCTGGGGACCTCTGATGTGGACAGAGGTTCCCTGTCAACTGTGCCATCACAGTTCCCAGTCTCTGTTTCATCTTGACTCTCCTCTTCGTCTCTTTTTTTGCATCATCATCTTGCTGCAAGATTCATTTGCATGGGCACTGGTTCACTGTGCAGGCACTCGGCTTGCTGTGCTGGCACTCTGCTCACTGCATGGGCACCGGCTCACCACGCAGGCACTTATGTGGGCACTTGGCTCACCAGGCGGACACTCATGCCAGCACCTGGCTCACCGTGCAGGCACTCAGCTCACCACGCAGGCACTTGCGTGGGCACTTGGCTCACCATGCGGGCACCTAGCTCACCACACAGGCACTTGGCTCACCACATGGGCACTCATGTAGGTACTTGGCTCACCATGTGGGCACTGGCCTGCCATGCAGACACGCTTTCTCTTCTTTTCTCACCAGGAGGCTCCAGGGATCGAACCCAGGTCTTCCCACAAGGTAGGCGGGGGCCTTATCACTTGAACCACATCTGCTTCCCTTAATTATCTTCTGAAGAGCTTTTTCAGAGCTAAGAACCCAGGATAAAAAAGAATTAAAGTAGTGAATAATTATAAATAGATTTATATGTTTGGTAATATGTCTAAATAAATCTTTCTTAAATTAGCATTGACCATTAAAAGAAGAGGGAAAGTAATACCAGTGAACTGTTAGGAAAATTTTATGAAACATGCAAATCTCCAAAGTCTTAACCTAAAGCTTAATAAACCTTACTGGGAAGCAGACGTGGCTCAAATGATTGGGCTCCTGTCTATCATATAGGAGGTCCAGGGTTCAATTCCTGGGGCCTACTGGTGAAGGCAAGCTGGCCCACATGATGAGCTGGCCTGTGAGGAGAGATTGCCCTTACAGAGTACTGGCCTGCGCAGAGAGCTGGCACAGAGAGATGATACAACAAAGAGACACAGAAGAGAGACAATAAGAGATGCAGCAGACCAGGGAGCTGAAGTGGTACAAGAGATTGAGCATCTCTCTCCCACTCCAGGAGGTCCCAGGATTGGTTCGTGGTGCTGACTAAAGAGAAGACAAGCATACACAGAAGAACATACAGTGAATGGACACAGAAAGTAAACAGCGAGTGTAAAACAACAGGGGTGGGGGTGGAGGATAAATAAGTTAATTAATTAATAACATAAACCTTACTAAAGTTACACTAAAATTTTATACGTGTTTATTACACAAATATAAAGGCGCACCCTTCCATAATGCCAATGAGTAATCCCCTTTTCCAGGAACCAATACACCACCAATGCCACCTTCCTAAATCAAATGTAAGCAAAGGTACCATATTATAGAGTATATTCAAATTTCCAAGACTTTCAAAAAACTGTTTATATATTGTCACATTTGGGAAAGTACGAAAAAAAGAGACTAACCATGAATTTATGAATGGAAAACTGGTACAAAAATTAGTGACTTTGCCCAAAGTTATGAGGTTATAAAGTGAAGGATCAAAATGGGAAAAAAAAATTTTGTTAACCTGACAAAGTTATATTTTCCAGAAACTTCTTTTATGCAAGTTTTCCCCAAATTGGATCACACATGAGCTGCTAGGACTGAATTTCAGAAGGCAAACTAGTTGAAGAACATTTTAAACAACCAAGATACTGAGTTGGTCAAAGATAAAAATAAGTAACTTTTTATTGTATGTTTACTGCATGTGTTTAACTTACACAATACATTTAAGTAAAGCAATTAAGAGTTTTAAGAGCAGAACAATAATTCCTAGGAAGAAAGGAAGCTAATTTTATTGTATTTCTATCAGGACTGTGGTTACTCCAAATAATTTCCCACCCAACTTTACGATTAGCCTTATTTTCCTTTGCAATGAGAAATTGACTCTAGAGCATAATTTCAGAACTAGTCAGCCTTTAATTATCCATCAGGTAAGTTTGGAGTCACAAAAATAACCATGTAACATACTCTATGGGAAGTGAAGAGTGGTTAAATGAAAATTAAGTTAATAAAAATAAGATTTTTCAAAGAAGAATGTGAATTTTCAATTACACAATAGGTGGTCGAGATTATGAATAGTTAAATATCTTTGTATCACTCAATCTTTTGTGGGAATAGTTAAAAAGATCAATTGGTTATTCTGGGTTTCAATCTTTTTCCCTGCCACTGCCCATTCTCTTGTGGAGATTACACAAATGGTCTAAAGATGGGTAAATACCAAAAAGAGATGCAAAAGTGATGGGTAATAATGCCAATGTTTAAGCTCTAGATGTAAAGAGTGGACACTGAAGGAAATGGATATGCCTCAACCAACTGGGCTTCCGTCTACCATATAGGAGATCCAGGGTTCGATGCCCAGGGCCTATGCAAGATGGCTCATGTGGAGTGCCAGCCCACACAGGAATGTGGCCCTGCGCAGGTGTGCCAGTTGACGTGGAGAGCTGGTGCAGCATGATGACACAACAAGAGACACAGAGGAGAGAAAATAAGAAGACAAAACAGAACAGGAAGATGAGGTGGTGCAAGAGAGTTATCGCCTCTTTCCCAACTCTGGAAGGTCCCAGGATTGGTTCCCAGAGGTGCCTAATGAGAACACAAGCAGACACAGAAGAACACACATCAAATGGACACAGAGGGCAGGCAACGGGGGGAGTGGGAGGGGGGAATAAAGAAAAAATCTTAAAAAAAAAAAAAGAGTGGAATTGAAAAAGAAGGAAGAAAAGCAGGCCTCATGGCACTGTTAAAATTAGAAACAATCTTCAGTCACACCCTTAGGATTTTTGTTTTACAAGCAGACTCCAACACCTGCATTATAGAGGTACTGTTTCATCCTCAATGGTGATTACACTTATTTTATACCAAAACTCCCACTGTTAAGTCTCCATGGTACCGTGAATCAGCTTACACACTTCAGATACTAACTAGTTCATGGTGATGTTATGAAAGACAGCCAAATGGATTAGGTAAGCCGTCTGTGCATAAAGTCTACAAAACAATTCAACGACCAAACCAAGAACACAAATTGCCTAATCCTGGTCCAAAGTTGACTTGCTAGGCCTAGATTCCTAAATAGGAAAATGGCTATACAGCAATTTTCCCACCTAGATTTTTTGCAGACAATCTTATCTGATCTTATATTTTAAAAATGGCAATAACAGAATTTATAAGATTTTAAAAAGTAGATAAAAAAGACAACAGAAGGGATGACTCTACAGATGCAGGTGATATCCATTACACCCAGAGTTCAAGGTTAGTGAGCACAGTAAGAAAGGGTGGGATACACAATGACCATTCCAAAAGCAATAATGAAAATAGGAATGAATGGGGCATTCACTTCTATGTTAAGGTACAAGTACTAGCATCTGAGAACAGTTTCAGCCTACTACCAGGCTATCTACATATAACACAAAGGAGTTCTGAGAACCAAGTGATAGAAGAGTCCATAAGGAGAAAAAGAAAATAAGCTTACATACTTGACCCAAATACCTGTTTATAGTATAAATACAACTGTGTATACACAAACTAATATAGATATGTTATATACTTTCTAAACATATAAACAAGGACAGAAATAAAACAACAATATGAACCTCAAACACTACACTTTATTTTGATCTATTTTACTTGGGTGGGGAGGGTTTGATTATATACCTAATCTGTATATTCATTTAGGGAATTCTAGGCTGTTAGGACAGGTCTTATTTACAAGAGCCTTAAATTCACTGGGAGAACTGATAAAGGGGACTTCAGAACTAACTGATGGTTAGGCCACCAAGACACTAAGATGACTTTCAAAAAAGGAAGATAAAGGAGGCCCTAGCTTGGGGAGGAGGACCAGAGATCAAGGGCAGGGGCAACAGAGTACCGAGGCACCACTAAGAATATAAAAATGGACAAGTGTGAGCTCCAGCCTTGGAAGACTAGTTTGATTCAGGGAGAAATGCTTTTCATATGACTCAAGGTGGCGCCACTCAAAAGCCCTGTGCCCCAGGCCAGCTGAGAGGATGTTTCGTAAATTCTTGAAAGGAGGGGAAGGGAAGCTCACAGAGCTGAGTGGTAGGGAGCACTGCTGGAGGATTAGGTCAATGCAGAGGCCACAGAGCAGCCTCAGCAGTAAGTTTAGCTGAAAGAATTCTAACCTCTAGTAGCGAAGCCTCCTCCAATTGGGTCATCAGAGGGTGGAAGCTGAAAGAGACAAGAGCTGTGTGACTAGTGCGTGCGTATGTATATGAAGGGGGACTGGGGAGGGCTGTCCCCACCTGGAGAGGCCCAGCCAGAATTCCAACACTGGCTGGTGACTCAATTGCAATATATCTAGAATTCTCACCCAAATCCTGTTCTCCAAGGTTGGTGTTACCTGGCGAAACAAGAGTTGCACAGTCATGTCTCTTCACACATAAATGATTTAACTGGGGGATAAAAATGAGTGCTACCTCTAAAGCTAAGGCTGGAAGCATCTCCCTGATTCTATGCTTTACAAGTCAAGCTTTAAACATGTTACAGCTCAGAAAACCATGTTGAGGAGGAATGAGTGTACAGAGGGACCAGGTCTTATGCAAGTCCCAAGTACTCTAGGTATCCCCACCCCGCGAAGAGCCTGGAAGGAGTGTTAGGTGTTACTCTAAGGGTACAAGATCTGCAACCAACAAAAGGTTCCTGACAACTTCATCTTCTGTCCATGCAAACAAACAAAGGCTTGTATAATATTGGCTTTCCTGAAATTCAGAAATATTTCAAAGAAATCACAGTGAAGTTTGGCAACAAATGTATCTATTTGCATTAGGGTGCTTTTAGTCATTAAGTAAATAAAACAGACAGCCAATAAAGACATTTAATTGTTATCTTACTTATATCCTGCCAATCAAGAAAGTAAATATTCTTGCAAGCAAGTGCAACTAAACCAAATAAAGGGATAAAAATGAAAAAGACCAAACATAGCAGAGTCTGTACTTAATTTTTCAAGGATACCGACCTCTTCAACATTTAACCTAGGACTAGTTAGTTCTTCAAATTAGTGAATCAATCAGGCTCTCATCTGATCAACCTCATGTTGCACAAAGTTCCACAACTTACACATTTATTTGCATGAATTGCAGAAACAACAGTTAACACAGCCCCTATTAAGCACCAGTTGCAATTTTTTGGTGGGAAGACATTTAATTCAGCTAAGGCTCAGTTACTACTCAAAATTTAGAATTATGTAAGAATCGTTAAATGTTGGGATCATTCTATAGTCAATGCAACATAGATCTCAAAACCTCCCCTTTCCCCTCAAGGCTAATATATATTACTGCAGTCCTAACACAAAGCCAATTTTAAAGATTCTTTTTTAAACAAAAATAAAAGCCGCAGCTTAAAGGAAGTGTAATATTATAGCAATATGATTAAAACCAGTCATTGAAGTAGACTTTTCTACTTCATCTTTTCTTACACAGCTACTTTTTTTAAAAAGTGGCTTAAGTTTCCAGTTTAGGTAAAGTTCACAGGTAATAAATATTTTGCCAAGTGCTAAATATTTCTGTTCTGGGCAAACGAGTGAACTTCAAACCATTTCAACACTGTTTGCCGCGGCCGTGGAAAAGCATATTTGGGGGACAAGTTAACAGGTTTCTGAGGCTCAAGTTCGTTTAAAATACAGAAAAGTCACCTTGACACGAGTATGTCAATTAAGAAATCAGCCGTGCGCCTCTCATTTCTGACCTCCCTCAGCTGTTGTAGATACTCCCCAACGTTAGCGAGGGGTGGAGATTCCCCAGGGATTTTTTCCTTTTCTTAACACCTTTCAAAAGCAATTATAACCCAGCGAGGGCAGAAGTTCCCCGGGTCGCAGCCGTCCGGCTCGGACACACCTGGCCTCGGGAGCCGCGGCAGCCGCGCACGGAGCCCGCCCAGGAGCTGTCAGTGGCTGCGGGGCCGCGGCGGCTCCGCGCGCCCACAGCCGGGACAGCTCCGGACGCCGCAGCGGCCGCGGGGCTCGCGGGCCGGGATCTCACGGCATCCCGGGCCGGCCTGGGCGCCCTCGCCGCGGCCTAGCGCCGCGCGCCCGCCTCACCTGCGCGGCTGCGGCGCCTCTCCCGCCGCCGGTCGCTCTCGTAGAAGCCCAGGGTCTCCGCGTGCTGCGGCGCCGGCGGGGGCCCGCGGCCGCCGCTGCCGCCCGGCTGCTCCGCCTCGCCGCGGCCGTCCCGCTCGTGGCCGTTCGCGCCGCCGCCCTCTCCCGGGGCGGTCGCGTCGCCGCCGCCCGCCATGTTCCGAGCACAACAAACTGTCCCCGCCGCCTCCCTCCAGCCCGCGGCCCGGCCTCCGCCTCCGGCCGGCCCCCTCCCCGCCTCGCCCCGCCCCTCGCCGGAGCCCGGGCCGCCGCCATCCGCGGCCCGCCGGCCGGCGCGCACCATTGGCGTCAGCGGCGCGTGCGAGGCGGCCGCCGCCGCCGCCGCCGCCACGGCCGCCGCCATCTTCTTCCGGCCCTCGCCGTGACGGGCCGCGGCGTCCCGCGTCGCGGCGGGCTCGGCGGACCGGGGCCCGGCGCCGGGCTCCATGCGGGTGGGCCGCGCTGCCGGGGAGAGCGGGCGCCGCCGGGGCTCGGGGCCGGGGCTCGGCGGGAGCGGGCCGGGCGCGGCGGCGGCGGCAGCGGGCCGAGCGGCGGGCGCGGAGTCCCCGGGCGGCGGCCGCGGCGCCCGCTGCCTGCAGTCTGTGAGGTGTCCCGCCGCCCGCCCGGGGCCACTTTTGGAGGCTCGGTGGCCGGAGTGCGCCGGCGCCGCCCGCCGGGTCTTGGCACCGCCCGCGTGGCGGCGGGGGCCCGGTTCCAGGTCCCCGCCCGCCGCCCGCCCGCTCCTGTGGCTCCATCTCTTCTGCATATTTATGGTCGCCTGTCACATTCCCGGCTTCTGGGTTCCCGATGACAGTTTCCAAAGTACTTGGGCCAGGACGAGCTCGTGGGAGCGTCCCAACAGGTGGGAAAGGAGCGGCCAGGAGCGAGGTTGCTTCGTGCGTTTCGTGTGCCCGCGGACATAATAACTAGACTGCCTTTCGGGATTAGGATTAGGATATGGCGCCTGGCCGCCTCCGTGCCCTTGCTCCATCGCCCGGCCACCGCTGCCCGGAGCGGATCTCCTTCCAGCTCTGGCGAGAGACTGCACGAGCGAGACCCCCCGCCGCAGAGGTCGTGGAAACTTTTGCTTCCCGCTTCCCTCCTGATTGCCACGGCTGCTGTTAGGGGGACGGGCACCTCGAATCCTATCTGCCAGTTTCGGAGCTCATTTGTGCCTTTGATTACGCGTTTAATTAGCAAGAGGGAGACTGTAATTCTTCCCCGACCCTTAAGCTGTCTGGGAACTTCCTTTGAGCTAAACTTCAGCACCAGAGAGAAGCCAGTTAACAGGCCTGAACAGCTCGTAGTGAGGCGTTGGTCCTCACTAGCCAGTTACCTGGTGGCAAATTCTCAGGGCGCTTTTGGGACTGCAGACTGAGGGCAGCCACTTGGCTGGCTGACAGCACGGCAGGAGGCAGCAGGGACCGAGACGGGCTAAAAAGGCCCAGCAGCCCGGAACTGACTCCGGTGGTGGGAAGGAGGGTCCAATATAGCCGTGGGAACTTACTTGTTCCCCTTGCTGTGACCATCCTCCGTGAAATATCCTGGTTTGGTTGTGCGTGTGCAAAACTGGGCCTTCATCTAAAACAAATACTCTGGTCAAATCTTCAGAATCCCTGAGAAATCAAAAGGTACCGAAAAATGTTATGGCCTCTAAAGTTCCTTTCAGTTCAGATTCTATTATCCTTTCCTCTTTTGTAGTGTAAAACCATCCCCTTTCCATTATTACTGATTGTTAAGAAGGAAGTAGGCTTTTGTTGCTTGTTTACTGTCAGTTCCCATTTACTGTCTCACCAGTTATTCACTTATTGCCCTCCTACCTCCACCCCCTTAACAGGAATTGGAAGGGAAGGAATCCCATATTCTTGTTTCCCAGGCAGTCACTTGTAGATATGGGTTACTCACTTTCTTTAACAAATCGGGAGAAAGCTGTGTGTGAAAGGCTATGCCCATCCCAATAGCAAAGAGAAGAAGGGATCTAGAACTTTTCAGGCTGGTAGAACTTTTCTAGAACTTTTCAGGCTGGTACTGAAGGCATTATGGAGAGCAGGAGTAGCAAAGTGGAAATGTGAGTAATCCCAAGGATCTGGAGTTCGTTTTCAGTAGAGACTTACTGAAGCTGCATTATTTTGTGTCATGTGTTGTGAAAATGCACAATTTCAAACAAACCCAGATTGAAACCCCACATACCAAAAAAAAAAAAAGAAGCATTTTAAAAACAATCACTAATAGAAATAATTTTTTCAGTTAACACTATTCTTCCATTGTTTAGGTACAGTTAAATGGATAGTAAAATAACTCATTATATATGAAAAGGTTTCTCTGAGTTAATTCAACCTATTGCAACCTATTCAGAATCCAGGTAAAGGTATTTTCAAATTACATGTTCTAAATCTTGAAAGTATTAAGTTATAAATAAGCTCAAGGTAAGATGCATTTACACAGCATGAAAGAACCACCAATTCTCTGAAGAAAATAAGTAGTGGCAGTTAAAATGTTCTTTATATCAGTTCTTTATATCACATTTATAGTATCACCATTAGGAAACAGTATTTCAAAAAGCATGGCATCCTCACCATTAACATCATTTTCAATTGTTACAAGATAAAAAACAAGATTTGCCTGAAATGGGCTACAGTAATTCAACCTAAACATTTTAACACATAGTGTGGTAGTGTTCTCTCAACAGTCACTGAACTAGCTGCTAGTGAAAGAAATACCCCATTGGTGGGAAATAATTTAAGTAGAGAAAATGATGAGAGTGAGTTTAAAAAGGAAAAAAAGCCCTTATATTTTATATGTATGATTGATTTCATCTAAAACTTATTTGAAAATAAAATTTAAAAAGAAAAAAGTTCAATGAATTAAGAAATTGTTAAATAAGATTTGTATATTCAAAATTAAATTAATATGCATAATAATTATATACATTAAAAAGTTTGTAAAATTTCTACTTGTATTCTTAATTAGCTGTATATGCTTGTACCTTCTGGTTGTAATATCCACCATGTGGCTGTTGTATTTTTCAAAACTGCAAAATGGAAAGTATTTTTAAAAGAATGGCGTTTTGGTGAGTAGTATAATATACAAAAATTTTTTAAATAGTATAACGTCATATTTTTAGTAATTAAAGATACAATGTGATTTTGTGAATAAACAAACTACCTTGAATCCATGGTGTATGAACCATGGATTTAAGCTCCAGAAAATTACCTTAACGAAGCCTGTATACTCATACTGTTTAATGTCCAAACCGAATTATTATATGAAATAAAAGTTTTAAAATAAGTGATGTTTTTCAGTTTATATATATGTATTCTTTTCTCCCCAGAACAGCATGTTATAGTACAAAGAATGCTGAGTCTACAGATATAAGCCCTGGGAATAACTCTTTGCTGTGTAGTTAGCTTTGTGACCCTGGGAAGAGAACGACTCTGACCCTCAGTGTCTTTCATTGGGATGTGAGGGCAATGCCTGTAGCAGTTTGATATTGATGAATTCCAAAAAGAAATATTGGATTATGTTTGTAAACTGATTTTTTCCTCTGGGCATATCAGATTATATTTGATTCACAGGTTTACTTGGTTAAGTAATCAGGTAAACCTCTTGTGCCAATAGGTCATTGAGTCCCAGATAAAAGACAACAAAGGACAGAGTTGGAGGGTTTTTGATGTTGGAAATTTATGCTAAAGCCTTAAGCTTGGAGCCACAGGAAGTAAGCTCACAGAGGAAACAGAAACAAGCCCCAGGAAAAGAACCCTGAGCCCAGGAAGAAAGACCCTGGAAGAGAGGAACTCAGGAAGCCTGAACCCTCGCAGATGTCAACAGCCAGCAGATGTCAACAGCCAATGAGTGAAAATAGACTATGGTGAGGGAAGTATGGCCTGGTATCTGTAAGCTCCTACCCCAAATAAATACCCTTTATAAAAATCAACCAACTTCTGAAATTTTGCATCGGCTCCCCTTTGGCTGACTAATAAAATGCCTACCCTTTTTTTTTTCATCTTTTATCTCCGAATGCTTCCTTTCATTTAGACAAAGTAGTTTTCACCTTTCAACCACAAATCAATTTATCTCTTAAAAACACTTATCTTGCCCCTAAACTATATTTGAATTCCCTGAATAATAAAAATATCAAGTACTTCGATGACTTGAAAGACTCCTGCATCAAGAGAAGGCGGGGGCTCTCTGACCCTCCAACTGAGGTGTTGTTTGATTAAGGTAACACATGTGACCTCTCTAGATCATTTTCTCAGCTGTAAAGTCCTGGGCTAGATAACCCTGGTGGCCTCTTCCAGCTCTGGCATTTTGTGATAAAATCTGTGCAAAAATAGCTGGAGATGCCTACACTGTCGAGATTTGTACCTAAGTATGATCTTTAGAGAGTCCCTTTGTCATTGAGTCTAAAATTTGCATACTGGGAATTCAAGTACTAGAACTATTGAAAATATATCAAAGGCATAATTTTAGTTTCTTGACTTAAAATATTCAGAGTTGGCCTAACAACAGGAGTTTATTGGCTCATGGTTTCAGAGGCTAGAAGGCTTGCTGCCTCCTGGCGGGTATCCTCTAGCTGGCCAGCAACCTTTGGGGTTCCTTGGCTTTTCTGTCATATGGTGATGCACATGGCGGGGTCTTCTTTCTTTTCTGGGTTCCATTGACGTCCAGTTTTTGGCTGCTTCCCATGGTTTCTCTGCCCAATTTCTTATAAAAACTTCAGCCGTACTGGCTTAAGGCCCATCTTCATTCAGTTTAGGTCCACCTTAACTAATGACATATTTAAAGGTCCTACTTAGAAATCAATTCACACCCAGAGGACCAGGGGTTGGGACCTGAACATATCTTTTGTGGGGGATGTGATTCAGTCCCCAAAAGATATGTGTCAGTCTTTTTATGATCCATGTATTAGTCCTTCATCCCTTCATATGAGGAGAACCAGTAGGTTTGGGGGAGTCCCTGACCTTTCTAGTCTCTGAGACTATGGCTGTCATCCCAGGGTTTCTGCATTTTAAACAATTTTCTCATATTAATGCACACCTAAGCCTAGGGACACTTCCAGGGTGACATTTAGCAGCAACCAAAATAGTCGTTATGTGGCTACCATCATACAGTAAATTTGGGTATATGGACTCCAACCAAGAAATAGAGTACAATTTTAGTTGAATCTGTATTTCTCAGTTGAAAATTTATTTCAGCAGTACATGACTACTGTTTTCTGAACTATAAATACCATGTCTAATTCATGAAATGTAGTACTTAATTTAATTCATTCACCATTTTGTCTTCAAAGAGAAAAGAGCTTTTAAAGAAAATCTGAACAGCTTTGCAACTGATATGGTAAAGAAATAAAGTATAGTGCACTATATTTACGTGGGCCTATTGAATCTCTGGGTTTTAGTAATAATATTTTCTATCTTCAGCAATCATTTTTTCATTCATGCACATAATGTTTTATCCTTTCTGGGCTTTGTTCCATGGATTTCTAAAGGAGATCAACTTGGTTTGTTTCTGGAAGATGTAGCACAAACTGAATAATGTGCCTTGATTCTGATATACTGTTTACAACTTATCTAAAACAGTCATGAGAAAAATCTAATTTCTAAAAGCACTTCCGTGGCACAAGAATATAACACTGAAACCATTCTAAATAGGACCTATTGAAAATTATATTTTGTTAAAAAGAATGTTTCATTAAAGATATTGTTTTGAAGACCTAAAATTAGGTTCTTTTATGTAATAAAAGTGTATGAACATAAGAAGTTATGTGAAAATGCTTGATTTTTCTGTAAATCTACGACTTCTCTAAGAAATTAAAAAGCGTATGAATATAAATCCATGAATTATTGGTTAAGACCTTTTTTCCATGGTTGGAATATGGGGTGCATTTTGTATTGGATTTAAAATCTCTGGAAAATTCCAAAGTACTGATGAAAGGGACCAGGATAGTGACTTAGCAAGATTTCAATTCCAGATTTCTCTCACTCTGAGGAGAAAGAACATTGCTCATTTTTCATAATCAAGATAAAAATATAGACATGTCATGTTTAGAACAGTTTCAATCATTTAGTCAGTTAATTAACACAAATCTATTTTCAGAATGAATTCAGACTTTCCAGTAAATCTGTTGATAACTGTTAAAATCCTTCTTCATAATTCCAGCTCGCTAAGGTTTTAATTTTAGAATTCACAAAGCAGAGGAAATTTTGTTTACTGTCTAGTTCATGTTGCTACTCCTTATGGATTTTGCCTTTCAGAACTTTTTATTCTGTTTTAAATACTCCTAGTGGTGAGTTTATTGCTTCCTTAGGCCCCTTGTAATATAGCGGTTGGTAATCAGAAGATTCCACATGATATTTAGGATAAATTTTTACTTTGTTCTAGTGTTTCTAGTTAAACTGTCATGAATCAAGATAACTGAGTAGTTTTTCTCTTTACTTCTACGCCCTTTAAGTTCTTCTAGGCTAGGATCATGTCCTCCTTCCCGTTAATCAGTGCTGTTATTCCACTATTCTTTTCATATCTTTCCCCTTTTATTTCTGAGATTCTTGACAGAGAATGCACTTTGCAGGTCTTAAAAAGATGTGTTACTAAGTGTTATCTCTTCCTATGCAAATCTAAGTAGCTCTCTTTTGTCTTGATTACCAAAGTTTATTGCACACACATCATACATTTTCAGGTTCTTAAAAAAATCCTCTTTGTAGAGTTCCTGCATTCCATGTTTTGGGAAATTTGCAAATCTGATTTTAAGGTCTTAGGTTTTTGAAGGTGCTCTTTTCTATGCATCTATTATACTCCACTCCTCAGTTTTTTAAGTTCACACTTTTAGGTAAAATGCTTCTGTTGTTTCTGACATCTTCTGGTTTATACTGACTTCAAATGATGAATGACCTTTTTACCTGCTTGTTTTCTATAAGGGTGCTTAATAAATACCATAATTTTGGTGTACAGTTTCATGGGAGACCAGTACTGTGGATAATTTTTCAAAATAATAAAAAGGGAAATGTATTTTGGCCTTAGGAAGCATTATTTTCTTGGGACAGTTTTATCCTTCTAATTATGCTTTGCCCAAGCTGATACTAGCGTTAATTCACATTCTGCAGAGTATCTGTCCACTGATGACAGATATACGCTGGGGTTAAAAATTTGGCATGTGTAATTCACACATAAATATTTAATTGCTAAAAATCCTGAGGCTAAATCAGATGCTGCTGATCATTATTTATCACCTCTTAACTTTCACTCTGACCCTTCATCCATATACTATGTAATAACACCAATTGTGTAAAAATTTATTTGTAGCCCTGCAAACCATTTTTGAATATTCAATTTTAATATTGATTATGGTGCTGGTATTTATGATCTGACCTGGATGTTGGCTAGATATCATTTTTCTACACAATGCTATATGCTGTGCAATTTGATTTTTATTTATACAAGCTTGAAATGTACTCTTTCACAGTTTGTACTTTATCTTAGTGTAGCCAATGACATCAATCCCATATTAAATAATTAAAGGTCCAAAAATAAGTCAATTCCTTTGACTTTGGGCAACTTAATGTCCACTCCAAATCTGCCATTTGTTTCCCTCTAACATTTTAATAATTTTGCATAGAGAAAGCCTAATTGGAATGATCAGTTGTCTTCACTGGTGTTCTGTTGTACAAATGCATAAGTGGCTTCACCCTTGTGAGTTTTCTTTGGATTAGGGGTGTTTTTCAAAAGGAATACCTATCAGAAGGGGCTTTTTTTCTCTGAGTATGTATTTCTTAAAAAATGATAATTTCACAAATAGGCAATGTCTGTTAATCCTTCAGGGACCTATATAAACACACAGGTGGAGTCACCCATGCAAACATGGGTCAACAGATGGTTTTCTCAAAATAATCTTTTTTAAAAATTTTAATCTATGCCAAAGTGGGTGAAATATTCCTTTGGGACCAACCATAGAATTAGATTTCAAACGATGGTAGTAGGATAGAAAAAGTCTCCAGAAGGAGAGCCAGCAGGGTATAATGGAAAAAGCTATAAACTTGGAGTCAAGAGGCCTGGGGTATGAATCTGTAGTCATGCAACCTGGGATTGTGTCTGATCTATGTGACACAAGATTGTCTTGAAGCTTCCTTTCAATTTTAGAACTATGTGATTTTAGGAGTCTTTCGGATTATTTTAGGTTGGAGCTTAATATTGGCTTAGGATAAGTTTGTAAGTCCAATCTTTGATGGACTCTAGTACCTTATATTTTATTTATTTATTTATTTATGAGAACTGGGGATTAAACTTGGGACCTGGTACGTGGGAGGCAGGTGCTCAACCACTGAGCTACATCTCCTCCCAAGTACCCTATTCTTTAAATATTTATTATTTACTTATTTCTCTCCTCCTGCCCCTCTCCCCCACTGTCTGCTCTCTGTGTCCATTTGCTGTGTGTTCCTTCTGTGTCTGCTTGCATTCATGTCAGCGGCACCGGGAATCTATGTCTCTTTTTCTTGCGTCATCTTGCTGCGTCACCTCTCCGTGTGTGCGGTGCTTTTTTCTCCTGGGCAGGCTGCGCTTTTTTTGCATGGGGCGGCTCTCCTTACAGGATGCATTCCTTGCATGTGGGGCTCCCCTACACGGGGGACACCCCTGCATGGCACAGCACTCCTTGCACTCATCAGCACTGCACATAGGCCAGCTCACCACATGGGTCAGGAAGCCCTGGGTTTGAACTCTGGACCTCCCATGTGGTAGGCAGATGCTATATTAATTGAGCCAAATCCGCTTCCCCCAAGTACCCTATTCTTAGTCATATTATTTATCTTAAGTCACCCACCTTCAGGCAACAGACTTCAGTTATTTTCTTGTTCAGCAAACATTTGTTGACTGTTATGTGCCAGGCACATGATCCTAAAGTTACAAAGATAATTGAAATGTGTTGCCTGTCCCCAAAGTAATCACATTGCAATGTGATAAGTACCACAACAGAGGAATGAATGAAGTGTCATGGTAGTTCAAAGGAGAGATTAATTCTACGTGCTGCGTGGGAGCCAGGGACATTTAAAATGAGATGGCATTTGAATGAGTCTTGAAAGACTTGTTTGCCTGGTAGAAAATGTGGCTAAGGAAGGCAACTGGAGGACGGTTTATAAACAAATGGAGGACATGTGCAAAGTAAAAAAAAGTTAGGAAAATGGCTAGTGTTTGAACAGAACTTTCTGTTTCTGGGTAAGTCATAAGGAAGAAAGGGTGGTCATTAACTAGACAACAGAGTGGCACAGAATGGTCAGAATGAAGAATTAGGGGATTAAAAGGTTGCTGAAACTACCCCTGGGCTTTCTTCCTAAGTTGAAGAATAAAGTCTTTCTGAGCCTCCTATGTCCTGGGATTTCCTTATACTTCTATTCATAGATGTAGGAAGGGTCCACTAGTCTGTTTATTGAGCACTTACACGCATTGTCTTAATTTCAATGTCTTTGACCAATATCTAGTTCAAGACATTTTAACAACATTTGTTTTCTGAAATTTTATCTGATTATAACATTTATAGAAGATTTAGGCTTTTCAGCAGGGAATCACAGATTTATTTTAATGACAGGTATTACTACAATATCATATTTAACTTAAAAATCCTAAATTAAATATTTTAGCAGATTGAAAGTAAAAAATGGGATGATAACTTTAAAGCTGCTTTTGTAAACTTTAACGTTCTAGATGATTTTGAATAACTGTAACTATCAAGAAGAACACGCCATTTATTAAATTTTACATCTGAGTCTCAGCTTATCCCCCGCGATTTTGGGGTTGGGTAAAGAACTGTATATTGACTTGGAATTAGACTCTCTGTTTTAAGCCATTTAATTTAGACACTCTTATTGTAATGTAAGCAATTTTACTTTGGCAGTCAGCCTGCAATTTTAATTGACACTTGGAACACAGCAGAATACATCAATGGGGCCTAAGACATGAAGAAATACGTTCATAATGGCCTGCCTGAGGACGTCTGGCAGCACCCAAGAAAGACGCGTTCAGCATAATGCTTGACACTTCCGAGAAATCATCCTCCCTGGCATTTATACTCTTGTACATTTAATCATTTTGGTGTTTTGGAACGTCAAA
This sequence comes from Dasypus novemcinctus, assembly GCF_030445035.2. Taxonomy (NCBI): domain Eukaryota; kingdom Metazoa; phylum Chordata; class Mammalia; order Cingulata; family Dasypodidae; genus Dasypus; species Dasypus novemcinctus. The sequence goes on along the minus strand of NC_080673.1, from coordinate 193,201,841 downwards.
GTATTGGCATTAGCAGCTTTGTCATCTATACTACGCTCGGAGAGAATATTAAGTTCTTAAACATTCTGATGTAACAAATGATGGATAAGAAAACTAAACTCATTTTCTGTCTTCCCAGGGTTCTGTGCCAAGCTTTGTCGGCCAGGCCAGCCCTTACTCAGCCTTTCAACCCCCACTCAAATATCACTGCTCACAGTCTTTCATATCCTCCTTTCCCTATGGTCATTCTTTTTTCTATATTCACCTGTTGTTTGTGAATTTATAACTGCATGATCACACTGTGTAATGATTATTTTTTCATTCATTCATCTCTCCTGTCAACTCTTGATGCTGTATTGGTAGGAACTCTGTCCCCAAATCTGAGTTTTCATTGTTTCCAGCTGAAAGGCAAAGCAAAATTGACTAGAGGAAAACATGCACTTTTTAGTCTACATGATATAGGTTAAATCCTCACTGCTACTTACTTGCAGTGGGAACTTGGGCAAGTTATTTAACTTCCCCGAGCTTCTTGAAATGTGGCTAGTAATACCTGCTCCGTGGGGTCATTGTGAAGATTAAATAAGCTCCATCCATCAGCTCAACAAATATTTATAGAATGCCTGTTACACATCCGGCACTGTTCTTGGCACTAAGAATATAATGGTAAATAAGACATGACCCTGTCCTGTCCCAAGAACTTATAATTAATTGGAGAGAAGACAAGATACCAGACAGGTGCAGTATAGTTCCTGAAGGACAAGTAGGAATTCACCAGCACAGGTGTTATAGGGGTGAGGTAAAGGCAGCATGATTTGGGGTAGAAGGACAAGCACATGTGATGCCTGGAAGCCAGAGAGAGGATGGCAAATTTGAGATCCAGAGAGTGCGTGGTAGAGCAAGGGCGTGGGGTTAGGCTGCAGATGTCGTCATCTCGTGAGAGACCTTGCAAGACCTGCAGTGCTGGGCAGGGAGACCTCTGAGGAGTCTATGAACACATTCGCATTTCAGAAAAATCTTTTCCTTGGCCGTGTGTGTAAGCCTAGAGGTGATGGTGGCCTAAGAAGTAGGAGCTACCTTTAGACAGGGGTGATGTGAACACACTGAGAGATATTTAGTAACCGGAAAAGGCAGGATATGATCAGATGTGGTGGTGGGAAAGGGTTTTAAGGAAAGGAAAGGAGTCGGGGAAACGTGAGCTTTTGACTTGACTCAAACTGGGGTTGGAGGGACCCATGGGAAGTGCAGGACATCTTCAACTCATCATTTTAAGCTCTTGTATGTTTTGTCCCTGATGATGTTTTAGTTTGGGATTTAAACATCTTAGTCAGAACTTTATCAACACTGATGAATTCTGTGGCAAACATCGATTCCAGGGTGAACTCCTTTAGGCCCCTTTAATTCCTTGACTTTTATCTTATATGCCATCTGGCATATTTAAATTGTTTCCACTTTCATCTTTGTGTTATTGACATTATTTGCATCAGGATAAAATCTTTTTTCATGTACATTTTACAATAAAGGTTTGACTTATTAACTACTTTTTTCGTTGTGGTCAAATTTTTACAGATTTTTACAGATACAGTTTTTTTCTGTGTTTTCTTTTAGCTTCACTATTTTTACCGAGTGAAATTTACTGGGTTGAAATTTGCAAATCTAAAGTTTTATCAAATATTTTTGATGCTTCATCAGTTTGTGATGAATTCTACCACTTGCTGTTTTTTGCTACTATCAGATATACTTCCTTTTTTTTTTAACTAAACCTAATATTTTCCTGAGACAGTTTTTTTTTTGCAGTTTTTAATTTTACCAATGAGATGTGATTCTCCCGTCAGCTTTTCATCTGTAACAAATTTGACAATGTGTCATGTTGGTCATTGTCAGTTTCATTTTGGTCCTTCAGATCAAAATTGCCTCAGAATGACAGAATCAAAATGGCATGCATCAGCCTATGGGACATCCAAGGGCAGATGTTAGGAAATAGGTGCATGCATTTGGTGTGGCAATCTAGAAAGAAATTGGGGATGAAATATAGATTTGAGGGTCCTTTGTGTGTGGATAATCAAGGCCATGGGAATGGATGACATCGATCAAAGGGTGTATAGCATGAGAAAAGAGCACCAGGAAAACTAGGAGCAACTTTTCCTAAGAAATGGTCAGAAGAGCAGTCCACAAAGGGAGGCAGAAAGTAGGAGGAAAAAAACAAGAAGATGTTTTCATGGAAGTCAAGTCAGAAAGAGGAAGTGGGCACGTAAGATACTATATGGGGCCTTTGGATTGAGCAATAATGAGGTCATCACAATCCTCAGTGAGAGCAATTTCATGCGTGGAGAAAGACACGTCCTGTTGAACATACACAGAGGAGTGAGAAGGAAGGAAGAAATGGACGCGCTATAGACAGCACCTGGCTGTTAAGAAGTTGGTTTACCTGTTGGTTGGCTGGGTTTTTCTGGTTCCATTTAATATGAAAGACACTTGAGCAAGTTCAAATGTTGGTGGATTGGAGGGGAGTGACGGACATACACAAGAGCTTGAAGGGATCCTTGAGGAGTGCTCTGAGGATCAAGTCCTTTTCAGTAGGTAGGATCTGCTATTAGTCTTGGTGCCCAACGCTCTGTATCCAGTGATACAGCACTGGGTGCCCAACGCTCAGCACCCATGTGATCAAGAAGATATGAGCATCACCTGGGCTTCTACTTGGGTGTCCTGATGATTCCTCCAGTTCCTTTCAGGAATTGTGCTCTGCTCTGGCCTGTTCCTGCCTGCCTAGCACTTAACAAAACCTCCGGTCCAGGTGATCTTATCTCTGTGCCTAACCCCAAGACTCTATCACCCATTCTGGCCTTAAATATTACGGCTTTTGAAAAAGCCCTCCTGTCACATTTTGACCATTGAAATATGGGCAATTGCCCACTGAGATATGGTCTGACACCCTCACTCTTGAGTTGTGAACTGGAGGCTCGCCACATCGAGTTAGATACACTGCTCAGAGGTCAGATAAAAGAAAAAGAAAATCTCTGCTCTGTCCCTGCCCCATTCTCCATACCTCCCACTTGCCCTGAGACTGTACAAGTTACTGCAAAACTTGGGTCACCTCACAAATAATGGGGCAGCAGCCAATACTTTCATCATCCTCCTATCCATATATTGACCTCCCACCTAGCCTTCCATCCATCTCTTGACTCCATTTGTGTTGGGGACTTGCTAGGATCAGGCTCTGTGGTAAGTCGTAAAGGCTAAAACCTCATGAAGCACTGTCCCAGCCCTCAAGGAACTCTTGCTCTGGTAGATGAGTTCGTCAAGTGATCAGATTGTTGCAATACTGGGTGAAAGTGGGCAAGGTAAAGACCAGTTAGCCTAGGCAAACAGGACTGGTAGATTGCCTTCACATTTTTTTTTTGTTGTTGTTTGTTTAATAACTTTGTGAGGCCAACTGAACATATGAAATGCACTCTTGTTATCCAAACGTAACTGTTTCACCTGCCAGTTCCTACAGCTCCAAAGGTTACCTTTGTTTTATGAAGCTGGGTATGTTTCAGGACTGCAGTTACCTTAAAGAAAACATGTCTCTGATGTAGCAGCCACGATCTGCCCCTGGATTTCCAAGGCATTGAAGACATTTTCCTCTCTTTGAATCCCTTTAGATTTTTAGCTAGCATCCCTTCCATCTGCCCCTGCTCTGAGGTTTTATTGTTTTTTTCATTTTGTTTTTATTTCTTATTTTCAGGACAAAGTACAAGGCCATACATTGTGTTGACTGTTCTTGAGTTAAACATTTGTTTGACCTCTGTGGCATTTAATTCCGGGCACATGAGTAAAAGAAAGGTGGATCAGGCAGGCAGAATCCGTAGCATTTCCTGACTCCCTGACAATTGCTCCACATTTCTATCTTCACTTTCTTTACTGCTGCTTGATACACTGACGGGTCCCTGTCTCTGGATCTCAGCACGGCCACCCCTTATGGATTGGGCAAGCCCGAGATGACCCTGCTTTTGTTTCACCACATTAGACCTCTATCCCCCTTGGGATCCAAAGGTATTTAAGTTGGGAAAGGATTGAAGATATTGGGTATGGATTTCATCCCTCAAATCTAGGTGTGCAATAAGCAGCACTTTAAAAATATGTGTAAACCAACTTAACATAAACTCTGAACGCCCATTACACTGTTGAAAAAAGAACAGGCAAAGAAAGACAAGGAGAGGCAACCTCAGTCCTTCCCAGGGTTCTCACTCTCCCCGGCGTGGTGTCATAGTTCCAGGATCTTGGCCAGTGCCAAGGAAGGGCGGGGGCCACCTGGCCTTTGTCCCGGGGCCGGGCACAGCCCTCCCTGCTCTGTGCCTTCACACTGAATGGATTTCTCTATGTTTCTGCCTTGTAGTGCCAGTGGACCCATGTCAGGCTGCTCAGAGGGCCCTGGCCACACAGCCATTCCTGGCGAGGGGCTTTTTTTCTCATTCATTGTAAAATGTACATGGATCGCCTCTGTTCTCAGGACCCCAGGTGGCATTTTCTCCTTTCCTGTGAATGTTTGACTGGTTGAATGCTTTCTATCAGGCCACACCTGCTCCCTGAGGCGGAAAACACGCGGGTGCCTTCAAGATCACATAGGGGAGGGAGGACAGCAGAGAGGGACACCCAGGGAGAAAGACATGACATCGTTTAGTTCATCTGGGAGTAGTATCCTGCCACACAGGGAAAGAGCAATAGGGAAAAGTGGTCTCCCTTCAATTACTAGCACTGTCAGAAAAAAATATTTCTAACTGAAGCAATGTTATTGGCTTATGACAAAGATTTCTGGGGAGATGGAGAGAGAAGCTTTTAGCGGACTGGTGGAGGCTTTTAGTGGATGGTTTGGGGAAGAGGGATCTCCTCTGTGTATGCCCTGCTTTCCTGCTTTCTTGTCACTTCCTCTTGGCTTCTCTCTGCTTGACGTCTACCATTCCCCCTTCTCTAGCCAATTCCCTGTCTTTTCCTTGCCCTTCCTCTTCACTCTCATCTTGGACCCACTCTTAGAGACCCATTTAGAGGGATGCCCAGACACTGGTTTATTCACTGGGCTGCCCTCCTTGCTTATGGCTTGGTTTTACTTGTTTTTACAGGCAAAGCATCTCCTTTTAACATCTGCACTTTGTTCCCCTTGCTTTTCTAAAATTTGGTTGTAGTATTTTAATATATTTGACATTTATGTGATTCCAAGGTCAAAAGTATGCCTAGCGCAGTCTCAGCTGCCTGTGTGTCACTGCTTTCATTAGCTTCTGACTTATTCTACTAGTTTATCTTTTTGCAAATATAAGCATTAAGATAAAGGGAGTCGATCTGGCTCCAGCAGTTGAGTTGGGAGGCCCTGGGTTCAGTTTCCCCTGCCTCCTGAAACAAAAAACAAACAAACCCAAACAAACAACGAGCAAAACAAACAAACAAAAAACAACCCCGGGGAGTCAATGTGGCTTAGTGAACGAGTGCCGGCTTCCCATACATGAGGTCTGGGGTTCAAAAAAAAAAAAAAAAGATAAACACACACACACATATAGGTGGCATGCTGCATCCCCTGGTTTGCACCGTGCTCTCTGCACCTAGTGACTTATCTTGGAGATTACTCCTTATCAGTACACAGAGATTGTCCTCATTCTTCAGAGCTGAATATACAGCTTTGTGGGAATGTGTCAGTTTATAAGTCCCCCATTGAAAGAGATTTGGATCATTTCCTATCTCTGCTTTCGCAAATAGTGGCACAATGAAGAACCTCTTGCAGCTGTCAGCGACTTTCTGGAAAACAAAAACTGCTAGGAGGGAAGGAGAGAGAGAAAGAGAACACTTGCTTGATTTTTAAAAAGACTCTGCAACAAGAACATTTTTGAGAGTAGCCTGAGCTCTGGGGTATTAGCTGTTCTTTTCCAAGTCTTCTATTTTCTAGCACTTTTGTGCCCTGAGAATCCTGGTAACTTCTCTCCAGTCAAGCTGCCCTACGAAGTGGAAGCTCAGGTATGTCTCGATGCCTGGCTTTGTGCTGGAAGGTAGGACTGACTCTCTTCACTTAAGCAGGGGAGGGACTTCACGGGTGACAGGAAACCTCCCCTCTAGTCTCTAAAGTTTTACTGTGCAATCGAAGTGTGCAAAAAACACCACTTTGAAAATATCAGTAAACCAACTTAATGTTAACTTTGAACTCACCTTATGCAAGGGATAAAGCCTCCCGTTTTACATCAGAGCCATCTAGTACGAGAGAATTCACTGACATTAATGAGTGACATCTATACCAGACACTTTCGGGAGAGGCAAGGATAAGGCAGATACGAAAACACAGAGCCCTGGAAGATGGCAGAGCATCTCTCTCTCTTTTTTCAAGCGAATCAATTTTATAGATATATATTAATAGAGCATACAATTCATTCAAAGTGTACAATCAATGGTATTTGGTATAATCACATAGTTGTGCATTCAACACTTCAATTATTATTACAGCATTTTCATTATTTCAATAATAATAATAAACAAAAACCAAATAAACAAGAACATTCCACTGAGTGAGGGAGGTGAGGCTGGAAATGAGATGAACTTTTGTGGGTGTCTGCGGGCCGTTTCAACAGGTGGCCTCCAATCTCTGCAAACTTAGCATGCCTCAACCTAAACTGTTCTTCTCTGCCCTCACACTGCTGGCCCTCTCTTATTAATTCAGATCTCCATTTCCTCGTTCCCTGAAGCTAGAAACCTCAGTTCATTTTTACTTACCTTTTTGCTTTACTACATTCACCCTGCAGATGTTGCTGGTTTTTGTTCCTTTTACTGTATTCCCAACACTATTTCCTCGGTCAATCCCCCAATATTTCTCCCTGGGTGCTTTCAGAAGAGGTGAGCAGGTCAGCATTTAGACTCTGGATCCAGACTTCCTGGCTCTGTGCTTGCTTTGGTACCGGGCTAACTTAGCCTCCTGTGCCTCAGTTTCCTCCTGCCATTTAAGATGAATAATAGTATTAGTCTCATACAACTGTTGTGGGGATCAAGTGAAATAAAATGCATAAAATGCTTGAAACAGTGCCAAGGATGTAATAAGTACACAATCAGCTTGAGGTAGCATTCCAAAAGCCTCCTAACTGGTTTCACTGCCTTCTCCTCTCTCCTCTCTCTAATACGTTCCCTGAATGGTGGGCAGATTGATCTTTATAGCCCAAAGGTCTGAACAAATCACTTTCTACGGGGACGATTTCCATGGCCCTCTGGGCCTTCTCCAGCTGGTTCCAGGCTGCCTTCCCTTCCTTGTCTCTGCCTTCAGGTAACCTGCACTGACCTGGTCTTAGCCCTGCTTCCCCTGTTCACACCTCTGTGTTGTGTAGGGCTCTCAGCCAGAGGTTTCCTTCTTTCTTCTCCCCTTGGTAACCCACTTCTTATCTTTCAGGCACAGATCAGATGTCAAGTGCCCAGAGAAGACTTTGCTGACCACATCGGTGGACGTGACTCAAGTTGAATCCTTGCCCCCTTGCTGGGTCTGATATAAACAGAAACACAGAGAAAGACTGACTGAGATAGACACATGGGAAGAGAGAGAGCTCTGTCACTTTTGATCCTGGGGCCTGGGTGAGAGATGAGCCATTTGCCTGATAGTTTGCAGCTGACCTTGGGAAGAGACCAGACTAGCTGACACTGATATAAAAGGCCCAGAAAGAAATGAGTCCTATACCAGCTTACAGCTGAGATTGGGAAGAAGCTGGGCCCACAAAGCCTCAGAGAAAAAGGCTGAAATTGGGCAGAGGTTGCCTGTCATCTTGCTTCGACATGTGACAGCTGACTTTGGTGAGAAAGTACCTCTTATGGTACCTCGGGTTGGACTTTCCACAGCCTTGGGACTGTAAGCTTTTACCCAAATAAATATCCATTATAAAAGCCAAAAGATTTCTGGTACTTTGCATTGGCACCCCTTTGGCAGACCAGTATGATAACATCTTCTAAGGTTCCATTTCCAGATGGGTTCACATCTGCAGGTATGGAGGTGTGAGATTATTTATGAACCTCCAAAAAGTGAGATTATGTTTGTAAACGGGTCTGTTCCTCTGAGTGTGATACTCTTAGAATGCATTTGATTCAGCTGGCGTGTCTTGATTAAATCACCTGCTAAGATTAGGGCTTTGATTCAGCCATGTCAGTAGGGCATGACTCAGGTTAAGTCCCCGCCCCCTGTGGGCTATATAAATGGACACTCACTCTAGAAGAAGACATGGAAAGAAGAAGGCTCAAACAGCTAAAGCCCCAGTAAGAGAATGAAGCCCTATGCTACTCTAGAGCTCAGACTGATATAGGAGGCCCTGAGAGAAAAGCCCAGAGAGAGCCCCAGCCCTTTCAGAAATCTCACTTTGGGGAGAAAATACCTCTTTTTCTTTTTGTCTTTATTTATTTTTTTAATATTACATTAAAAAAATATGAGTTCCCCATGAGTTGGACTCTTTAGGGCCTTGTAACAGTAAGGTTTTATTCCAAATAAATACCCTTTATAAAAGCTAACAGATTTCTGTTACTTTGCATCAGCACCCCTTTGGATAACTAATATAACAGGTAAAAGGATTAAGGCTTAAATGTGTCTTTTATGGGTGTGTGACTTGATCCCCAACATCTTCTTTCTTTTTTTTTTTTAAAAGATTTATTTAATTTATTTCTCTCCCCTTCCCCCCCGCCCCGGTTGTCTGTTCTCCGTGATTATTTGCTGTGTCTTCTTCTTTGTCCACTTCTGTTGTTGTCAGTGGCAAGGGAATCTGTGTTTCTTTTTGTTGCATCATCTTGCTGTGTCAGCTCTGTGTGTGTGTGGCGCCATTCTTGGGCAGGCTACACTTTCCTTCACGCTGGGCAGCTCTCCATATGGGGCACACTCCTTGCATGTAGGGCTCCCCTATGCGGGGGACACCCCTGCGTGGCAGGGCACTCCTTGTGCGCATCAGCACTGCGCATGGGCCAGCTCCACACGGGTCAAGGAGGCCCAGGGTTTGAACCGCAGACCTCCCATGTGGTAGACAGATGCCCTAACCACTGGGCCAAGTCTGCTTCCCTTCAACACCTTCTTTCATGGCATCACTCATCTCTCCTTGTAGTGCTTATCAGAATCCCTAAAGGAATTGAGGGAAGTGTTTCTTACTTTATGGAAAAGAATGATGGAAGAAAGAAAATGAAAGGAATGAGTTTGGAGAAGGGCACATTTACAAGAGTTGAATTAATTATTGGTTCCTGTGCTTTGTATCTGCTTCAACAGCTTTCAGAAACTTTCGGAACTCTAGGGGGTTCCTAGATCAAACTCTATTTGGTGTCCTCTCCTCTTTGTGCTCATTCCTTTTCTGGGAGACAGTTAAGAAAGGACAGAATAAAGCTACCAGGACCATGTAAGTGGGTAGAATGTTCTCCTTTTGGGTTACAACACTCTGATTACAGAAGAGTGGTATACAGTCTGCAGTTGTTCACACTGATGCTTCTTCTTTTAGCAGTGTAGCACTGATACTCAAATCGAAATTATTGCTGTTCTATATTGGGTAATAATCCTCTGTCAGCAAAAGTTTGTTAAACTCAACTGTCTGGGACTGGGTTCCCCCAAAGCAGAGCCTGAGACAGGAATTGCTATGAAAGTGATTTACTGAGAGAATTCTCTCAAGAGAAGAGGGGTCAGGGAAAAAGAAAAAGGGTAGAGGAGAAAGCCAATCACGGATGCAGTCTTAGCTGGAGGCTAACTTGAGTCTGATCCTACAGAAGCTCTAGAGCATGAATTGCACCCCACAGTTCCCCCTAGAAACAGGGGTATAGTTTTCAAAGCCCTGTGTCAATCAGTCATTGCCCCTGTCTGCTCTGAAGGGGGCTTTGTGGGACAAATAACCTGTTGGATGCGGCAACTCCCTTTTGGTGAAGACAATAAGACCATTCTCTTTTGAATGGAGCACTAATTGCATCCAACTTCCAACTTAGAGCAAGAAAGTTGAGCAACAGGATGCTCAGAAGGTGAACTGATGACTGCAAACACAATCTCAGTGAGATAGCTTGGAGACATTGACACAGGGATGGAAAAAGTGTGGGTATGTGATGCCTGTGTTGGGAAGGTGGTCACAGAGTTTCCTAAGGTAGATGGGATGGGCTTAGAAGACATTAGCAAAAGCAAAACAGCAGATACTTGGGTGTTTTATTTTTCTCTTCTAGGTCTACAGAAATTGACTATGGTGCTATGGTATGTTTTCTACTTAATTTACTTGTTTGGAATTCCTACCCTGGTTTTCTAAGTCTAACCCATATAAGTACAATGATTCCCAAAAGGGAGTAGATGTTGCCAAGCCCTTATCGGGGGTTACCGCAGTGAATTCTGAAATTAGCTCTGCCTTCCTTGAGAGCTAGGGCAAAAATGGGGTAAGTATTGGGTAATAAGGTTCTTAATTTTTTAAAAAAGAAACTTTAATGTGAAGAAGGACTCAAAACTTTATTAATCTTTCCCAATAATCTCAAACCAAATGGGTGGAATTCCTTACCCATTAGCATGATTCCTCATTAAAATATGACTCTCTGACCCTCCCAAAGATTCTGGAGCTATCTAAAGTTCTTAAATAAATTATTTGTCTACTTGAACTTGGACTTTTAAGAATGTCTGGGAAACCTGAAGACATGCACATGGCTGACTTTTATATATTTACATATTTAAGGATCTTTCGAAAGATCGTAGTTTGCTAGGTTTGTGGGTCCTTGCAATGTTGTGGGTCCTGCAGATATTTTTACTCCTGTCAGAAGGTCCAGTTAAACATATCTAAAGTTTTCTCCCATCTGGCCTTCAATGGAAATCTCTGTCTCTACAGCCACCATTTTCTAGCTGCCTAAGATCTTCCAAGAGGTAGGGTTAAACAAGGTGAAAGGGCTTGAGTTGGCCATGTATGAAAACCTTGCCCTCCAAAGGGTCCATAGATTCTAAGGACTGTATTTAAAAAGAAACTATGTATAAAAAATATAAATTTTTTGTGTGCAAGTGTGATTGAGGTTTATGGATGAAAAAACTGTTGAAACAGCGCTGGAAAACAATCTTTGACAAATCTGTAATTATTGACTTGTTTTCTTCTTTATTTTAGACATCTTAGCCAAAGAAACAAAAATTCTAGTTAAAAAGAAATCTCTGGTATTAGCATTGCTATTGTCCTCAGGAAATTATCTCCTAGGCTAGCTATAAAACAGCAATAATATTATTAAAGAATGTTGTCGGAAAAGTAATTTTCAAGGCAGAGATATGAAATTTTAAGATATATTTGTGTGTGTTTGTATCTAAAGTGAATTGAATTTTATATGAATTCAATTATAGATATTTAATAGGGTGCCTGATGAGGTAGAATTTCAAAAGTCATTTGTTCAGAAGTAAACATGGAGAATCATATTGGAGCAGTATCCTTTACATAAATACAAGAATTGGGGCAGCTCTTGCCTTTGGAAAATGGTATACAGTATAAACTTTTTTTTTAATCTTGTAGCTTAGCAACAGCTTCTCCTCAGTGTGCAGAGGTTTGGGGAGGAAGTAGATGCATTTGTATCAGGATCCTAAAAGCCTTCTGAGGGGAAAGGAACCGAGGCCCCAAATCCTTCTAACAAATGTTAAGATTAGGGAAAACCTGCCGGAGTTGACTGTGGTATAGCTACCAAGAGTAGTGACAGGACACTGAGGTCCCCAAGGCACAGGGAGGCTGGCAGTGACCTGAGCTCAACACAGCAGCCCCAAGCCAAGATGGAAGAGCTCAACGTGGCATCCTGTGTGCCTGAGCTGAGAAGATCCTCAGGTGGTTGCCAGAGAACCAAGGATCTTGTACGCTGCCGTAAAGAACTTGGACATGGCTCTTAGGTGATGCTTTAAGAGTCACTGAAGGGTTTCAGCAAAGCAATGAATAGTTTGGCTTTTGTGTGAGAGAGCTCATTCTGGTGACCAATTTGGAAGACTTATCTAAGAGGAATAAGAATAGAAGCTGGGAGGCCATTGTCATGGTCCAGGCCAGAGGAAAAAAAGGACTGAATGAAACAGCAGTAGAGGGAAACAATTCAAATCATGGGAGGTAAACTTGTCTAGATGCGGTAATAGATTGGCTCCTAGGGAAGAGTGCTTACTTTGTTTGCTATTTGTGCTGTTTATTACTATTATAAATAGCAGAGATTAGAGTAAGTGGCCAATTATTCTCTTCCTGATTCCACTCATTTCAGCTGTTGTTCCCTAAAAAGAAAATTATTAAGATGGGTCTTTGATTAGCTTCACTTACTTTGATAATGACTGTAGTTATCATTCCCGGTTTGAGTGGAGTCATTGTTGTAATTTGCATAAATGGCTCTGGATGTGCAAAGATCCAATTACATTAAAAGTAAGATATCAATTGATATAGGACGGCAATTATCTAGAAATGGCCATGACGTTAAAGAGAACAAATGTCTGGCTCAAGATTTTGCCAACATTTCCATCGAGTTAATTCTGGCTGCCAAAGAACTATGGGAAGAAAAGATAAAGAAAAAGGATGAAATCTAAATGCTCTTGGCCAAATGGTACCTCAGCATATTAGAAGGAATGGAAGGCATTTTGTTTTTGTTTTTAAACCAAAAGTTTAAAATTTGAAAACTAACACATTTTTTTTGTTGTAAAACAACAATATCCCAAAACAATGTAAGAGTAGATATTGTAAAATGAGGAAGTACCCACCACCGCTGCTGGCCAGGACTATAATTAATCCTATCTTACACCTGGGGAAATTGATGCTGATGCTGAGATGACCCAATTAGCAAATAAATGGTGGGACTTGCCTTGGAAATTTGGCTCTAACTCCACAGTCCAGGCTCTTTGCCAGGGTCCCATTTGTGAGAAGGACTGGGAGGATGCAGGAAGAAGTACCTGAATAAGGGTAACCACTGTTACAGATGGATGAGGATTCTTCCAGGTTGAAGGTCTGTTCATTTTATGGAATCTATGACAGCACATGGTTCAACCCAGGTAACCCTTGACCCATTTCCTTATGTGATAAAGTCTACTTGATGATTCAGTTTTAGCTCACTAGTGGCTATTGTTAGTTTGTTGCCTGCCAGAGATATCATCACATTGGCACAGTAGACTGTGAGGATAAGAGAGTCAGGACAGAAAGCTAGGAGAAAAAGGTCAAGTCAAGGTTGGGTCCAAAAGGCAGAAAATGGGGCAAGGTTGGGGATGAAGGATTGGAAGTCTACTTTCTCTATTTTCATTTTTTACACCATTAATCTCTAACCCTGTGCTACTGACTTTTACCTCCGCTTTCTCCTAAATTATTCTCCCATAGATCACTAAGCAGTCATTGGTCACTGAATTTGATTGTCTACTCTCCATTTTTACTCTTCTTAATATCTCTCAGTATTTGACCTTGACAATCACATTCTCTGTGAATCTTTTCCTCTTCTTGACTACAGTGACAAAATGTGCTCTTCTAGTTTTGAAATGTCCCTGAGCATTTGTGATGGTTAGGCTAATATGTCAACTCAGCCAGGTAATTGTGTCCAATTGTTTGGTCAAGTAAGCCCTAGGCTAATTATGATACAAGGACATTTATGGACTTTAGTCACCAGTGACTTTACTGCTTAGATGACTGATTACTTCTACATCAATCAGGGAGATTGCTGTCAGCAATGAGTGATGCTTTATCCAATCAGTTGAATGCCTTAAAAGGGGAAGTGATTTCAGGATTCAAGGAGAATTTTCCAGCTTGTCTTTGGACAGCCAATATCTCCCAGAAACTCATCAAGGACTTCCATTGGACTTTCATCAGTGCCTCTGGCTTGTAGCCTGCCTGTGGAACCTTGGACTTTTGCAATCCCACGGTCACATGAGAGACTCATAAAATCACGTACTATTGACAAATAGCTCCTGTTGATTCCGTTTCCCTAGAGAACACTGACTAATACACCATTCTTCTCCTGATTTCCTAACTGGCTCTGCCACCTTTTCTAGTCACTTAACTCTGGGCATTACCTACAGCTCTGTTCTTTTCCTGCCCCTCTTTCCTTTGCACTTTCTAGCTCCTGGATATTTAATTTATGCCCATGACTTCAATGTTTATCTCTTCGAGGTATAGGGACTCTGAAATATTACAGATATATAGAAATGGAAAAAAGTCTAAATCTGGCCCTGCCTTTCCCTGAAGTTGTGATCTTAAATTTCCAGTTAATTTTAGATATATCCCTTTTGTGTTTCATGCTCAGTTTTTCTAAAACTGAACCTGTCCTCTTCCCCATCAGACTCTTTAGCATGACTTAAAGGGACCTTCATGATCTAATCCCTGTCTATCTTTCACTCTCATCTCTTACCACTTCCTCACATGCACCCTCTTTTCCAGCTACACCCAAATACCTGCAATTGCATGAACATGCTTCTATGCAGTCCAAAATTAGATTTTCTTGCCCTGAAATGCCCTCCTTCCTGGGCCTGAATGCTTTTCTATCTTTTCTTTTTTTTCTATCTAGCCACCCTCCAACTCTTCTTCAATCCTCAAGAATTCTCTTGGGTATCAGATTTTCTAAGACTTCCTTGAACTTGTGGTTCAGGTGCCCCTTTTTGTCTCCTGTGACACCTCCTAGATGCTTCTATTGCAGCACTTACTACACTGTGGTATAATGGGTTGTTTACTGGTTTGTGTTCCCAAGTAAATGTCTGCCTTTGGGAGGGAATGACTGTGTCTTTAATCTCTGTACTCACAGGCTTAGGATACTGCTTGGCACCTAGTAAGTACTTATTAACTATTGAAAACATAAGTGAACCAGCTTGTCCATTCTAGGTTCTCTATTTTCGATGATGGCATAGCCCTCTCAAATTTATATCTCCAGCTCTGACTTCTTCCCCTAACTCCAGTCTCATACCCTTCCTTTGCAACACTTCCCCTCGAATGTTTAGCAGGTGTGTTGGTTTGAGTCTTTTATGTGGGCCCCCCCAAAATTATGTTCTTACATTGGCCCATTCCTCTGGGTATGGGACCATTTTATTGGATTGAATTCATTTTGGGGACCTTTGATTGGAGTACTTCAGTGAGGCAGGACCCAGGGTGGGTCTTTATTGAACCTGGAACCTCAAACATGGGATACAGGTTCTCAACTACTGAGCTACATCTGCTCCCCCGGGTGAGTCTTAATCCTTTTACTGGAGGCCTTTTTTTTTTTTTTAAGATTTATTTTTTATTTATTTTTCTCCCCACCCCCCCCTCGCCAGTTGTCTGCTCTCTGTATCTATTCATTGTGTGTTCTTCTCTGTCTGCTTATATTCTTGTCAGCAGCATCGGGAATCTGTGTCTCTTTTTGTTGCATCCTCTTGCTGCGTCAGCTCTCTGTGTTGCCCTTTTTTTGCACTGGGGTCTCCTTATGGGGCATACTCCTTGGGCATGGGGCTCCCCTATGTGGGGGACACCCCTGTGTAGCATGGCACTCCTTGCATGCATCAGCACTGGTGTGTGGGCCAGCTCATCACATGGGTCAGGAGGCCCTGGGTTTGAACCCTGGACCTCCCATGTGATAGGTGGATGCTCTATCCATTGAGCCAAATCTGCTTCCCTACAGGAGTCCTTTTTAAATGGAAGAGAAGGCAGAGAAAGAGAGTGCCATTTTACCGTACCATGTGAGAGAGGACTCCAGGATCACCTGCAGCCACAGAAACAGAGAAACCCTGAGAGGATGAGAGAGAGGCTGGAGGCTGGAATCAACAGAGCACAGTGTCACAGAAAGAGGCCTATGAGAATCTCAAAGAGACAAGGCCCAGAGGAGAAAGGAGAGACAAGCCATGTGCCTGATCACCCACAGCTGAGCTTGGGGAGAAAATGAGCCTGGAGGAGAAGGCAGAGACTGGCTGCCATTTTGCCTTACCATGTAGTAGGAGCCCAGGATCACCAGCAGCAACCCTTGGTGAGACAGTGTTTCTGATGACACCTTGATTTGGACATGTTCACTGCCTTGGAACTGTAAGCTTCTACCCTAATAAATTGCATTATAAAAGCCAACCCATTTCTGTTATTTTGCATGGGCAGCCTGTCGCAAACTAAGATAACAGGTTTTTCAAACTTTAAGCTTCACAGGTTCTAAGCAGAGCTCAGCTTCTTCACCCACTATTCCCCATCTCAGTAAGGGCACCATCATTCACCCATCTGCTCAGAGCAAAAACTTAGAAGGCAATAATAATGTCTTTCCCTTCCACCCCATACCAAATCTAGTAACAATTCCCATAAACTTTATTTTATGATATATTGGAAATATGGTCATTTTTCACCTTCTCTAACAATAGCCAGTAGGTCCAAGCCACCATCCTCTGTGGCCTGGACCCCTGTAGTGCCTATACATCCAAGCTTTCCCCTCCCCAAGTGACTCCACACAATGGCCAGAGGTCCTTAACCTGGTTTATAAGGTTTTTAAAGACTGGACCTTTGGCTACTTCTCTGCTCTTGTTTCCCACCACTCTCCCCTTGTTGACTCTGCTCCACCCCCACAGGCCTCCTTGCTGTTCCTTGCGCACACTGGACAGATGCTCACTTCCACACTTTCCCCCTGTTCTCTCTGCTTGGACACTTTTCTTCCGGGTCTTTCTTTTTCTTTAAAGATTTATTTTTTATTTCTCTCCCCAGCCCGCTCCACCCCCCCCACCCCAAGTTGTCTGTTCTCTGTGTCCAATTGTTGTGTGTTCTTCTGTGTCTGCTTCTATTCTTGTCAGCAGCACTGGGAATCTGTGTCTCTTTTTGTTGCGTTGTCTTGCTGCATCAGCTCTCCATGTGTGTGGTGCCACTCCTGGCCAGGCTGAACTTTCTTTCACACTGGGTGGCTCTCCTTACGGGACGCACTCCTTGCATGTAGGGCTCCCCTATGCGGGGGACACCCCTGCATGGCACAGCACTCCTTGCATACATCAACACTGTGCATCGGTCAGCTCCACACTGGTCAAGGAGGCCCGGGATTTGAACCATGGACCTCCTATGTGGTAGGTGGATGCTCTATCCATTGGGCCAAGTCCACTTCCCTTCCAGGTCTTTCTGTGATTCACTGCCTCCCTCCCTTCCAGTCTCTGCTCCACTTCTGGGAAAAAGACTTCTTTAACTACACCAGGTAAAAGAGCATCTCCCCATCCCTCTATCCTCAGACCCTTGTCTGTTTTCCTTCGCCACCTGATATTTCATATTTGTTTACATGTTTTATGTTCATTTACAAAACTATTGATTATATTTTCTTTGCTGGTATATAAACTCTCTGAGGATAAGTTCTTTTTTTAAGGAAGTACTGGGAGTTGAGCCTGGGACCTTATGTATTTGAAGCAGGTGCTTAACCGCTGAGCTACACCTGCTCCCCTAAGGTCTTTGTCATGCTTTTCGCTGTAACTCCAGCATCTGCAACAGTATCTGGCATGCAGAAAAAGCTCCATTATTCTAGTTATTGAGGGATAAAAGTTGACTTTGCCCATTTGCCTTCTTTCCAATGGCAGTCACCAGGTCCTTTATATTATTTCTTCAAAGTGTTGCTTCATTGAACATTTATTGAATGTGAACTGTCTGCCTTGAAGTGTGTCTATCATTGGGTCATTTGCTTCTCACAATTGATGTATCAAATGAGGTAATTAATGCAAAACTTTGTAAACTCTAAAGTAAAACACAAATGTTACTTGCCTTCCAGTCCTACAAGGATGACACTAATTAACATTACTTCTACTTCCCACTAATACTAGAGGCTCTAGCTGATCTTCTTGCTTCTAAACTTTCCCCAGATAATATATTTTACAGTCTGCTATCCACTTAATCGTCTTAATGCATTGCTATAATTATATTCTTCTCCTATTCAAAACTTTCAAGCTCCCCCCCAGCCCAGCTCCAGACTGTCTTCTCACTGTCTTCCATGGTTCTCCATCAAAACCTTTGATATTCAAGTCATTCTAGATTACCCACCTTTTCCCAAGCACAAATGGTGACCCCCTTCTTCTCCTTCATTCTCTCCCTCTGATCAAAATGCTTCCTGCACACCTACAAATCACACCTTGCCGGCTCACAACAAATGAATGTCTGTGCACTCCGCCCACGCCCCTCTCCCCCCACCTCCCGGGGAATTTTCCACTTCTCTAGACTGTATATTCATATCACTTTGTTCTTCCTATTTTTTTTTTTTAAAGATTTATTTTTATTTATTTAATTCCCCTCCCCTCCCCCGGTTGTCTGTTTTCTGTGTCTTTTTGCTGCGTCTTGTTTCTTTGTCCGCTTCTGTTGTCGTCAGCGGCACGAGAAGTGTGGGCGGCGCCATTCCTCGGCAGGCTGCTCCCTCCTTCGCGCTGGGCGGCTTTCCTCACGGGCGCACTCCTTGCGCGTGGGGCTCCCCTACGCGGGGGACACCCCTGCGTGGCAGGGCACTCCTTGCGCGCATCAGCACTGCTCATGGGCCAGCTGCACACGGGTCAAGGAGGCCCGGGGCTTGAACCGCGGACGTCCCATGTGGTAGACGGACGCCCTAACCACTGGGCCAAAGTCCGTTTCCCTGTTCTTCCTATTGAGGAGCATCCTTATCCCTCATCTTCACTTTCCTTAGAGGAGGAAGGAAGAAAAAAAGATTCAAGGAACACTTAGCATCTCTCTCGTCTTACACCATTCTGATTAAGAAGGCAGGGATAGGTGGACTTCTACTACTTGTTGATGCTTCTCTGATTATCATTCCACTCAAAACAGGCCATGTGGTTCTAACTTTGGGATCCACTAGCTAACAAAAGCATGCACTCATGGCTTCTACCTAAACATGCTAGGATTATGAGGGTAGCTCTTAATCTTGCTGGATGCGGTGGCCTGCCTTTTTGGGTTGATAGTGGAAGGTCTACATTTGTTACAGGATAAGCTACGTTCTCCAATCTAGCCACAGCATCTCCCAATTATATGACTCATATTTTGGCCTTCATTCATCTGATTCTATTTCTTAATTAGTTCTGAACTCTGAAGAGAGGGAGCAATTAATTATCACACCCTTCCTCAAACTCAAACATCACCCTTATGACCCTTTTTATTAACTTCCCTGTAATACAGATACTTTGCTACTCAGATATCATAAACATGTAGAAACAAGAAGTGATATTATATACTGTCATTCTTCCAAAATCTATTTAGACCTCAGATTTACAGGCTAGGTTTTAGATATTGCATGGGGTCATAATGGGTTGATAAATTTGATATCAAAATTTTAAAAATGTATGTCTATTGGTAAATGGGACCTTTTCTATTTCCTAGAATTTCAGCTGAAGCCCAAAGCTGATGGCATATATGACAAATTCCCCACATTATAAAGAGCAACTCTAGACACATTTCTGTAGGTCTTATTAAGAGATGACTAAACTGAACCTTTGCCCATCAACTCCATTAACCACCTTCAGTCATATAAGAGTAGGCTTGGGGAGATACTTTAAAGGGAATTTATAAGTGTAAGAACAATATGGGGGAAAAAAAAAGAACACTATGTCATTTCCTTACTCCTCACCCTGGGGAAGGAAAGAGGGCTTGTCCCTTTAAGCCAAGTTAGGGCAGGCCTCAAAGAGAACTTTGAAAGGCAGATGTCTGCCAGGACGAGGTATTAACAATTTATTCCCTGGTCACTAAACAGAGAAAACTCATAGGCTTGCCATACCAGGGCATAGGCCTGGATGAGAGAGGGCGTTATTGGGAAAATCTGGACTTATTGTTTCCTCTGCATTTGGGGACATAGAGACTGGTGCCCTCCTCTTCTTTGGGGAATTTTGTAGGTGCCAGGCTGGCCTGAGCTGAAAAATGAGGACATTAGGCAGCAGGAGAGCTGACCAGTTGATCCAGAGTTTGATGGAGCAAGGATATCTGGTGGATAGTCATATCCTAGAGGACTTCCTTCAAAGGTTGGGGATGCTAGTGGATGGAGAGGATATGCCAAGTCAGGGCTAGAGTCAGCATTTCCTGGGACAGGGTGTTAGGTGGTATGGAAGGTCCCTGTGGGAGGGTTTGCTTGAGGTTTCTGGCAATGTGCCTGGAGACAAAGTCATTCATTGCAATTTGGCACCTGGTGATCTCCAATGCCAGATACAGGGCCAGTCAAGTTAAACTTCACTGCTTTCCGCTAATACCCCCACCCTCTCCCTTTCAAAACCAGTAGTCTGTAGACAGGAGTAGAGCAAGAAGAGTGAAAGAACATTTTTCCCACTGTTTAAATCTGAACTGTATTAGCCAGGCTTGAGCTGGGGAATGGGAAGACCTTTTTAATTGGATGAGAAATTTTTTTTTTGGGTTGTCCTGGAATTTTTAATACCTGAAAATGAGTGGGTTCCTGATATGTAAAAATGAAATCTGTCCAAGGTGTCATCAGTGGGGCAGAGAAGGGAGGTCTGAGCAAAGTGAGTTTGAAGGGGGTTGAAGGAGAAAAATATAAATCAGTTACACTGACCTTTATGGAGTGCTTGTCCAGGTACTACTGTATGTGGATTATTTTGTTAATCCTCACAATAATCCAATAAAGTGGTACATTCATTCTTACATTACAGATGAGAAAATGGAAGCATGAAGATGTTATTTACTCAAGATCATAGAATTAGCATGGTTCATAATGAGATTTCTGTTTAAACAAGGAGATATCGGTACATGTTAGTTTAGATTTGATATCATTTGTGGTTGAAACCCAAATTTACTACTTCTAGCTCTGCTCTCTCTCTCAAACTCAAGACTTGTATATCTAAATGTTTACGTGATGTCTCCATTCATATATTTAATAAGCAATTGAAAACCAGCACACTCCAAAGGGAAGTCCTTGATTACAACCTGTTTCTACCCCCTTCTCTTCCTTATCTCAGTTGCTTGAGCCAGAGTCCTTTCCCTCACACTTCCTTACCCAGCACTCCCAGTGTCTACAGAACTTGAAACCATTGACTTCTATTTCCCTGCCACCTTATTCATCCAAGCCACCTGTGATGGTTAGGCTATTGTGTCAACTCAGCCAGGTAATTGTGCCCAGTTGTTTGGTCAAGCAAGCACTGGGCTAACTGTAATACAAGGACTTTTACAGACTTTAGTCACCATCGACTTTATTTTTTTCTTTTTTAAAAAAGATTTATTGATTTGTTTATTTCTCTCCCTCCCCCTGCCCCCTTGTCTGCTCTCTCTGTCCATTCGCTGTGTGTTCTTCTCTATCTGCTTCTATTCTTGTCAGAGGCCCAGCAATCTGTGTCTCTTTTTTTTGTTGTTGCGTCATCTTGCTGCATCAGCTCTCCGTGTGTGCAGCGCCACTCCTGGGCAGGCTGGACTTTCTTTTGCACTGGGTGGCTCTCCTTATGGTGTGCGCTCCTTGCACATGGGGGTCCCCTATGCAGGGGACACCCCTGGGTGGAACGGCACTCCTTGCGCGCATCAGCACTGCATGTGGGCCAGCTCCACATGGGTCAAGGAGGTCCTGGGTTTGAACCACGGACCTCCCATATGGTAGGCAGACACTCTATCCATTGAGCCAAGTCCGCTTCCTACCATTGACTTTACTGCAGTGGTAAATCACAGAGAGCTGGTTATAATTACATCAGTCAGGGAGATTGCCATCAGCAAGACTGATGCTTAACCCAATCAGTTGAATCCTGTAAAAGGGGAAATGATTGCGGCATTGGGAGAGAATTTCCCAGCTCATCTTTCGACAGCCAACATCTCCCAGACCTTGCCAAGAACCTTCATTGGACTTTCATTGCCTGCCTGCAGAAGCCGGACTTGTGCATCCCCACAGCTGCATGAGAGACTCTTATATAATCCCATACTATTGACAGATATCTTTGTTGATTCTGTTTCCCTAGAGAACCCTGACTAATACACCACCATCACCTTCGATTCTTCAGTCCATTCTCCACAGTAGACAGAAAGTTTCTTTCATTTCCTTTTTTGGTTTTATATTTCTCTAAGAATAAAATTCAAACTCTGTATCACGGAGCTTGCAAGGTCTGACTTCTCCCTCCATTGCTCACTGGACTTGAGTGGCACTGGCCTCCCTTCTGTTCTTCAGAAGTGCCATCGTTTGCACTGGCTCTTCTCTTTGCCTGGAATGTGCTTTTCCCATCTTTTTGCAGGATTCTGTGTCCTTCAGGTTGCATCTTTTGCAGTCATCTGCATCCTTTAGGGTTCATCTCATAGGTCACCTCCTCATGGCCACACCCATTACTCCATCTCTTTTATACTGTTGATTTTCTTCATAGCACTTCACACAACTGGTAATTATTTTGTTTATTAATCTTTAGCTTGTTTATTGGTGGGATTCACCTCTGCCACTGGAGTGTAAGCTTCTTGCGATAGGGACTTTGCTTTCTCATTCATCATTGTCCTCAAATCTAGCATATTGCCAGGTGTATAGCAGGTGTTCAGCAAATACGTGTTAAGGAGGCGAATAAAGATTTCAGTAAGTATTGGTCATGGAGAGAATTAAGAGAGAACTGTGTCAAATACTGTGCACTGGATATGGTGGGTGTAGGAAGTATGTTGTGAGACCTAAGGACAGACGCTGAAAGTCACCCATTATAATAACTAGGATACCTGTCTCTTAACAGCATTAGAGAGCATTAGAAACATTTAAAAAGCATCACCTATCACCTGCATCTATTCCTGTATTCCAACAATATTTGTTATTTTCTAGGCACCAGGTTCGTGGCTAGAGATATAATGAAATAGACATAATTCTAGTCTTCTAAGCTTGTGGTCTAGCGTTTTCACTGGACAAGAGTAAGGAAAAGTTTGGAGGCAAGAAAGTGGGAATAAAGATGTCTCCAATACCTTTTTCTGCCTATAGTATCCTTAGGATATTGAAGTCTCAATTTTTAAAAAATCTTAAATAAAATATATAGGAAAAACACATGAAAAGTCCCCAAGAGATAGTAAAATGCCAGTCTTTTAAAGATGAGAAATTGGGGAGAGTTTCCTCTAGAAATCAGTTGGTTTTCAGTATGAACGTGTCACTTTTCTAACGTGAAAGCTATAAGATGCCAGTACTAAAGCCGAAAGTTAGAGCTCAAGACACTTTCATCCATTTAGAAATGATGATAGCCATATTACTTAATATGTCTGCCAATATCAACTTCTGGTGCAAGGAAGCATAGAGCGATGGAAATAGCAGTGGAAAAGTTGGAGTTGGAAAACCTGGATGAGAGTCCTCCCTATGTTCCTTGCCCGCTCTTTAGCTTTAAGGATGTTGCTTAACCTTACCCAGTCCCAGTGGTCTCATCTCTCTATGGGGGAAAGGGTGACAACAGCATGTATTTCATAACACTGTTGTAGAGTAAACTTGCTAATCCCTGTAAAGTCCTTAGCATTTTGCCTGCCTTGTAGCACACAGAATAATGTTAGCTCATATTAACATGATTTTGCTAAAAAATATTATGGAACCTTCTAACTCACAGGGTTGTCATGAGGAATTAATGGTGTGTGTGTGTGTGTGTGTGTGTGTGTGTGTATGTAAAAAGCTATCCCAGTGCTTGGAGCTTATTGAAAAGACAATTGTATAGGAAATGCTGCAAATTAAAGACTGCTGTAAAAATGCTTATGCTTCTGATTTTCCACCAAAAAAGACCGATTAAGTGTGTATTTTTAAAAAAATGCTCAAAACTTTCTTATACAGTGAGGTGTAAAATTTAGGATATTTAGCAATCAGTAGGACATGGGTACAGACTGATGGAATGAGTGTTGGTGGGAGCTCCAAAATAAGGTCCTCCACTCTGCTGAGGCTTATTCCTTTGGTTAGAAACTGTGGGAAGGCTTTGGAGGGATCTGAGGGACTACAGAAGAGAGGGAGTTTTGGGGGGGGGGCTAAGATCTACGTAGGGAAGCAGCAATTTTCCAACAGATACAAGACAATTTCACTATTTTAAAGCCTGTTTGGCTACACTGGTGCCTAGAGTCTGAGAAGCAGCCCTGTCATCTCTATGAAATCACATATAACTAGAGTTGAAAGGAGAAAGAATACATGTTGTGGGTGCTGTTCTCCGATTCACTTCCCATCCTCAGCACATGGGGTGTTTGTTTGAAAAGAATTATCTATCAAGGAACCAGACCAAAGAAAAGATACTGACAGGTCAGCATAAGGAGAAGAATGCTTGTATTATATCATGGATCTCTAACAGGCATGCTGTTTTTGGAAAGATGTGGGTGAGTTGCTCTAGCTATTGCTGCTCTCCATAATAAATTATTAGTTATCTCTATTCCAAAGAAATGCTCGCCATTCTCAATAATGATTAGATACTGAATTTTATTTTATTTATTTATTTTTAAAAGATTTATTTATTTATTTAATCCCCCACTTGCATCTTGTTTCTTTCTTTGCTGTCTTTTCTCTATGTCCATTTGCTGCACGTATTTTCCTGTATCTGCTTGTCTCCCTTTGTTGTGTCATCTTGCTGCACCAGCTCTCCGCAGTGCGTGGGCCAGCTTGCCTTCACAGGCAAGCCCTGGGACATGAACCCAGGGCCTCCCATATGGTAGACAGGAGCCCAGCTGATTGAGCCACAGCTGCCTCCCTAGATACCGAATTTTAAATGCACCTTAGTAAATAACGCTTACAGCTGATAGGCGTAAACACTGTCTTTTCAAAATAAATGCAACTTATTTGAAGGTCAATGTGGAAGTTGGAGAAAAACAAGCTCCTGGTACTATTTTTTTTTAATGCTTCTAGTGAATTGAGGCCTACCATAGCTCCGTGTAACTATTTTAACATCTGTATCATAAAAATTGGGTGGCAGGTGTGGGGTTGGCAGATTGGAAATTACAGTTGGTGAGCAGAAATGGAAGAGGGATTGCGTGTGTTTATGTCTCTCTCCAAGTGAAAGGCTGTATGAGCAGATTTGCACAAATGCCTTCCGCGATTCGCTTACTGGAAAGCGTCTGTTAAAGCACTTTTTATAAGGTAACCTGAAAATGATTACTTTTTTGTTGCTATTTTTTGTTTGCAAGAGGAAGCTGCCAGGATGGCAAAACTCCTGCTCTTTGAGGATGGTTGCAGGAATATGAGATGTTAAACTGGGAAAGAGGAGACTTAGGGACACATGGTAACAGAGAAACGGTAACAGCTCCGCAGTACTTCCACCCAGGGTCTTTTAGGATATATGTGTATTTGAGATGCACACATATTGATACATTATAAAAATATATGTATTCTCTTGCACTTTCAAAATGCTCAAACACCTGCAAGTGAAGGGCACCAAGCAGAACGTGGGCCTTCAGAGGAGATGAATTTTGGCTCAAGACTGACAGTATCACCTTGAACCCAGGCTTTCCGACCACAGCTGCTTCTGAGCAGATTCACCTCTCGTCTGTGGTGAGCTTGCTTCCGCTGCCTCGCAATGGCTGCTGCCAACCTTTATCATTCCCCTCAACCCCCAAATCCACCCCGTCCGCATTAGCTACTAGCAGAGAGAAAAAGGCCACAACTTTTGCAGCACCCGCCCGCCAACACCTCGATTTTAAGCCCTGCTTCCTTCCCTCTGATTCTTAATGGATAGGTTTCCTGGATTTTTCCCAAGCTGGTCTCCCTGCTTGCATGCTTTCCCTACCCTTTCCACCTCCTCCAGGACCTTGCTCATTTGGTGAAAATGCAGCTATTTAGAGAGAAATACGGGAAGCAGACTTGGCCCAGTGGATAGGGTGTCCGTCTACCACATGGGAGGTCTGCGGTTCAAACCCCGGGCCTCCTTGACCCGTGTGGAGCTGGCCCATGTGCGGTGCTGATGCGCACAAGGAGTGTCGTGCCATGCAGGGGTGTCCCCCGCGTAGGGGAGCCCCATGCACAAGGAGTGCACCCCATAAGGAGAGCCGCCCAGCACGAAAGAAAGTGCAGCCTGCCCAGGAATGGCGCCACACACACGGAGAGTTGACGCAGCAAGATGACGCAACAAAAAGAAACACAGATTTCCGTGCCGCTGACAACAACAGAAGTGGACAAAAGAAGAACATGCAGCAAACAGACACAGAGAACAGACAACTGGGGGTGGTGGTGGAAGGGGAGCGAAATAAAAAATAAATTAAAAAAAGATAAAAAAAATAGAGAGAAATATGTGTTATTCTCTGCACTTAATGTTTTATGGCTATGAGGCTTTTTAGTCCCACCACCTGCTATGCTAGGCTTAAGACTGACAGGCTTGGTCTACACAGACATGTATAAATACACGTACTTATGTGTGTGTGTATATATATATTATATATATATATTAAAGCTATGTTAGTATTAGCATGTTTGGACAGGCAGACAGAAAGAAAAGCAGATGCACAAGAATGCAGAAAAATAGATTAATGTGTGAACTTTGAGTATTTGTAGGTGCAGAGACTGAGAATTCTTTGCTATGTGTATTGATTAATACATTCTAGAGCAGGAAGCATGGGGGTATGGCGAGTGCCGGTCCATAGTCCAATAAGCCAGTCAGATTCCCTTGTATCATGCATTAAAGGCAAGCTGCTGACACCAGCTACGTTGATGCAATTACCAGGCCTCCTCCTTGCTGTGCCCCATGTACCACCACCCACCTCTGCCCCACTAACTTGGTTAATTTTATGAAGGTATACTTTACATAAAACTATTACCCCTCTCCTCCTTTTAAATGTAGTTTTGACAAATGTGAACACCTGTGAAATCACCATCATCATCAAGGTATAGAATACTTCCTTTACCCCAAAAGTTCTTCATTCTCCTTTGCATTCAAGGTCCCCATTTCCCAATCTGTTAGTATAGACTAATTTTATCCATTCTAGTATGGAGTCACACATTAGTTTTTGGTTTTTTTTAAGATTTATTTTATTTATTCCACACCTTCTTCCCGCCCCCCCCCCCCCCCCCCCCGTTGCTTGTGCTCTGTCTGTTCTCTCTGTCCATTTGTTGTGTACTTGTTTTCTTTTTAGGAGGCACCAGGAATTGAACCTGGGACCTCCCATGTGGGAGAGAGGCACCCAATCACTTGAGTCACCTCTGCTCCCTGCTTGTTGTTTCTCTCATTGTGTTTCCTTGTTGTATCTCTTCGTTGCATCAGCTCACCACACCAGCCTGTCACATCAGTTCACTGTTTTGCTTGTCTTCTTTTTTTTTTTTTTTTTAATTATTTTATTTTTTATGCTTGTCTTCTTTAGGAGTCACTGGGAACTGAACCCAGGACCTCCCACCTGGTAGGTGGGCGCCCAACTGCTTGAGCCGCACCTGCTTCCCCACACGTTAATTTTTACTGTTCGTATAAATGGTATCATGTAGTACCTACTCATTTGTCTATCTTCTTTTCCTCAATATAATATTTTTGAGATTCATTCATGTTGCTGCATGTATCAGTAGTCTGTTCCTCTTTATTTCTGAGCAGTATTCCACTGTATGACTATACCACAGTTGGTTTATTCAGCCAACCCACATTTGGGCCGTTTCCAGTTTTTGGCTGTTATAAACTAGGCTGCTATGAACCTTTGTGTGCATAGGTACATGTTTTTATTTCTTTTGTATACATGCTGAGGAATGAGATAGATGGTGAGTAGATGTTTAACTTTATAAGAAACTGTCAAAATATTTTCCATACACGTAGTTGCTTTCTATCTTTGTCAATACTTGGCATAGCCATTCTTTTTAATTTTAGCCATTCTAATAGATGTGCAGTTGTATCTTATTTTGGTTTTAATTTGCTTTACCCTAATGATGAATGCTGTTCCTTGTCTACTGTTATGTCTAGTCATATATCTTCTTTTGTGAAGTACCTGTTCACATGTTTTACCATTTGTTATGGATGTTTATCTTATTATTGAGTTGTAAGAATTTTTAATATATTCTGGATACAACTACTTTTTGAGATGTAAGTATTGTGAATATTTTTTCCCATTCTGTGGATTTTCTTTGCATTTTCTTAAATGTCTTTTGAAAAGGACTTTTTATTTAATTTTTATAGAGTCAAATTTATCAATTTTTTCTTTTATGGTGTGCCTGTTATGCCTATGAAATCTTTGCATAGTCCCAAGGTTGTGAAGATTTTCTCTTATGTTTTCTTATAAAAGTTTTATAATTGTAACTTTTATGTTTAAGTCTCATCCCTTTCAAGCTCACTTTTGTGTATGTTATAAGAGCTCAGGTTAATTTGTTTGCGTATGGTATCAGTTGTTCATTATAATTTATTTAAAAAAATATTCCTGTTGATATATGTTGGCACTTCTCCACCAAAATCAATGGACCATAAATGTTTGCATCTATTTTCAGAAACTCTATTCTATTTCATTGACTTAAATATATATCTTTGTACCTATATCACACTGGCTATTACAGTGTTAAAGTAAGTTTTGAAATCAGGTAATATAGGTTTTCCAATTTTAAACTTCTTTCAAAATAGTTTGGCAATTCTATGCCATTTGGATATTCATATATATGAATCAGCTTGTCAATTTTCACAAAATGTCTAGTAGGATTTTGACTGGGGAGAATTCACATGTTAACATTACTGAGTCTTCCGATGCATGAAAAATCTCTCCATTTATTTAGGTCATCTTTAATTTCTCTCATCAATATTTTGCATTTTTCAAGACAGACCTTATACATATTTTATTACACTTATTATTAATTTATTTCAGGTTTTTAAACTACTATTTGTGGTCGTTTGAAGCTGTATGTAGTTCAGAAAAATACATTTTTTTAAAAGAAGATTTTTATTTTTTATTTCTCTCCCTTCCTTCCCACCCCCCCACCCCTCCCCCCCGCCACCCCCCCCCCCCGGCCACCCCCATTGTCTGCTCTCTGTGTCCATTTGCTGTGTGTTCTTCTGTGACAGCTTCTATCCTTATCAGTGGTGCTGGGAATCTGTGTTTCTTTTTGTTGCGTCATCTTGATGTCAGCTCTCCGTGTGTGTGGCGTCATTCTTGGGGAGGCTGCACTTTCTCTCGTGCTAGGCGGCTCTCCTTACGGGGCGCACTCCTTGCATGTGGAGCTCCCCTACACGGGGGACACCCCTGCGTGGCACGGCACTCCTTGTGCTCATTAGTACTGTGCATGGGCCAGCTCCACATGGGTCAAGGAGGCCCGGGGTTTGAACTGTAGACCTCCCATGTGGTAGGCAGATGCCCTATCCATTGGGCCAAGTCCGCTTCCCAGAAAAATACATTCTTAAATCTAATCCACTCTTGTGGGTGAGAACCCATTCTAAGACGGTGTAAGTAGGATCTGTTGCTGAGGCAATTTCAGTTAAGGTGTGACCCATCTCATTCAGGATGGGTCTTTTTAAAAAATTTTTTTTCTTTCTTTTCTTTTAAATGTTACATTAAAAAAATATGAGGTCCCCATATACCCCCCACCCCACCCACACTACCCCTCCCACATCAACAAACTCTTCCATCATTGTGGCACATCCACTGCACTTGGTGAATACATTCTGGAGAACTGCTGCAGCACACGGACAGTGGTCCACATTGTAGTCCATGCTTTACCCCAGTCCAGCCAGTAGGCCACAACAGGACACACAACGTCCAGCATCCATCCCTGCAGCACCACCTAGGACAACTCCAAATCCTGAAAATGCCCCCACACCATATCTTTTCTTCCCTCTCCTGAACATCAGTAGCCACCATGGCCACTTCTCCACATCACTACTACAGTTTCTTCCCTTACTAAGGACGGGTCTTAAACCTCTTATTGGAGTCCTTTATAAATGGAATGAAGAGGGAAGAAGGCAGGGGGCGGAGAGAGAGAGAGAGAGAGTCACAGAAGCAAGAAGCTGAAAGCAATGAATTGCAGAGCAGAAGGGAAAGACCAGCAGATGCTACCTTGTACCTTGCCATGTGGCAGAGAAGCCAAGGATTGCTAGCAACCTGTTTCAGGAAGAAAGCATCTCATTGATGATGCCTTGATTTGGACATTTTCTTGGCTTGAAACCGTAAGCTAATAAATTCCCATTGTTTAAAGCCAACCCATTTGTCTTAGTTTGCCATAAGGCTGCCATTGCAAAGTACCAGAAATGGGTTGGCTTTTATAATGGGAAATTTATTAGCACAAAAGCTTACAGTTCTGAGGTTATGAAGATATCCACATCAAGGCACTACCAGATATGCTTTCTTACCGAAGTCAGCTACTGGTGATCCTGGTGTCCTGTCACATGGTGAGGTAAGATGGCTGATCGTGGCCTGGGTCCCTGCCTTTCTTCAAGGGTCACCATCTCCTAGAGCTCAGCTGTGAGCAATCAGGCATATGGCTTATCTCTTTCCATGTGTCCTCTCTCAGCCTTGGTTGCTCTACTTTCTCTCCAAGCCCAGCTGAGGGCAATCAGGCATTGGCTCATCTCTTCATCCTTGAGCTGTTCTGTGGGCCCAGCTTCTTGGAGGCTTGGTGCCTCAGCTTCAGCTGCTGGTGATTCTTGAGTCCTCTGCCACATGGCAGGATCAAAAATGGCTGTTCTCCCTTTTCTGTGTGTCTCCTTTCTCTCTGTCTCCCCTCACCTCTGTCCTTTAGGAGCTTCCTAGAGAGGGACTGCAGTGCTGCAGCTGTCCACTTTTGGGTGGTAACTGCATGTTGTGCAGAACCATCTGTAAACCAGGCCTGAGTTTTCTCTTCTTCAGTCAGCTGATTGTAAGGAACTCTCAGGAGGTCATAGCTAATGGAAAAAAGAAGGTAATGTGGCAGGAGTGGTAGTCATGGACATTTGGGCAACTTTCTCATCTAACTTACTCGTGCCTTCTAGATCTGTTCAAGACTTATCTCGTATATACCACTTCTACTGTATGATGGAAGTGTAGCTGAGCATATCCGATTTTGTTGTTTGGTGGGTTAGACAGCACTCAGCTCATTATAGGCAACTCAGGTCTCATGGTACCTTGGAGGTTAAGAATTCAGTCACTACTAAAGCCCAGTAGCAGGCCAAAAGCTGAAAAGGAGAGTAGTCATCTGCAGAGGATGGCAGTACTTTGCTTCAAAATCCTAAGAGTCTGTATGGTGATTCTTCTATAGGGGCCTGCCAGAGGCTCCTGGTGGTATTTCTATTTGCCATTGTTTCTTCCAGCACCATTGGATCTACTGAGTCATATGGACAAATGGCAATGCAGCTTGCACAACAGCCTGGATTTGCCACAGGGCCTCCTTTTATTCTGTTTCCCACTTAAAATGAGCAGCTTTTCTGATCACTCAGCAGGTGGGCTGGAGTCACACACCCAAATGAGAAATATGTTGTCTCCAAAATCCACAGAGACAAACTAGGTGATGTGCCTTTTTAGGTTGAAGGAAGGGCTAGATGCAACAGTTTATCCTTCACTTTAGAAGGGAAATCTCAACATGCCCCACACCACTGGTCACCTAGAAATTTTACCAAGATGGAAGGCCCCTGTATTTTTGTTGGATTTATCTCCCATCCTCTGACACACAAATTCCTTCCCAATATGTTTAGAGTAGCTGCTGCTTCTTGCTCATTAAGTCCAAATACATGATATCATCAATATAATGGACCAGTGTGATGTTTTATGGGCGGGAGAAATGATCAAGAACCCTGTGGACAATATTATGACATTGGGCTGGAGAGTTGATATATGAAGTAGGACAGTAAAGGTATATTGTTGGCCTTGCCAGCTAAGAGCAAACTGTTTCTGGTGGTCCTTACTAACAGCAATTGAGGAAAAAGCATTTGCTACATCAATAGCTGCATATCAGGTACTAGGTGGTATGTTCAAGCAATGATGCCACATCTGAAATAGCAGCTGCAAATGAAGTCACCATCTGGTTAAGTTTATGATAATCCACTGTCATCTTCCAAGAATCATCTGTTTTCTGCACAGGCTGAATAGGAGAATTGGATGGGGATGTGGTGGGAATCACCACCCCTGCATCCTTCATATCTTTGATGGTGGAGCTGATCTATCTCTGCACTTCCTCCAGGTATCTGGTATTGCTTTAGATTTACTATTTTGCTAAATAGGGGCAGTTCTAGTGACTTCCATGTGGCATATGCTACCATAATATCCCTCACTCCACTAGTCATGCAACCAATGTGAGTATTCTGCAAGTTACTGATTATATCTATTCCAATTATGCATTCCAAAACTGGGGAAATAACCACAGAATGCGCCTGGGTACCCACGGGGCACACTGTGAGGTGGATCTGAGCTAAAACTCCATCGATCGTCTGACCTCCCTAAGTTCCTACTCTGACTGGTGAATCACAGTGACATTTTGGGTCTCCTAGAATTAATGTCACTTCTAAGCCAGAGTCTAATAATCTCTTAAATGTCTGATTATTTCTTTTTCCCCAATACACAAGGCCGTAGGTCTCTTTAAAGTAGGCTGGGAGGAAGATTAACAATATAAATTTTTGTCAATGTAACAGGGCCCTTCCCAAAGGGGACCCAGCCTTCCCCTCATTCAAGGGGCTCTGGGTCTGTAAACTGTCACAAGTCTGGGAATTGATTAAGGGTCCATGACTCTTTGTTTCTGTAATTCAAATTAGAATTTTGTTCACTTGACATAGAACTCTTCAGCTTCTACAGATTAGGTAGGAATTTAGAGGACTGCCCATTTATTTTACTTCTATATACCTCATAATCTATTATCCAGTGCCATAGGTCACTAGTTTGATTGTTGCTTTGAGTCTGCTGTTCATTGTGGTAGCATCACCCACCTTATCTTTGGCAATTAAGTGCCGCCACTTGCCTTCTGCCAATGCAGGATCTGATCATCCCCATAGTGTTTAAGGTTCTCAGTTCAGTGTCAGAAGTTCACCAAGGTAATATCTGATTTACAGAGGACAGCAACCATAGAGCTCTTTAGGGACAATGGAGTTAGTCACAATTTTTTTCTCACAATCCTGGTGAGATGTGTGTTCCTCAGACATTCCTGGGGTGGGTGAACAGGTCTTGCATGGTAAATCCGTTCTAACATTCCAATATCTGTTAGCCTTGGATCCCCTCATCTATAGTATACCAGGCCAGTTCTGGCATTTTGATCTCAGGTAATGTCTGCCGTCTTTTGATTCGTGTTTCAGCCTGTCATCTGAATGAACTGCTAGAGCCCTTTCTAACCCTGAATCCAGCATCTCTACTTAGAGGACCCATATCAATAAATTCAGCATGATCCAACTTTATATTCCTTCCACCCTTATCCCATACCCTTAATATCCATCCTTACACACATTCCCCTGATTTCTGTCTATATAAATTGGTAAACGCATACAGTTCTTTTGGAGTATAGCATACTTCCTCAAAGGTCATACTTTGTACTTTACCTTTGGGAGCTTGTTGAAACTTTTGTTTTTTGTCTTTATTTTTTTAATATTACATTAAAAAAATATGAGGTCCCCATATTCCCCCATCCCCCTCACCCTCCTCCTCCCCCCATAGCAACAATCTCCTCCATCATTATGAGACATTCATTGCATTTGGTGAATATGTCTCTGAGCACCGCTGCACTTCGTGGTCAATGGTCCACATCAAAACTTTAATCTAGTTATAGGTCCAGAAGTAAAGAGGGGTGTATAGGTCCAGAAGTAAAGAGGGGTGATGGGGGTAGGTAATGAGAAAGATTAAAAGTGTCTTGCAAGGTATTTACCTCAGGGCATTCCTTTGCAGTTTCATCTGGTGAGACAGGATTAATCTCTTCAGGTGGAGGTTGGATGGCAGACTCCTTGGGGCAGACTGGAGGTCAGGTAGCTGTTTCCTCAGGGAAGACTTGAGGTGGGGAAGCTGTTTCCTCAGGGCCCTTACAGGTTTATCTGGCAAAGACTCAGCAGAAGTTAGGGCTTCAGTGACTCCACTGCCATCATTATCAACCCATGTACCTGCATTACTATTTTCAGATCCCATTTCTTTCCAATCAATGCCTTCACTTTAGCAGCAGATACCCTGAAAGGTTGAGATTTTAGCTTCTGTTGTAATTCTGCTACTCACACAATGAGACTCTGAGTCTGGTATTCAGAGATCTCAAGTCTGTGGCTGCACAAAACGAGACTTTCTTTCAGAGAAAACATAGAAACTTTCACATCATTCATGCAATGCTTTAAGTTGAAGGCTTTAGCTCATCTTTTTCTTTTATAGCTGTGTCCAGAATCTTTTGAAACAACCAGCCAACATCCTTGTAACTTTTAATACCGCAAAACTCTGTTAAGGCATCAAAAACACTCTCACCCAGAGCCTTGCCTCTTATAATCATGGAAATAGTCATATTCAGTGATGATATTTTGTGAATATCTATTGCCAACTCATGCCATGTATGATCAGTGGCCTCTTGATTATTGAAAACTGAGTCATTAGTGTCTTTGAATCTAAAGTAGGGACTTTATTGCAAAAACCCCAGAACCAATTCAGAAATCCCATTTTTAAGATTCTGTTACTCAAGAACCACTCCCAGTACTAAGCTTTATTAGTCAGGGATCTTTAGGGATACAGAACCAAGAGGAGATATCTGTACATATTATGAGTTTTTATAAAATTGTCTCATGTGACTGTGGGGATGCATGAGTACAAATTCCATAGGGCAGCCTGCAAGCCAGGAACTGCAGTGAAGTTCTTTTAAGAATTTCCCATGAGAAGCTATCTGGCTGAAGTAGAGATGGGAATTCTCTCTTTGCCCACTGAAATCACTTCTCCTTTTAAGGCATTCAACAAATTGGATGAAACATCTCTCATTGCTGAAGGCAATCTCCTCAGTTGATTGTAGATACAATCAGCCATAGATGCAATCAACTCACTGATGATTTAAGTTCACGAATTATCCTCACTGTACAATTAGGCCAGGGCTTGCTTGAGCAAGCAACTGGGAACCATTGCTTGGCCAATTTGACACATGAACATAACCACTGCAATTAGCAAGAATAAATCCTCAGTGTACACTACAATAAGAAATTATTTTTCACTCATTTGGAGTAAACTGGCTGATCTAAGCAGGCTTTGGCTAGTGAAGCTGGGGTGAGTCAGCTCTACTTCATGTGTCTCTCTTCTTCCCACAAGCTATTCTGGGCATACTCTTAGGGTGATGACAGAGGTATAGGCAGAGCAAACCCCAACATTATCTCCATTTCAAACTTCTGCTTGTGTCATGTCTGCTAATACCTTATTGGCCAAAGAAAGTCACATGGTTAAACCCAAAGTCAAAGGGTGGAGCAGAGCACCTTATCACAAAGGTATGCCATTTCAAAGTCATATGGCAAATATTGTGGGTACATGTAGGCATTAATAATGGATGCCATAGGAATTCACTACAGTGCCAGAAATTCAATGAATATTATTTGTACTTATTGCTAAACAAGGTAAATTGGTGCCTACATTGGTTTGCTGGGAGTGGCCCTCTTTTCTGAGCAGTTACAGGAACTTTGGGACTTTCTGATAAAACAGAACATACCATGCAAAAGTTGAAGTTTAAGTAACCGTTGGAAATGAGCCGGTTTTGGTCCAGTAGGAATAGATAAATATGCTGGAGTAATCAAGATATGATCATTCCCCTTTGTAAGGCCCTCCTTTATAATAAGGAAACTAATGTTGGTCAAGTAGTGTAATTTCCTCTTTAAAAGTCTCCTAATTGTCTTTATAAGCTAATGTAACTAGCTATTTTGGGACTCTTATTCTTGTTTGAGATCTCTCCTTTAACAATCCTCTTTCAATAAGTCCATTATATTGATTATTATTGGTGTCCCAGTTTCTTTGACATTATGTATGAGTATGCTTAAATGAGTGGATGAGTGAACCATAAGTATTCTCATTCAATGGTGTGTGTTGAGATATCCTCAAGTAATCAAATGCTTGCTTGTTTAATGAAGTTCTGATTTATCCCCTTCAGATGTTATTTTAAATGTATGGAATGGGGAAACACCAAATGACATTTACTTACCATTTTGGTACCTAAAGCCAGGAAACCAACTGCCTTCCACAAACATTAGCGTGTGAGTCCATACTCGATATACCACTATATAGAATAGAGTACTTATTCAGTAAGGTTGGTTGTTTGTATTCTGAAACTTAAATCTGATCATGTCACTTAACTGCTAATACCTTACAGTGGCTCTGCCTTGCCTAGGACAGTGGTTCTCAAGCTTTGGTTTGTCTAAGGAGCACCTGGGCAGCTTTTTAAACATGCACATTTCCGAACTCCATTCCAATAGGTCCACAATTAGATGTGGCATGGAGCTCAGAAATCTTTATTTCTAAAAGTGCTCTGATAATCCTGATGAAGTAATTTACGTTTTGAGACACATATGCCTGCAGGATAAAAATCCATGTATCTCAACATTACTTACACAGCCTCTCTTCTGAAGCCTTATCCCTACCCAAAGCTTAAACATTTACTGACTGGATGAAAGGTGGGAATGACATGGTTATTCTTTGTTTCTGAAGAAACTGTCAGATTTTCCTAAGGATATTAGAGCCTCATGAATTTTAAGCATCCGTAAGAAAGGAAAAGGCACATTAAATTTTAACCCTTCTTAGGTTTATGAGATATCATCAGTCCCATTCCCATTCATTTCTCCATGTTGCCTGATTGACTCAGCATCACAGAAACTACATTTCTCAGGTTCCCGTGTCCTCTGGTTTCCTGGATGTTTGGTCAATGGTAAACTCTGGTGGAAGACTGGAGGATGTAAAGAAGAAAATAACCAGATATTTTCCACCTCTCCTTCTAGCCTCCCCCTGCCCTGGTGGTATCCCTGCCACCTCCTCTGTCTCCTCCATGGCCCCAGCACTTACCAGTCAGCTCTCACATGGTACTAGCCTCTACTGGTTCAACTCCAGCACATCGTCCCATTGTGCCTACAGTCTAAGTGCTCTTTTTATTTATTTTTTTCTTAGTAGGTACTGGGGAATGAACTCGGGACTTCGTACATGGGTGGCAGGCACTCAACCAAAAAGCTATATCTACTCCTCTGGTACAGATTCCTGAAATCAATAACGTGATGGCTAGTTTTAATCAAACACTAGTCTAGATGTTGCTGAAAAGATGTTTGTAGATATAATTAATACTTACAATCAGTAGGTATTAATTAGACTTTCAGTAAAGAAGATTGTCTTTAACAATCTGGATGGTCCTGATGCAATCAGTTGAAAGGCATTAAGAGCAGAACTGAAGCTTCCCTAAAGCAGAAGAACTCCCCGTGGACTGTAGCTTCAGCTTCTGCCCGAGAGTTTCCAGACTCCCCTTCCTGATCCTTTGACATACGGATTTTGGACCTGCCTAGCAGTTCCTACAATTAGGTAAACCAATCCCTTGCAATAAATCAATCTCTCTCTCTCTTTCTGATTTACTGGTTCTGTTTCTCTTGTGGATCCCTGACTGATAGAGGTAATCTGATTATCTATGTGTTATCTCTTTACCCTCTGTTTGAATTTTCAACTCTTTCATCAAATCGATGTATTCCATCATCTCTGTATGAAAGACTGGTTTCTCTTTTCTAGCTGAGCCCTGAGTGATGCAGCATATTTGAAAGGAAATATTTTGTAGGACATTGTTTAGAGACTTTGCCAATATTTATTGCCTTTTAAAAAAATGGATGTTGGACTCACCCAGGACAAGTAACAAAACGATGATGATGGGCAATACCCATCGCCCCAAACACAGAGTATCTACAACTGCAAGCAAGACAGTTCCATCCATCTGCCCTGTGGGATTTAAACCCCTTCTCAGTCAGAAGCAGAGTGGGCATCATCATCCTAAAAACCTCAAATTGAGGAATGAACAAACCAGGGGAGAATGCAACTAGGATATACAGTAGATTTATTATTGTTAGAATAATAATAATGGAAGACCTTGAAACACTGATATAAAGGCAGTGGCCACAAGAGTTTCTGAGGGGACGGAGAGGGAGGAATATGTGTAATAATGGGCATTTTTGAGACATTTGAATTGCTCTGAATGACATTGCAGTGACAGATACAGGCCATTACATATTTTGTCAAAACCTATAAAAATGTTCAGTGTGATATGTAAATTATAAGGTAAATTATTTACCATGGTTAGTAGCAATGCTTCAACATGTGTTCATCAATTGTAACAAATGTACCACACTAGTCAAAGATGTTAATGAGGAAATGTGTGGGAGGGAGAAGAGTGGGGAATATGGTATAATTTCAATATATTTTCAATGTATCATTTACGTAATCTAAAACCTCTCAAAATAAAATATAAAAGAGGTTCTGCAGGGAGAAGGAAGGACTAATAAGTGGAACATATAGCGTTTTTAGGGCATTAAAAAATGGGTGTTATGTCTAATTAATGCTTGAGAAGAATTTTACAATTCGTAAAGTACTAATCCACATTACATCATGTAACCATCTTTCTATATCTATCCCAGTGGGTTGCATATTCTAACACTCAATTTAAATATGAAGATATTGATCTCAGAGAGGTTAAATAAGTTGACTCATTCTATGTAGCTGGCAGGTGGCAGAGTTGTGGTTTGAACCCTGATCCCTGACCCTTGACCCCAAATCGTGTAATTTCTAGCACCCTCGTGGCTGTATAAATGTCTGTCACATGAATGGCCAGAGTGTGATTGTGGGCGAATTATGCAAATTATTTGTGCCTCAATTTTCATGCCTATAAAATAATTGAATCTATCTTATAGAGTAGGCTTTAAGGATTAGAGGGCTAATATATATAAAATGCTAGAAAAACACTTGGCATGGTCACATAATAATTTCATAAGGAAAATTAGTTATTGTAATTGTGTAAATATATGTAATGTGATACTAATCATTTTCACTGAAAATATATTTGACATCAAGTCATTAATAGGTTTATGTGGCCATTGAACTGGTAGTTGTTCATGAACTGTTTGTTTCCAGTTTATAACAGGATAAATGCAAAAATTTTATAAACTTTCATAGCAATTTAGCATTGCCCCAACATGCAAGAACATAATCAGTGAACTCATTTTATTTCTGTTGCTTTTGACAAAAATATCACTCAATGACAGATGGGGGTGGGGGTGGAGGTGTCTTTATCACAGTTTGAGAAGTACTGATTTGTGGATGCTTACTCTTTCATCCAGTAATAAGTGAATAATGTGATCTGAGTTGAAAAACAACAATAACAAAAAAAGCCATTTTATTTTCA
Source organism: Dasypus novemcinctus (assembly GCF_030445035.2). Classification (NCBI taxonomy): domain Eukaryota; kingdom Metazoa; phylum Chordata; class Mammalia; order Cingulata; family Dasypodidae; genus Dasypus; species Dasypus novemcinctus. The sequence goes on along the minus strand of NC_080673.1, from coordinate 193,162,886 downwards.
CATGGAACATGAAGGTATATTTCTCTCTCTTTTTTTTTAAAGATTTATTTTATTTTTATTTAATCCCCCCACCACCTCATTGTTTGCACTCACTTTGTGCTCTTGTGCATTTGCTGTGTGCTCTCTGTGCCTGCTCGTCTTCTCTTTAGGAAGCACCAGTGGTGGAACCTGGGACCTCCCATGTGGGAGAGAGGTGCTCAATTGCTTGAGCCATTTCAGCTTCCTGCTTTGTTCTGTCTCTCATTGTCTTTCCTTTGTGTCTCCTTGTTGTGTCATCTTCTTGTGCCAGCTTGCCTTGCCTGCCCATCATGCCAGCTCGCCGCCTTGCTCATCTTCTCCAGGAGACACCAGGAGCAGAACCTGAGACTCCGTGTGGTAGGTGGGAGCTCAATCACTTGAGCCACATCCGCTTGCTTGCTTTCTCTCTCTCTCTCTCTTTCTTTTTCTCTAATGAACTACATGGCCTTCTCATCTTTCATTTTCTCAATGTTTTGGTAGACATCTATGCATAGAAATAGTTCAATTTCCTCTAAACTCTATTCTGAGAAAATAACAGTGCAGGTTTGATGATAAATGACAAATTGACTCTTGGTTAGTGTGTGTAGCTTTGGTATTGTTTATGAATTCCAAAATAGATATTGGATTATGTTTGTAAACTGGTCTTTTTTATTTTATTTTTTTATTTATTTCTCTCCCCTTCTCCCCCACCCCACCCCAGTTGTCTGTTCTCTGTCCATTCACTGTGTGTTCTTCTTTTTGTCTGCTTCTGTTGTTGTCAGCGGCACGGGAATCTGTGTTTCTTTATGTTGTGTCTTGCTGCGTCAGCTCTCCGTGTGTGCGGCACCATTCCTGGGCAGGCTGCACTTTCTTTAGAGCTGGGCAGCTCTCCTTATGGGGCGCACTCCTTGCACGTGGTGCTCCCCTACGAGGGGGACACCACGGTGTGTCACGGCACTCCTTGCGCGCATCAGCACTGTGCATGGGCCAGCTTCACACGGGTCAAGGAGGCCCAGGGTTTGAGCTGCAGACCTCCCATGTGGTAGACAGATGCCCTAACCACTGGGCCAAATCCGCTTCCCTGTAAACTGGTCTTTTTCTCTGGGCATATTAGATTGTATTAGATTCAGAGGTTTCATTTTTACTTGATTAAATTAATATTGCTGTTTTGATTTATCCATATCAGAGAAAACAACATGGCAGAGGAAAGAGTTGGAGTTTTTGATGCTGAAGCACTGGGAAGTAAATACACAAAGAAGAAGAATACACAGGAAGAGAGAGAGCTCATTAGACATGGCAGAGACCCTAGGAAGAGAGATGAGCCTGATAATCTACAGCTGTCCTTGTGAAGAGAACTGAGCAGCGGAGTCTAGAAAGAAATGAGCCCTGGGGATAGAGATGAGCCTTATACAAGGTTACAGCTGAGCTTGGAAGAAACTGGTACTGCAGAGCCTTAAGAGGAAGAAGGAAAGGTGAACTCTCTCAGACATCACCCACCATCTTGCTCCAACACATGGTCATTGACTTTGGGTGAGAAAGTACCTCTTATGGTACCTTGAGTTGTACTCTTTAGGGTCTTGTGACTGAAAGCTTCTACCCCAAGTAAATACCTGTTATAAAAGCCAGTAGAGTTCTGGTACTTTGCATCAGCACCCCTTTGGCTGACTAAGACAGTGTGGTAGGTAGATTCTGAGATTCCCTACCCTGTGGTGTTTACGGCCTGTGAAACCCAACAAGAGTGTGACTATGATGGGATATCACTCTTGTGATTAGGTTGTGTTATACAGTACATTGATATTAAGAAAAGATTAGCATTAAACCCCAGCACCTGAATCTCTGGACTGACCATGTGATAGCCAGGCCCTGGGCCTCAACAGACTTGCAGCTTCTACACTCTGGTTTATTGGACTTACCCCACTGAGCTAACATGGAGGTGAAGAAGGTCAACCACCACACCAGGGAGCCAAGAGTGCCTACAACTGAAAGCAGGAGAATTGCATCCAGCATCCATGTGGAATCTAAGCCCCCTCTTGATAGAGATGTGGAGTGGACACAACCATTCCAAGGTCCACAGGATGGAGGAATAGAGTATGGGTTAGAGTGGACTTACTGATATTCTATTCATGAACTATTGTGATTAGTAATCGAAGAAAATGTGGCATTGGTGTGGAGAAAGCGGCCGTGGTGGCTGCTGGGGGTAGGGAGGGGGAAGAAGAGATGAGGTGTGGGGGCGTTTTCGGGACTTGGAGTTGTCCCGGGTGGTGCTGCAGGGACAGTTACTGGACATTGTATGTCCTCCCATGGCCCACTGGGTGGACTGTGGGAGAGTGTGGGCTATGGTGTGGACCACTGACCTTGAGGAGCAGTTGTGCTCAGAGATGTATTCACCAAATGCAATGAATGTCTCATGATGATGGAGGAGGTTGTTATGGGGGGAGGAATGGGATGAGGGAGGTGGGGGGTATATGGGGACCTCATATTTTTTGAATGTAATATTAAAAAAATAAATAAAGACAAAAAAAAGAGAGAAAAGATTAGCTAGGGCAAACGTTACCCAATCAGGTGAGGCCTTAAAAGGGACTGGGTTTTTCTTGAAGGGAGAGATTTGAAGCATGAGTGGGATTCAATATGTAATAAGTTCTCCATTGCTGGCTTTGAAGAGAAAGGAGACCACTGGTAAGGGAAGTGGGTGGCCTCTGGAGCCAAGAGCAATCCCTGGCTGACAGCCAGCCAGAAAATGGAAACCTCAATCCTACAACTGTAAGGGACTGGATTCTACCACAGCCTATGGACTTGGAAGAGGATGTAAGTGTCCAGAGGGGAACATAGTCCCACTCACATGTTGGGTTTAGATTTATCGACCCTGAGCACAGAATCCAGGTACAATCAGTTGTCAATTCTGACTCATGAACTGTGCGCTAATAGATGGGTGTTGTCTTAAACCAAGTTTGTGGTTGTTACCCAGCAATAGAAAATTAATTTGGAAATTAACCAATTAACAGGAAATAATAAGGAGTTGGAGCAAATGTGGTAATCTGGAGGTCTCTTATTTAGTTGAAGTGGGGTGGCCACCACTGTATTTCAACCTTTTGTTGCATGTGAAAATTTGGGCTTGGTGTCGCCAGACATTCTGTTTGCTCCAGAGAAGCCAGGAATCAGGATTTTTGTGAAACAACTCAAATTTGAATATGGGCAGTTTTTTAAAAAGAATTTTATTTACAAACACTATCCATCAAAAAAACATTTAACCCCTCCCGGCCCCACCTCACCTTTACCCTTATAACCTGTAATTTCTGTCTGTCGTGTGATTTGCTATCTAGACATCTTTTGTAAGTGACTCCTTATATGTCTTGCTTATTTCACTGAGCATAAGTTTTAAAGGTTGTCCCATGTTGCAGCATATCTCAGAACACCATTCTTTCTTACGGCCAACTCATTTTCCATTGTTTATGTATGTACCACATTTTGTTTATCTAGTCATTTGTTAGTGGACACATGAGCTGTTTCTACTCTTGGCTATTGTAAATAATGCAACTATAAACATGGGTGTACAAACATCTGTTTGATGATTTTACTTTCTTTGGGTGTATACCTAGAAGTGGATTGCTGGATCATATGATAATTCTATGTTTAACTTTCTTGAGGAGCTACCATATTGCTTTCCATCATAGTTGTATCATTTTATATTTCCATCAACAATGCACTAGAGTTCCAATTTCTCTGCATCCTCTCTGACACTTGTTATTTTCCTTATTATTATTTTTTGAGTTCTATATACCAGTAGCTGTAATCATTTATTAATTTTATTTAATTTTATTTTTTTAGTTTCTTTTGATTGCCTTTTTAGAAAAAGATACATTGATACACATACTGTTACATTAAAAAAATGAGTATTATTATTTTTTAATAACAGCCATCCCTGTGAATGAGAAGTAATATATCATTGTGGTTTTGATTGTATTTCTGTAATGGAAATGATGTTGAGCATCTTTTCATATGTTTATTGGTCACATAGATATTTTCTTTGGAAAAATGTGTATTCAAGTCCTTTGTGAATATGGGCAAATGTTTAAAGACACACACACACACTTTCAGAGAAAACAAAGACATGTTCATCCCCTGAATTTGTCTTGTAGAATGCCAGGTTGCTACCTGTGGCCTTAAACTTCTCAGTTATGTAGGTATATTTACCCTGGAGCTAAAACTTTGATCTTCTCTAGATCATTAATAACCAGAATAAAATCCAAGATCTGACCTTAAGAATGGCTTAGCCTACCCAATGTGAGAAAATATTGGTAACCATATATCTGATAGGAGCCTAATATCCTGCGTATGAAAAGAAATCTTGTATCTTGAAAATAAAAAGTCAAACAACTCATTTAAAAAATGGACAAGAGATTTGAACTGATGCATCTCCAAAGAAGAAATACAAATGGCTAAAAAGCACATGAAAAGATGCTCAACATCACTAGCTATTAGGGAGATGCAAATCAAAACTACAATGAGATACCATCTTACACCCATTAGACTGGCGGCTATTAAAAAAAACAGAGGACGACAAGTGTTGGAGAGGATGTGGAGGAATGGGAACCCTCATTCACTGCTGGTGGGAATGTAGAAAGATCCAGCCATTGTGAAGGACAGCTTGGCAGTTCCTCAAGAAAATAGTTATGGATTTGCCATATGACCCAGCAATTCCACCACTGGGTATATACCCAGGAAAACTGAAAACAAGGACATGAACCGATATATGCACACCAAAGTTCATAGCAGATTTAGTCACTATTGCCAAAAGTTGGGATCAACCAAAATGCCCATCAACAGATGAATGGATAAACAAAATGTGGTATATACATACAATGGAATATTACTCAGCTGTAAGAAGGAATAGAGTACTAACACATGGGATAACATAGATGAATCTTGAGGACCTTATGTTGAGTGAAGCAAGCCAGGCATTGAAGGACAAATACTCCATGACCTCTCTGATATGAATTAAGTAAATCAAGCTGTCTCAGAGGGCCAGAGACTGGAAAATAGGCTTACAGGAAATGGGGGAGGGGGAGGAAGTACCCCAATGCCCACATGGGTGAAATCTATGATAAAGTGGAGGTAAGTAGCTGTGCAGTGAAGGAAGAAGATGGGGGCATAGGGATACTATTGGGTTGGGTTTTGTAGGCTTAAGGGGGGGCTAGGGTTGGGGGGATGGGTCAGCTCATCCATGAAATTGGGGGGAGGGTTGGGGGGAGCATATGAACATGGGAGATTGTTGGGTCTGTTGTTGAAACTATAATGTTGAGAAAACTCTTTGGAAAATATAATAAGGAAGGGTTCCTGATTTAAGGGGTTTGATGGGATGCATCTGGTACAGGGTGCACCTGGGGCAGGAGTGTGTGAGTGTTCATCTTGTCATAGAGTGTTATATCAGTGGGTGGAGACCCGTGCAATGAATGGGAAGGTGTTATACCCCATCCTGGGCAGGCCTGATGTTCTCAAACAGGGGAGGGTGTCTTTAGAGAGCATGGGTGGCTCCCAATAGAGAAGGACAGACTAGAGTGTGAAGCCCTCAACATTGCTGCAATATTTATAAATCTTGTCCTTCAAGCAGTGAAACTTGGTTGCCACTGTGGGCCCTGAGGGGAGGGGGAGAGGAACAGAATAGATGGAAGAGGGGGTAACTGTGGGGCAATGGAAGTTCTGCATGATTGTGCAATGATGGATACAGGCCATGTTAAATTTCACCAAAAATTTATAGAAGTGTAGAGTCTAAAATGTAAACCATAATGTAACCAAAAATTTATGAAAGTGTAGTCTAAAATGTAAACCATAATGTAAGCCATAATAGAACCATGGTTGGTAGCTATGTTTCAATATCTGTATATCAGCTGCAGCAAATGTAACATCCACATGTAAAAAGATAATTGCTGGGAAAGGGGAAAAGGGTTTGATGTTGGGTATATGGAAGTCCCTTATTGTTGGGAGCGGTCAATACGAGTATACACTGAGTTCAGCAATGCCAGTAACATGGCCGCCAGAGCGGAGCCCACTTCCTTATTCTTCCTCCCCACTCCTTTGTTCTCCGTTTCCCGCCACTGCCCGGGCTGATAAGGCAGTACAGCAGGAGCAAGGTGCGAAACTAAAGTCTTCCCTCCACCCTAGCAACAGCAGCTACCAATCCCTAGCCCCTACCCCCTCACCCACCACCCCTCCCCTCCCCAAGAGTATAAATGCTTTGTTCTCACAATAAAATTTTGCAGCTTGATCCTCACCCTGTCTCGCTGTCATTCCTCGCGTCTCCTGTCTCACCATTCTCCTCCGCGTGACCACGAGCCCCCGTTCCCTGCCCCGCTGGCTGGGGCATTAACACCTTATATTCTAAATATGACTTTACTGTGACCTAAAACTTTTTTGAAGACATTAAAAAAAAAAAAAAAAAAGGAATGTAGACACTGAGGATGAAATGGTGGAGATTGCCCTGTCACTGTACATATAGGGCAACACCTATTACAGTGATGAAAGTCAAAACATGAAAAAAAATTTTTTGTGATATTTTTCTTTTTTGTAATACCTCCATTTATTTTTCACTTTATTTTGTTTTTTTTCTAAATTATTATGTATCCTATTTCTAATTTTTAAACCTATCATATTTCATTTTCCTATTAATTGAATTTGGCAATATATTAGCCTTCATTTTTGAAGAAGTTTTGTATCACAGAGGGGTTCAACTATGTGAGGGGAGGAGCACTGATGGGGGATATCATTGATGGGATTGCATGGGTGGGAGGGAGTTCTCCAGGGCATACATATAGTTGTTCGTTGGGTAGAATTTCACATGACTGAAGCAGTGCTGAGTTCCCATCTGGGGAACTCTATTGCATGCCCCAAAGGAGCAGAAAGAATCCCCCAAGTGCAAGGACAAAGACCAGTGAAGAAGGATGGTCCAATGATGGGCACTTGATACTGATGACTATGCTTAGGAGCCTGTGAGCTGGCAATTTCAACTAGGCCAGCTGCTGGGAGCATAAAGAGTTACCTCCTGAGAGCCTCCATGTTGCTCAAATGTGGACACTCTCTAAGCCAAACCCAGCATGTAAATGAATTACCTTCCCCCCAGTTTGGGACATGACTCCCAGGGATAAGCCTCCCTGGTGCCGAAGGATTACTACCATCACCAGCTTCTGACACAATTAGAAAAAGACCTTGAATAAAAGGGAGAGATGGTAAACACAACTGAGTTTATATGGCTAAGAGACTTCAAAGTAAATTGGGAGGTCATCAGAGGGGTTGTGCATACACACATCTCAGCAGGATTTCAGTGACAGCTAAAGTAGATACAACTCCAAGTAGTGGTTCTCCTGAAGGCTACTGAGACACCCAGGTCCTATGGTTATAATAGATGGTTTTGGAGTTCAGTACCTTGCCAGTGGGCTGTACTTTGGAATTTGTACTCCTGAATGTGATGGAGTTGAACTCAGATGTGACCTCTCTACAGAGGCCTCTTCTGTCACTTTTACTGAACATGTGGTTGGCACTGGGGTTGGTGTATGCTTGGGAGTCTTGAATCTGTGGACTGACTGTGTGCTGGCTGGGCCCCGAACTTCAGTGGAGTTGTAGCACCTACTCTCCTGTTTGTTGGACTTGCCCATGTTGGCTAACAGGGAGGTGGGGATGGTCAACCACCACAACAGGGAACTGAGAGAGTCTACGCTGTGAGCAGGAGAATTCCATCAGTCATGTAGGATCTAAGCCCCCTCTTGTAGAGGTGGAGTGGGATTCGCCATCCCAGGGTCCTCAGGATGGAGGAATAAAATATGGATTAGAGTGGACTTACTGGTATTCTACTACAGAATTGTTGTGACTCTAGCAATGGAAGAAACTGTATCATTGATGTGGAGACAGTGGGACAGAGTGTAAACTACAATGTAAACTATAATCCATGCTGTGTAGCTGTGCTCCAACATGTATTCATCAAATGCAATGAATGTGCCACACTGATGAAAGAATTTGGTGGTGTGGGAGAAGTGGGGGGGAGGAGTGGGGGTATGTGAGATCCTCTGATTTTTTTTGTCTCTATTTATTTTTTTAATGTTACATTAAAAAAATATGAGGTCCCCATATACCCTCCCACCCCCCTCACCCCACTCCTCCCCCCATAACAACAACCTCCTCCATCATCTTGAGACATTCATTGCATTTGGTGAGTACATCTCTGAGCACCGCTGCACCTCATGGTCAATGGTCCACACCATAGCCCACACTCTCCCACAGCCCACCCAGTGGGCCATGGGGGGACATACAATGTCTGGTAACTGTCCCTGCAGTACCACCCAGGACAACTCCAATCCCCGAAAATGCCCCCACATCTCATCTCTTCCTCCCATTCCCTACCCCCAGCAACCACCATGGCCACTTTCTCCACACCAATGCCACATTTTCTTCGATTACTAATCACAATAGTTCTTTTGTATGATCTATGTATCTTTCAAAAATTAAAAAAATCTATTAAAAAAGAGAATATATGAAATTAAATACTTTAGGAAACAACAACAACAAAAGAATGGCTTAGTAATAATGGTCATTAATGACTGTTGAACTCTCGCACCCATTGCTGCCCTGGGTCACCCGAGACCTGTGTCAGGGGTGCCATGGCGGGGCTGGGAGCTGGGCCCTCAGTGCTCCGGTTGTTGATGAAAACATCTAGTTCCACTTGGTCACTTAACTTCCAAAAGAGGACTGCTGGATCTTTGGATGCTTAAGAAGACATAGAAAGAGGTACCTTAATTATCAGAAAGTTTTCAGTAGTGAGGAGTCTCTTCCAAATACAAAAGGAATAAAGAAATCACTTCCCCAGCTCTCATCATCGTCTAACAGACTGAGCAAGAATATTTCAAGCACTACAGAAAAGACAGTCCATCCAATCCTAGATGATGATCAGCCATGTGTTTTTTTCAAGAAAGGGAATAGGGTGAATGAATCTTATCAGAAAAGCAGTAATATGAATGCTAGGCCATCTTGGAATAAAGTGCAATATTTAAGGACTTCTTCAGGAAAAAGGCAGAGTAAATATTGTCGCTCTTATTTCTTCCCCATTGAAAAGCAACCTTGTATCCCAACAGACTGAGAATAAATTCAGAGAAAGCATTTACCTGGAAGGAAAAACTCAAAGGAATCCATTTGGATCCAGGGATCCGGGGGCCTCAGGGAACAAAAAAATTTTTTTAATAGTATCCTGGAGAATGAACCCAGTACCTCATATGTGGAAAGCTGGTGCTCAACCACTGAGTCACATTGGCTCCCCTGAGTTGTTTTTTTTTTTTTTTTAGGAGGCACTGGGGACCAAATCTTGGACCTCTCATGTGGGAAGCTGGCTGCACTCAAGCCACATCAGCTCCCCAGAAATTGATTATTAACATTCAAACATTAAACATTCTTTAATAGCAATAATTATTAAAGAAGATGTGAGGAGGATAGTACAAGCCATCTGTCTACCTCAGAAACCATTCCTATTCTTCCTTTCCCCCTCACACTCCAAATCTTAATCTGAGAGTGGAAGAAATTGATTCAGTTTATTTTGATCTTTACCCAAATCAGAGCCCTGCACTGTCTAATACAATTACCCTGATTTTCTTCCACCCCCTTTTAAGTCCTAAGACCTCAGTAGATGCCTCTGCTTCTGAACTGAGTGCAAATCCAAAGCTATGCAGTCTACAGGAAGACTTCTTAGGAAGTACCTTGATAGACTCACTCAGCTTGAGGGGCTGCAAGCACAGAATATATAGAGTGAAAAAGAAAAGGGAGCCAAAGCAAGGCCCCTGATTGCCCCTACAACCTCACGGGCTCCATTAAGCCCTGGGAAAACTAAACTCATTGCTTCTGCTCTATCCAAGCCACTACCTCACCAGGAACAGGCTTCGAAGTCAACACCTTCATGAAAGAAAGACTTTCACCGTGAAGAATCCCATCCATCGTACAAGACATTTCAGACTTCCCCAAACCTGTCGATGTGCTAGGTAACAGCAGGTTGTGTTCTCAGAAGCAAACCCTGGGAATTAAGACTGAGGAGAAGAAAAAGAAATCAAATCAGAGCGCCTGGCTGTAGTGTGTGGATTTTGCCTGCAGTGACAACAGTTCTAAGATTCAGGCCAATGTAACATTCGAATTTCTAAACAGTGACTAGCCTTGACCCAGTGGTCTCTTGTAAGGCCTCCAAAACCCATACCCACGCAAATCCTAAGAAAAAGAGAAATATAAATAACCATGGTCTTTCCCATATGTCTGATAGGAAAAAACTCAAAACAAATGGAGTAAAGGAAACACTTATAAATTCAAATGATTTAAAAATGATCGATTGCAAAGACTTGCAGAACCCAAATATCCCTAGTTACAATGCTATGAACTTTAAGACATGCTCTGATTACTCAATGTAAGTAGGTGATTAGTTCTTTAGTTTACCCCCATCTCATCCCACCTCCAGATGGGTTATTTTCAAAGAGAGGTGCCTTGCAACAAGCCTTTCTATGTATTAATTGTCCTAAGCAAATGAGAGCCCCTTAGGTAAAAATTCACTAAAGTACATGCCATATAAAGTAGTAAAATGACAACTCTCCAGGGGAAAAGTCAACTAAACTTCTGAAATAGCAGCCAGCCTCAGTAAACTAGACATAGTCATGTTTTATCTCCCTTTTTTCATTGACATATAAGTATCTCAAATAGCACATACTAGTTTATTTATTTATTTTTAAAGATTTATTTTATTTATTTCCCCCCCACCCACCCTACCCCCCTGTTATCTGCTCTGTGTCCATTCGCTGTGTGTTCTCCTGCATCCGCTTATATTATCAGGTGTCACCAGGAATCTGCTTCTGTTTTTTGTTGCGTCATCTTTTTGCATCAGCTCTCCGTGAGTGCCGGGCCATTCCTGGGCGGGCTGTGCTTTTTTCATGTGGGGTGGCTCTCCTTTCAGGGCTCACACCTTGCACGTGGAGCATCCCTATGTGGCACGGCACTCCTTGTGCATGGCAGCACTGCGTGTGAGCCAGATTACCACATGGGCCAGGAGGCCCTGGGGATCGAACCCTCCATATGGTAGACAGACGTTCTATCAGTTGAGCTACGTCTGCTTCCTGAGCACATACTAGTTTAAGTGGTGTAGAATCCTAAGCATTTGAAATAGAGGTCTTGGCCATTCTTGCCTGGCTCTTGCTTTTGCATAAGCTATTCAAGCTAAAGTTTTTCCTCTCATTTCATCCCTGAGAAAAGTCTGTTCCTCCTCAGGTCAGGGAGCATGACTGTTTCTACTTATTACTAAACTGCTTGCTCTTTAGAGACAATGAATTCTAGTGCTGTAATGCATTTCCCATGACTTTTTTTTTTTTTTTAAAGGCATTTCAAATTTAGGGGTGGTGGCTATGTCCATTTCTGAATTTTCCAAACTGTGGCTAAAATAATTTGCAGACTCTCCATTTGGGAAGTCGTTGGGTCTAAGCATGATTACTGTTGTTTAGTGGGGGTGAGAATGAAATATTTGGCACACTAGAATTTCTGGCACATACCTTTTCTCCAAAAAGGTGCTATAGGAAAATTACCTTTCAGAATTTTAAGCAAAGGGTCTGTACTAGAATAAAAACACATGGAACACTTTGAATATAGCAGTTAAGTTATGATTTGGGGCCTGAATCTTGCAATCCTTAGTAAAAAATAATGATCTGTTTAGTTTGCAAGAGTAGGATTTTACAAAAATTTTTTTTTGTTGGGGAAGGAGTTGAGAACATGGGAATAAGCCTGTCAGAAGGCAGTTCATGTGGAGAGGGGAGTGTGACATAAAGTTGCTCAATATGTTCTTTTTAAAAAAGCTATTGAAATGTCTCTTTGCTTAATTTCCTTTAGTCAAGTGTTGATGAATGCCTCGAAGAATTCAAACCCTTCTGTCTACCATATTTTAGTCTCAGGAATTTTTACATAAAATAGAATGTGTGAATGTGTGGAGAAAAAGATGCTTCTATAGAATTCACTATGCTTTGAAGTTAAGCTGAAACAAGTCCCTAAAGTTTTTTCTCTTGTTTTAGAATATGTATGACTGACTTTTGTTATTAAAGTGGGTTTTCAGTTGTAGTAGCTTGTAATAGTAGTATTTGTTATTACATGCTGCCACCTAGTGAAATCTATAGGCTTGGCAAGAAGGTAGCAGGAGGGCTAGTCAAGTGATTTCAGATTTTGTGCTTGAATGTCTGAATTTTGGTAAGCATTACTATCCTTCCAATTAGAAACACTTTAGAGTGAAAGCACTGGGATAGGTAAGGTTTCCGGGAAAATAGGAAACTACGTAATATGTATGTTTTTAGCTTTTTTCCAGAGATATAGTTACTCTCTTAGATCTTTGGAACACTAAAAAATTCAAAGGTCTGTTATACTTTTGAAATGTATTATTTTGCTATACAGCTTGCTTTGCTCACAAAATTAGAGACTAGAAGTTCAGAAAAAAGGGGAAATTTCCTGGAAGATAATTTCATCATTAGTTTTAGTGATTTGTTTAAAGAAATTTGTTCCTCCTTTATTAGGCTCTACCCCAATATGTAATTTCTATTACTGGGGCACCTCTCGTCACGGCATCTTGTTGTGATGAATCTGGGGATTTGTTTATTTGATTTCTCATAAAAGTACTTATGATTTGAGTACAACCGAAAACGTGAAAAGCAGGGTCACTTACTGCAATAAGATTCATAGATTCAGAGCCTTTCCCTCAGCTGGAAGTGACCTCAGAGTTGTTTTTTTTTTTTTTAAGAAATGTGCTTCCCTCACTTTATAGAAGAAACATACACACAGATGGGCCAAGGGTTTCCCCTGGTCAGAGGGTTTCTTTGAGGCACAACCGAGATTGGCGGGGGGTCCTGATGGCCTTGGTCGTCGAGGCAGCAGGCGGTGCTCTTCACCCTGGGTAGGAGAGCTCCATGAGGCTGAGCAGGGACGTAGAGGAGCTGCAGTGCAGGAGGAGCAGGGAGACCTCCATCAGAAGAGAGGCCCCTCGGCTCTGCAGCTTCCGGGGTGGCTGCAGTCAGTGAAGAAGGACTTGTCACCAAAGCTGAGCTCACCCCGCCGTGAGGGGCCACCCCTGTCCCTGCACAGGCATCCAAGGTAAGGAAAGAAGAGGCTGAAATAATGGGGCATACTTCTGTCTTCCAGTCCTGGAGGGGCCTAAGGAGAGGGATGCCAGAGCCGATGGGGTGCAGACAGCTTGCCTGAAGCGGGTCAGGCTCAAACCATCCTCCCTGACTGCTGAAACAACACCCTTTTAAAGACAAGACAAAGGAAAAACAGTAAAATTCATATTAGGCAGCTTTTTTTTTTTTCCATAGCAGTTAGAGCAAAGTTAGGGATAAAGAGAGCCACCATGTAATGGTAAAATACACAATTCACCAGGAAACTAGAAGAGTTCTGAAACCATCTGTAGCTAACAACATTGCTTTTCACAATCTTTAAGCAAACACGGAAAGGATTTAGAAGGGAAATGGGTATAGTCTTACTAACTGTGGGGGAGTTTAACAAACCTCTCTGAGTTTTTTTTTCAGGATTCAGAAGATTTGAACAATGTAATAAAATGGGTATAAAAGAAACCCGATATAATCAATTAGAGAATACACATATACTAAGCTATAAAAATAGTCTTAACATAGACTTGAAAACTAATATACTACAGATCATGTTGTCTGACTAAAACAGAATCAGAAAAGAAGTCTATAGTAAAAATAATCCCCCATACTTTTGGAAATTCAAAAATTACACTTATCAACAAATAATGGATATGTTGAGAAAAAAATAATGAAAATTATAAAATATTTTGAGTTGAATAACAATGAAAACAGTACAATTAAAATTTAGATTCAGCTACTATAATATTTTTTTAAGATTTATTTTTATTTATATATTTAAGATTTATTTTTATTTATATATATTCCCCTTCCCCCACAAGCCCCTCCCCCCGCCCATTGTCTTCTCTCTGTGTCTATTCGATGTGTGTTCTTTGACTGCTTCTATCCTTATCAGCAGCACTGAGAACCTGTGTTTCTTTTTGTTGCGTCATCTTGCTGTGTCAGCTCTCCGTGTGTGGCGCCGTTCCTGGACAGGCTGCACTTTCTTTTGCACTGGGTGGCTCTCCTTACGGGGCGCATTCCTTGCGCGTGGGGCTCCCCTAAGCGGGGGACACCCCTGTGTGGTACGGCACTCCTTGCCCGCATCAGCATTGTGCGTGGGCCAGCTGCACACGGGTCAAGGAGGCCCGGGGTTTGAACCGCGGACCTCCCATGTGGTAGGAGGATGCCTTATCCATTGGGTCAAGTCTGCTTCCCTACTATAATTTTTTTTTTTTTAAAGATTTATTTATTTATTTATTTCTCTCCCTTCCCCTCCCCCCATCCCAGTTGTCTGTTCTCTGTGTCTATTTGCTGCGTGTTCTTCTTTGTCCGCTTCTGTTGTTGTCAGTGGCACGGGAATCTGTGTTTCTTTTTGTTGAGTCATCTTGTTGTGTCAGTTCTCCGTGTGTGCAGCACCACTCCTGGGCAGGCTGCACTCTCCTTTGCGCTGCGTGGCTCTCCTTACGGGGCACACTCCTTGCGCGTGGGGCTCCCCTACGCGGGGGACACCCCTGCGTGGCAGGGCACTCCCTGCGCACATCAGCACTGAGCATGGGCCAGCCCCACATGGGTCAAGGAGGCCCGGGGTTTGAACCGCAGACCTCCCATGTGGTAGATGGACGCCCTAATCACTGGGCCAAGTCTGCCGCCCTACTATAATATTTTGAAGTAAGCTTATACGTTTGTAAATAGTCCATTAAGCTTGTAGAGCAAGGGTTCTTAACCTTTTTTGTTTCATGGCTCCCAAAACCACAGATCCCTTACTAAGTCCACACCATACTGTGTATTATTTAATAAATATACCACACCTGAATGAACATGTTCCCACAAGAATAACGTTTTTTTGAATTTTCAATTCAAGCTCATGGACCCCCTGATTACAGAGGAATATAGATGACCAAAATTAACCCAAGAGGATATGGAAAACCTGAAAAGTCCTATTATAATTAAAGAAATTGAGTTAGTTTCAAAAATAAACACATTCCCAAACACACAGATACAGATACACATATGGTCACGCATTCACCTGGATCTGACAATTAATGAACTAATTCTATCAAATTGTGAAGGAAGACTATTTTCCTAGTTTATGCAAATTGTTCCAGTGCTAGAGAAGGAAACATCTTAAGCTCCTTTAATGAGATTGGTGTCACCTTGAAAACAAAAGTAAGGATAATATGAGAAAGGAAACATACAAGCCAATCTTCTTTAAGAATATGTATATTAGAAATTCTAAATAAAGTATTAATACACTTAATTCTGTGTTGTATATATATATATGTGAACAAGATTTAGTAGTCACAGGAGTAAGTAAGTTGGAAAAACAAGTGTGCTTTGTACCAGCTTAAGTTTAAAAAACATTGCTAAGACTAATTTTTCTTTCTTTTCTTCTTCTCCTCTTTCTTTTCAGAACTGTTTTATTCTGACACTTTATTAATCCTGAATTTATCTCAGTCCATCAGTTTACTGTCACAGAGGATGGATCTATCATTCATTCATTCAGCAAACATGTATAACTTGTCTTTTGTGGTCAGGCACCATCCTAGCCCCAGTCCTCCATATCTATTAAGACCTACCCATTCTTTGTGGTTCAATTCAAATTTCTAATTTTACCAGCGCCTCAATTTAGAATCAAAAGCGAGTAAGGCACATTATTTTCCTTCCATGGACTTCCAAGTATTTGGAGGGCAAGAGGAGCAAAGACAAATTAAGATATTACAGTAAAAAGGAAAGTAAAGAAATCCTATAAGGTAAATACAAATTGTTATGGGGGTTGGGAAGATTTTCAGTTTTTATTGCATTTCTGTATTGTTTTTCTTTATTATATTACTACTACTACTACTATTATTATTATTGATGTACCGGGGGCTGGGGATTGAACCCAGGACCTCATATGTGGGGAACTGGAGCTCAACCAGCGAGCCACATCTGCTCCCCTATTATATTATTTTAAAAAGCAAAACAGAAAAGGCAGAAAGCAAAACCTCAAAATAACCAAGCCAAACTGTACTATGGAGATTTGGTGATTCAGAAAAGGGAAAGCTTTTATTTCACGGAGGAGGAAGCATAGGGACAACCTTCCTGGAATCAGTCCCGTTTGAGGTGCACCATTTAAATTCAATACGATAGAAATGGGTAGCACACTATCGGAGTCCTTTTACTTCTAAACACGAGGAAGCTTATTTCTCACAGAACTCTCTAAACATTTAATTGTATCTTATTTTGTGCCATTAGTTTTTCGACTATAAATTTATCTTCTCAATAGATTAGAAAAGCATTAGGGATAAAAGGAGATTATGACTGGTGTTTTGTTTCAACTTAGAAGTAGACGGAGACTAGGAGGCCTGAAGGAAAATGTCTTTCTTCCATAGTCTCCCACTGAAGACTTAATAACCTTTTTTTAGGAACTGTTCTTTGGACTATTACTTATCCAGCTCCTACGGTTTGCCAGCTACTGCCCTAGAGGCTGGAGCTAAATTGGTGAATAAGAGCCAATGTCCCTTGCTTCAAAGGAAAGAAGGGCAGTTTGGTGCCCCACAAAAGCTCAATGTCCTTAACCCACCCCCTAAATGAACTTCTCCTCTGTCCCCGTCCTATCTTTACACCTGCGGGGGGCGGGGTGGAGGTAGTGGTGGTGCTAGTTCTGTTGAAATGGCCCTTGCCTGCTGACTCCAGCGTCTGGCATGCTCAGAACCCAGGATGTCGTGGCACCTTTGGCTAGGAGCGTGTGAGGTTCTGAGTGCCTGAATTGTGGAGGGAGCCCCACACCCCCCTGTTTCTGTTGAAGCATGCCGGGCTCAGCCCAGCCAGTGCTATGGAAGCGTCTACGTGCTGGGGTGCTAAGGCAGAAGCCCTTTACAAACGGGCCTCCTCCGTGGGGTTTGCCAACCTCACGACTGCTTCCCCCGGGCCAGCCGAGATTTGCCAGGGAGCGGCTGGGGGCCTAGTGACCTCAGCCCACACCTCTGTCACAGTCTGTCTCTGTGTAGGGAACCAAAGTAGCTTTCATCTAAGAGCCTGACTGGTTTGTACTCAGGGGGTGTATCACGTGGGCGATACACCAAAGATGAGTGGCTGCCCTGTGTCTGCCAAGGGGGCTGTGCTCGAACCCCCTTTGGGGCTCAGAACATGACTTGGGAAGGCACCACTGCTCCTCTGGTTCACACGTGCATTGAGATACACCTCTGCCTTGGTTATACCCCCACCCCACCCTCTAGGGATTTCCAAATGCAAAACCATGCATGTTGGAGCCTTGCGGGGAGATCTGTGGGCTTTTTGATTTCCTGCTCTTATTGGCAGTTGGGAGCCAAAGTGCTTCATTCTGAGGACTGATTGGGGCACTATCTTCAAATTCTGACCCCTTAGTCAGGCACTAGTTGTTCCCTCAGCTACGCCATAGATTCATGTCCTGAGAACGGGTCCAAGTTAACATGCACTGGGACTGTTCCGACCTGCCAGGCACTGACTGCCTTTGGGGGCCTAAGAAAGTGCCGTGGACAGGGCTGAGGAGTTGTCTAACCCCACTCTTGACAGAAGCAGGTATTGGTCCAAACCTCTAGGAGAAGAGAAGGCAAGGGGCGAGGGCAGGAGGAGCTTCCTGGGACCGAGGCTTGCTTGGAAGCCATCTGACACGCTGTCAGGGCCAGCAGGGAGACTTAGGGCCTTGGGCTCGAGCCTTTCCGGCCGAGCAACCACATGCACTTGTGCCCCAGGATGTGTTTTTTCTGAGCCAGTGGGGCCTGTGGGAACAGAATTCACTGCTCCCTTCTCTGTGGTCATCTGAGCATCTGGTTCTGGGCAGGGCTTGTGTGACCAGGAGGAGGAATTGGTCACACCTGCGCTACATACTAATGTCTTTTGACATTTAGTAGCTTGACTCCATTCTGTCTTTTTTTAAAAAAAGATTTATTTATTTATTTATTTCTCCCCGCCCCCCCCCCCCCACCCCGGTTGTCTGTCCTCTGTGTCTATTTGCTGCATCGTCTTCTTTGTCCGCTTCTGTTGTTGTCAGTGGCACAGGAATCTGTGTTTCTTTCTGTTGTGTCATCTTGTTGTGTCAGCTCTTTGTGTGTGCGGCGCCATTCTTGCACAGGCTGCACTTTCTTTCATGCTGGGCAGCTCTCCTTACGGGGCACACTCCTTGTGTGTGGGGTTACCCTATGCAGGGGACACCCCTGGGTGGCACGGCACTCCTTGCGCGCATCAGCACTGTGCATGGGCCAGCTCCACATGGGTCAAGGAGGCCCGGGGTTTGAACCGTGGACCTCCCATGTCAAGACGGACACCCTAACCACTGGGCCAAGTCTGTTTCCCTCCATTCTGTCTTAGACAAGGGCCATAAAATCTCCGTATGGCAGACTCTAAATTAAGTTCAGAAGAAATGCTGAAAAACCAACTTGAATAATGGCAATATCATGAGAATAACTTTAGGTGCTACACAACTATTTGTATGCATGTGTCCAATAAATTTATTGATAAAAGCAAGAGAAAAAAATTGTTTTTTACTGTGATTTGTTTACCACATTGGCTATTTTTCAGTAGTATTAATAATCATATCCTGTATATAATGAATTCTTTGCTTCATTGATTTTGCATGTTTAAGTCTTTCATTTCTCACAGCAATCCTAGTAAGACTGTATTATTGCTTTTTCCATTATGCTTTTTATAAAAAAAAAGGTTTACTTGTTTATTTTCTCCCCTTCCCTTCCCCTTCCCTGCTGTTTTTGCTGTCTGTGTCCATTTGCTCTATGGTCTTCTGTATTTATTTCTCTTTTTGGTCTTCTCTTCTCAATTTTTCTCCTCTAGGATTCACCGGGATTCAATCCTGAGGACCTCTGATGTGGAGAGAGTTTCCCTGTCAGCTGCACCACCTCAGTTCCTGGTCTCTGGTGTGCTTCGCCTTGACTCTCTCCTTTGTCTCTCTTTTGTTGCATCATCATCTTGCTGAGTGACTCGCTTGCACAGACACTGGCTCACTGCATGGGCACTGGCTTACCACGTGGGTACTGGCTCATCTCATGGGCATTGGCTCACCATGTGGGCACACTTTCTCTTCTTCTTTTTCACCGGGAGACCCCAGGGATTGAATCCAGTTCCTCCCATATGATAGGCAGAAGCCCTATCTCTTGAACCACATCTGCTTCCCTCCATTATGCTTTTAAGCCACTGGCCCAGAGTCATAGGGAGAAAGTGAGATTCAAACCCACAATGTTTGGCTCTGGAGCTTGCATCCTTAACCACTACCTTCTTTGCTTCTGATCATGTATCTCCTCACATGACATTTTCACCTTTAAATTGACCAGAGGCCAACTTTAGAAACAGCCCCACTTTACCAGATAATCATGTACCCCCCAGCCCCACTGGATGCCAGGTAGATGTGGCTTGAATTTCTTAGGAAAGGTGGACCAGTTAAGGTTCTTTCTGGAGAGCCATAAAAACAAACTCTGGCTAAGATAATATAAAAGGGGAATTTGTGAGAGGGATGTTGAGTGGTTAAGGAATGGCAGGGAAGCTGAAGAGTCTGATTTAAAAATAAGATGGGAGTATGGGCAAACAGAAGTCATGTCCACTGTGGTAGGTAAACATAGTAACTCCTCAAAATCCAGGGCATGGCTGCTGGGATAATAAACTCCGTCTTATATGTCGTACACTCTTGCCACAGACGACTCCAAACTGCTCAAACTCTGGTCTCCCAATGGCTGCATAGATGGTTGAGACGAAGCTTCTTGTAGAAGGAGCCTCTAGTGGCTTCAATCATGGGAGGCACTTTGATCACTGGAGGGGAAAACTTTGGGGTTTTCTACTGATATAGCACAGAATGGGGAAGAGGCAAGTGTGAATGGAGAGGAGGAAGGAGTGAGCTGGAGACTGAAAACTAGTTTAATAGACCAAGTAGGTCATAATGTAAGTTTAAACTTCTGTAATGAAAGAGAGAATGGGGAAGAAAAAAGAATTTAAGGGGGTGACTTCCATGCGGCTCCCGTTCTCTTTGTTTCTCTCCTCTTCACCAGGTTCTCAACTATGAACTCATGCCTGCAGTATATTTGGGTGATTCTGGGAATTAAAGATGGTCTATTTTCATGTCCATCTACTAGTCCAAGGACTGCAACTGCTGACCTCTCCTCTGAGATCTGAATCCCATCTCTGCATCATTTTTTCCCTCAGTGTGTTCAGTTCAAATAATTTTACCTAAATAGAGTTTGTAGCAAGTATATTTCATCTTTTTTAATGTAAACGTAATTTCAGAAATAGACCATTCCCCTTGATTATAAGCAAAAGCAAACCTAATATTAGCTTGGATTTGTTTTACCGATAATATTATTTACTTTCTGAAAACAAACTAACCCCAATTAACATTGTGAATTGTCTGCCCTGTAATGACCAGATATTCTATTTTGTTCTATTATTGAAATAATTTGCATTGTAATTATGGTTTAGCTCTGTTGGTAATTGGAATTGTTTGTTTTCTGGTAATGTTGTACAATGGTCTCTCATTAATTACATGGAAAACCTTGCCAGATGGCAGAATTAAGGAAGTACAGTAATACACTCCCACTGAACTCATGGTCATTCCTAAGCTCTCATTTTAGGTTGTAAACCAGTGTTTCAGTTTACTCTATCCTCACTCTAATGTTTCCTTAGTTTCTAAACCAGCCAGGCAACAGAAAAACAATTTAAACTGCAAATGTGATTGGCCTAGTGAAATTTTATTTAAAAATTCCTGCAGTGTAAATTTCCCATCCTGTCCTCCTCCTCTCTTCCACGTTTTCTCCCTCCCCAGATAAAATAATGCAAGCCTGAAGAGAAATAGCACAGGCCATCAAGGCAATTGGGACATACTTCTATGTGCATGTATATGAATAATTTGCATTAAGTAAGCCAAGTATAGTAAACTGGAGATTTAGTCTTCACTTTACAAAAGAACACTGAAAAAAAAGTCCAAGGGTCCTGTTGCAGTTAACATATTTTATAATCTCTAAATTTTTCATTTTTTTCTCCTAGAAAGGCTAATTTGATAAAACAATGCAAATCTGTACACACACATGCATACACATTCCTAAATGTTAGGTGAGGCAAGGTAGTATAACGGAAAGAATATAGGCTTGGAGGCAGGCAGGGCTGGGGCAGCGCTGGGGTTACATGTAAGTCATTCAATCTATCTGAGCATGTGTTTCATCTGTGAAATGGTGATAATAATACCCTGCCGATGGCAGTTGGGATATAGGTCTGACAGTTGTAGCAGAAAACCAAAAGAACAGTGTCTTGGACAAGACAGAGGGAGCTTTGGTCCAGGCTCCTTCCATCTTGTTGCTCCTCATCACTGGGTAGGGGGTCCCATTGTCTAGGAAGTCTGAGTTGGTCACACCACATCCATGGTCCAGCCAGTAGGAGAGGGGAAAGGGGAAAGATGAAGGCACACCTCTTCCTTTTAGCAGCCTGCCTGGCAATTGCACAAATCACCCTGTTCACATCTATTGGAGAGAGCTTAGCTACCTTCTATAGCCACATCTGGCATTAGCATCTTTGTTTTGGGTGTTCGTGTGCTCATTTAAAATGAGGGAGCATTCTACTACTAAGGAAAAAGGGCTATTGGATATTGGGGGACAATTAGCAGTCTGTCACCCATTTCACATCTCACATGGTGGTTGAGAGCAATAAATGAAAAATGATACCAGACACAGCTCACATTCAAAATGGGAAAATCCTGCTGGTCACTGTGCTCTACCTAATGCCCCTGGGTCCACTCTGCTATGCCTATGAGCCTCTTTCCAGGCATCAGGTACTTAATTTCCATAGCATGCACCTTGATTTCTTCTGAGGACTGCCTTGAGCTACCGAAGTCACTTCACCAGCTTATGGAGAGAGCCCAAAGGGCCTGGGACTTTAATCTACTTAGGGCAGAATTTATAATAATGTCAGAAAGCTTTGCTCCAGATAGGGTTATGCACATTTTCAGAGCAACTGCTCCATAATCAAAGGCACCCCTGACCCCTCTAATTATCTTTCTCTATAATACTTCAGTTGATACATATAACCCTTTCTACTTGCCCTTAAACATATCATTTCATTTCTCTGAACTTCACTTTTCCACCTGAAAAATAAACGGATAAAACAATATGTCATGGTTAATTTTCTGTCACCTTGGCTAGGCTATAAATCCAGGGGTTTGTCAAACGCTGTTTTAGAATGGGATTAGCATGAGCAATCAGTTGGCTTTAAAGAAAGGAGAGTATCGTGCATATGGTGGGTAGGCCTCATCCAGTCTAGCTGAAGACTTTACTTATTCATTCATTCATTCATTCATTCATTCATTCATTCATTCATTCATTCATTTATTTATTTATTTATTTATTTATTTATTTATTTCTCTCCCTTTCCCTCCCCCCCAGTTGTCTGATCTCTGTGTCCATTTGCTGTGTGTTCTTCTGTGACTGCTTCTATCTTTATCAGCAGCACTGGGAATCTGTGTCTCTTTTCGTTGCGTCGTCTTGTCGTGTCAGCTCTCTGTGTGTGCGGCGCCATTCCTGGGCAGGCTGCACTTTCTTTTGCACTGGGTGGCTCTCCTTACGGGTGCACTCCTTGCGCGTGGGGCTCCCCTACGCGGAGGACACCCCTGGGTGGCACGGCACTCCTTGCGTGCATCAGTACTGCGCATGGGCCAGCTCCACATGGATCAAGGAGGCCAGAGGTTTGAACCTTGGACCTCCCATGTGGTAGGTTTTATGGGCCATAGATTTCTGTGACAACTACTCAGCACTGCTAGTGTAGAGAAAGCAGCCCTAGAAGATACGTAAATGAACGAGCTTGACATCGTTTCTGGACAACAGCACTGTACCATGCGGGAGCCCCTGCATATCTGAAAGAGGAAATGGGAATTACAGTTTGAAATCTACCTGTTCTTTTTGGCCTACTATTCAATAATAATTTTGACAATGAAGTTGAAGAATTAGGAAGACAATGAGACTGGAAGTTAGGAACCTTAGATTTTTGGCCTTGATTTATGACTATCTGCTTGTGTCTATGTGGACAAGACTTTTCACTTCTCAGGGCTTCAGTTTCTCTACCCAAAAACTGAGTGAGTTGGAAAGGAAGACTCCAAAGTTCTATTCCAGTTCCCAACTCTGCCTCTAGGACAACAAAGTTAATGAGTGGAAAGGAGAATTGAATAGGTAGATGTGAACTAATTGGTCACAGCTTGGTTCTCAGGATGGGCAAAGAGTTTAGATATTTCTCACATGAATAAAAAAAACAAACGAAGTGATAAGAAGAAAATATGTAAATCAATGAAGGCTATGCAGGGACCAATGATGCTGCTGTTTCATGAACCAAGGGTTGTTATTCCTTCCATTCTGTGCACAGAGGCTCCAAAAGAAAAACAAACCCATTAAAAAAATTTTTTTTTAAATTTCTCTCTCTCCCCTTCCCGGCCCCCCCCCACCCCAGTTGTCTGTTCTCTGTGTCTATTTGCTGCGTGTTCTTCTTTTTGTCTGCTTCTGTTGTTGTCAGCGGCACAGGAATCTGTGTCTCTTTTTGTTGCATCATCTTGCTGCGTCAGCTCTCCATGTGTGCAGCGCCATTCCTGGGCAGGCTTTCGTACTGGGCGGCTCTCCTTATAGGGCGCACTCCTTGCGCGTGGGGCTCCCCTACACGGGGACACCCCTGCATGGCAGGGCACTTCTTGGGCACATCAGCACTGTGCATGGGCCAGCTCCACATGGGTCAAGGAGGCCCGGGGTTTGAACTGTGGACCTCCCATGTGGTAGGTGGACGCCCTAACCACTGGGTCAAGTCAGCTTCCCAAAACCCTTTTTTTTAAAAGATTTATTTATTTATTTATTTTTCTCCCCTCTTCCCCACCCCGATCCCGGTTGTCTGTTCTCTGTGTCTATTTGATGCATCTTCTTTGTCCGCTTCTGTTGTTGTCAGTGGCACGGGAATCTGTGTTTCTTTTTGTTGCGTCATCTTGTTGTGTCAGCTCTCGTGTGTGTGGCGCCATTCCTGGGCAGGCTGCACTTTCTTTTGCGCTGGGCAGCTCTCCTTACGGGGTGCACTCCTTGCGCATGGGGCTCGCCCATGCGGGGGACATCCCTGCATGGCACGGCCCTCCTTGCGCGCATCAGCACTGCATATGGGCCAGCTCCACATGGGTCAGGGAGGCCCGGGGTTTGAACTGTGGACCTCCCATGTGGAAGATGGACGCCCTAACCACTGGGCCAAGTCTACCGCCCCTGAAGCCCATTTTTAAATGAAAGCTGGGGAAAGGCCAAAATCTGAAGGATGGAGCCTAAAATCCAGAGAGAATAACTGAGAAATAATGCCTTAAACCCTTGTCACGTGTTACATTGTGTAGCTGGTGACACATGCTTGACCCACAGTCAAGCACTGTTACTCCTTCAAAGCTTTTCAGATCGTCACAGTGTCGTTAGACATGGGCAAAGGCTGAAGTGTCCCGTTACCTGCAGATGAGAAGCACAGTGCTCTGTGGTTTACTCTTTTCTTAAACAATAGAATGTCCAGTGGAATCCTGTGATAAGCATAAACACTTGGCCTTATGCTCATCCTCCTTCATTCTCCTCATCTATCACATTCAGCAAGAGAATTGAAAGGCTAAATTGTGGAATCACATCTCAGTTTTTGGTAAGATAACTCTGGTGGCAAAATGGAGGATAGCATGAAGGGAAGGGTGACAGGAGTCAGGGAAGCCAGCTTGAGGACGAGCATCACGGCACAGGTGAGAGATGACGGTGGTTGTGGATGAGGGTGATGGAGGCAGTGAAGAGGTGTAATGAGCTTGATTGGTGACTGAATATGGGGACAGAGACGAGTAGTCAAAGAGAACTCTCACTTTTCTGGCTGGATAAATGAATAGACTGAGCTCATTAACCGAGAGAGGAAGTATTGAGGAGGAACAGACGTGGGGGTAAAAGAAGGTGCTTTGAAGTTGAGATCATGACTTTCCCTTGTTGTATTAGTCAGGGTTCTCCAGGGAAACAGAGTCAACAGGAGAGATCTGTGAATAGGATGAGATTTTATAAAATTCTCTCATGTGACTGTGGGGATGCAGGAAGTAACCGTGAGTTGGACTCTCTGGGGCTTTATAACTGTAAACTTTTATCTCAAAGACCCTTTAGAAAAGCCAACAGCCTTCTGGTCCTTTGCCTCCGCATGCCCTTCGGCTGACCAATACACTGGTGAATATGTCTATAGTGTAGGTGGATACAGGAGTTTGAGGCTCAGGAGAGGAGTGTGGGCTAGACATGTAGATGCTCAGTAACTGTGGGAAGGGATGCCACCGGCGCCAGAGGCGAATGTCCTCAGAGGATATAAACATTTTAAAAAAGGGCAGAAGGAAGGGAGTAGCTAAGAGAGAGAGAGCTCACGGACCCTTGGGGATCCGAGGGTCCCTGGCTAAGAACCTCTGCTCTACGGGATTCCCATGGCACCCTCAAGCTTCCCTCTGCCCAGCACCTTGACTTCTATTGGGAATGCCTGTTTATTTACTGCTCTTCTCCTGAGAGGGAGTTCACTGACGTCAGAGACCATGTCTGTCTTGTTCACCTTTGCGTCCCAAAACTGAGCACTGTGGCATGGAACCTAGCAGACACTCAATATATTCTTATGGAATGAATAAATTGACTTCAACCCCAGGTCTGTTTGCTTCAGTGACCAACTTATTCTTTTATCAATTTGCCTTTACATTCCCTCCATTCTTTTGTTTCAGTGAGGCAGTTATGGAATAATAATGATGTGAGTTCCAGGGGTGATGACAGACAATAACTTAAGAGTGGATAACCACTCTGAACCTCAGTTTTTTCTTCTAGAATTTCATAACACAATTCCCAACTTAGAGAGTTGTAATGATGACTAAATTTGATATGAGTGAAAATGCTTTTGTAAACTCAAAAGAGATATACAAATATGAAGTATAATTATAATGATATTGAGTATTGGAAACTTCCTGGGATAAATTTTATGTCTATTAATTATAGAAATCTTAAAAATCTTAAATTATTGCTGAGAGATGATGATGGCAACAGCCTTCCTTGAATAAAAATTGGTTGCATCTTCAACCAAAATGTGAACATTGAAGACTATGAATAAATTATTCCTTTTTATTCTCATCAAACATTAAAAAAATCACTAATATTATTTTTAATTCAGAACAATTGAAAGTTTATGAAAAATTCTAGTCCGTGTTCTGAAAAATTAAAGAGAAGAAAAATCAGTTAGTACAAGAGAAGTAATAGTAGGAAAATTAAACATTATGAAAGACAGTATATTTTAAAAGCTCAGGGGCAATAATTCAATTCAAATAAATAGAGAACTGTGATTTTGCTGGTAGGTTGTATCACCCATCATAAGATGCTCTGCTAACACTTTAAACATAAAAAATTTACTGGAAGGGCCAGAAGAGGGATATGCATACATTATTCACAAATGAAAAGGGAGAAGGAAAAAAACCAGTGAGTCTGAATAATCTTTTATATAAGATTGTAAACTTCATAAAATGCAGAGAATGGTGATATCATTAAAAAGGCAAAAGGCAAGTTTAAAAATATAGGCCTAAAATTTCAGGCTGTTTAACAGGGATATTTAAGTCAAAGTGGAAAGAAAATAAAAAGTGACTTATTAAGATGGCTTTTGCCATTGGTTGTCTTGAGTATAAGGAGAAACGTTATATGATTATTTTATTTATATTTAATTGCCAAAGGCAGGCACGTAAAGACTGGGCCTATCCAGATAAATGAAACAGATGTGTCTGGAAAACAAAGTTTCCCATATTTCTCTATCCCATCTTTCTGTGCTTTCCATTATATAACTAAATACTTATTTTAATTAAAGGCTCGAAATTCATTCAACAAATAGTGATTTCCCACAATTGTCTTAGATGTAGGAATACAACAGCAAGCAAGGACAGGACATACTTTCCTATAGAAACTTGTCTCATTAATTCATGCGTTCATTCGGTTAATTTATATTGGGTGCTTACTCTTTGACAAGCACAGGGGATCACAGGGAAAAAGTCAGGCATGGTCCCTGCCCACTTAGCACTTACAGCCATTAGGAGTAGTAACAGCCATTCATTTTATTGACAGCTTACCATGTTAGGTGCTATGCTAAGCAAATTGCTTTTTATATTGATTCCCATACCACTTTGATGCTGATTATTATTTGACAGATGAAGAAAGTGAGACTCAGAAATGGTTAAACAATTTGCCCAATGTCATACAACTAGTAAGTAGCCCAATGGCACATAACTAATAACTAATAAGTAGAGTTTAAGCCTGGATCTCCTTTCCCCAAACTCTATGCTTTTATCAAATCTGCTGGACCGTTAATGGGAAATCACAAGAAGAGCGGAGAATTACGGTGGCTGATGTAATTTTTGGCTAAGATAACAATTCAGTAAATTCATGGGTGGGGAAATAAGAGGAAAGGCAGAGAATTTGTCTTTGTGGTCCAACATTTATTGAGCATCTATTAGCTTCAAGGCGACTTATATACAGGATCTTATTTAATTCTTTCAATATCCTTATGAATTAGCAATCTCATTTTATAAATATGGGAATGATTGTTCCAGCTAGGAATGCTTTCAAACTGAAAAAATAAAAACTGAAAAATTGACTGGAGTAGATGGAACTAATAGGGGGTTATTTTTTCACATACTTTTGGTATGATTCAGGAGTTCGATAATGTCAGGGATGACATCTGTATCGTTCCCTTGATCTTTACCTCATGGTTGCAAAATGGCTGCCACAGCTTCAGTCATCATGTCTGCGTTCAAGGACAGAGGAAGGAGAAAGGTGTGGTGCTATTTTCATTTTTCTGTTCTTTTCCTGTTTTCAGTGGGAAAGTAAAACATTCCCTAGAACTCCCCTCCAACCCAAGAAGACATCGGCTTACGTGCCAGAACATTGTCACATGGCTACCACAAGCTTCAAGGGAGGTTTGGAAAGGTGGCAAAGGACACGAGAGATGAAAATAAATTGGGATGAGCCAACCAAGGGCATCTGCCAGAGAGGTTTAGAAATTTATGTAAAGTCATTCAGCCATTCAAATCAGGTCCAAAGCACTCCTCTAGTCCCCCCACCAAAAAAAAAAAAAGCCTGAAAAACCCAGGTCTGCTTACTCCCAAAGTGTATGCTTTCCACTAAATCACCCATCCTGGTCAGACACCCTTGACTATCCGTGGCAACCCCTCGTGGGGACGTTAATGGACAAGACAAGCCCTGATACCTGTCATTCCCTGGTTCTGGAGGAGCAGTTACAGAGTTTGCCACACGGGGGCCACGGGAGCAGAAGTTCTTGGGACAGGAGTGTTGGCCTTTCAAGGTCCCTACCTTTCATCAAGTTCTTCCTGGTGGTCAGTAATTGGTTTCCCGAGTCATGATGGAGATTGTTCTGGTCAGAATGAGGGAGAAGGACGAGGCTTAGGTAGAAAAATAATAGCTCACATGGCTTGGGCATTGTATTCGTTTCCTGGGGCTGCTTTAATAAGTTTCCCCAAACTTGGAGGCCAGAGGTTGGAAACCGAGGAGTCGGCAGGCTCCTTCTGGAGGCTTGGAAGGAGACTCCATTCTGGGCAGCTCTGCTGGTTTCTGGCGAGGGCTGGCGCTCCTCGGCGTTCCTTGGCTCGCAGCTGCATCATCCAATCTCTCTCTGTCTTCACGTGGGCTTCCCCTCTGTGTGTCTTTCCACTTTTCTCTTCCTTTAAGGACTCTTGTATTGTTTGTAGGGCCCATCCAGATAGTCCAGGATGACCTCATCTTAAGAGTCTTAACTTAATTCTTAAATCTGCAAAGACCTTTTTTCCACAGTGACAGGTTCTTTTGGGTGGCCGCTATTCAACTCATTCCAAGCACTTAGCACCAGAAATCCCTGGAAGTTTTACTGTCTCATTTAATCCTCACAACAACCCTATAAAGTCGATATTTCTCACTATCTTATCTTATAGATAGAAGAGACATAGATATCTAGTAGGTGGTGGAGCTGAAATTCAAATCCATGGTCTTAGCTGCTATAATTTAATTCCTCAATGCTATGCAAATAGTCTGCTGTCAGAGATCCTGAGAAGCTTTTCCTACAGCTTCTTCCTGGGTCATGAATTGCCTCTGACAGCAGACAGATACTGTAGTGTTCCAGGATTAAGGACTTATATTGTCATTCAGTTTCATTTCTTTATTCTCAAAGGTTTGGCAAAAGTCATGATAATCTGAGGAATATTGTTACTTTTACAAGATCACACAGGTAATACCTACTGGAGTTAGAACTGAAACTCAGGTGATTTGATTCTAGTTCCAGTGTACTTTCTACTCTAGCAAAGAAGCCAATGAGTCTAGAGATTAAGTGCAAATGCCCATGGAGAGAGACAAGACAGACAAATATACATTGAAGAAAAGTCGCACATATTAAAATGGGAGTGGGGGAAAGAGCCAGAAACTGAGACCCCCAAAGAGGAAGGAAATAAGGTGTTAAGGAGGAGGAAGTGCCAGAGATGCCACAGACAGATGCCACCTTTGGCTGGAAGAAAGGATCTACCTATGTCCTGGGTGAGAGGGATAGCAGCCCCCACCCTGCCCCCAGTTACACCAAGGGTAGGCATAACTTATAGATTGTGCTGGTCTTTCCCTCTGAACCCAGATGGGGCCTCAGCATTCTCAACACAGTTCTCTGTTTAAGCTACTATTCAAATGGAGTTGTGTGATATTAAGCCTTTTATTTATCCTTACTCTAAAAAGTCTAAAACTAAAACTTCGTGGGTTCTTGTTAGGAAAAGAAGCTTAATGAGAGAAATCTTGCTTTAAAACCAGGTAGATCCTGAGTGTACTTGGACATTTTACTAAAATAGCTGACTCTTAGTTTCCCCATCTATGCAGTGGGGGAAATAGTACTTCAGAGGGGAGTGAGAGGATTTTAAGCCATATCCAGCAGTTGCTTGAGTGCTTGTAAGCTATCATTGTTATCAGTTCTAGTTGCTGAGTGGCCACCACTTCCCAGAAAAATGTATCAGAGTCCTGTAAGGAAAAGGATAGAATCTATTCTCTAATTTGGTTCCCAATATATTAATAGAATAAATTTCCTCCCCCTGCTTCCTTCTTACCGAGTTATTAAGTGCCCACCGTGTCATAGGTACTGTGATGATCACGGGGGATACAATGGTCGACTGACCAACTGGGGGTCAGCGTCTTTCCTACAGTCAGCCTCATGGGAATACAACTGAATAACAGAGCTCTGATTAGGACTTTTCCTGTAGCCTCTATTGTCAATAATTGGACCCAAGGCTGAGGACAAACACATACGGAGTTCACCTCATTCTAAAAAGAGGTGCGCACCATTTGTTGGAGTCTGATGCTTTCTGCCCAGGATTATGTAGAAGTGATGAACTGGTCTTTCTGCTCTCAGTTGTGTCTCACCCCTTCACCCATGTCCAGGGCTGTTGGCCTTGTCGGGAGGAGAAGGATCCCTGCCCCTACCTAACATAAACCACGTGTAGCGATTAGAGGCACCTGCAGGAAGGACATACTGCCAACTTGCTCCCTGGCTTCAAGCTTGCTGAGGAGCAGGAGAACTGAGAGCTCCACCTGGTGCTGTCGTCAGAGTGGAGTGGGCAGGGGTGAGAGCATAGCATGTCCCCTGAAGGCACGTGTGACCAAAGATTCCATTCACTGCTTTTGCCTCTACAGCAGGGCAGGTATGTCCTTTGGTGTTCTGTATGTGGGAAGAAATGAATGGGAGGCACACCTGCTCTGGTTTCCTCAGAGAATGCCCCAGAGGATGCACAAGAGCACAAGAAGAACCTACAGCTCTTAGACTCCACGTGAAGGAAGCAGAAGCAGAGGACAGGAGCACAGTAGCAACTCAGAAGGTCCCTGGTCAAGTAAGAGAATGCCCTGCTCAGAAAGGGGGCTCAGGGCGTGGACCACTGGCAGGCCTGAAGGAAAGATGTGCACCTCTCAGAGGATGTCCTCAGTGATAGAAGGTGTCAGGATGAAGCCAAACACTGACCCGTAGAAAACCAATCTCAGTCCAAACCAGATCCAAGCAGGGACACATCTCCATCACCAATAGGACATCTTATGTCAGTAGTTACTTAAGAAGGAACACCTGTATGCGATCTGTCTTAGTTTTCCAGAGCTGCTGTGACAAATAACACATATCAGTTTGGTTTAAGCAACCAGAATTCATCATCTAACAGTTTTGGAGGCCAGAGCTCGAACATCAAGATGTTGGCAGTACCGTATTTTCTCCCTGGGTTGGTAGCCTTCTGTTGAAGATATTCTTCATCACATATCAGAAGCAAAATAACTACTTAGGCATCTGAACTCCCTCTCTTTCTTAAGTATCCAGCTCTATGGATTAGATCTTTAAAGCTCCTATTCACAAATGAGCTCACACTCTGACTCACCTTAACAGATACAAAGTTACTATGTACAATGGGCTCACACCTGCAGAAGTGCAGATTAAGACTTGAACCTGTCTTTTGTGAACAGGATCATATTCCCAACACCACCTCTCCAGCAAGTATCTCTCCAACCCACTTTGCAACAACTACAGGAGAGCTAAACAAGAACAGGAACGAGAAGGAAGTTTATGTCTCAGGGCTCACCACAACCTTCTTCTACTTTAAGGAGACTGGGATGGAAGAGGAAAGCACTGATCGTGCTCTCTCTTTCTCTTTTAACCCCTTATGCCACCGATTCCGCCTGAGTTGGGAGATGGTCATGTGGGGTGGTGGAGAGGAAATGGGATTTAAATAGCATGAATCTGAAGTTTTAAATTGTTTCAGAGACATAACTGAATGTGTCTGGAAAGTTAGGGACTCTCCCCAAGATGTTCCTAAAAGATTTTCAAAGGGCTATTCTAAAGAGTATAGCTGAAAGTAGTGATTCTAGAAAAGTAAATGTTTCAGGTTTTATGTTGCATCCCATCCAAAATGAAACTCGAGGTAACTGCTCTGTATTGGGTTGCTGCAATACCGAGTGACACCTGTAGGTGGAGCCATACACCTTTTAAGGAACAGTATCATGGTGAGTTGGGAGGAACCTTGGAATGGTTGACGCCCTTTAGGGACGCCTGGTGCGGATTGTTAAAACTATGGATTCCTGGGCACCAGAATATCAGAGATTCCAATTCAGTAGGTCTGCAGTGGGCCCTGAGGGGTGGGGCTGCAGTCGGCCACGGGCTGTGTTTGAGAATCACTGCCCCAAGAGGGCGTCTAGCTCCCCTGGAGCTGCCACTGTGTGACCTGGCCCCAGCCCTGCTTGAGGCTGCAGAGTGCCTGTCAGCCTCCCGGGGAAGCAGGATTTGTTAGTCATTTCTCTGCGTGAGACCAACCGCTGTCCTCAAACACTTTATATTCTCTATTGTCGAGTCCTCCTAGTTGGAACTGGCTCTTCTCTCTCTTCTTAAAGTAAACTTTATTTTAACTTCAAAAAATAAGATAACAGACAAAAGGCAACTAAACAAATATGGAAGTAGTACTTTAAAAAATTCTGCCAGGCACATTTATCTCATTTAATCCTAAAAACAAACTCAATTGTTTCTCCAGTGCTCAAAAAGATATAAATGAGCACAGATAGGTTAAATGAAATGGCCAAGGTCTCCTTGTTAAGGAAGAAAATGAAGAAAAAATGCTTAATCATATTCATATCTCATAAAATTAAATCCCATGTTCTTTTTTGACCTTTAGCGTTAATATAATCATTTCTTTGCCACAAAGATATTACTTTTAACTATAGTCTGTAAGTTAAAATTTGTTGTATTTTCCCCATGTATCACCATATTTCTGATACCGAGTAGTAAAAGAATGTTCTTGTATTTTTATTATTAACCATAATTTCATCTACCACAGAAATTACTGTGTTAAACAGTCCCTAGATTATCCTCTAGCTGCCCTTCTGCCCTTCAATTGACATTAACCTCTCTAGACTACCGCTGTGAGCCACAATCACATTTATAAAGCAGCTGTGTTTGTTGTACTCATTATAATGTGCTATCATCAACTCCATCCGTTACCACATACTTAAAATTGACCTTATTAAGCATTCTACATACATCCGACATCGGATCCCCCTTCTCAACCCACATTCTGTCTCCAGCTAACCTATACTCTGTAGTCCAACTCCTTAAGTTTATTCATCATGGCTCTTTTCTTTTGATATGTACGCAGTGAGTGACATCTGATGGGGGGTAGAGGGGAGAGATGTTCTGATTCCTTAACTGCTTCAAGCCGAAGAAATACAGGGCCCATAATGATATCTAATCACTAGCTTCCTTTGCCTTTTTCAATAATTAATTTGACATAAATTCAGAGGTATATGGTCACTGCGTAACAATGATCTCTCTGGGGGAAAAAGTCCTGCTTTGTATGTTTGCCAATATCTGTGGCGTAAATACTCCCACACTATGGCTGATTTCACCCTACCAATGGGATGGCATCTGACTTGCAAAATTTCTGAAAATTTAACAATTGGTTTTCTCAAGCTGATATGGACGACTGTACCATATGGTATCTTCGGCGTATGGTTGAAAACAAGACAAAAAGAACAAAATAAATATATAAATGAAAAAAAGCCAACAATAAAGAAGAATTAAAAAAAAAAGACTCGCAGATGCTCCCCCATTCAATAGTTGGAACTTAATTCCCTTCCCCTGCCCTGCAGCCGAGGGTGGGCTGGATTTAGTGACTCCCTCCAACGAATAGCTCAGGAAAAGGGAAAAACTCTAAGTTTAGTGGAGAACTCTGGCCCACACTGCTCTAGGCAAGTGATGAAGGTTCAGTCACCACGGATATCACATGAGGAGAAAGGTGACTTAGCTCTGTAGTGTTCTTTCCACAAACCCATAGTCCCAATCTAATCATGAAGAAAATATCAGACAAATCCGGGGTGCAGGAAATTCTAAAATATACCTTCACTAGTACTCCCTAAGACTCCTCAGGTCTTGAAAACCACGGAAAACCTGAAAACTGTCACAGATCAGAGGAAACAAGGGAGACATGACAACTAAATGCAGTGTGGTAACCTGGATTGAACCTGGGCACAGAAAGAGGACGTTAATGGAAGAGTTGATGAAATGAAAATAAAATCTGGAGTTTAGTTAAAAATAATGAACACTGTTAGTTTCTAAGTTTTGGCAAATATTTCTTGGAAATGAAAGATGGTAACATGAAGGAAACTGGCTGAGGGGTATACAGGAATATATATATATATAATATATTATAATTATAATACAGGTTATACTCTGTATTAACTTTGCAACTTTTCTGTAAATCTAAAATTATTTCAAATAAGAAGTTCATTCATTGATTCAATGATTCATTTTTAAAGCACAAAAGCATGATTTCTAAACCGAAGGAACTTTAAATAGAACTTTATACTGTTCTTTCTTCACTGTAGGTAGGTATCATCGTACACTACCTCTCAAGTTCTTGATGTGCCTTTCTTGAGGTATAGGTGGTTAATCTCACTTTTTTTCCATAAGAATAGGAAATGGCAGTATCACAGGCTTTGGAATTCACATAGAGCAGGTTTTTGAGGAGGCTTTATAACCCCTTTGTTTTATTTTTCAAGACAATTCCTTAAATCAGAAGTGTACCGGTTTCTTTTTGTATATTTTACTCATCTGATTTAGTTATTTTCAGAATGTATTAATTTCTTATTTGTTTAGAAATTTTAGACATTAGAGTCAAATAATTTGCCTGTTTATAAATTTATGTCACCATCAGGTTTATAAAATTAACTCAACTTTGGAATCATTTCAAATAGTTTGTCTCATCTACCTATGTTAAATAAATGTGAGAAAAAATAAGGGCAAAATTTTCTGAAGATTTAGCTCCTTTAATTTCTCAAAGAATATATAAAAAAGTATTATGCACACGCATCTTCCCTCTATGACAAGCAAACACCATTTCACAGGATGTTGACTTTGGTGAGCACTTGGACAGGGTATAGCGGAGTCCAACTCCTCATTTGATAGAGATGGAAACTGAAGTCCAGTGGCCTCCTCAAGGTCACTCAGTTAGTTAGTGATAAAGGCAAGGCTAGCCTCCGGGCTCACTTCCATTACCTGCAGCTTTTCAACGTGTATTAGAATAGGAGGAAGAACCAGAGCAAAGTATACCCTGAATAATGCCAAAGGAAAAATGACTGCACCTGCGGCCCTTTAATAAGCATCCTTTTGTTTTTAACAATAATACGTATCTGGAAAACCATCTTTCATCAGCATCTTAATTTTTATAGCTCCTTAGTCTTGCTTGAACAAAAATCCTTAAAATTTATTTTTCAGCTTGGCTTTTAACTTTAATTACCTATCCTTGTGCCTCCATTGTAAGAATTGTGAAAGCTTTTCGTCCCCTTAAATCAGAAATAGCTGATGTACCAAGAGTTGCCCGGTGTACTGAGGTATCCAGAAAATAACTTTCATCAAAGGGCGATTCTAACAAGATGGTGAATTTACATGCACCATGTCTCTGTCCTTTGAAAACATCCTTGGAAATGCAACAGAAGCCAGAGAACATTTGATGGATCTGAGAGTGTGAGTAAAAACAATAAAAGACCCCCAAGCAGAAAACAGTGTCTGGGAGGCAGTGTGGAGGAGAAATGGCAGCTAAGGATGGAAGAGGGAGGCACTGCAGATGGAAGGCACACTTTTGTTGCCTCTCTCCCATGTTTTCTGGCAATTTAAAGCAGAAAAACAGCAGTCTAAGCTCAGCCCTGGCTGGAGAACACAGAGAGATGACACTCACACCCAGCTAGGGTGAGAAGCAAATAATAACAGGCGAGGGAAAAGTTCCTGTCCATTGCGCTCTCTCTATATCAAGTATTACATGATAAGATTATAGAATTGTACTACCCAGGGCAGCGGTCCAGCCCAGTGTACCTGGTAGAGGCAGTAAAGAGAAGAGTGAGAACAACGTATAATGCCAGCGGCTCCATGCCCTCTTCTCCTTAAACTCACTAGGAGGAATATTAGGAACAAGACTTTAGAGTCTCCTCCTGCAGTGATAACCGGGGGAAGAAATTCATACTTCCAGGGGAATATGATCTCACAAGAAAAATAACAAACAACAACTAAAGTAAATGGAAATAACCTATAAGAGACAAAGCACAGTGAATGGAGCAAACAGAAAAAGAATCTTAAGTATAATAAATATCCTCAAAGGTATAGTGAAGGGAATTGATAATACACAGCCAGAACAAGTAGTAGTAAAGAATAACCAGCCTGATAATTTTGATATGAAAAGTATAGTAGTTGAAATAAGAGAACTCAGTAGATGAATTGGTTAGAACAATCTCTAGACTTTCCTCCCTCCCCCTCTCCCAATAGAGTCAGAGGGAGAGGAGAGAATGTTAAGATGCTTGCCTTATTTGGGGGAAAAATAGAGTTAATTCCAAGTTTAAGAATTTTATAAAGAAACTACAATATAAGTCTTAGTAATTAAGGGTAACTACTTTAAAAGTAGAATGAATAACTTTCAAGTAATAGAAAAAAACTGACAGCAGGTAATAAATAGGCAAAGAGCTATTATATACGAATAACATTCTTTTGAGCACACAAGAAATATTCACAAAATTAGTGGTCTAAAGGAGAATAATCATATGAAAAATAGAAAAAAATTTGATAAAAGTCAACACATACTTATGTGAAAAACTCTCAGAAAAAACTTAGACTAGCAGGGAACTTCTTACACTTGTTTAAGTTTATGCCCCTAATGCCTAGAGCAAACGTTATCTTTAATGGAAAACTTTTGATCATTCCTATTTAGATCAGGAAAATAGAATGTAACCATCTACCACTGCTCTTGTAAACAAGGTTTTGGAGGTCCTGATACTACTATAAGTCAAGAATAATAAATACAAGTTTGTAGACTGGAAAGGAAGAGAAATATGACTTTATTGAAGATGATATTATCATCTACATGAAAAGTCAAACAGAGTCACAAGCTATTAAAACTGATGATATA
Source organism: Dasypus novemcinctus (assembly GCF_030445035.2). Lineage (NCBI taxonomy): Eukaryota > Metazoa > Chordata > Mammalia > Cingulata > Dasypodidae > Dasypus > Dasypus novemcinctus. Next base: position 193,125,797 of record NC_080673.1, on the reverse strand, counting down.
CTAATAATATTAGCAGAGACTATATCAGGTTGTATAAATTAATAATAGTCTGCTGTACCAGCAGTAAAAAATTAGGCAATATAATGGAAAACAACAATATTCATAATAGCAATAGCATATCTAGGAACTGAATACACAACCTTTACAAAGAGTAATTTAAAGGTTTACTAAGGGACATAGATGAAGGCTTGAATAAATTAATATATCATTATGCTCACTGATGAATGATTTAAAATTATAATTGCATCAATTCTCCTAAAATTAATTTGAAATTAAATCAATTAAAAATTCCAACATTATTTTTTTGAGGAAGTTAACAAGCTCACTCTTAAATTTATGGTTGGTTATAAAAGTTCATGAATAGCTAAGTCAACTTTTAGAAAGAAGAGCAATTAAGAGGAATTCCTTAGCAGATATGATGACAAACTACAAAGCCATAGAATCAACAACAATACTGGCACAGGAATAATTAGCTACAACAATGGAACAGAATAGAAAGTTCAGAATTAGATCCATGTATATCTAGGAATTTGATATAATATAGATGGTAAGACAAATGAATGGAAAATGAACTTTTCTTAAGAAGTTGGTGTTAGGAAACTGACTTATATTGTGGAGAAAAGGAAAGTGGGATTTCTACCTCGAATCATAAACAAAGGTGGAGGTTAGCCTCCTTTAGATGATTAGAGACTTAAATATGAAACATAAACCCATAAGCTAATGGAAAAAATAGGGGAATTTGTGAATGAAATTAGCTTCTATACTATAACAGATACTAATTGTATATTGTTATTCAAATCAACAATAAAAAGGCAAGACACCTAATACAATGGTAAAAGGACATGGTTAGGGGACTTATAGAGTGGAAACTCAACTGGCTTATAAATATAGGAAAAGAGTTCAAACTCATTCACAATCAGAGAAGTGGAAACTAAAAAGCACCTATCAGATTGGCAAAGATCAGATTATTGAAGCATATTAAATTTTGACAAGGTTGTGGGGAAGTAAAAAGCTTCCCACTTTAGCTAGTGGCAGTGTTGACTGGATCAACATTCTGTGGTGTGGTCTGGCAAGCGATATGGCAGAACTCATGAAGATATCATTTTTTAATATGTAAAATAAGCAGACTATTAATTAAAAATATGAACTTCTGAATAGAATCATGTTAATTAAATCATATTAATTAAAAATATGAACTTCTGAATAGAATCATGTTGTCTCAGCAATTTGAGCTTCTCAATGAATGGCAGAAGTCCTGATATAATCTTCTCTGGCAATGTAGTTTGGAGGAAAAGAACATATCCTTTGGGGTCAAACACTCTATTTTCAACTTTACTTTTTTTTCCTCTGCACCATGAGTAGCTTGCAGATGTTGTTAAAACCATTGTTGATATGGAACTGAAAACCGGGCATAGCAGATTACTCTTGTTACTATCAGGTCAGACATTGAAAGGCCAGTCAAACAGATCTGTGGTGGTTTGAAGCTGTATCTATCCCAGAAAAACATGTTCTTAATTCTAATCCCTTCCTGTGGGTGTAAACCCATTGCAAGTAAGCCCAACTCATTCATGTTTGGTCTTAATCCTCTTACTGGAGTCCTTCATAAACAGAATGGAGAGAGAGAGAGAGAGAGAGAGAGAGAGAGAGAGAGAGAGAGAGAGAGAGAGAGAGAGAGAGAGAGAGAGAGAGAGAGAGAGAGAGAGAGAGAGAGAGAGAGCACCAAGGAAGCAAGAAGGTGAAATCAATGAAATCTGGCAGATGCTGCCTTGTACCTTGCAAAGTGGCAGAGGAGCTAAGGATCACCAGCAGCCAGCCTTTGGGAAGAAATCGCTGCCCTGATGATGCTTTAATTGGGAAATTTTATCCAAACTGTAAGCTAATAAATTTCCATTGTTTAAGCCAATCTATTTCATGCTATCTGCTTTAGTACCCTAGGAAATTAAAACATGACTTAAAACAAACAATTCTTTAAAAATTACTTTTATATATAAGATTAATAAAATACTGCCTCCTGGATATGACCATTCCAATATTGATTGAGAGATTTCAAAGACTGGATGTAACTCATTAGAGAAAACTTCAGATTCATCTTTGTACTCTAATACTTAATGTTGTACCTAGCATTTAGGAACCTCTTGATCACTTATTGAAAGAAGGGACAGACCTTTTATCACAAACAACATTGGAAGAAATTTTGTGGTGATAGTGATCTCAGTTTTTTTCCTTCTCAGAAGGTTCTTTCATTCAACAGTCATATTTTGATGCCCAACTATGTGCCAGGGAATATACAAAGTACATTACATGCATCATAACCTCGTTGAAATTTCCCAAGGACACCACATATTGGAGCTGGCAGATCCCCACTGACAGATGAAAACTACTGAGGCTTGAAAAGCGTAACCGTCTTGCTCATGGTCACATAGGAAGGTGCAGGGTTCATAAGGTGCCAGATTTTGGGGAGAAGGTTAAGGGTCCGTAGTAGCCCACCCCTTCTCTATGGGTTAAGTAACTTAGGAAAAGGTGAAAAATCACTGCATAGAAAATATTAAGGCAAAGAACAGACCTTAGGAGTCATATAGATAAAGTAGATTTGGTGAGAGAGGTTAGAAGGAAATTGCCAGAGATGAGTCATGAACTTCTACTACCAAAGATGCCCAAGAGGGAAAAGTTTTTCAAAGCATGGGATGACTGGTCAACCATGCCAAACAAAGATGAGTCCACCTATTTGACTAGGTGTGACGATCCTTTTTCTCTTCGGTTATCAGGAACTCATTCGCAGGCTCAGATCTATGCCGTACATGATCAGGAGTAGTCATGCTAATACAATTACAATGGAAAACTAAGCCTTATTTAAAAATGGCCCACAAGATGGTGCTATGGGCCAATAAGAATATTCACCTGGCCTTCATGACTGAAATATGTTTACTCTCTATTCATGTTTTCTTTTTTTATCCTTTGCTAATATATTTCAGTCTGATCCCCTGTATTACTTGTCTATTAAAAATACTGGCATTTGTAAATACTAGCACTAATTCTCATGATTCCTGTTTTGTATAATCCTCAGTAGACTTTGAAAAACCTTCATTTGAATCCAGTTTTAATATGGGAAGTTGGACTTAATCGCTTATTTACTAAAAACCCTCATAAGACTGTGTGCAGTCATGCTGGCATTTATTGGCCCCTAGGGAACTTGGAAATTTGAAAAGACAGGAGGGAAATAAGCATGAAAGGAGAGAAAAGTACTCTAAGTATGATGAGAAAAGCAAAGAATAGAAGCTTCAGCTATGTTTGGCCTAGCAAGGGAATGAGGCAACAGGGAAATTCAAGAAGTTCATAGGAAATAGTACAATGTTGTTTCTAAGGAAAAGTATCTCATTATCCTGGAGTGAGCACAAGTTGGGGCTTTCACTTAGAAACCTGAATTTTTTTTCCAGTTTACTTTTATTATAGAAGTTGTAGGTTTACAGAAAAATCATGCAGAAAATACAGAGTTCCAATTTACTCTCTCTATTATTAACACCTTGTATTAGTATGGTACATTTGTTATAACTGATGAAAAAGTATTATTATAATTGTGCTATTAACTATAGCCCATAGTTAATTTATGTTAGGGTTTATTGTTTGTGTTATACAGCCCTATTTTTAGGCTATATTTACAATGCTGTGCTGCCATCACCACTATCCATTACCAAAACTTTTCCATCACCTACATAGAAATTCTGTACAATTTAAGCTTTAATTCCTCATTCCTTACCCCCACCCAGCCCGTAGTAATCTGTATTTTAGTTTCTGACTCTATGAATTTGCTTATTCTAATTATTTCATCTCAGTGAAATCATACAATATTTGTCCTTTTGTGTCTTTCTTATTCCACTCAACACGATGTCCTCAAGGTTCATCCATGTTCTAGCATATATCAGAACTTGATTCCTTTTTATAGCTGAATAATATTCCATTGTATGCATATACCGTATTTTGTTTATCCATTCATCAGTTGATGGACACTTGGATTATTTTAATTTTTTGACAATTATGAATAATACCACTATGAACATTGGTGTGCAAATATCTGTCTGAATCCCAGATTTCAATTCTTTTGGGTATATACCTACCAGTGGGATTGTTGGGTCATATGGTAATTCTATACTTAATTTTCTGAGGAACTGCAAAATTGTTTTCCACAATGGCTGCACCATTTTACATTCCCACCAACAGTGAATGAGTGTTCCTGTTTCTCCATATCTTTTCCAACACCTGCTATTTTCCATTTTTTTAAAAAATAGTAGCCATTCTAGTGCATGTAATATGGTATCACATTGTGGTTTTAACTCAAATTTCCCTAATGGCTAATGATGTTGAGCATCTTTGAAAGTGCTTTTTGACCGTTGGTATTCCTTCTTTGGAGAAATGTCTATTCAAGTATTTTCCCCTTTTTAAAATTGGGTTGCTTGTCTTTTTGTTGTTGAGTTTTATGATTTTTTTGTATATTTTGGCTATTAAACCCTTATCATATATGTGGTTTCCAAATATTTTCTCCTGTTCTGTAGGTTGTCTTTTCTACTTTCATAATAAAGTTCTTTGATGTGTAAAAGTTTTTAATTTTGATGAGGTGACAGTTACCTATTTTTCCTTTTGTTGCTTGTGCTTTGGGTATAAAGTCTAAGAAGCCATTGCCTAACAGGAGGTCCTGAAGATGTTTTCTTATGTTTTCGTCTAAGAGGTTTTTTTTTTTTATAGTTTTGTTTCTTGTATTTTGACTTTTGATCCACTTTGAGTTCATTTTTGTATATGATGTGAGGTAGAGGTCTGTCTCCATTTTTGTATATGTATATCCAGTTTTCCCAACATCGTTTGTTGGTGAGATTATTCTTTCCCAATTGGGTGGACTTGGCACCCTTGTAAAAAGGTCAGTTGCCACAGATGTGAAGGTTTATTTCTGAACTCTCAATTTGATTCCATTGGTCTGTATGTCTTTGTGCTAATAGCATGCTGTTTTGATTACAGAATCTTTGTAATGTGTTAGAGAAACCTGCTTTTTTTTTTTTTTTAAAGTAGAAATAAGAAAAAAGGGCTTAAATTAGATACGAAGAAGAGGAGTTAAAATGTATTCTTTGGCCAAAGGCAATCAACACATTTTTAAACAGCACTTAACCAGTTTAGGAAATGCTTTTATACCGCCATCCTTTGTAGGATTTTCACAATGGCCCTGTGGGTGGGCATAGTAACCAGTCCCACTTCATATGTCAGCTCCCTGGGACTCAGAGAGGCACAGAGACTTGTTCAAGGACACAGCAACTAAATGGGCAGCCAGCACAAGAATCTAGGTCTTCAGTGTCCTCATCTATGAAATGGAGACAATGACATCTATTGCTGCAGCTTGCTGCAGTGTGTTAAACTTAACATAGCAAAGGCCTAGGGAGAGAGTCCATAAATGTTAGCTAGCTTCATTATTTGGAAAATAGGTTTCAATGCCTATTTCCAAGGATACATCTGTGAAGGATCTTTGGCTGCAACCAATAGAAACCAATTAACTTCCTAACTTAACTTTACTAACTGCTAAATTCATCCTCCACCTCCCCTTCACACAGTCTCTGACCCCACTCTGCAAAAAAGGAATTTATCAGAAGAACACAGAGTAGCTGCAGAATCAGAGAAAAAGCAGAAGAGCCTAGATTTGGAAAGTACAGGATTCAGGAGAGAGGGTGATTATCCCAACTTGAGTCACATGTGCATTCTATAGCTAGGGTTGCTGCCTGGGGAGGAAAATTGGGGTGCTATTCCAAAGAAGAAGAGATAAGTCCTTGGCAGGCAAAACCATCAGGTGTCTCTTGCATAGGGTATTTCTAGAATGAAAGAGACCTTAAACATCCCTTTTTATAGTGATGGATAAAGACATATTTACTGAGCACATATGTGTCTTATACTGTTGTATTTATTAACTCACTCAATCTTCTTGATAATCCTATGAAAGGGGATATTATTAGTTCCATTTTACAGAGAAATAAACTAAAGCACATTTGGTGACTCAACATCACATAGTTGGTGAGTTGTGGAGCAGAATTTAAAACTCATGGGAAGTGGATTTGGCCCAGTGGATAGAATGTCCACATACCATATGGGAGGTCCACAGTTCAAACCCAGGGCATCCTAACCCATGTGATGAGCTGGTCCATGTGCAGTGCTGATGTGCACAAGGAGTGCCGTGCCACGCAGGGGTGTCCCCCACGTAGGGGAGCCCCACGCGCAAGGAGTGCGCCCCCTAAGGAGAGCCGCCCAGTGCAAAAGAAAGTCCAGCCTGCCCAGGAGTGGTGGCCACACACACGGAGAGCAGATGCAGCAAGATGATGCAACAAAAAGAGACACAGATTGCCGGTGCTGCTGAATAGAAGTGGACACAGAAGAACACACAGCGGATGGACACAGAGAGCAGACAACTGGGGCGGGGTGGGGAGGGGGGAGGAGAAGGGAAATAAATAAATAAATCTTAAAAAAAAACCCAAAAACTCATGAGAACCTCTGCTTGTAGCTACCACAGATAAATAACTCCAGAAACCAACAGTTTTTAGAGGAATTTTGCGATAATGAAATGCATTAAAATTAGGTGGAAGCATATGAAATTGCTGGTCTTTAGCCATGTTTGGCTTAAGAAAACAGCAATTTCCCATGGATCTACCTAATACATAGTGCTCAGAACAGTGTCAGGAACAGAGTCAGTGGCTGACAAATGCTCCTTGTTATCATTAGATGACACTGCCTGTCTGCAGGCACATGTGCTTGGAAAACTCTAAAATTAGGAGGGTCCATTATTATTTAAACTGGACTGGTCTAGGAGCAAAAGCCTAGAGAAGTGTCCTTTGGATAATACCACATCACAATTCTCAGAGGAGCAAGCTATGCATTGTGTGGGTTCTTTTTCCATTTGTGATTTCTGTGTGATTGTGCCGTCCATTCAGAATTTTGCTCCTGATCCTTCTTCTCAGACTTCAGCTAGATCATGTTCTTTGGGGCTGGGAGCAGAGCAAGATGCCCTTGTTTTAGTGAAATACACAGTGAGTGGAGAAGGCCTGGCCTTATCATCAGGGCTTGATTCTATCTTCTTCTTCTCTACAGTCCCATACTTCATGCCCTGGCAGCTCTGCCTCTGAGACTACCCTAAAAAAATCTAGGGTGTGACCTAGAGCTGGAAGTGTCTGTGGGAGCCTCTTAGCTCAACCTTTGAGCTGTTTATTAACAAAAAGGTGGGGGCAGCTAATCAAAGAGCTGCACAAAAGGTGGAGGGAGGGCGCTGCCTGCCTGGGAGCCCTCTCTGAGCCTCAGAAGAGATGGAACAATCAATGACTCCACAATTTGCAGATCTCAGTACATGGTTCCACACGCCACCCTTGAAAGAGAAAAATAAGTCCCGCAGGGACAATTCCATGCTTCTCCCTCAAATACAACTCTCTCTCTAATCGCAAGGCCATGCACGAGCCAAGGGTTACTTATTTTCTAGAAGGATAAATGAGGATTTGTTTTCATTGAAGCTGATTCCCAAGAAGCATGTGCCTCCCTGACTGCTGACCCACTCTGGATTCAGTCTTGCCTGCTGAGATTTTGAGAATATCATCAGGGTAGCTCCCCCTCTGTGCAGTCTATGTTGGAGCTTACATCTTCTTTAAAAGGCACAAATAGCGGCATTGCATAATGTAACCTGATGTTCTGACAATCCCACTTATACTCAGGCTACATTTAAAGGTCACCATTGTGGGGAAATAGTGGCAAGAGAATGAAAGAGCCTTAAACACAAATTTCACAGAGGTTCCTTCATTTTGAAAGTCTTACTCTATAAAATAGACACAAAATTGCCTGTGAGTTTAACAAAATATGTAAGCATAGAATCCATTTCTTGGGAAACAGGCAGCGTTAGGAAAAATTGTGAAATAGGTAGAGGCAGGCGTGAACTGGGCAAAGTGTGTCCTAGTTGTTCTCTGAAAGATCGTGCTCATTCATTCTTTCCCTAGGTATTTATCGAACACCTACTAGGTGTCAGAAGCTGTGCTAAGTACTGTGGATCAGGTGGTAAATAAGACAAATGTGATCTGCCCTCCCAGAGCTCACAGTTTAGCAAGGAAGATATGAAAACAAATAGTTACAATAAAACTAGACGCAGTCCATAACAGAAAAATATTGTGGGGAGTCAGTGAGTTAAATTGTATCCCCCTCTTGAATTATATGTTGAAATCCTAATCCTTACTACCTGAGAATGTGACCTTATTAGGAAATAAGGTCTTTGCGGGTGTAATTAAGTTAAAATGAGGTCATACTGGAATGGCAGGAGGGGCTAAATACGATAACTGGTATCCTTAAAAGAGAAAGGAAGACACACAGAAACATTGAGCCATGCAGTGAAGAAGGCCATGTGAAGGAGGGGGCAGAGATTGGACTGATGCATCTAGAAGCAAGGGACTGCCAAGGATTGCCAGAAAACACTAGAGCTCAGGAAGAAGCAAGGAGGAATTCTTCTCTAGAGCCTTCAGAAGGAACATAGCCCTGCTGACACCTTGATTTTGGACTTTCAGTCCTGGAACTGGGAGAGAATAAATTTCTATTGTTTTAGGCTCCCCAGTTTGTGGTATTTTATTATGGCAGCCCTAGGGAAGCAATACAGGGTGCATTTGGTGGGGGACCTGCAATAATCTAAAGGTGAGGCTAGTCCCCTCAATGAGCTAATACTTTAGCTGAGAGCTAAAGCCTAAGCAGGAGCGTACCATTTTATTAGACAGGAAAGTGTAACACAGATAGAAGACCAGGGTATCTAGAAGCTGGGAAGGGAGAAAGAGCACAGCTTAGGGGTCATTAAAGGGGATCTAGAGCAGGCATTGGAAATCTGTGGCCCACAGGCCAAATTTGGCCTGCTGTCTATTTTTGTGAAATACTTATGTAAAGTTTAACAAAATATACACAAGATCTGTATGTGGAAAACTGCAAAACATGGATGAAATAAATCAAAGATCTAAATAAATGGAAAGAAATTGTCTTCATGGATTCAAGACTATCTGAAGAAGTCCCTTCTTCCCAATTTGATCTATAGAGAGATTCAATGCAATTCCCAGAAAGCTATTCTGTAGAAATCAACAAACTGATTATGAAATTTATATGAAGAGGTAAAAGACCTAGAATAGGCAACAAAACGTAGAGCAGAATAAAGTTGTAGGACTTGCATTACCTGAATTCAAGACTTGCTTTAAAACTGTAGCAATTAAGGCAGTATGGGATTGGCAAAGGAATGATATGTAGATCAATGGAACAGAATAGAGACCCTAAAGTAGACCTACACAAATATAGTCAACCAATTTTTTACCAAGTTTCAATGGCAATTTAATAGAGAAAGGATAATCGTTTCAACAAATGGTGCTAGAACAATTGGATACCCATAAGCAAAAAAGAAAGAAATAATATAGATGCATACCTTACACCTTAAACAAAAATTAACTCAAGATAGACCATAGACCTAAATGTAAAATAAAAAAAAATAAAACTTTTAAATGAAAGTACAGGAGAACATCTACATGACCTTGGATTTGGTAATGAGTTTTTAGGTACAATACCAAAGGCACAATTAATGAAAAAGTAATAAATAAATTGGACTTTACTGAAATTAAAATTTTTTCTCTGCAAAAGACTATTAAGAAAATGAGGGGAGTGGATGTGGCTCAGTGATTGAGCACCTGCTTCCCATGTGCAAGGTCCTAGGTTCAATCCCTGGTACCTCCTAAAACAAACAAACAAAAACAAAACAAAACAAAACAAAAAAGCCCCACAAAAGACTATTAAGAAAATGAAATGACAAGTTACAGACTAGAAGTAAATATTTGGAAAACACATATTGGATAAAGGACTTGTGTTCAAAATACACAAAGATTTTTAAAAGTCATCAAGAAGAGAGAAGTGGCTGTGGCTCAATCAGTTGGGCTCCTGTCTACCATATGGGAGGCCCTGGGTTACATCTCGGGGCCTCCTTGTGAGGCAGACATGCCTGCATGCCACAGAGCACTGCCCGGCCCGCATATGCTGTGGAGTGCTGCCTGGCCTGCCAGCCCTGTGGAGTGCCAACTCAGCAAGGTGATGCAACAAACAGGGAGACAAGCAAAATGCAGAAGAGCGCAGTGACAGACACAGAAAGCAGATAGCAAGCAAGCTGCAAGGGGGGAGGGGAAATATAAAAGAATAAATACAGACACAGAAGAATGCACAGTGAATGGACACAGAGAGCAGGCAGCACGCAAAAAAAAAAAAAAAAAAAAAAAAGAAAACCATGGGGGGATTAAAATGGCTTAAAAAAAAAAGTCATCAAGAAGTAAGCAAACAACCTAATTAAAAATGGGCAAAAGATATTAACAGACACATTACCAAAGAAGAGATATGGCTGACAGATAAACATATGAAAGATGCTCAGCATTATTTGTTTAATAGAAAGAATAAGCCCTAACCTCTTGAATCTATGAATGTGCTACCATACATGGAAAAAGAGACTTTGCAGATGCCACTTAAGTGAAGGACTTTGAGATGGGGAAATTATTGTGAATTACCCAATGGGTGCAATCTAATCATAGATCCACAGAAATTTTCCAGCTGAAGTCAGAAGGAGATGGCTCTGGAGTTCAGTATCATGTCAGTGGGCCCTATTTTGGAATTTGTGTTCCTGAGTGTGATGGAGTTGGACTCAGATGTGACCTTTCTACATGTGCCTCTTCTGTCACTTTTACTGGACCTGTGGTTGACTCTAGGGTTGGTGTATACTCAGGGACTTGAATCTTTGGATTGTCCGTGTGCCAGCTGGGTCATGAGCCTCAGCAGAGTTGCAACACCTACTCTCAGGTTCGTTGGACTTACCCAAGTTAGCTAACAGGGAGGTGAAGATGGTCAACCATCACACCAGGGAACTGAGTGTACCTACAACTGCAAGCAGGAGAATTGCATCTATCATCCATGTGAATCTAAGCCCCCTCTCGATATAGAGGTGGAGTGGACATTATCATCCTAGGGTCCACAGGATGGAGGAATAAAATATGGATTAGAGTGGACTTACTGATATTCTACTATAGAACTATTATAACTAGTAATGGAAGAAATTGTAGCATTGATGTGGAGAAAGTGGCCACGGTTGTTGCTGGGGGCAGGGAGAGGGAAGAAGAGAGGTGATGTGGGGTCATTTTTGGAAGTTGGAGTTGTCCTAAATTAATTGCAGGGACAGATACTGGACATGATATATCCTGTCATAAACCATTGAATGTCCTGGGGGAGAGTGTAAATTACAATGTAAACTATTATCCATGTGGTGCAGTAGTTCTTCAAAATATATTCAACAAATGCAATGAATGTGCCTCAATGATGAAAGAGGTTCTTGATGTAGGAGAAGTGGAGTGGGGGATGGGGTATATGGGAACCTCTTATATTTTTTAATGTAACTTTTTTTTAATCTATGTATCTTCAAAAAACTACAACAAAAAATGATGGGGGTGGGGAGTTGGGAGTGGGATATATGGGAAGCTCTTCTGTTTTTTTTTTTTTTTTTTAAGGTAATGCTTTGTGTGATCTATTAACTTTAAAAAAAGCTAATTAAAAAAATTAAAAAGGAAAGAAGGAGATGTGATGACTGAAGGTCATATTGCTGACTTTGAAGATATAAGAGGGAGGGCACAAGCCAAGAAATATGTGTGGCCTTTAGAAGCTGAGAAAGGGAAGGCAGCAGATTCTCCTCTAGAGCCTCTAGAAAGGAACCCAGCCCTGTTAACACTTTGATATTAGCTCAAGGAGACCCATGTTACACTTCTAAGCCACAGAACTCTAAGAAAAGGAATTTGTGTTAAGTTACTAAGTTCATGCTAATTTGTTACAGCAGCAAAAGAACTCTAATATAATTTGTCATTAGGGACATTAGGTGTCACTACACACCTATTAGAAAGGCTAAAATCCAAAACACCGACAATATCAATTGCTGGCAAGAATGTGGAGCAATTTCATTCCTTGGTGAGAATGAAAAAGGGCACCATCCCTTTGGAACACAGTTTGGCAATTTCTTACAAAGCTAAACAAAGGCTTACCATTTGATTCAGCAACTATATTCCAAAGTAATTCCCCAACTGATTTGAAAACTTATGTCCACACAAAACGTGCACACAAATGTTAATAGCAGCAGCCTTATTCATAATTGCCCCAAGTTGGAAGCAACAAGATGTCCTTCATAGGTGAATAGATAAACTGTGGTTCATTGTATAATGAATACTATTCAGGAATCCAAAGAAAAGCTATCAAGACATGAAAAGACATGGATGAATTTTAAATTGCACATTGCTAAGTGATATGAGCCAGTCTGAAAGGGATACATACTCTTTGATTCCATATATAACACTCTTGAAAAGGCAAAACTAAAGAATTAGTGAGCAAATCAGTGGCTGCCAGGGGTTTGGGATGTGGAAAGGTTGAATAGGTGAAGCACAGAAGACTTTTCGTATTCTGAAACTATTCTCTGTGATACTGTAGTTGTGGCTACATAACACTATGCTTTTATCAAAAGACATAGATCAACCTCTTATGTTTTAACATAACATTTTGTGTGATCAATTAACTTTAAAAAAAGATAATTAAAAAAAAGACATAGATCATTATAGCACAAAGAGTGAATGTTAATATATGCCACTTAAAAGTTTAGGAGGTTGGAACTTTCCAGGATTTAATGCAGAATTTGACAAAACAATCTAACTGTATTAAAAATTATGATATAACCCCATTGAAACTTTTTGGGGAAAAGAGGCAGACTGTAGTAACTGGAAATGTGTGGAGACTATAAGACTAAAGACAAAATAAACAGTATCTAAGCACTGTACCCTAGTTGATAAAGTTGTTTCTCACAGGGGTATGGGTTAACAATTCTGAAACTGCTACACACATACACCAAAACTGAATAATTAAGTAAATGGATGGCAAATGTTGGGACCTGAGTTTCTCACAGTTAGAGTGAAGGTTATGGACAGGCTGGGAAAAGATTAGAATGATGCAAGTGGTAATGGATTAAAGTTGTAGACATTAGTCTGAACTTATGTTTAGCTTAATTTAGATATGTGTGGCAGTTTGAATTTGGTGAATCTCCAAAAGACTAAGATTATGTTTGAGAAATGATCCGTTCCTGTGGGTGTGAGGCCCTTTCAAATGGACTACATCAGTGAAGTGTGACTCATGTTGAGTCTCTGCCATTTTGCTGGGTCTGGTAAAAATGGAGACACAAAAAGAGACACAGAGACAGATAAAGAAAGCCATCATATTTGATCCTGCCATGTGGGAGGAAAATAAAACAGTTTTGCCCACAGCTGAGCTGCAAGGAGAGCAACCCCTGAGAGGCTCAAAGAGCTGAGGACCCAGGAGAGACAAGCCATATACCTGATAGCTGACAGCTGAATGCAGGAAGAATGTAGAGTAGCCAAGATTGATGTTGGAGGCCTGGAAAGAGAGAAGCCCTATTAGTTGCCCCCAGCTAAGCTCAAACCTTGGCAGAGATCAGTGGTCATCTCGCTTCACCATGTGGTAGCTGACTTTGGTGAGAAAGCACCTCTGATAGTGCCTTAATTTGGATATTTCATAGCCTTGGACCATAAGCTTTTACCCCAAATAAATTCCCTGTATAGAAGCCAACCCATTTCTGTTACTTTGCATTGGCAATCCTTTGGCAAATTAAAACAATGTGGATAGTTATGCGTAAAATATTGATAGATATGTGCACATACACAGATTAGTACACACACATGTATTTCCTTGCTTTGTCATATGAGAAGGCTTAGAAGCAAGAAAATAAATCAAGTAGTATTAGATTATAATCCAAAGTAAAAAGTAACTATCCATGAGTCCATACTGACATACATAAGTGACTGAATAAACCAACTGGGGAGGAGAGAGAAATCTCCCATGCAGAAAATTCCAAATAATTGATGTAGATACTCTGCCCTCAGGGAGGTGCAACATAACTCACTCTTCAAATGTGGGTTGAGCATAGTGACTTCCTTCCAAAGAATATAGAATAGAAAACAGAAAAAAAAGAAGAGTAAATTTATACTGGAGAAACTGGAAAAACACTGCCTCAGCACATGGGAAAGGGGGCAAGAGGGAAGGGTCAGGTTGCTCTTTTCTCTTTAAGAGTATTATTTGGAAGTTGAACCCATTGCACTGGCCACAGTTTGACACAGGGTCACATGTAATAGAAAAAAAGAACTGGGAAGTATAAGCTATTTTGGGCAATCATGTACCTTGCTAAAAATTCTGTTAGTATGGAAGAAGAGGAAAATGTGGAAACTAGGAGTGTCTGGAACATCTGGATTTCCAAACTTTCTTCCTTTTTTCCTGTCCCACCTCTCTCCAGGCCACTCTTCACAATAGAAGCCCAAGTGGTCTTTCTAAAGTGCAAAGCTGGTCCTATCAGCCCTGTTTTTAAGACTCTGGATTATTTTGTTTTGTTTTTTTGAAGACTTATTTCTTTATTTCTCTCCCCTCCCTTCAGTCTGCTCTCTTTGTCCACTCCCTGTGTGTTCTGTGTCTGCTTGTATTCTCACTAGGTGGCTCTGGGAACTGATCCCGGGACCTTCTGAAGTGGGAGAGAGGTGATTACTCTCTTGCACCACCTCAGCTCCCTGGTCTGCTGCATCTCTTATTGTCTCACCTCTCTGTCTCTTTTTGTTGCATCATCTTACTGTCAGCTCTCCACATGGGCCAGCACTCCTATGCAGGGTAGCACTCCTGCATGGGGCAGCACTCCGTATGGAGTGCCTTCATCAGGAGGCCCTGGGTATCAAACCCTGGACCACCTATATGGTAGATGGGAATCCAACTGCTTGAGCCACATCTGCTAACCCTTGGGATTGTTTTAATACATGGTATGACAGTTTGAATTTTGTGATTCCCGGAAAAAATAATGTCCTTTGAATTAATCTGTACCTATGGGGATGAGAGCCTTTGATTGCATTTAATTCAGTTAAGGGACCTTGATTAAGTCACCTATTAGATTGCTTTTGATTGGACTATGTCAGTGAGGTGTTACTCAGGCTGGGTCTCTGCTCTCTTACTGGAGCCTTTTTAAACAGCAGCACAGAGAGAAGAGACACACAGAAAAGGAAGCTCTGACATTTTGACCTGGCCATATGTGAGAGAGGACTTGAGGATGGATAGCAGCCAAAGATGAAGCATGGAGTCCCTAAGAGGCTGGACCCTTTGAGCATCTCCATGGGGTAGAGATGATCACCCACAGCTGAGCTCTGGGAGATGGTGAGTGTATTTGTCAGCTGAAGGGGTACTGATGCAAAGTACTAGAAATCTTTTGGCTTTTAAAGACAGTATTTATTTGGGGTAAAAGCTTACAGTTATAAGGCCCTAAAGAGTCCAAATCAAGGTTACTTCCTTACCAAACTTTATTGCCACATGTTGAAGCAAGATGGCAGGTGACATCTGTGAGGGTTCGCCTTCCACTTCCCTCCTGAGGCTCCATGGGTCCACATTCTTCTGATCTCAGCTGTAGGTTGGCATAGGGCTCATTTCTTTCCAGGCTCAGCTGCTCTGGTCTCTTCACAAGGTCAGCTGTAAACTATCAGATGAATGTCTCATCTCTCTCCTGGACCTCAGGATCAAGTTCTCTCCTTCTCTGTGTCTATGCCCTCTCTCTATTTCTCTGTGTATCTCCTTCTGTGTGTCTCCTTGATTGATTTTCAATGTATAAAGGCCACTAAGGGGGTGGGGACTCAAATTGAGTTACCCTAATGGTGTGGTTGAATCAAAATCCTAATCTTGATTTAATCAAGTAAACATAAAACCTTTGAATTTAACAAGATCAAAGGGTATCATGCCCAGAGGAACAGGCTAGTTTACAAATACAATCTCTCTTTCTGTAATTCATGAAGAGTCTCAAACTACCATAGTAAGTCTTGAGGGGAAGGCAGGGACCTAGGCAGAGCTTGGCTGCCATCTTGCCTCACCACATGGCAGGCTGCTAGGATCACCAGTAGCTGATTTTTGTGAGAAAGCGTCTCAGATGGTCCTCGATTTGGATATTTCATGGCCTCAGAACTATAAGATTTCCCCCTAATAAAATCCCTATTATGAAAGCAAATACATTTCTGATACATTGCATTGGCAGCCCTTTGGCAAACTAAGACACATGGGTATGGAACAAAGTGACAGGACCTCGCTAGAGCCATCCAGGATAGGCTTGATGGGAGTGTAGCATAAAGGTCAGACTTTCTGCCTAAGGGTTTCGACATTGGTGTGTAATGGTTCAGACAAATGGTTAATGGGAAGGGGAAGTTAAGGCATAGTGGGTTGCCTCATAGTTGCCTCATTGTTGGTGTTGCTATGATGAAGAGCAACACCAAGATGTCCAGTTAGACAACAAATGAGAAATCTGAGCACACACTTCTATTCTGGGAAGGAAGTTGCCAAAGGGATGCATATTTGAGGACATCTGGTATTCGGTGCTGGGTATAAAAAGATGAATAAGACATGGTCCTCCCAGGGAGCCTTGGGTGTATAGGGGAAGGCAGGTCTGTAAACACAATTATCAGAGCGTTTGAGAAGTGCTTTGAGAGAGGCATAAATAATGTGTTTGGGGCCCCAAAAGAGAAAACTTAGTTGTCTTTGGCACCAGGAAGGACAAGTCAGATGAGTTCTAGCCTGGGGCCTGTGGGTGAACAGGGGTTCCTCAGGCAGAGGAAGGACAGAAGGGTGTTTTGGAACAGAATAAAAACCCTAAATTTTCAAAGAGCAGCAGGTCAAAGAAGACAGAATGGCTCGAGCAGTGGCTGGCAAAGCAGGGTGAGATTTTTTGCTTGTGTGGGGGATTGTGATGATTGACATTGTAAAAAAAGCATGGAAGTAACCATTATAATCATTATGGGTAGAATCAGAACTTCAGTACATTCATGTTGTAATTTGGTGCTGATGGTCTTTGGAGTTACGTATGGCACCAGGGGAGGCCCCATGAGTTTTGAAGGGCTGGAGGCCAGGAAAGCCTGGTGCTGGCTAGAGCACGGTGCATGAGGGGAGAGATGGGATTTGAGGACTGAGAAGGAAGAACGGGAACCAGATCCTGTGAGATCTACAGCTTTTATCCAGCGGGAACTTAGGGACTGGATGGGACATTAACCCAGGGATTCAAACTGGGAGACCCCTGTGCTCTGCTTGGGTTGTAGGGGTGTTGGCATTTCATTGGAGGTGGGACCCTTATGGGAGCAAAGGGGGCTTCTCTTCTCGGTAAGACTGGCAGCTGATCCCTGGTGCAGCTTTGTGTGCTGCTGGCCCTGCGAGGAGCAGAATCAGCCTCTACTCATGCTTCATCTGGAAACTGCAATTCTGGGAGCAGAACGTCTGCCTCCACCTCCTAAAGACAGACCTATCTTGGGAGAAGAAGGGAGGCTTTTCACTCCTACTTCCTGAGTTCAAATCCTGGCTCGCCACTTAATAGCTGTCTGATTTTAAGAGTCTCTGCATCTGGGAAAGTGGGAATACTACTACTACCTAGGCTAGTGCCTGGTACCTAGCATTACATAAATTACCTGTTATTGTTGTTACTATTATTATTTTCTTTGTATTTAAATATTGAACCACCAATGATTTATTAAACTAAATCTTAGAAGCAAAAGTAATATATGTGGTAATGTGCCTACATTGACATCAAATTATTTGTTCCTTTACGTTTGCATGCCATGGGTGGTGCAGTGCTCCGTGTGTCTATGAGGGGCTGCATTTGAAAAATAAAAGAACTAAAAGGCATGTCATCAACCAAAAAAGATAACCTTGGGGTATCTCACGGTCTGGGTTGGGAGGGAGAGGAGGGGTTATTGCAATTACAGAACTGACGTTGGAAGCGGCCTTATCTCCCTATGAAACATGTCCTGGTAGAGATACAGCAATGTAGAGAGTAGGGGTCACGTAGCTCAGACGCAAGGCCATTCTGAGCTTGTATTAATAGTATCGGGGTTAAGAGGGGGAACTTGCTGCAGAGAGTCAGGGTTCCCTCCTCTGCCCTGGCTAGCTCTGTGACCTAGGACAAGTTACTCATCCTCTATGCCTCAGTTTCCTCATTGTAAAGTAGGGAGGGATACTAAGCATATCTATCTCTCGGGGTTGTTGGGCAGTTTAAATGAGCTAATGCTAAAGCGTCCTGTCACCTAGGTAGAACTTTCTAGGGAGATAGGGGCCCTAGACAGGTAAACGCTCCCGTCCTGGCCCATCCTGTAACTCCATTTCCCAAAACTGCTCCTGGGATACCAGCATCGGCCACTCTGGGATGGTCATATCAGTGAAAGAGACCTTCTGTGTCATCAGCGGACATCTTGGACATCTCCATGACAAACTGAACATGACCTTGGAACCTGACTCATTCTAGCTTCAGACAGTCCTGATAATTAGCAGGGACCTACCCGCCCACCCCACTGTCCATATAGTTAAAGCATCCTTCTCCTCCTTCTACCCACTGGACAGAATGGACCTAGGTCTCTTACTGGTCACTCCATCAAGGCACATGAAGTAGTCAGTCATCGCATGGCTCTGGGTCTCCCCTTTTCCAACCTAACTCTGGAACAGTAAGAGAATATCAGAGAGCCCTTGTTGGTTGACTTGAGACTTGAGATATCTGAAGTCAAAGCATTGTTTTCTCGAAGCCATCAACCTCAGAATCAGTGAGCCTCTGCAGCACTCAAGTGCCAGGCTGACAAAGCGTGAAGCCGTGTGTGTTTGGGAAGAAGGGATGACTTGAAAAGTGTTTTGCTGTCAAGTTTGCTTGCCCCCGGGCCTACACGGTCTTATTCCTGCAAACCCCTCTAGAAGCTGTTTCCTGATGATCAGTGGTAAAATCCCCAGAACAGGATAGGTTTGTGTGAAATTTCAGATTTTATGCAAGTTCACAGTTAGAACCCATGCACAATTACTGCTAAGAGTTTGATTTTGTCGCTGTGAAAGCCCTGCGGATTAGGCTTTTCAGAATAAAGGAAAAATCAGCTTCTGAACTTTTAGTCTCCCGCCGGATACTTCACGATAGAATAGTCTTCATACTGCCAGCGCATTTACAATGTAAACGTTTTCTTTTCAAGGTCAGGGTTTTAGCGCCCAAGGCCGCTATTGAATCTGCAGGGGCAGAGCAGGAACAATTCCGCTGGCATTCTAAAAATAAGAAGCTCTATTTTCAAACTGCAGGATGGGGTTTAAAAGATAGAGTCACAACGATTCACTTTCTTTTTGACTGCCATTTGAATCCCATTTCTGCCAATTCGGCTTGGGAGAAAGAGGTTGGCTCTATACAAAGGGGAGACCAAATTTGGAGAATTGCATAAAATTAACCCTCTTAGATCCTGGTAATAGTGTCCCCAACCTTCCCCTCCCTTTGGGCGCAGGTGATGAACTGTTAGATTCATGGTGGCTGAATCCTAAACATGATCAAGTCTCAATCAGACACACCAGCAGAGAGAAAATTCTCAGAAGAAACCAAAGCTGCAACAATTGACAGAGCTGGAGCCAGGGAGACAGAAGGAAAGAGCTTTCTAGGGCAGTGGCCGGTAAAATACGGTTTGGAGACAGGCTGGGGTCTCCGTTCTCTTTATCCAACTTCTTTCTTTACGCTTCTCATTCTTAATGGAATGAGCGTCTTTAAGCACAAAAATGCATCCAAAGTGTTCAATAAAAGGCTGTCTCCATTTCCACAGCTGTAGCAAAGTATCACAAGCCAGGTGGCGGGACACAATGGAAGTTTATAGTCTCACGGTTCCAGATTCTAGAAGCCTGAGGTTAAGGTGTCGGTTGAGCCATGCTCCCTCTGAAGCCTGTTCTGGAGAAGTCTTCTGGTCTCTTTTGCATCGGGTGGTTGCTGGCCATCCTTGAATGGTGGACTCATCACTCCAGTCTCTGCATCTGTCTTCACAAGGCTCTTTCCCTTTCTCATAAGGCATTGGTCCTAGTGGATTATGGCCCCACTCTGCTCCAGTAGGAACTCATCATAATTGAACTGATTCCAGCTGCAATGACCTGGTTCCTGAATTCAGTTCACATTCGGAGATACTAGGGGTTACGACTTCAACTTGGTGTTTTGGGGGACCCAATTCAACTCATGACAGAGGCTCACAATTATTAGTGCCAGAAGGTTTGTTGGCCTTGTAGATGCTCTTCCCTGAAAGCTCTGGAACACCCCAGGGGGAGTCATCTTCATCCTGCCTGGAAGGTGTGTCTTTGCCTTGAGCACAGAGGACTCAGGCTACGTGAATTGGAGGCGCTAAGGAATGAGTTTATGGGGAGGGGATGGAACACAGAGGAAGGTCAAAGAGTCTAGAAAAAAAGAGTCCAGGAGAGAAGGGCACTTCCCTATGAGCATTTGAGCCTGAGTATGTGGGGCTTGAAAGCCCACCCAGTGGGAACAGCAAGCACATGCCAATTTCCTCGGTCTGCTCATGGTCAGCTCCCAGTCGGACCATGAACTTTCTGGAAATGGTCTGCACCAGCACACCTGTCCAGACTCTGGTGGGCATAGCAGCAGCCTTCCACACATCCTGTGTGAAGCCACCCCCAGCGTCATGTTATCCATAGAACTCCCTTGAAACTCAGCCTGTTTTTTACAAAATTGAAGCAACCATTTATGGTCATCATCTATTAGACATCATTCTCTTTTCCATCAGTCTTCTGGGGTTTTTTAATGACACTTCTTAAATTTTTAAAAAAGATTTATTTTATTTATTTCTCCCCCCATCACCCCCATTGTGTGCTCTCTGTATCCATTTGCTGTATGTTCTTCTGTGTCTACTTGCATTATCTGGCAGCACTGGAAAACTGCCTCTCTTTTTTTGTTGTTGTTGCATCATGTTGATACTTCAGCTCTCCGTGTGTGTGGTGCCACTCCTGGGCGGGCTGCACTTTTTTCACACAGGGCGGCTCTCCTTGCAGGGTGCATTCCTTGTGCGTGGGGCACCCATACACAGGGGCGTCCCTGAATGGCACCGCACTCCTTGTACACGGCAGTACTGCATGAGGGCCAGCTTACCACATGGGTCAGGAAGCCCTGGGGATCCAACCCTGGACCCTCCATATGGTAGGCGGATGCTCTGCTTCCTGACACTTTTGTTAGTATCATTTAGAATTGCTTTTGTGGTGCTTGAAAATCTTGATTGACTGTGCAGCTCTCTGAATGGAACAATACAGTTTAATAGGCATCTGAGTGCTTTTCTCTATTCACTCCCATCTTAGAGTGAAATAATTTTATCTACCTCCCTATTTTTGAAGTCATTCACAAGGTTTGAATATCTGTGGAAGTTTAATATTTGACAAATAGGAGAATATGAATGAGGCATCATGGTGCAGGAAGAGCTAACTAGCTGGATTTCAGGAAGGTCACCATTAGATATGTTATATGCCCAAGAAGCATACCCTTTAGAAAATAACGTTAGTTTCCCTGAACCTCTATTTTCATAACTGTATAATGGGAGAGTTAAGATGGCTCAAGGGCCATCTTAAGTTTGAAACTCCCTCTCCCCTTCTTTATATTTTCCCTAGAGTCCCAGTCTGTACAGAGATTCACCCTTGAAGGGCTCAGCTCCTATTTTACAGTTTCCCCAGCTCTTCAGGTTCATTTTCATTCTGTAGCTCCCAACTCAAATGTCACTTTATCAGCTGAGCCTTCCTGGACTTCTCTGTCTAGGTCCCCCTGCCCCCAAATCACCCTGCTTGTTTATTTGGTGCCATGTTTTTATTTTCTGTCTCGGCCATGCCGGGAGTGCGCTCATGTGCCTGCTTTCCTTCGGACCTCCTGTGCTTGGACAGTGCCTTACACAGAGCAGGTGCTCAACGTACTTGCTAAAATAAATGAATAAGGTTGTGATTTTTGGGGAGAATCAACCTCCATTCATGCAGTTTTGCTGTGATAGAGTTCCATTTCTTAATTGCACCAAGTTTAGAGAGGTGAGAGGGAGGGCAGAGCAGGATGACTTTTGTATTTTCGCCCACCTAGGGTGATATTCTCATCCTGGTTTGCCTGGGACTTTCCTGGTTTTAGCACTGAAAGTCCTCTGTTCTGGGAAACCACTCAGTTTGGCATTGGGCATTGGGACAGATAGTCACCCAATGCCCATCACACAAGAGATTTGCCAAATGTAGTCCCTTGCCATAATTTCCTATGGGAAAATCACTTTTATATTCCCATTTTTAGATATGGCAGGAATTTGTTAAGGAGTACCAATATTCAATAGTGACAGTGGGGACAGATGTCAGAGCAGGTTTCAGTTCCTGCTGGTGGTTGCTGACGGAATGGAAGCAGCAGCAGTAGCAGGGTATGACAAGGCCCATCTATTGCTGGAATGACTCATTATTGGTAAGGGTGGCTTAGGTGGTGCTGGGCCAGCAACACTGCATGTTGCATGGCTGATGAGAGTGGAGGAATCTAGGCCATGTGGGAAGCCCTGGAATCCAAGAACAAAGCCAGACATGATGTGTTGGCAGTACATTCAATGCCTTCTCGCTGCAGTGAAATCCTGGGCATAGAGGACCAGTGATGATCTCTGATGGAGTAGTTATTGGGAGGGTTTGATGTAGTTCATTATGTCAAATGATCAGTTTAAGTGATTCTGTGGTCACCCCTTCAGTGTTTGAGGAGCAAGAAAGGTGCTAGGATTATCCTTATACAATTCTCAAAGTTATGAATTGGGGACCAGGAAGTTGCTGTTTTCTTAGAAACTATACCATGTATAGCAAGGTATGTCAATCAGCAAATATTTCTTGAACACTTACCTGTCATGTGTCATGCTGTGATGACTGAAGATCTCTTGTCATAACCACTTTCAACTTAAATGCACCCAGGACTGCTCCTCATGAATGGTTTTTAGAATGATGAAATGTGAGCCTGAGTCAAGGCTTGGTATACGTGGTGCATCTACAGGAACCATCCACTGTCTTACCTGATATTGTGAAGTTGTCACTTTCTACTTTTCACTTAAAACAATAATAACAACAACTCCCAAAGGGGTTTATTTCCCTCTCAAAAAGTTGGCTCTTAAAAGATAATCCCCGGTGGCAGCTTTATAAGGTCACATGGTCCAAGTATTATGACAAAAATCATAGACATGCTTGTATGAAATAAGACATTAACATCTTTCTCTAGGTTTAAAAAAAATACAAGTGAGAGCTCTTAAGTAAAAGACAGAAGCATGTGCAAACCTCAAGCAAACCTTATAAATGTGCTTCAGAACAAATAATTTTTTAAAGACAGCTTTTAGTTTCTAAGGAGAAAGAAAACTGCAACATGCAATTAAGTACCTTTTATTTCTAATACTTGGCATGTATTATTAGTAGAAATTACTGTCCTTTTTTAGTAAGACCATGAGCTCTAATCAGTGAGAACCTAGAGTTTTACAGGTACTGGCGAATTCAACTTCATCCCCTTTCCACATAAAGAAAGTGCAAGGGAAAATGCTAAGCAATCTCAAAACCACACACAAAATTGGGTGAAACATTTCCAACTCATGTCCCAGATAGAGAGCAAATTAGGAAACGGAAAGAGAAAGTCCCACAATCAAAAGACAAATGGGTAAAGGATATGGACAGACAGAAAAAGAGATGTAAATGGGATATAAAACATGTGAGAAAATGTTCAACATACTCATAAAAAGAGAAATGTAAATTAAAACCACACTGGAATCTCATCATTCACCTACTAGATTGGCAAAAATCCAATGTATAAATATTGTCAGAGCTGTAGGAGAATAGACACTTTGATGATTTGGCAGTAGTGCAAATCTGCACAACTTTTCAGATGACAATTTGGAAGTAGCTATGAAATCTACAAACGTCTGTACTCTTTGACCTGGCACATCTACTTCTAGGAATTTATCCAATTTATATGCTCCCATGCATGAGAAATGAGGTATGTATGAGGTTATTCTTTGCATCATTGTAATTGCAGAAGATTAGAATGAACCTAAATATCCATTAGGAGGGGATCACTACATAAATTTTGGTTCATCTATACAATGAGGAAGTTTTTCATGTACATTTATGGGATAATTTCTAGGATATATTGTTAGAAGGGCAAAGTGCAGCAAGTGTGAACAACATCCCACCATTTGTATATGTGGAGCTTAGTTTTGTAATGAGGAACTCACTGTGAAATGGAGACAGAGGAGGAATGATCCTATTGCCATGCAGAATGTGATATCATGGAAGAAAGTACAAGTTACCATAGAGACCTAGAGGAAGGAATGACTCTTTTGAGGACTTGGCTAAAGGAGGAGGTAAATATTGATCCATGCATGGTGGTTCTCCAGATAGGGAAGAAAGAAAGGGACACCCTGGATAGAAAAGAAAAGTGTGCAAAGGCTTGAAAGAGGTCAATGTAACATTTGGTCCCAGTGAGGCTTGCAATTGTGGCTGGAGTTTGAGGTAAACTGGAAGGGAATGGCAAGAGATGAGTTAGGTAAGGATGGATTCTAAGTCAAATGTTATGATTTTAATTGTGTTCCCCAAAAAGATTTGTTGGAGTTCCAAACCTGGTCCTGTGAATATGACTCTACTTGGAAATAAGCTCTTTGAAGATGTTATTAGGTAAGATGAGGCGAAAGTGGTAAAATTAGGGTGGGCCTTAATCCATTATGACTCATGCTCTTATAGGAAGAAGGAAGTTTGAAGATAGACACCTGGGAAAGGCCATGTGAAGCTGGAGGAGATAGAGCGATGCATCTACAGGTCGAGAAGCAAAAGAGGCAAGGAAAGACACCCTCCTACAGGTTGCAGTGGGAGCATGGATCTGATAACAGGTTGACTTCAGACTTTCAGCTCCAGAACTGTCAAATAACACATTTCTGTTGTTTTAAGCTACCTAGTGATGCTTTGTTAGGGCAGCTGTGGGAAACTAAGACATTAAGCATGATAGGCAAAGATGCCAGATTGGGGAGATTTTATGAATGTCACCAGCTCACCAGAGCAGAGCTGCTGCTTTGGGACATCAGAAATCCAAGTGAAGCAGGCTGGAAGAGCTTTGCACAAACTGAGCAAGGCTTTTGACCCCAATCCTCCTTTCCGAAGGTCAGATTATAAGGCTGATTACTAGCTCTGCCTCCTTCAATCTACCTCCCATTCAGCTGATGGTGTGATTCCCAAAACTCAGATCAAACTACATCCACTGATGACTGGAAAGCCTTTGAGCCTGCTCTACTTATCCTAGAATCAAGTCCAGATTCCTTAGTGTGACACATAAAGCCAAATGTGATCAGGTCTTTGCTGTATCTCTCCGCAGCCCTATCTCTCCAAACTGGATCCCCCAGCCATACTGTTCCTCTGAGTCTGTTCCAACTGCCTAATGCAGTTCTATGCCTTTGTGCTTTTCCTCTGCCTAGACTGCCCCACTTCTCTTCCTTTTTTGGCTCATGCCTACTCAATATTTAAACCACCTCTGGGCAGTCCTCTTCAAAGACCCACTCTTCCTTCCCTCCATGGCAGGCTGATTTCGGTGCCCTCCACTATACTCCCAAACCACACCACAAGTATCTCTGGGAGAAGTGGGGAAAACGTTTGATTTTGGCACTGGAAAGACCTTTCTCTCATTCTGTCTCTGCTACTCCCTGTCTCTGTGACTTACCCTTGCTGTACCTTTATTCTCTCTTTTAAACCAAGAGGGTCATTGTCTCTTTTTGTACGGTTACCAGGCAGATAAGTGGGATTATGTGTGCAAAGCTTGAGTGACAATGTCTGGCTCTGAGCACGTCCTCAACTAGTGGTACTTACTGTTGCAGGAATTACTGTAGGTGGTGGACAGCAATTTCTACTTATAATACTATTATAGCATTTGTATTTCTGCATTGAGGTTATCTACTTATGTGCTTTGTTCCTTTGCTTTTTTCCTTTTTTGGCCAGTTTTGTCATCTCTGCATTCCTTGTGCTTAGCAAAGTGTGTATCTCATGCCAAAAGACATTTACTGAAATGTGTTGGAATTATCTACTTAACTATAATGCACACATACATATATATAGATATTTTATATGATATGTAATACCCAAACATGGGTATAAAAATGGTTGTGATGGCAACATAAATTTGTGCAACTTTTCATTTTAAAGAGGCGATTTGGCATACTTTTTAGCTATATTTCTTTCCTCATTTTCCTTTATCAAAGAGTACCATTATTTATCAATGTTCCCACTTAAAAAAAGAAGGTGTTACTTACTGTGTTAGTTTAAATGTTCATAAGAAATATACCTGTGTGCTATCCTTTTGATGAATTTGACCTATAATTTGATTATATAAGAAAACATCTCCACAGGGGCTCCGTGAAGAAGCAGGAAAGAGCACAGGAGATGAGGAGCAAAAACAGCTGATGGTGAGGAACTCAGCAGGGTGCAGGAGGAGGCGGTGCTGTTAATAAAAAAGAAGAAAGAAGATTTTCATCTAACATGAGCAAAAAGAAGAGAGAAAAACAGCTGCATTTATACAAGGTGGTATGATTTGCTTCCATTTATAGTCATAATGGGAAAAAATAACTTGAACATTAGGGTTTAAATTGGGTTGAATTGAAAAGAAATCCAGCTAGATAAAATGGCAGATCTGAAATGAAATGTAAGGTATCCTAGAAGTGGCATTAAAAATGTGAGGAAAAAGGTAATATATTAGGAAGGGTAATGATTTCTCTGAGACCCGAAGAAGGCTGGGGTACATACTCATTTAAACTTTAGTGGTATACAGTCTATTAGAGTTCACAGAGACCTGTTTCTCTAGTCTCATTCTGAGCAAGGTGAGTGTAAGGCTGAGCTGGCCCAACTGACATTCCGTGACAACCTGTGGGAGAAGATATCATTGCTTCTGTACCCGTATTTCTCAATCCTAGTTATGCATTGGATCAGTATAAATTGAAACCCCAATCTACTTTCTCTTCCATGCTGTCACTCAACTTGTCATTACCTGCTCAGCAAATGGCACTACAGTTCATCAGCTATTCAAGACAGAAACCCAGGAGTCATCCTTCATTCCTCCTTTTCTCTCTCTCTTTTTTTAAGGTTTATTTTATTTATTTCTTTCCCCTTCCTCCCATTGTCTGCTCTCTGTGTCCATTCACTGTGTGTTCTTTGGTGTTCACTTGTATTATCTGGTGGTGCTGGGAAACTATCTCTTTTTTGTTCTATCAACTTGCTGCATCAGCTCTCTCTGTGTGTGGTGCCACTCCTGGGCGGGCTGCGCTTTTTTTTCATCTGGGGCAACTCTCCTTGTGGGGCATACTCCTTGTGCATGGGGCTCCCCTACACAGGGGTGCCCCTGCGTGGCATGGCACTCCTTGAGTGCAGCAGCACTGTGCGTGGGCCAGCTCACCACATGGATCAGGAGGCCCTGGGGATTGAGCCCTGGACCCTCCATATGGTAGACAGATGCTCTATCAGTTGAACCATGTCTGCTTCCCTTCCTTTTCTCTTAACTCCCTTATCTAGTCCATCAGCAAATGGTAAAAATGTCTCTAACCTGAACACTTCTTTGCTTCTCCACGTCCAGGGACTTGGTCTCTCTGTTTTCCCTAGTGTCATTTTCATATCTAGTCTTCTTATAGTAGACAGAAGGAGTGTTTAAAACTGAAGCCAGATCTTCAGTGACTTGAAAATCAAATCTTCTTCTATGACCTAGCCACTCCTGCATCATGTGGCTCTTGCCTTCCTCTCCAAACCTTCTCCTACTCTCTCCCTCTCATCCACCACACTCTAGCCCTTGGTTTCTTTTGGGTTTTTCACCTGGCCATTCATGGATCTCCCCTCCTAGCCCCTACTCTCAAGAACTAAGCTGCCAAATGTCAAAGGTAGCCTATTAAACCAACAAGTCAACATAAAATTAACAGTTAAGCCTTGAATCACTGTAAATGAATAAGCAAGAGGTTAACCCCTGTAAAAGGGACAGCTACTGCTCTGTTACCCTCTCCTCCTTTGATAAGGTCTCAGCAGAGGCGCTTGAGGAAGGTGTCAGTTTTGACCCCTGACAGAGAGGTCTCCCAATAGCTTGGGCTAAGAATGCAGATATGCACAAAAGCATGGACCTGGCCAGGTGGGCTTGAGTTCTTGACCACAGTTCCCTTCAGAGACTGCAATGCATTGGTTGTGCACCAAATATGGTGTCAGGTGAGTGTCCTCCTACCCCCCTCTTTAGAATTGTCTGGTAAAGCCTTTGCAATTGCCTGTGGTTGAGCCTGAAAATCACATATAGGTTTTTGGCTAGGACCAGACTCCACTCTGCTGGACTGATAAGGAGAGACAAATCTGCTTGGCTTTGAAAGACAGTTTCCTTCTTCTTTTTAGACTTTTAGAGGCTTATCAAGCAGCTGATGCATTGAGTATGATTTGTTCTCTCATGGAAAACTTTCTACAGTGACTCCAGTTCAGCTTTGTCTGTGGAGTAATGAGCTCTGGGGAGATTGTATTTCCTATGCTACTTCCCCAAGAGTTAGCTTGACCCCAAGAGTGCCTTTCTGTATATTGACAATGCATGGTATCAGTGTGTCTCTGCCCCCTTTGTGTGATAACTAACTTCCTCTTGTTCTCATCACTGGAATACATGATCCAAGAGGGAAGGGACCCCATGGGTCTTACTTACCTCCATGTCCTCCCCATCTCTGAGCATGACATTGACCCTGGCATCCAATGCTTGTGTGGAATCTTACCTCTAAAATTTACTGAACGCGTAAATGTGAAAAAGTTACTTAATATTTCTATACCTCTTTTTCATCTATAAAATGGGGAAATTATAAAACCTACCTCATGGGGCTGTTAACCTACATCAAGCACTTAGAATAGTGCCTAGCTCACAGAAGGGTCCATGTAAGTCTGAATTATTCTTTTTATTAGCACATAATAGATGTTCAGCAAATATATCCTGAAAGAATCCATAAATGAGCTCTGCAGGTACTAGCATAAATATCGCCTCTTCAGGGAGTCCTTCCCTGAAATCCAAGCTAAAGTAGGGTCTTTCCTGAAGGCACATTATTACAAAATGTCCTTTTCTCCTTCGTGTCTTACTCCTAGGGCCTTCTCTCTCTGACTAGACATGAGCACCCCAAAATTCAGCCCCTGTTTCCTTCATTGGAACATCTCTCCACATAGAGCCCAGGACAGGGATTTGTCCAAGGTTAAAGACTGAAAGAAAGAAATACAGCAGGAAGACTGAATAACCTTCAGAGGGTGTCCAAGTGGAGGTGAGTTCTAGGAACACAGCACATTGGAGGTCAAGACCGGACACCATGGGATTATTTTGCACAAGGACCACAAGGCTTTCAGGACCCACATGAGAGTGGGTGAGGGAGACTTGGGGATTTGGATACCCACTAACTAATAGAACTGATTAATTTGAATACCGACAAATTCCACCCTTTTAATCAGAACAGTATCTCATGTGTTCAAGGCCATGGTTTTTGGAGTTAGAACTGGCTGCACATACTGGCTCTGCCACCAACTGGTTGCGTGACCTTAGGCAACTACCTTAATGTCTCTGAGCCTTAACTGACCGATCTAATGGAGATAATTACTACTTATCTCAGGATTGTTGAGAGAATTCAAATGAGAGAATGCATGCGATTTGCTTAGGAAATATGGCATTGAATTCTTACATCCACCTCTCTTCCTTTCTGGGAAGTAAAATGGAAGTAAAGCAATAAAAAAAGAAAGGGAGATATGGGAGAAGAGAAGACAGAATGTTAGAAACAGCAACATGCTGTTAGAAGAGTAGAGTGAGTTGAAGCCTGGGTGACTACAGAGAGCAGTGAGGGTGGGAAGCAAGGCTGCATTTGCCCTGTAGGTTTGGAGTTAGGAAACACCATGAAATACTGAAGGCAGGAGATGGAGATCAAGACCAAAAATTCATTTGCAGTCTGTTATGGAGCAGTAAGGAACCTCTACCTCTGCTGCTAGGAGGTAGCCCCTCTTCTGTCCTTCACAGGGAACCAGAGGTTTGGCCTTAGGCCATGGGGACCCCAGTCAGTGTGGACTGGAGCAGTGTTGAGTATAAGCCTGTACACAGAGCAGTGAGGGCACGGCTCCTCTGTCCACAGCACGGCTCTTTGGCTTGCTTCAGAAGTTCAGCAGCAAAGGGTATTCCAACCGCCTACCCACATATACACACAGGAGACCAGAAGATTCCTCTTTGGAGAAATGGGATTATTCAAGAGAAAACTGCTTCAGATACTGACACACTGAGCAGGTAGACATTTCCCTAATGGCAAAGTCACTTTGCCTCCGGATCACTCCACAGTGAGCTCACAGCAGAGAGCTTCCCCTCAAGTTTTAGTGCCCCATTTGCAAGATTGAAGAATCACTATATACTTGAGATATTTGAGAAAAATGCCAACAGGGAAGTCAGACATTGAAACAGAGACAGAAAGAAACTCAGAGAGACAATGGAGGGAACAAAAGAACATTTAAAATGCTTATTATTAATATCTTCAGAAATATAAGGAAAAAAGAACAGGATGACATTACAAATAATAAGCGAAAAAGAAATAGCTCTTGGAAATCAAACACATAACTGAAATAAAAGTTAAATAGAAAGTTTGGTAGAAATGACAAAAAAAAGTCTTTCAGAAACTAGAGCAAAAACCAAAGACGTAAACTTTGGAATAAAATAGATATAGAGACCCAATCTGGAGAATCTCATATTCAGCAAATGGGAATTTCAGAGAGTATAGAGAATTAAAATGGGGAGGAAATTGTCAAAGAAATAGTACAGAGAAATCTTTCAGAAAAAAAAAGACCTTACTCTCCAGATTGACAGGGTCTACTCAATCCCCATCACAGTGAATGAAAAAAGACCCATAGCAAGGCACATCATCAAGAAATATTGGATTGCCAGTGAAAATGAGAAGAATCAAAGTTTTCAGATGAAAAGCAAGTCAATATAAAGAAATGAGATTCAGAATGGCTTTAGAAAATTCAATGGTGGCATTATAGGCTCGAAAACAGAGGAAGGTCTTCAAAATTCTGAAGGGAAATTATTTTCAACATATAATTCCATACTAAGGCATCTTTCAATCAAAAGTGAATTGAAACTAAAGTCATTTTCAGACAGGAAAGGATTTAAGATTTTTATCTCTTATACATCCATTCGTATGAAGCTTCTAGAAAATATACTTTAGGAAAACAAGAGAGTAAATCAAGAAATTGGAATAAATGAGATCTGGCCAATCGGGAATCCAGCAGAGAGGCAGTAAAGGGAAGTCCTTATTACAGCTATACCAAGTCTATGCTGAAATCTCCAGCCACAGCACAGGAAATGGGTAGTTCAGCAAAGCCTAGCAGACAGAGCTGGGAGCCCAGAGAAGCCAAGGTACAGTACCAGAGGGGAGAGCGCTGCACACAGAGAACTCCCGAGCTCTACAGAGGGTCCCCATTGAGTATTCCATCAAGTGCTGATGAGTACACACCTGTGAGGAAGCTACTCAAGGCCAGGGAAGACCTGTCCAAGGATTCTGAAGGATTGGAAGGACAAGTGTCCAGAATTTATGCAGTGCTGGAATATGACTACTCCCAACAGCCAAAGTGGAAAACCTCGTAATTCATGGAGCATTTGCCATTAACAGTCTTGCCTCAGTCATGGAGAAAAACTTACCTATCTAGCATGCAATCAAAAATTACCAGGCATGCAAAGAATCAAGAAAATATGACTCTTAATGAAAAGAAACATCAGTCAACTGAAACTGGCCCAGATATATTCCAGATGATAGAATTAATAGGTAAGGACATTAAAGTAAGTACAATTTTATTCCTTATGCTCAAGAACCTGAAGGAGAGACTGGCATGTTAAGTAGAGACATGGATGGATTAAAGAAGATCCAAGCTGAAATTCTAGAGATGAAAATTACAATGTCTGAGATGAAAAAAAAATACATTGGGATGAGATTAACTGAAGATTAGATATTTTATAAACCTTACTCAGAAGATTACCTTTATTATATAATAGCTACAGGATGTTTTTAAATTTCTGGAGGAAGCAGTTGTATTTTGATTCTCATTTATAATCAACACTGGACTTTCCTATTGACATTGCCTGTAGGTTAATTAAGAAATCACTTGGTATTGATGTTAAGAACCTGGCACGTCCTTCATCAAAATGGGATAAGTGCTACCTGTTTAATGATACTAAGTGATTGGTTCATTAGCTTACCATGAATAAACCCCCTTTCCAAAAATATATGTTTCATGTTTTTAACCTTTTATGCTACAGACAAGGACATCAAATGTGAAAATCTCAGGATTTGGGGGCCAAGTTTTCAATAATATTCAATATGTATTTATGGAATTTGTACTGTTTTCCAGGCAGGGTGTGAGGTGCTGGGGATCCACTGGTGAAGAAAACACAGCAACTGTCATCATGATGCTACAAATCCGATGGCAGGAGACAGATGAGGAAACATGTAATTACAAAATGGTGTGATAAGGCTAGGATGAGGAAGTACAGGGTGTTAAAGAGAGTGTATAGGAAGGCTCCAGAGAAGATTTTCTGGAGAAAATGAGATCTCCTATGGGACCTGGTAGATGAGGAGGGGTTTAATTCAGTGACGAATTGAAAGACGATGATTTATTTGAGAGGGAATGGGCAAGGTATCTTTGGGAAACTGCAAGCAATTCGGAATGGTTAGAAAGCTTGACCGGATGATGAAAGAGAAGCCTGGGGAATTTTAGTTTGAATTTTGTCCCTAGGGAAAGGGAAGCCATTGAAGGGCTCCTAGAATGCAATTAGATTTACTTTTTAGCATGGTGATTCAGAATATAGGGTCAGAGTGGAAGAGAGGGCTGTTGTAATCCCCGTGTGATGTGGTTGCCCTGAACCAGGGCAGTGGCTGTGCATATGGAGAGAAATAGACTCTTTCAAAGAAATTTAGGAACTGCCTCAACAGAATGTAGTAATTGGCTAATTACAGAGAGTCGAGAGAGAGGGAGGAGCCATAGTTCATTTCTGACTTGAGCAACGAAAACCCTCATTCCTGGATTAATCTCACCAGCTTTCTTCTCTGAACACTCACCTGGCTCCTGGGCACTGCTGGGGGTCCCCCCAGTGTGGACTAATGCCTGCATGGGCTTCTGTTCTTTGAGTTCACCTGGGTTTTCCAAGTTGCCTGGAAACCCTTGTCCATTTCTTGAGGCAGCTCTTTTTCCACTTCTTTCCAGTGTTTCAAACCCCTCCACTGTTCTTAAACCTCCCACTCAGTCATTTCCTCCTTTTCAGTTCACAGACTAGCCTCCTACTTGGCTAATCACGATCAAGGATGTGCCTTACATGTTAATGTATCCACAGGGCTTTGCAGTCAGGCTCGCAGAAAGAGTTACCCATGCTCCATTGCCTGTGCATGAGATCCCCTCTGACTTAGCTTGCTTGGGCTGCCATAACAAAATGCCACACACACTCATTGGCCAACAAGAGGAAATTGCTTGGTTCACAGTCTGGAGGCTAGAAGTTCAAAATCAAGGCATTGGCAGGTCATGCCTTCTCCAAAGTCTGCAGTGGTGCAAATGGTGGCTTGCTGGCAATCAATCTGTGCCTCCATCACATGGTAGAGTTGTCTCCTCCTCCTGTGGCTTGTACTTCAGTGTCCAAATTTTCTTTGCTTATAAGGACTTGAGTCATACTTGATGAAGGCCTATACTTATTCGGTTTGATATCTAAATAGGATCTTCAAAGATTTGATTACAGATAAGTTCACACCAACAAGACAGGGGATTAGGCTGTTAACATGTCTTTGTGGGGGGCATTTTCAATCTATCATACCCTTCCTTCTTGCTTCCTCAATCACCATGCTCCGTGTTTCCATTATCTCCTCCCTCCTCAGCTTCTCCTTCTCTTCTGTGTCCTTTCCATCAGCACTGGAATATCCAAAGACTCTGCCATCTTAGAAAATTCTGCCTTGGTTCTTTCTAGCTTCCCATAGCTCTCTCTTCTCTATTATAGTTTGCTTGAAAGACTTGACCATCTTCTCACTCATCATTTCTGACTTTCCCATGGGCTCTACAGCCTTCTGAGGGCTAAACCCAATGGATATTTTCTTAGTACTTTTAATACTGCAGTAGCACTTGACATGCTTGAAACTTCTGGAGACTTTCTTGATATTCTTTCCTCTCCTCACTGCTCCTTCTGGTATTTTTTGCCCACTCCTCTTCCTTCACCAGAACATTTACAAAAAAAAGGATATTCCCCCAAGGTTTTGTGCTCAGGCCATTTTCTTCACTCTTTAAAGGATATTTTTGAAAATTAGCTATTAAAAATATTATACAACCAATGCATGAATATCTGTTTGCAAACCATTCTATGTTTGCAGATAAAGCCAAGCTTTAGAAGGAAACCCACACCCAAGAAGTCACCACTTTTATGAACTTGTTATAAGGAATCATTCTAGACTTTTTCTGTACATTTATATACCTGTATTGTATATTTAGGTCTAAGTCCATTTGAGTTAATTTTTGAATATGGTGTCAGATGGACATCCTCCTTCGTTCTCTTGCATGTGGATATACAGTTCTCCCAGAACCATTTATTGAAGAGACTGATTTTTTTTTTCTCCCAATTGAGTGGACTTGGCAGCCTTTGTCAAAAGTCCATTGGCCATCAGTGTGAGGGTCTATTTCTGAACTCTCAATTCAATTACATTGGTCTATATATCCTTTTGCCAGTACCATGCTATTTTTTTTTTTGCTTGCTTAATTTATTTTTTCTTTATTTATTTTTTTAATATTACATTAAAAAAATATGAGGTTCCCATATACCCCCACCCCCTCATCCGACTCCTCCCCCCATAGCAACAACCTCCTCCATCATCATGAGACATTCATTGCATTTGGTGAATACATCTCTGAGCACCGCTGCACCTCATGGTCAATGGTCCACATCATAGCCTACACTCTCCCACGTTCCATCCAGTGGGCCATGGAAGGACATACAATGTCCGGAAACTGTCCCTGCAGCACCACCCAGGACAACTCCAAGTCCCCAAAACACCCCCACATCATCTCTGAGCACCGCTGCACCTCATGGTCAATGATCCACATCATAGCCCACACTCTCGCACAGTCCACCCAGTGGGCCATGGAAGGACATACAATGTCCGGAAACTGTCCCTGCAGCACCACCCAGGACAACTCCAAGTCCCCAAAACACCCCCACATCATCTCTGAGCACCGCTGCACCTCATGGTCAATGGTCCACATCATAGCCCACACTCTCGCACAGTCCACCCAGTGGGCCATGGAAGGACATACAATGTCCGGAAACTGTCCCTGCAGCACCACCCAGGACAACTCCAAGTCCCCAAAACACCCCCACATCTCATCTCTTCCTCCCACTCCCTACCCCCAGCAGCCACCATGGCCACTTTCTCCACACCAATGCCATATTTTCTTCTATTACTAATCACAATAGTTCATGAATAGAAAATCAGTAAGTCCACTCTAATCCATACTCTATTCCTCCATCCTGTGGACCTTAGAATGGTTGTGTCCACTCCACATCTATATCAAGAGGGGGCTTAGATTCCACATGGATGCTGGATGCAATTCTTCTGCTTTCAGTTGTAGGCACTCTTGGCTCCCTGGTGTGGTGGTTGACCTTCTTCACCTCCATGTTAGTTGAGTGGGGTAAGTCCAATAAACCAGAGTGTAGGAGTTGCAAGTCTGTTGAGGCTCAGAACCTGGCTATCACATGGTCAGTCCAGAGATTCAGGTCCCCTGGGTATACATTAAATTCCAGCACCAATTACAGTTCTGGTGAAAGTAACAGGAGAGATTTGTGGTGTCTTTTGATTGGGGGTTTAATACACTAACATTGAGTGTTATTACTGTAAAGGCAGTACTTACTTCTGCCATTTTGCCTTTTCATTTTTATATGCTGTAGCTTTTTTTGTTTCTTCTTTTATTGTATGGGTCCTTAACCTTTTTTATTCCATGGACCCCTTTGTCAGTCAGATGAAATTAATTCTACTGTAATTTATTTATTGCATACATTCATAAGTGAAAGAAATACTAGATTTTAGTTAGAGGTCAGAGAAAATAAAGGTAATAATTGAATTTTTTCAATTCAAGCCCACAGACCCACTGAAATTGTTCCATGGACTCTTTGGGATTCCATGGACCCCTGATTAAAAACATCTGCTTTCTTGAAACTCCTTTTCTGTATGGTTGATCTTTCGTGATGTACTTGATGATTTTGTCATTTCTCTTTCTGTATGTTTTAAAAATACTTTCTTTGTGGTTACACTGGTGTTTGTATTACACAACCTATATGCATAAGCTACTAATTTGAAAAGATGCCATCTTGGCTTCAATAGCATGCACAGTCTCTGCTCCCATATCCCCATTTCTCCTCTTTATGTTTTTGTTGTTGTTGTTGTTGTTGTTACATATTACCTTTGTGGATTTTGCATGTCCATTATAAGGAAATATCCCCTTTTTCTTCAATTGTATTCTGATTCACAGGTATTAAAGAGTAGAACTATATATTAAGTATTCTGTTCTATTGGGTTTTGCATTTACCCTTTTAGTTACCTTTATGGAAGATCTTCATTTCTTTACACAATTCCAAGCTACTCTTTCCTGTATTTTCCTTTCAACTTGCAGAACTCCCTTTAGTAATTCTTGTAGGTTGGGTCTTTTTTTGATGAATTCTCTCAGTTTCTGTTTATTTATGAGTATCTTAAACTCTCCCTCATTTTTGAAGGACAGTTTTTCTGGATAAAGAAGTTTTGACAGGCAGTTTTTCTCTTCAGAACCTCAAATATATCATTCCACAGTCTTCATGCCCATGTGGTATCTGATGAGAATTGAATATTTAATATTATTGAGGATCCCTTGTATGTGATGAATTCAGTTTCTCTTGTTGCTTTCATAATTCCCTCTTTATCTTTGGCACTTGACATTCTGTTTAGCATGTGTCTTGGAGTGAGTCTACTAAGGTTTATTTTGTTTGGAATATGTTTTGGTTTTTGGACATGTATATTTATATCTGTAGCAGTTTTATATAATTGATGAATTCCAAAAAGAAATATTGGATTATGCTTGTAATCTGATCTGTACCTGGGCATGACTGAGTTATGATTAGGGTGTTGAGTCCCCACCCACCAAGGGGTGGGAACTCACAGATAAAAGGCATGGGAAAGAACAGAGTTGAGGGTTTCTGATGTTGAAGTTTGATGATGAAGACTTAAGCTGGAGCCCCAGGAGGTAAGCTCACAGAGGAAAAAGAAGCCAGACCCAGGAAGGAAGGAACCTTGAACCCAGAGAAAAGCAAGCCTCAGGAACGTAGGAACCCAGAAAGCCTGAACCCTCACAGAAGTTGGCAGCAATCTTGCTCCAAAAAGACTTTGGTGAGGGAAGTAAATTATGCTTTATGGCCTAGTACCCCAATAAATATCCTTTATAAAAGCCAACCAATTTCTGGTATTTTGCATCAGCACCCCTTTGGCTGACTAACACAATGTCTTTCATTAGAGTTGGGATGTTTTCAGCCATTATTTCCTCAATATTCTTTTCCACCCCTTTTCTTTTCTCTTCTGAGACAGCACTGATGTGCATGTTTGTACACTTCATGTTCTTCATGTTGTCACACAAATCCCTGACAACTGATAAATTTTTTCTATTCTTTTTTCTATCTATTCTTCTGGTTTTGATTTCCCATGTTGTAGTTCACTGATCTTTTCTTTGTATGCTTCTGGTGTATATTTAATCTCCATTATTGTACCTTTCATCCTCATAATTTCTATGTTTCTTTTTAAACTTTTGAATTCTTTATGCTCACACATTGTCTTCTTAATATCTTTTAGTGCTCTTTCCATATTTTCTGTTATCTCCTTGAATTGATTAAAGAGATCTATTTGTACTTGATTAGTGGCTCCAAATTCTGTGTCCTCTTCTGAAATTTTTATTTGTAATCCTCTTATTTCTTAATATGGCTTGTAATTTTTGCTTATTTCTGAGCATGTGATTATTCTGATGTGTTAATTTGGAAGGTCAGTTTCTACCTCTTGTCTTGGGTTTTATTGTTGGCTGGTTTTATATTAAGCCACTTCTTTGACCTGTGGTCCATCTTATTCTGGACCTTTAGAATAACCTGTGTTTAACTCTTCAGATTTTCTCAGCATTTCCTCATCTGGTTCCTACCTGGATACATGATACAATTTTTAAGATTGCACTTTTTATGTAACTGTTTTTCCTCCAGGAGAAAGCTTCCTTTCCTCTAATCCTTCTCCAGAATTATTGAACTTTTTTGTTTTTGTACAGCTTCTATGACATGTTTAGATTTTTTCTCTCACTCAGTGTCCCCTTTTCCTTACAGTTTTCAGTTCTGGGACTCACCCTACCTTAAAGCAGTTCAGTTTCCTCTCCCTCCCTTTTTCTTAGAATTTTTTGCCTCTTCTTTCTTCTCCATTAGGGTATTCTACTGGGCACCCAGATGGGGTCAATTCAGAAATGTGGGCCAATCCAGAAAGGTCTGTTTGGCCTTTAGGTGGTCCAGTGTACAGAGACTGGATTGAGTGCCCTTCTTGCCAACTGTTCTGTTGCAGTGTGTCTTTTTTCCCCTTTGGGGGCCCTTTTGTATTTGGCACTCCTTAGGGACTTGCGCTCCACCCTGGGTCTCTGTGTACCTGTGTTCCTGTACCTGGATATGTGTGGGGTTCCAACTCACTGCTGTTAGTGGTTCAATAGTCTGCCTCTGTGATATCCTGGGACTGGTTGAGGGGGAGGGATCCAGACTGGTAGGTCCATGAAGAAAATTCTTATCTGATAATGGAGATTACTATTCTTTTTCTTTGATTCAGTGTTTGTGGAGTCCTTCTATAGTCTCTATTGTCCTCCAGAATTCTAAGCAAGCCCTAATAAAAGGGATATGTCCTTTTATTATTTGATTTTGAAGGAAGACTTTTCCAGGGCATGTCTTACATCACCATGGTGATGATGTCGCTCCTAGCATTTACTTTTTTAAAAAATTTATTTTTCAGTCTGGGAAAGCTTTGTTATTAGAAATTAAAAACAAAATCAAATTGGACGTCCTTAAATGTCCTTTGCCTTAAGATGACTGATTTTAAATTATGTCTTGGAAAGGATACTCTATATTCTTTATGTTCTATCTTCCTTATATTCTTGGCACTTCTTTACTTGAGTAGTTTTCTATATGCAAGTCATTAATATTTTTGTTATGCATCCTTTCTGGGATTTCATCGTCTCTCGGTTTGCCTTAAACATTCCATTAGTTCTTCCTTTTTATGTTCTATTCTTTCCTTTTCTTTTTCTGCTAGTTCTCTTTTCTTCTTTTCATTCTCTAATGTGTCCTTTCCAACTGTTTCTAATGCTTCTCCTTGTTAGCCTGAGCTTTCATTCGTTGTACTTCAATGTATCAGGCTTCCATCTTTGCATGTATAGCTCATGGGTTCCCACAAATACAACCAAAATATGCTTATTCATTCTCAGATGAGGTGCATAAAAACAAAATCAGGTGCCTTTTGTCAATTGGCTTTATAACAATTTTTTTTTTTTTTTTTTGGTCATTAAATGAAATATTTCTGATTTCATTCCAAGGGAAGCTAATTTTAGGTGTTACCTTGTTATAATGCTTGTAAATATTCAGACCCAGAGCTTCAATGCCTAGCCACAATTCAATTCCCTTTTTATTTCAAAATAGTTGGCTCCATACATTTCTAGATCTTGTGCAAATTTTCAGGTATTCCTGATTCTATGATTGGTATTCCAATCTTCCCTCAGCATGCCTCTATGTTCTTCCTGCCAGTTCTGTATTCTTTCTTCCCATTGTTCTTTTGTCAGTCTGTGTTGTTCCAAAACACATTGGGGTAGGACTCTTCATGAGGTAGACTAGTTTAGGAAGCTTTTTATTATAATCTCCATTCTTGACTTGGACAGCATAAGAAGCTAAAAGAACTGCAGTTTTCGGTGGGCAATATATCTCATCATTTAAGATGGCTTCTGTAACTTGCAAGAAGAAAAGTCTCTGGGTTATTTCTTGAATTAATTCCTCAGAAACATCTTCAGGAAAAAAATTAGCTCTAAACTTGAACTGTAAAGGATTCTCTTTTTTTAAACATCTTGCTCTGTCACCTTTTTGTTTCGTTTAAGCCAAGTAGAATAACCTTTGCTGCCAACATACTGCACCCCTAAACACCATACCTTGCACAAACCTGTTTTCACCACCCGGCCAAAAAGTTGTTTGCCTGTTGTATTTGTTGAATAGCAAATTCCAGTTCAGCATCCATTGTAGTTACTCTTACGCTGACTGGTTTCAGCCTTTTTCTTCTTTTTTTTGTTACCTTCTTTAAAAGTTCTTTACTTTTATGAATTCTGCTATCACCTTCCCAAGAGCAAGCGACACCTTCCCAAGAGCGAGCGATTCCTTTGGGGGGTTGCTGCTCTGCTGCCCCGCCCGGGTGTCACTGCTGTGGCAGGGAGGATGCGATGCTGGCCAGTGGGAGTTTTAGGCCCATGGAAGAAGAGGCCTAGCGGACACACAGACAATTCTGCAATATGGCTTCCGGGCAGGTCCTGGGGGTTGTAAAGGCCTAGCATCTACTTTTTAAAAAAAATTTTAATTTTTTTATTTAATTGCCTTTTTTTTTTAAAGATACATAGATCACAAAAAAATTTTACATCAAAAAATATAACAGGTTCCCATATACCCCATACCCCACCCTACCAAATGTGTAAAAGTCTATAGGCTAAGATGTAAACCGTATTGTAACTAAAAATATAAAACACAATGTAAACCAAAATGGAACCATGTTTGATAACTGTGTTTCAATATCTGTACATCAGCTGCAGCAAATATAACATGAACATGTAAAAAGATCATTGCTGTGGAAGGAGGAAAACATTTGATGTTGAATATATGGGAGTCCCCTGTATTGTGTATGTGACTTTACTGTGTTCTACACATTTACTTCTGAATCTTCACTCAAAGCTTTAGCTGCCTCTAGGTTTCTACCCATGAATTCCTAACATTTCCACACTAATATGATTTAGGAAGGGGAGGGGGGCAAATTTGACCTCATGTCGACTCACTGGGGGTTGTCTGAAGATACCAGCACCTCCTGTCAGATGCCCTGCCCTGCGCAGTTACTTTCTCCAGGTCCTGTTTTGTTTTTTTTTAAAGATTTATTTATTTCACTCCCTTTCCCCCCCACCCCGGTTGTTTGTTCTCTGTGTCTATTTGCTGCATCTTCTTTGTCCGCTTCTGTTGTTGTGAGTGGCACAGGAATCTGTGTTTCTTTTTCTTGCGTCATCTTGTTGTGTCAGCTCTCTGTGTGTGCGGTGCCATTCCTGGGCAGGCTGAAATTTCTTTCGCTCTGGGCAGCTCTCCTTACAGGGCGCACTCCTTGCTCATGGGGCTCCCCTACGTGGGGGACACCCCTGTGTGGCACAGCACTCCTTTGCGCACATCAGCACTGCGCAGGGGCAGCTCCACACGGGTCAAGGGGGTCAAGGAGGCCCGGGGTTTGAACCACGGACCTCCCATGTGGTAGACGGATGCCCTAACCACTGGGCCAAGTTTGCCACCTCCAGGTCCTGTTAATTCCACCCCCTTTCATTTCTTCAGGCCTGGGGGTAAACTGTACCCCATTGTCACTAAGCCCTGGCTCCTGCACAATTCCTTGTTAGTTCCTCTAATCCATCCCCCTCTTGCAAATATTCCCTTTCTTATCATCTCCTCAGTTTACCTTCTTGTGTACATTCTCTGGTTCCAGCTAGGACCCTGAATAATGTGGGCAGTCGTCACAGGTGATCAGCAATGGTATCCTCCAAACCTGCAACCCAACACTTAGTTGATATTTATGGAAGGAGGGTTGATGAAATATTACAGGGTTGTTCATTTTTGTAATATCATGGGATAATCATGGGATGACCAGATATTAGATACTTTTTCAGCCAAGGCCCATCATTTTATGTAAAAGGAATTTTCATGTGGATTGTGACAGAACTGAGAGTGTGAAACCACAGTGGGTAGAGGAAAGACTTCAGAGTGACATAGACTTGGGTTGTATCCCAGAGGCACTACTTGCTGGTGACTTGAACATGCTCAGTTTTGTCAATTGCGAAACGAAGACAACCTTACTTACATCACTGGGTTGTTGAGAATATACATGAGCTGATACCTCAGAATTTCCTGGCATAGACATAGCACTTAGCATTTGCTGACAGCCAGTATTGCCAGAACCCAAATGTTCTGTCTTTCATTCCATGGTGTGTTCCATTCCACCATTTGGCCTTCCAAACTGACGTGAACATGAGAGAGATGGTCTGGCCCAGCTCCTGGCATGAACTTCCTTGCTGTGAGACTGGTGGTAAGAGGTGAAGGAAGCTCTTTCAGTTGCCTCCTAGCGTTCTCTTCCTGAAAGCCCAATTTTGACATTTATGGTTTCTCCTCCTTTACCCTGTTTTTACCTTTGTTTTGTATCTAAAAATTTCTCTAATAAGAACCACATTTATAGCACACAGAAAAGGAGAAAAAATTATGGTTCCAGGGAGTTTAGCACACCATTGACTTAATGGTCCTTCATGCAAAGGATCTTTCCAGGGAGGATGCTCAAAGAAACAAACATCTTATTTAATGAATGCCCCAGCAAGCTCTTCACTTGATCTTAGCCAAAAGACTGAGAAATGGTTCCCAGCAAGCTCTTACCATTTATTTTTAATCTTTTGTTTTGTTTTATATATTCTGCCCTCGATGGCTCCATCATCTATCTGCTCATTGTCTGTTCACTGTGGCTGTTCGTTGTCCCTGCTTGTTGTGTCTGCTCATTGTCCCTGTTTGTGTCTGCTCATTGTCTCTGCTCATTGTGTCTGCTTGTTGTGTTTGCTC
This sequence comes from Dasypus novemcinctus, assembly GCF_030445035.2. Taxonomy (NCBI): domain Eukaryota; kingdom Metazoa; phylum Chordata; class Mammalia; order Cingulata; family Dasypodidae; genus Dasypus; species Dasypus novemcinctus. The sequence goes on along the minus strand of NC_080673.1, from coordinate 193,082,953 downwards.
ACTGTGTCCACTCGTTGTCTGCTTGTTGTGTCCACTTGTCTGCTCAACTTCTTTAGGAGGCACTGGGAACCGAAATCAGGACCTCTTTTGTGGAGCTGGGGACCCAATCACTCAAGCTATATGTGTTCCTTGGTCGTTGTGCCTGCTCATTCATTGGCTCGTTGTGTCTGCTTGTTTGTCGACTTATTTGTCACCTCTTTATGTCAACTCATTCCATCAGCTTGTTGAGTCTGCTTGTCTTCTTTAGGAGGCACCAGGAACAAAACCCAGGACCCCCCCCCCCCCATGTAGGAGGCAGGCACTCAACTCTTGAACCACATCTGCTCCCTACTCTTTATTTTAAGCAATAGATTTTGTGGGATGTCTGTCCTAATCCAGCAAGTCTCTTGTTATAGTAATATTTCCTGAAGTCCTATTTCTTTTGCAAGTATTTCTGAGCTTGCAAACTCAGATATAATGAATGGAGCTGTTAGAGTGAACAATCACTCAACAGCATAAGTTATCTTAATGGGCCCATCACTTGAAACTAAACTTCCACCATCTGTTCTACCCTTTAACTGCAAATGCAAAAAGAACACAATTCCCAGTGGCATCATAAAAAGTTAGATATAAGTGATTTAAATGCAACTTTTGGTTCTGTATTCAGTGCAACATACTTATAAAGGAAGGCTCATATTGGATTTATTTTTTTATGACAAAATAAAAATTCCAAGTCAGAGAGTTTCTCTGTTCACAGAAGAGCTGCTTTTTAGTTGGTATGGAATGTGTTCTACAAGTCATTCATTCTTTCATTTATTTATTTTTTTCCTACAAATATTTATGGAATGCTACCATGGTCTGGCACTGTACTAGACACTGGGGATATAGAAGTTAGCAGTGATAATTGACAAGACCTCTGGCACCCCCAAAGGAAAATAAAATAGACCATTTCATATAAATAAATACGAAAGTCACATAAAAACCAAACATAAATTTCATGCTCTGCTTCAGAATGTTAATGCAATGGAGTGGGAAGAAGTTTGCAATCAGCTAGATCTTGACTTAAAATTCTCAAACCCTCCCTAACATGATCTAATGAGCTTTTGTCCTTATCTGAAATTTATTGCTATATCTGAGAATATTTTCATGGAAAATGGGAACAATAACCTCTCTTTCATGGTATTGCTGTGATCAAATGAATTGTTACCCAAAAGCTTCTAGCCTAGGACTTGGCAAATGGTTGGCATTCAGTGGTAATTCTCCTTCTGCTTTCTAGCTTGCATTTTTAAAGATTTTGGGAAATTACTCTTCTGACCTAAAATAATAGACTTGTAGAACATCAGAGTAGGAAAGGCCCCAAGAAACATTCACCTTATTTTATAGACAAATTTAATCCCAGAGGGATTTAGTGACTAGCCCAAAGTCTTGTAGTTAGCTGTAGTCTTGTTTTCTAAAACATTTTGATTATATACCTATCAATGAAAATTTTGAGTATGCACTCCCAGTATATAAATGGAATTCTATACTAAAGCATAGATTATAAATATTGTTTATGTTTATGTATATAATAGAAATAAAACGAGGTAATGATGGAATGAGCAATATTTGTTGTGTCTCACTTGTTGCAGTGGCTTTGTCTTATGCTTAAAGCATGCACACTATTCTCTCGAGGCACACCATACACTTGGGGTGAAGTTGATTACTAACATGAATACGTAATTCCAGTCAAACACTTTTAATATATTTGAGGGATTTTTGATTGACTCCTTTGTTTATCTCTTGAATGATGGGACTGGCCAAGAATTTATACCAGGAGGAGCAGGGCCAAATCTGCCATTTTCTTGTTTTTGTTTTTTAAAAATTTATTTTATTTATTTTAAATTTTTAAATGCTCAATCCATGGTTTCTTTGTAGTTATATTTTTTAGCTGTTTCCCCATTTTGTGATGATTGGTTTGGTGAAAACCAGACAACAAAATGAACAAACCCACTTAACTAGGTACCCATTAACATGCTGACTATGAAGTGGCATTCAAGGAAGCTTGCTGCTCTCCCTCTCACGTCATGGAACTGGAGGATGCTCTGAGGGTCATATGGCATGTGACCCTTTGGAATAAAAATCACGAGATGGTGAGAGTGCCGGACTCTTTATCAACTAAGAGTAAAGATTTCCTTACTTTGAGAGGATAAACAAATAAATAATTATCCTCATAGTTTCTTCCTGTATCCCAAATAGTGAGCTTGCTCTCCTCACTTTGGAGACCACTGAGTTCATGGAAGAGGAAAGGCTAGGGATTGAGTCTACAGATTCCCAATCTAATGTTTTTTTTTCCCCTTAAAATATATAAAGGAACAAATAACAATATTTCATTTTATTGTAGTATAGCATATGTACAGAAAAGTATATACAGCATATGTGTACTCCATAAATTTTTCCCGAGTAAATTCATCCACATGGCCACTATGAAAATCAAAAAACAGAATGGGGAAGCGGATTTGGCCCAATGGATAGGGCATCCGCCTACCACATGGGAGGTTCAGGGTTCAAACCCAGGGCCTCCTGACCTGTGTGGTGACTGGCCCACCCGCAGTGCCAATGTACACAAGGAGTGCCCTGCCACACAGGGGTGTCCCCACGTAGGGGAGCCCCATGCACCAGGAGTGTGCCCTGTAAGGAAAGCCTCCCAGTGTGAAAAAAGTGCAGCCTGCCCAGGAATGAGCACACAAAGAGCTGATACAGCAAGATGGCGAAACAAAAGGAGACACAGATTCCCAGTGCTGCTGACAGGAATACAAGCTGACACAGAAGAACACACAGGGAATGGACACAGAAAGCAGATAACTGGGGGGAGGGGGAAGAGGAGAGAAATAAAAAAAAAAAAGAGAGAACCAGAATGATGCCCACCACCTCCCAGGGATTCTGTGTTTCTCCTTCTCCCAAATAACTCCTATCCTGACTTATAACACTGTGTTAGTCAGCCAAAGTGTTGGTAGGAGTAGCCGTACTTCATTCACTTTCTTTGCAATATAGTATTTCATTGTTCGACTATAATACTGCTTATGTATCCATATTAGAGTTGACGAATATTTGAGTTGTTTCCAGTTTGGGCCTAGTATAAATAATGTTCCAATGACTATTTTTATACATTTGGTATATGTGTTTGATGTGCATTTATATATGTTTATATTGAGTTTATATTTAGGAGATATATTTAGAGGATAAAAATATATCAGTGGAATTTCTGGGATATAGAATCTATATATGTTGAGCTTTAATAGGTATAGCATGTGTTAATCAACTATTGCCATGTTAATACGATGTATTAATCACATCAAAATGAGTAACATACAACAATAAGCATTTATTACTCACACATCTGTGGATTGGCTTGGGGTTCTGCTGCTCTAAGCTTGTCTCAGCTGGACTAGGCTCTAAGCTGGACATTGGGTCTAAGTCTGCTCCATGTTTCTCTTAAGATTTTTGGGCTAGAGGCTCCCAAGGCATATTGTTCTTATAGAAAAAGGCTCGAACCAAGATAATATGGCTAACTGTAAAAGCAATTTCAAGACTGCTCATCTTATGTCTACTCTCATTTCATTGGCTAAAGCAAGTCAAGTGTCCAAACTCAAGGGATGAAGGAAATTCACACCACCCACTATGAGGTCTTTGCTAGTGTGTGAATATATTCTATAGTGTGTGGATACACACTTCTATTATAGAGTAATGAAGAATTGTGACCAATAATCCAGTTGACCAGACAGTTTCCCTAAGTGTACCAATTTACACTGCCAGCCACGGTTTCTGAAAGATCCTATTATTCTACATACTCAAAACTTGGCACTTTCAGACTTTTTAATGGTAGTCACTCAATATTGTGGTTTTAATACGTATTCCCTGATGATCAGTGAGGTCGAGCACCTTTTCATATGTTCTTTGGCCTTTTCTGGAGTATCTGCTCAAATCTTTTCCCATTAAAAATTTTAGGTTGCCAGTCTTATATTCTGAATATAAGTACTTGGTTGATTCTATCTTTCCTTACTCTGTGTATTAGTCAGCCAAAAGGATGCTGATGCAAAATACCAGAAATCTGCTGGGTGTTATAAAGGGTATTTATCTGGGGTAGGAGCTTACAGATACCAGGCCATAAAGTATAAGTTACTTCCCTCACCAAAGTCTCTTTGGAGCAAGATGGCTGCCGACATCTGCAAGGGTTCAGGTTTCCTGGGTTCCTACATTCTTGGGGCTTGCTTTACTCTGGCTTCAAGGTTCCTTCCTTCCTGGGGCTACCTTCTCTTTCCTCTGCGTGCTGATTTCCCAGGGCTCCAGTTTAAGTCTTCAGCATCAAACTCCAACATTAAAAGCCCTTGCATCAAAAAGCTCCAACTCTGTCCTTTGCCATGTCTTTTATCTGTGAGTCCCCACCCACCAAGGGGTGAAGACTCAATGCCCTAATGACGTGGCCCAATTAAAGCCCTCATCATAACTCAATCATGTCCAGGTAATAGACCAGATTACAAACATAATCCAGTATCTATTTTTGGAATTCATACCTATATCAAACTGCTACACTCTCTACCTTGCCTTTCACTCTCTTAAGCATGTCTTTAGATGAATAAACATTTTAAATTTGAATGTAGTCCAATATATCACTCTTTCTCTTTATGATTAGTGCATTTTGTTTCCTGTGTAAGAAAGCTTTGCCTACCCTGAGGTCATGAAGGTATTCTGCCATGTTTTCTTCTAAAAGCTTTATTGTTCTACTTCTTCATATTTAGATATAGAATATATCTGGAATTGATTTTTTAAAATGTATTTATGAGGCAATGTTCCAGACTTACATGGCTATCTAATTGACTCAGTACCATTAATTGAAAGCCTGTCTTTCCCTACTGTACTCCAGTGCCCCTCTCATCATGTTAAGAGTTTATATATGTTTATCTATTCCTTGACTCTCTGTTCTATGCCATTGGTCTACTTGTCCATCTAAGTGCCAGTACTGTACTCTCTTAATTACTGTGGCTCATAGTAGGTCTTGGTATCTGATAGTGTAAATGCTTTAACATTTTTCTTCAAAATTGTCTTGACTTTTCTTGACTCCATGTTTCCATTAAAACTGTTCAAAATAGCTTGTCAATTTTTACAACAATCTTGCTGGGATATTAATTGAATTTGACAATGATTAACTTGGAGAGCATTGATCATTACACCATTTCTTTTGATCTATGAATATCTATATCCCTTTACTTATTTAGGTATTTTAATGTTTTGCTCAATAGATTTTTGCATAGAGGTCTTATACCTCTCTATCTTTAAATATTATTTCTAGTTATTTTTTATTTTTTGATGCTATTGCAAAAGCTGTCTTTTATAATTCCATTTTCTAATAGTTTGTTGTCAGTTTATAGAAATAAAATCAATTTTGTATTATAATATTATCTACCTTACTTATAAATTCTGGTAATTTTTCTCTCTATATTTTTAGATTTTCTATATACACAATGTTATCTACAAATAATCACAGTTTTGTTTTTTCTTTTTCATTCCTCATATCTTTTATTTCTTATCTCACATTATTACTTTGAATACATTACCTTTAAGTAAGATGTTTTCTGAAGTAATTTTTTTGTAGGTGCCCTTAAATTTAAAATATTTCTTTTTTTTAAGTTTGCTAATAGTTTGTAAAGTTGAATTTTATCTTTTTTCCCCCTCATTAACATGTTTGTATAATTTTCTTATTTTATTTTATCAATTTCTTGGATTGCACTCATTGATATTTGAATATTAAATATGCCTGAAATAGATATAATGTGCTTGTATTACTCATAGTTCTCTAGTGAAACAGAATTGACAGAAGACATATGTAAATACTAAGAGATTTTATAAAATTGTCTTATGTGACTATGGGAATGCATGAGTCCAAATTCCATAGGGCAGACTGCAAACTGGGAACGCCGATGAAGGTTTTTGATGAATTCTCCAGGAGAAGCTGGCTGACTGAAGTAGAGATGGGAGTTCTCTTTGACTGTTGAAATCATCACCTCTCTTTTTAAGGGCTTCAGCTGATTAGCTGACACATCTCTCATTGTTGAAGGCAATCTCCTCCCTAGACTGTAAACATAATCAGCCATAGATGCAATCAACTCACTGATGATTTAAGTTCATGAAATGTCCTCACAAGAAACAATTAGTTTAGTGCTTGCTTGACCAAACAACCAGGCACCCTTACCTGACCAAGTTGACACATGAGCCTAACCATCACAATTCTCACGGTGTATCACCCCTTCTATGTGTTGCTGGATTTGTTTTGCCCATATTTTGTTTCCTTTTTTTCATATATGCTTTTTTCCAAATATGCTTGAGAGATATTGATGTTTTCCTTGTAATGTGCTTGTTAGATTTTGTTATCAAATTATAACTGACCTCATAAAATGACTTAAGAAAAGTGCTTTCTTTGTCTATACTCTGGATGAATTTGTGTAATATTGGAATTCTTTCTTCCTATCCATTTGGAAGAATTTACCAGTGAAGCCACCTCAGTTTGGATATTTTTGGGGGAAAAAGTTTTAATTACTTACTTCAAATTATTCAGATATAAGACTGTTCATATTATTCCTTCTTGTGCCAATTTTGGTAAGTTGTTTTCTAATAAATCACTGATTTATTCTGAGCCTTCAAATTCATTGCTTTTAATTGATGATCATATTTTATTACTTTTTAGTGTCTATATTAGTCTGCTAAAGGGATGCTGAGGCAAAATTACAGAAATCTGTTGGCTTTTATAAAGGGTATTTATTTGGGGGTAGAAGCTTACAGTTACCGGGCCATCAAGCATAAATTACTTCCCTCACCAAAGTCTATTGCAATGTGCCTGGGACTTGCCTCTCTCTGGGCTCAGCTGCTCTGTTATCTCCACAAGGCCATCTGTAGAGTCTTAGGTGAATGGCTTGTTTCTCTTCCTGGGACCTACTCTTTTTCCTCATGACCAAGCTCCTCTGTGTGCTTACGTCCCAGGCTCCAGCTTAAGACTCCAGCATCATAAACACCAACATCAAAGCTCCAACTTCAAAACTCCAACTCTGTCCTTTGCCATGTCTACTGACATGGCCCAATCAAAGCCCTAATCATAATTTAATCATGCACAGGTACAGACCAGTTTACAAACATAATCCAATATCTATTTTTGGAATTCATGAACCATATCAAACTGCTACAGTGTCTATAGGATCTGTAGTCATGCCACTTTTTTCTTTTCTGACATTAGTTTTTTAAATCTGTCACTTTTCTTCTTGATCTATCTTGCAATGGATTTATAAATTTTATTAATTTTTGAAGGATCATCTTTTGGATTTATCGATTCCATTGTACATTTGTATTGTATTTCATTAATTTTAAATTTGTATTGTATTTCATTTATTTTCTTCTTGTCATTGTCTTATATAATCCTTTTTTAGCCTTGCTTCCTATTCACAACATTTATTTAAGACTATGCATTTTCCTATAGGCAATGATTTTTGCTATATCATACACATGTTGATTTCTTGCATTTTATTATCATTCATTTAAAATTATTTTTAATTATAATTTTGATTTATTCTTTGACTCATGAGTTATTTGAGAGCATAAAGCTTAAATATCAAACAATTGCAGATTTTCTTTCCAGTTAATTTTTGTCGTTCTGTTCTTGCTTAATTTCACTGTGGTTGAACAATTTACTCTTTGATTTAAAGCATTTAAAATTTGTGGAGACTTACTTTATGAT